>NC_073305.1:192146372-192767483 GCF_027595985.1 Sorex araneus | reverse complement strand
TAATGGGACTGTCCCATCTTTAATTAGCTCCTGCACTCATGAATGATGCCGCTTCCACCTAAAATGAAAAAGTACCCTGCATCCATTTCGTGTCTATCTTTCATTTTTATAAATTCATGCACCGAGAAGCCTCATTTCATAAATAAGTGGCGGGGAGCAGAGAAGCTTGGGGGCATGTCACTCACGCGCTGACAGGGCCTCGGCCGGGCTGGAAGTCACGTGGACATCCTCAGGCCGTGGGGTGTGGGGTGTGGCCTCCTGGGTCCTCCTCAAGCTCCCGAGAGCTCCGGGGGCTGTGGTGCCGCTGGCCGGTGACCTCCGCCTCCTCCAGAGAGTTCTCTGCCCGTCGCCATGCGACCGACCCGCCACGGTGCCTGCAGCGGCCTTGGCCCACACACGTGCCCTGAGCCAGACTCGTCCGAGGGGACACGGCATCTCCCAGAGCCCCCAGCCAGCTCGAGTATTCCCTGGTAGTCTGGTCCTGCTGCCTCCAGGTCATTCCAGGGGCACAGGGGACCGTGGTGGGCTGTCTGTCTGGTGCGGGTGTAAGGTGGGCCGGGAGGCATGGGGACCCCATGGCAGGTGCTTCCTGGGCGACTCCTTTCATGTCTGCAAGGTGCTGGGTTCTCTTCTAGAACAATCCCGCCAACACTCACAGCAACGAAGTCACATATGAAATCCACGTGCTGTCCCCATGCCCGGCACGTGGCCTCCAGACCTTCCGTCCACCCTGAGACTCCTGGGGCTACTGGTGGCCCTGGGCAGGACTCAGAGCCCAGGACAGAGGCCGGAAGCCCACGCTGTCCACGCACGCCACACCTACCACGGGAGCGTCCTCAGTGTCTTCCGACGTGGGAAGCGTCCGTCAGCCTCCAGTTCCATCTCCCCAGCTCGCCGGGGAGGCCACGTGTGGCACAGGAGCTGTGGAGCATGAGTGCCGCCTGCCCCCAGCTCACGTGGGCTCTGCTGGGCTGGACGGGCCCTGCCGGGCACCCGGGAGACGAGCTCTGGCGGGACGAGGCCACGACCCAGCTCATACGCGGGCTCCTGCACGGCAGCAGCACATGCACAGATGTCGGCGCTGCGGAAATTTATGTTTATAAATCACACACGGCGGCACAGAGATAAAGAACTTCTATTAGCAGCCCATCCGTCAGTGCTCGCGTGTGGGGCCTATGGGACAGGCCGGCCTGCTGGACATCCCTCACGACGCCAGACGCTTGCGCAGGGCGGACGCTCCCCACAGTGCTGCCCACGACCCCTGACCTGGGTCCTGGCTGGGCTGGACGGGGGCTGCAGCCCGGACCTATAGGGAGGAGGCTCTTCCCGACGGCTGTGAGTGGACGGAGTGGACAGAGTGGACGGAGTGGACAGAGGGGCTTCCGGCCCACACCCTTGGCCAGCCGCAGCCAGAGGCCAGGGGCCGCCAGCGCCAAGGACAGTGACCCAGAGATGAGGCCGGAGAGAGGCACTGGGGGGATGTTCGCTATAGCCAGTGTCCAGCACAGGCCGGGCCGCGATGCACCGGAACCTGCAGGGCCCCTGGGACTCAGGCCGGCTCCCTCCCCGCCCCCTGCTTCTTTCCAGGCAGCTTCTGGTGTTGTTTTTGTAGGGTTGTTTTTTGGGGGTAGGGTGGTTCTTTCTCTTGTTTTTCTTCTCTTTTCTGGTTTCTGGACCACACCTGGTGGTGCTCAGGGCTGACTCCCAGCTCTATGCTCGGGGCTCACTCCCAACTCTGTGGTCAGGGCTGACTCCTGGCTCTGTGCTCGGGGCTGACTCCTGGCTCTGTGCTCAGGGATCATTCCTGGTGGTGCTCAGGGACCGGCCCTTCCTGCCGTGCCCTCACTCCGGCCCAGGCTCCTATTATTTCTCATGTAAGTTCCTTCTTCCAGCACTGGGGGAACGAAGTGTCACAGCGAAACCCAGGTCCTGTGTTCTGGGTTGGTGCTGGCCTGCAGAGCGGGGCGGTTCCCCCTGACTAGATCCCGAGCTTGTTCACTATTCTCCGCCATGCCGTGAAGATCCCGGGTTTAATTACAGCTGTAGCTGCCCCGAGGGTGACGGGTAATAAACACTGTGGCTCAGCGGTAAGGCTCCGGTGACAGCGGGCGGGGCCGCAGGACGGCAGAGACCTGGAGGCCTGGTGGTGATCAGACCCAACCCCGCACGGTAAGGAACCCTCGGCCTGCAATTCGGAAACTTCAAGAATGATGCAGGCGGAGAGCAGTGCACACGTTTGACAAGAGATGGGCCCGGAAGGTGTGAGCCGAGGACGAGGGGGGCAGGCTGTGGGGGGCGGGGCCAGACCCAGCCACCACTTTTGGGCAGTGCTTTCCCGGGAAACCCACATTCACAGCCACAACTAGTTCTGTGGCTTGTCAGCCGTCACCCTCACGTGGCTCAGGGTTCCTTCAGCGACATGCGCGGCGGGTGTGAGTGAACCTGTGGAGTGTCCCAGGGCCGGGCCCCGCCTCTCTCCTCCAGGGGTGGGCAGAGTCGGGCGCGGTGGTGCTCAGCGCCCCGGAAGCTGCGAGGTCAGTCTCTGAATACGTGGGACGCCCCCTACGTCTCTGCTCTAGCTGACAGCGATGCCACCGAGTGTGGCTGTCCGGGCGGGGGCGACAGTTGGGGGGTCAGACCCGGCGCCAAGGGGACGGCTGCCCTAGTGGCCCCCGACACAGCAGGGCAGAGGCACGGGCTGCGGGCTCGGTGATGGTTTGTCAAAGGAGTGACCAGGCAACCCCTGCTGAAGTGGTCCCGGGTCGTCTTCCCACAACGGGAGAAGCCTGTAAGCCCTCGGCCCACCTGCACCTGCCGTGGGCTGCTGGGTTCCCGGGCGCCCCTCCCCCCCGTGTGGAGATCTGCACCCTGAGCAGAATCGCCCGGACAGATCCACTGTGACCTTGGGAGCTGCAGCACACGCCTGTACACATGGGATCAGCACATACATCTGTACACACGAGATCACAGCACACACGCCTGGACACACGTGCTCATAGCACACATGCCTGTACACATGAGCTCACAGCACACATGCCTGGACACATGTGCTCACAGCACATATACCTGGACACATGTGCTCACAGCACACATGCCTGTACACATGAGCTCACAGCACACAGCACACATGCCTGTACACACGAGCTCACAGCACATACGCCTGGATACACAAGCTCACAGCACACATGCCTGTACACACGAACTCAGTACATGTGAGATCACAGCACACATGCCTGACACACAAACTCACAGCTCACATGCCTGTACACACAAGCTCAGCACACGTGAGATCACAGCACACATGCCTGGACACATGAGATCAGAGCACACACACTTGTACACGAGACCACAGCATACATGAGATCACAGCACACATGAGGTCATAGCACACACGCCTGTCCATGTGTGGTCAGCACATGAGATCAGCACACATGTGAGCGAACAGTGCAGGGACAGCCCGGCTTCCCTGATGGCTGGGAGGAGCTGGGCTGTGCTGATGGCGCTGCCCACAGCCTCGACCCTTCTCAGGGGCTCACGGCCGCCCTCATCTGAGGGGTGCCCAGGGCCAGGCTGCGTGCTGGAGGTAGCCCTCTGCAGTGCCTGTGGCTCCTCCTTAGGGGAGAGCCCGGGGCCGGGGGGGCTTGCACCCCCTCGTGATCTCAGCCAACCAGACTTTGGAGGGTTTGGGGCCTTGGGTTCCCCTGTCAGCGGGTCGTCACACAGGGTCAGCGGGGCGGGGCAGGGGCAAAGTCACTACCCAGAGCACAAGCTCACAGCCCTGGGACCCCACCAGCGCGGGCACCCCGCTCCTCGCGCCCCAGCTGAAGCCTGGGCGCCCGCGGCTTGAGCGGGCGTGGAAAGGATTTCAAAGTCCTCTGAAGCGCCTGCGAAGACGCTTCTGCTTCGTATTCCAGCACGCGAGGACATTTCCACAGAAGGGCCTCGGCGCTCCCGCAGACTGCGAGTATCTGGAGGAATCTAAATGCTTCACGGGCGGTTCGAAGGACTTGATACACCTGACGGCCCATTAAAAACACACGTGTGAGCTCTGAGCCTTCGTGACCGTGCTCGCCTCGCCCGGACTCGGGGTTCCAGTGACTCTTCCGACCGGGTATGATCTGAGGCATCCTATGCGACGGTTCCCGGTGTCTCACCGATTCCCCCCTCTCCCAGCTCTCTTGAATCAAGTTAGTGTTTCAAATACCATTTGCCTTTGATTAGTGAAAGCAAATAAACATGTGACAGATTTTCATAATTATTAAAAATTCACTAGAAACGAATCTCTAAAAAATGAAGGTAAACCTCAAGCAAGGTTTGTGTTCATCCAAATCTAAGTGAATCAGTATAACCGGTGAAACAAGGAGACGAGACGCCTCTCAAGTGCTTGGCCCCGAGTTACACCCACAGTCGAATGTGAACAGGGGCTTTACACAGACCCTTGCCCACGTGGCACACAGGAGCTGAAGAGACCATCTGTCAGCACGTGGCAATGGATGGGCCGGGACACACCATCTGGGTCCCGTGGTACCATCCGGGTCACGTGGTATTGAATGAGTCAGACGCACCATCCAGGTCACGTGGTATTGAGTGAGCCGGGACGCACCATCCGGGTCGTGTGATATTGAATGAGTCGGATGCACCATCCGGGTCACGAGGTATTGTATGAGCCGGGACGCACCATCTAGGTGGCCCAGTGCCAGGGCCCAGTGAGCAGGTGACAGGCACAGTGGCAGGCGGTGCAGGTGCTGGGGCCTCAGACTCTGCTGGAGGACCAGAGGGAAGAGCCGGCAGTGGTGCCAGACTCGGCCCAGCTCCGCCAGGGCTCTGTGCAGTGAGGACTCGGCCCCTGGCTGACCCGGGTTCGGGAACAGAGGCCAACCCAGAAGTTTTCCTGAAGTTGCATAAAGTCCCAGTTTCACCCAAATCTCTGAGATTTGCCAAGAACAAAAGGGAATGGAGACCAGGAAGGGAGGGAGCCCACGGGACAGGAGAGGAGAGCCAGGCCCCCCGGAGGCCGCTGCCCGCTGTCCCCAGGCCTCCCTGAGACCAGCACGTGGGCTTAGAAGCAAGTCATGGCGCCGGCCCTTGAGGCTTTTAATTTATTTTTGCTTTGGGACCACCCATGGCGATGCCCAGGGCTGACTCCTGGCTCTGTGCTCACTCCTGGTGAGCCTGACTCCGGGCACGTTGCAGGCACTTCCTGTCAGGCGGGGCGAGCTTGGGCACCCCACACCCCACGGGACTGCGTGGACAAACGCTGCATCCAGAGCATCCACGGGTACAGCCCCGAATCCCGCCCTGCCAGGTAAGCCACGTGCCACGACACCTCCACTCATGGGGACTCTGCCGTGGGCCCAAGGCGCGGCTGGCGTGGCCCCACGTGGGCAGCCCGTGGAGCCCTGCATGGCTCCCGGCCTCTGGGTGCAAGACGCCCTCGTGGGGTCCCAGGACCAGTGTCGGGGCACACCTGCTCCTTCCTGGCCTCATCTGCCAGCAGCTGCCCCGTTTCCTCGTGGCATGGGCGCAGCCGAAAGATGGCGTCCACTCCTCTCTCAGCCCACGGTTCTCGGCCGGGAAGCCCGGCCAGGCCAGGCCGCTTGCCAGGCTAGTCCCTCCCTCCTCTCTTTGATGCAAACGCTGGAGAAAATAAGAACCTTCCCGGGACCCACAAGGCCGCGTTTTCTGGGGCAGGTGCTCAGGAGCCGCATCCACTTTCAAAGCCCCGACAAGCAGGCCTGAGGCCCGGGAGCTGCAGAGGACAAAGGAATGTTAAGTGGCCTCAGAATTAAAAGCCAGGTTTTGTCTGCCTGAAGGGATCAGCTGAAATGATATTCTATCTGCAAATGTTGTTTGAAGAAGAGGCATTAACATGAAGGAGGGCGGCCGGAAGGAGCGAGCGCCATCTCCTCCTTAATCTCAGCTTCATCCTGGCAGAGAATCTCATTACACGGGACATGCCGAGAATCGGCTCAAGCTGGACGCGGTCAGTAAGGTGAGCGCCGCGGGCTTGAAGCACGGACTGACTGATCACCACAGACCCCCCACTCCCCCGTCCCCGTCACGGCACAGACCCCCGCCCCCCGCTGTCCCCTGTCACCGCACAGACCCCCATCTCCGCTCCCCCGGTCACTGTAAAACCCCCTCTTTGCAGAGTGACGGAATCCCTGGCTGTCACCGCACAAGACCTGGTCCCCTAGTTCACTGCACGTGAGTGCCTCAGTGTGAGCCCGGCAGCGGGGGTCTGCGGCTGTCGGGGTTCTGGAGGATAGACCGACCTCCCCGGCGGGCGAGCTGCGTAAAACATTTCTTCAGGGGACAGGAGTGGGGGCGGGTCCAGCCCGTCTGCCGGGCGGGCTGGTGGCTACAGTGGGTCAGACGCGGCGATTTACCTCCTCGACCGACCAGACACACGCCAAAGGGGCGCAGCGCGGGAACGGGAAGCCCCTTGTCCCCACACGGCCCCGCAGGCTGCCATGACGGAGTGGGCTGCCTCACGCCCCTTTGCATGCTCTAAGCCTGTTGCCAGCCCCAAGCTGGGGGCCAGTGGCCGGGAAAGTCAGTTCCGGACACGGGCCGGGCTGGGAATGTCCAGCAGAGCTGCTGGGGCCAGCACTGCTCTTCCTCTCGGCCGTGTCCCGGCCAGGCTGGCCCTGGGGGTCCCCGCTGGAGGATGGGGGTCTCCTGCGTGCACGGAGCACTGTGAACAGAGCACTCCCCCCACTCCCCACGGGGGGGGTGTTTGTCTTTGAAAATTACTGTCACCAAAGGCATTTTGACCCTTCGAAGTGCTGGCCGGCAAGTGTGACAATGTCCCGTCGCCTCACTGGCGTTTCTCTGAATATGGCCGGAGGGAGGACTCAAGTCTGGGGCTCACGTCGTCAGCAGCACTGCCCTGGGCGCCGCATTTCTGGCTCCATCTGAAATCCGGGCGCTGCAGGAAGGCCCGAACCACGGCCCCCCGCAGAAGACAGACCTGCAGCCCCGAGGGAAGCTCAGCCGAAATCTGCCTCCCTGGGCCTCTGACCGCAGAGGATTAGAGAACAGAACTTGAGCGAGAAAATGCCATTTAGCCTCCCACTAAACCCAGCGGCCAATGGCGGGGTTCTGGAGGGAACCAGAGGAGCCCGTGACCCACACCTCGCCCGGGAGCGCGGGACTAGTCCCTCCGTATCACCAGCTCCGGCTGGCTCACCTCTGACACGATTTACCTGGGTGCCAATGGAAAGATTAAAGTAACGCAGGCCCGCATGCAAGGCAGTTAATTATAATATGTATGAGCTCATTCCAATATACCCCTTGGTTGGAGAAGAAACTGAAAGTATTGGGAAAAATTTACATTTTTCAATTATCTAACGCCACGGCACAGCATTGGCACCGCAACCTGCAAATTCACAGGACTGGCCCCATTTCCTCTGACCTTTGCAGTAGGCAGAGCGGCAGACTGGCCCCTCACTGAGACAGGGATCTTCATGCCCACCCACTCCTCTCACATACGCACGTGCAATATGTGCACACATATGCAAACACACACACACACACACATGCACACATACGCATTTCCTTACTCCTGCCTTAGAACCCACCAGCCTCCACCTTCCTGGAGCACAGCACCTCGAAGGGTCCTAGGAGTGCCCATGGACTGGTGAAGGCCATCACCAGGCGCCTGATGACACAGTGGCCCCTTTCTCACGATCCTGGACAGACAGATTGGCCATGTGGGTCTCTTACCCGGTGGCTGGTGGTAAGGCTCTAGAGAGCAGTGCAGGCCGTTCCCTGCAGCAGGGCCGTGGCAGGACAAGGGGCCCCCGAGGTGCCCGTCCCAGGGGTCGGCCCAGGCCCCACACTCCGGTGACACTGACAAGGATGCCAGGGTCTGGGCCCCGTCCTCCAGGGGGACAGGCAGCCTGCAGGGTCTACGGAGGCGAACCCGAGTGGGACACTCAGATCCTGAAGGCCACCTGCCCCTGGCCACACCCTGAGCCAAAGCCAGAGCCGCAGAGGCCTGGCCCTGACTTGCCCTGGCCACTTCCGGGCAGTCGGCCTTGCCAGAGCATTTCTGGAGGCCGTTAAAGACCAGGCGTGGACACCGAGTTTCCCCAAACCCAAATGTCTTGACATTAACTCCTTTGGGACCAGCTGCTGTGGGGCTGCTGGCCCGGCCTTCGGGCCAGAGGTTGCTCTAAGCCGCAGCAGGAGAGAGCAGGTTTGAGCTGCAGGGACCCGCTGCGGCCCCACCGAGTCGCCCATCTGGCAGAAAGACACAATTTCTCGTAATCAAAAGATTTTTGTTGTTAAAAAACACACATTGGGCTGGAGTTAAGGCGGTTGCCACACGTGTGGCTGACCCGGGTTCGATCCCCAGAACCCACAGGGTCCCCTGAGCCCAGCTAACAGTGACCCCCAGGCAGCGCCCGGAGTCAAGCCTGAGCCTGCCCAGGGTGGCCCCAGCCCAGCCCAGCCCTGCATGGCGGCAGCTATGAACATCCCCGCGGCCTCTCACTCCCACAGCACACGGCACACGCGGGGGTCCCGCTGCAGTCACGTTCCCTACACCCCCGTGACACCCCCGTGCCCGGACAGAGGCCTCCGCCGGACCCCCAGGACAGTGAGCCCGGCTGCTGCCCGCGGAGGCCGACTCACGCGCTACGCTCAGGTTGATGGCCGGGCTGGTCCTGTTCTCTCCGCTCCTCTCGTTGACGGCCTGCGCGTAGTAGGCGCCAGCGTCGCCGGGCGTGGCCGCGAGGATCACCAGCTGGTTCTGCAGCGTGACGGCTCTGCAGGAGGGAGACAGGGTTAGGGCCTCGCCGACCCGAGGAGCCGGCGTCCAGCCTCCCGGGCAGGGAAGGGGGAAACCCCGAACAGAGCGGGTGGCATGGACTCAAGTTCCCAAACGCCGGGCTCCCACCCGGTCCACTCTGGCCTCCCCCAAGGCCCCGGGGTGCGACAGCCGCATGCAGCCCCCCCGGCTCCCACCTGCACCCTTCCCGTTGCCCTCCCCAGCGCCTGGCCTCCTGCTCTCTCGATGGGCCCCCAAAGGTGCAGTTTCCACCTGTGCCCCCCGGGATATCCTGGCTGGACGCTGCTCCAGGGGGGCAGCACGGGCCCCGCTGCAGACCCCAGCAGAGCCGAGGCCAGGGTCCAGGCCACTGAAGCCGGCACAGCCAGAAGATGCAGCGGACGGCCGCTCTCCCCACCCCCAGCCCACCTGGCCCTCCGCAAGCCTCCAGCAAGGAGGAAAAGCAACAGGCCCCGCCCACATCAGTGCCTGCCCCAGAGAGATGTGGGGGCCACGGGGGTCCAGGGCTGGGGAGCAGCCGGCCCCAGGCCCCCGGGACCCTGCGTGTCCGTCCCACCCCAGGGACCCGCATCCCGAGGGGGCACCCCTCCCCACAAGGTGGGATTTGAGAATAAGAAAGAGCCATTGCTCCCTGTTGCCGGATAGATTTCCCCCCAAGCCCCTGGTTTTTATAAATTCTACAGCATTTACTTACACGGACGGCCCACTCAGCGTTCCCAATGGATATATTACAATTTGAGATTTCCGGGACTAATTTACCTCATTTCTCATTTAAGAAAATTTTCCCTATTAGGAAGTTTTCAATTTTCAGACCCATAAAATATTTCAAAAAAGTTGTATTATAATTATTTATGACTCCTTTTTCGATTCCTTTATAGAACCACAGAAATTGTTCCATTTTATTTTATATATATTACAATGGCACCTAAATTAAATATGAATATTTATTCTACATGAAGCTACATATTAATAGTACAATTTAAAAACTGAATACATCATAACTTTCCCCTCAACATCTGATTTTTGCCAGTATAATTTCAACTATGTACATTATTCCTTGACAAAAAAATGCCCATTAATTCTTTACATTGTTTATGACATTGTTTCAAGGGTATTAAAAAAACGAAGCACATAAAGAATTTGATATAAAAGTTCACATGTGCTAACTTACATCTTCAAGTCTTCCTTTCAGCCTTTAATTTCTACACCAGTTTGAGTCAAAACTCATGAAGCAAAAACCCTGCTACTCCGAGAAGGTCCCCACGGCAACTCGACGCGCCCAAGAGCTGAGCCGGGCATCTGAGACTTTCCCTAGCTGTCTCTGTCGGGGTGCGCCCGGCGCTGCTCAGGGCTGACTCCTGGCTCTGACTCGGGGGTGCTGCTCTCGGTGCCTGAGGGGCCACTCGTGGGGGCAGGGACTGAGCCCAGGCCGCCCTACCCACTTGACTATCACTGCAGCCCCAGAAAGCTTTTCAGCTGCCCCACGCCTCAGTGGTGTGTCTGCAAAAGGGACAGATTCCCTCCCAGGGGCTCAAATAGCTGACAACGTGGCCCGTTGGTTTGGATGCCCAGGAAACTCAAGGGTGGGGGGCACTGGCTTATGGGCCGACCCGACGCCCATCTCCGTGGTACCCGGAGTTAATGCGCCTGCATTTAACTCCGGGTACCACGAGGCAGCAGCCTGGGTGCAGGGGCCCTCCTGAGTGTGCGGGGGCAGCTGTCGGGGGCTGTGCCGAGGGAAGGTCGGGCGGATGGACGCAGGGCAGTGCTCAGAGGCAGTGAGGAAAGGGGCTCGGGGCCGTGGTCAGCAGCCGTCCAGGAGCCCTGTGGCTTCGAGGACGGGCCTGGCCTCCTGCACGGAGCCGCCACCCAGCTCCACTGCTCCCTTCATTCACTGTGGTCTGGGGCCAAGCCCTGTGTCATTCAGGGCTGACTCCTGACTCCGAGCTCGGGGGACCTGACGGGGTGCCGGGCTGGACACACAGGAGATCAGACTCGGGCTGGCTGCACTCGAGACCACACTTGAGACCCACACATGCCTGCGATACTGTCTCGAGGCCTTTCCTCTTCTACCTTAAATTTTCCCCACCATTAACATCGCCTTTGTTATCAGAAGAACGATGTCCGAGACGGGCGCACGGCTGCCCGGTCACCCCGCGAGAGCAGCGCAGGGCTCCGCCTCTGCTCGGAGCCACTTGACTTCATCACCACAGGATTCCACAGCAGCAGTCTGAAACCTCTCAGAGCTTCGCAGGGAAAGGACAGCCTGTAGCTGGAGACATTTTCCTTTCTTAACATTATTAGAGTGAATTATGTCTGGTTTCATACCAAATTAGTTCTGTGGTACTCTCCATCTTCTAACATTTCAAAGCAAAATCGTGTAGCTCTGACTGGCGGTTCCCTGGACGCCGCAGGTCCCCACGGGGAGTGGAGAGGAGATGTGCAGCGTCATCCTGGCCCGGGCGCCCCCACACTCCCCAGGCCTGGGGGAGGCGACGCTTCGGGGGCTGTGGCCCTGGGTCAGCAGAAGGGCCTGTCCTGGCCAGCACCGCCTAAGGGGCCTATCACCCGATTCTGCCCCCTGAGGTGGGGTGGCAACGGAGGGCTGTGCTCCGTCTCCTCGGAGAGGTGCTCCCTGGCCAAGGCGCACCTGTTCTCTGGGCCTGGCCGGGCCCCCGGGGCACCTGGAGCTTCTCCAGGCAGCCTGAGCCAGCCCTGTCCCCCAGGCGTGCCAGTGGGCAGACACCCCCGCTGACCCCATCAGGGGCCCTAAGGGAAGGCCCTGCGGCCACCCCGAGAGAGGCCAGCCTGCTGAGAGCCTGATGAGGCAGGGACATGCTGGGCCACGTCTCAGAACCTTGTGCCCGGTGTGGACACCTACCAGGGCTCCAAGGATGGCCTCGTCTGGCCCAGACCCGGGCCAGACCACGAGGAGCAGGGGCAGGTGTGTGGGGACAGCTGAGGGAGCTGCTGTTGGGTGCAGGTGCCCTCGGACCATGCACGGAGCCCGGCGGCCACCACAGCCCAGGGCTGGGCCAGGATGCTAGGGTCAGGCCCACTGTGGGCACCAGTCACTGGGTGCGGGGCTTGCAGCTGTCTCAGGGCCTGTGACTCTGAGAGCCGGGGTGGCTTCAGTTGCCATGCCAAGGCCCAGGGGCCACGGGCCCTGCTGTGACCATCTTCTTGGCCACCCTGTAATGGGGAAGATGAGCTGCACCAACAGGCACAGACTCGTCTATAAGGTCATCCGGAAGCTTTTCGACATCAAGCATGTGAGGAGGTCGCTCAGGGCTGTGGTCTGTGGGGACACGGAGCCGAGGCCAGCGCAGCCCCTCGAAGGTCAGTGACACACGGGGACACCGTGGGGATGGGAATGGGCTGGGGCAGAAGGGCTCAGCCTCCGCGTTTCCTTCCAGGGATGTGCCCGGACGAGCCCCCGGAGGCCACGGGCCCACGGCAGCCAGCGGGACTTGGCGCAGGAAGCAAGAAGCAAACTGTGTGTTTGCAGAAGATGCAGCCCAGAGAGAAAACAGCAGAATCAAGACCGGGAGCAAAGACAAACCCAACAGCGAGCCCAGGAAACGGTTCTGGATGTGGACCAGGAAACCTGCTGCTTTCTAGGCCAGGGCTGGCGAGGGTGCACGGCAGACGCCCAGGAGGCCTCTGGCTCCGGGCAGGGCCACGTGGGAGCTGGCAGCCATGGCGGGCACGGACGGGGGCCGGAACTCCCAGGTGGGAAGTCTCGACCGACTGAGACGCACGTTTTGCAAACAAGCAGCAGGTTCACTGAGGCTCCTATGAAACTACTAGGCGCATTTTCTTGTAGAGAAGAGATTTTTCTACAATAAATATGAAATACAAATAAGTTAGAATTGCCGAAACAATCTAAAAAGGAGGGAAAGTCATGGAGAAGCACTTTGGGTAATGTCAAGATTTACCCTAACCCTCAGCCATCACCACTGTGGGTGACAGACAGGTAAATCGAGACCCCAGAAACACGCCCACCAAGAACAGCTCCAGGCAGCCAACCTGCTCTAAGGCAACCCACAGATGTGGTGGTGGTGAGGTCTGAATGTACACACGTAGGGCTAAAATATCAGCTCGGAAGCCTAAGCCAAAATTAAGATGGACCATAGATTCACAAGTACAATGCAGAACTAGAAAGTTTCTAGACGAAAACACAGAATTCTTTGGAACTTGGGCCACGGGGCCACGTTCACCAACCCGGCATCACAGAGGAAAGAAATCAATAAACTAGACTTCAAGCTAGAACACCTGCTCTGAGGAAGTCTACCGAGGAAGCAGGACTGGGACGAGCTCCACGGCTGGCCTCAGCGTAGCAGGGGGGGATGGGGCTCGACCCCCAGATGCCCAGAGCAGCCTCGGGGCAGGCCCTGAGCACCACCAGCTGTGGCCCGCACGCAGAAACAGAATGAAAAGAGACTATCCAGCCCCGTATCCCAGCCACGCCGACGTCCGAGCAGTCTCCCAGAGGCAGCAGGGGAAGCACTCGGGCCTGAGCAGGCACGGGAGGCAGGACACGGGGCACAGGACGCGCTCCGGCAGGGAGGGTGTCCATGGGTCAGACCCCAAGAGGCACTGAGACAACTGCCAACTACCCACTGCCTGCTCTGAGGCTGGCCCCGAGACAGTGCCCGGAGCCGACTGCGCCTCGCCCTGGCAGACACACAGGAGCGGTCAAGCATCGTGGCCACTGGGGGACGGCGGCTTCCATGGACGTGATGCAGAGTCCGCACAGGAGGCCCTGCATAGCAATAGCATCCCGGAGGCACGGAACCTGCGTACAACCCCCACGCCTGGGAGCTGGTGAGCCGTGAAGAGCCCACGCTGCCTGCACCATGGGGGGGTCATCTGTGCTGGAGGCCACGGGCTGGCCCCGCTCAGAAGTTCCCCAAGAGACGAGACTGCAGGCTCCTGTGTGATGGGGTTGCAGGATCTCTACAAGATGGGATCCTGTGATCTCTATGAGATGGGATCGTGGGATATCTATGAGATGGGATCACAGGATCTCTATATGATGGGATCCTGGATCTCTATGAGATGGGATCACAGGATCTCTGTGAGATGCGATCACAAGATCTCTACAAGGTGGGATCATGGGATCTCTATATGATGGGATCCTGGAATCTCTATGAGATGGGATCCCAGATGGGATCGCAGGATCTCTACTCAAGGGGATCCCAATCTCTGCCAGGTGGGATCCCATGGTCTGTGTGATGAGATCGTGATTCTCTGCTGACGGGGCTGGAGCAGCTAGTGGGAGGCAGCAGGACCGACTGGTCCGAGGGTTGACGTGACAGTGTCACGCATTATGTCCTCCCACAGAGATGATGCGCAGGGGCACACAGTGGGCGTCACGGGAGTGCGAGCCCCCACCCCACCTCCTGCCTTGCCCACGTCCTTCCTGGAGGAGGGGGAAGGAGACGCCTTCCCAGCTCCCCACACACCTCCTCATGCCCCAGAAGCTGCCAGTGGAGGAGGGGGTGGGGGGACCTGGGATGGGATCTTGGGTGAGTTCTCTGGACGAGAGGAGGACTGAGTCTGAGGGGTCCATGGCGGAGCTGAGAGCACAGCAGCAGTGAGGGCAGGGGATTCGGGCAGACAGCAGGTGACAGGTAGCTGGCAGGTACGGATGGCAGACAGACTGACCGTGCGGCAGGTGGCTGTCCTGGCCGCGAGGGGAAGGGAAGACACTAGCAGGAAGACCGGACGAGAGCTGAGGCTGCCTCACAGTGGGCAGTGCCCGGCCCCACCCCAGCGGACAGCCTCGGGCCCCCCTCCTGCTTTGGTCAGGTTTCGTGCAGGGGGGAGGAGAGAGGAGGACAGAGACAGAGACGCTGACCCGGAGCCCTGTCAGGCTGCAGCGGAAACAGCCGGGCTCTGAGGGCCACGAGACTGAGCGCGCAGAGCTGCAGCCAGTGAGCAAATTTAAAAAAAAGCAAAGGATTAAACAATTCGCCAGACTCCAAGGGTCACGGAACAGGAATTTATGCTTTTAATTATAACCTTGCAGTGATATTGAAAAGAGAATAAATTACATGCACTGTGCTGCGAAGAAAAGTAGAGACATATTAGAAAAGTTTTCATTAAAGCTACCACAAAGGAAAAAAAAGGTTATGGTGATGAATTATTACTTTTGGCTATTAAAAAATTTCTGTTCAATGAAATAGCTAATTACACAATAATGCCTCCCAAATGAAACTGTAACGTGTCTTGTTTTATCATCAGCATCTGTGTCTTCTTTTGCTCAAAAACTGTCAGCTTGGAATGAATAGTTTGAATAGCGCTTTGGGATGTATTTGTGAAATAAAGGAATTTACTAAAAACTACATTTTGTCATGCAAAGGTTTGGGGCCATTTCTGGGACGAGGAACAAAGGGTTGATCTGAAATGAATAAGTTCAAGGCAGATCAGCACCAGGGACTGAGACAACGTCGAAGGAGCCGGGGACAGCCGCGGCCAGCCTGCTGCGGTGTGGGCGGCTAAGAAGGTGTCTCCAAGGGTCCAAAGGACTCTTCTCTTTTGATCCAGGGATAAGGAGTACGTCAGGATCATGCAGATGAAGTAGTCTGGATGCGGCTGGGCTGTACAAAGCGTCAGGAGTGGGACAGCAGAGAAACGGCGCTTTGCTCGAGACAAGGAAGGGACTCCCAGAGGGAGCCAGCGTGGCCACTGCGGGAATGTTTGTCGATGAATGACGGAGACAAAGACCCAGGCACAGCCTTGCTCCAATGCCAAGTTGGCTGAAAGTTGATAGAACAAGATCAGAAAAAGAGAACCATCACTGCCTTCCCTTCTGAGATGAGATACCCTGGCCAGAAGCTTCCAGACACAGGTCAAGGGATGTGTGTGTGTGTGTGTGTGTGTGTGTGTGTGTGTGTGTGTGTGGTGTGTAGAAGCCTATTCTATCTGAGCATAAGACTCTACCTTCAAAAGGAAGAAAGAAAATTCTGGAGTGAGCCTCAGCACAAAACAGTCAAACTAGAATAATTCAAAATTTTAAAAACCACCCACCAAGGCTCAAATTGTTAGATGCCAATTTGTTAAAGGAGTTAAAAGCAAAACTAGAAATTGAGCTCCCATTTGACCTAGCAATGCCACTCCTGGGAGTATTTTCTGGGGGTCCAAACACACAGCAGAAACACCACCTGCACCCCTATGTTCACTGCAGCACTGTTCACCGTAGCCAGAATCTGGAAACAACCTGAGTGCCCAGGAACAGATAAAGACACTACGGCACATCTACACAATGGAATACTATGCAGCTATCAGGAGAGATGAAGTCATGAAATTTTCCTAAAAATGGATGGACATGGAGAGTATCATGCTGAGGGAAATGAGTCAGAAGGAGAGGGACAGATGCAGAATGACTGCATTCATTTGAGGAATATAAAAATATATACAGTAGAAGACTAATATCCATGGCCAGGGAAAACAGGGGTTAGGAGGACTGGTCAGTGGTTGGAACTAACCACCAGTGTGTGTGGGGCTGAGGGTAGGTAAGACAGAGAAGAGACCAGTGTGATAATAATAGCTAGGAATGATCACGCTGGACACGATCTGAGGGTTAATGTTGCAAACCAGGACAGAGAGAGAGGGGGGGAGAGAGGGGGGGAGAGAGAGAGAGGGAGGGAGGGAGGGAGAGAGAGAGGGAGAGAGGGAGAGAGAGAGAGGGAGGGAGGGAGAGAGGGAGAGAGGGAGGAGAGGGAGGGAGAGAGGGAGGAGAGGGAGGGAGGGAGGGAGGGAGAGAGGGAGGGAGGGAGAGAGAGAGGGAGAGAGGGAGATAGAAGCGTCTGCCATAGAATAGAGGCGGGGATGGGGGTGATGGGAGGGAACCTGGGGACACTAGTGCTGGGAAATGTACACAGGTGGAGGGATGCGTGTTGGAATGCGAATGACTGAAATCCAATCATGAACATCTTTGTAAGGGTCTATCTCAGTGATTCTATAAAAGTGTTAAAAAAAATCAACCCAGGTAAAAATTTTTAAAAAACTAAATAAATGAGTTAAAACAGTTTAAAAAACACGCTGCAAGTCCAGTTAGCGGCAACAAGTGTGTGAGCGTCAGCCCTGAGCCATGAAGGACCACGTGGTGCTGCGGGAGCCACGGGGGATGCAGTCCCGGCCGAGCCTCGGGAGGGACCTGCTGGCCTGACGGCGGCCGAGCCGTGTCCTGCCTTCTTGCGTTTCAGGATGGCAGAATGTTTTGCTTAAACTGTGGCCAGTGCAGCTCTCAGCTGCTCCTGAGTACAGCTTCAGAGCGCAAACGCGACCCAAGTCTCTGAATCATTGCCGAGTGGGTCAGAGGCCATGACTCCCGCGATCCCTGGGCCCCCGGCGGGGAAATAAACTCCCCTGCTCTGTCTGACGATCTCGCTGAGTCGGGCAGGCTTGGGCTTAACAGACTCACGTGGTCAGTGGATGTTAAAGCGATGCCAAGGCAGCGAGGCACCCACTGACCCCCGGAAGGACGTGCAGACTCAGACGGGGGAGGGGCCCGGGCTGCTGGGGAGATGGACCGTGTCCTGGGAGAAGCCAGGAGGGATCACAGGAGGGTAATTAGCAAGACCACCAACACTAGACTTCAGATAAGAGAATCACCGTGGCATCAAACGCCATTAAAAAAACAGATTCAGTGGAAAAGTTCAATAAAATTCTAAGGAGCATTCCAGTTCATTTTCTGAAAATGAAAAAAAAGTATTCCTGACGTTTATGAAAAGAACCAAACAACCATAAAGTCCCCTCAGAGAGAGAAGCAGGAAGAACAGGCCCGGCCAGGCGGGACCCTGGCCTTGCACCCACGTGTCAGGAGTCGCAGTGAGAGGAGGTCGCGGGAGGAGGGGCAGCACTTCCTTCAGGGGAGTTGGCCAAACGAGGAGGGACGAGGGAAAGGGACAAGTGACCATCAGAAACGCAGAGACCTGGCTGCAGGCCAGACCCCGGACGCTGCGGGGGCAGGGCCCAGGCTCTGCGGGGGCTGCCAGCTGCCTGGCACAGCGTCTTCTAGGAGAGACAGGCTGACGTCACCAGGAAGAGGAGTTGTCACGAGGAACCAGGGGACGTCACCCAGAGACTGTGGCATGTCACCCAGGGACAGTGTGACGTCACCCAGGGGCAGTGTGATATCACTCAGGGACAGTATGATGTCACCCAGGGACAGTGTGACATCACCCAGGGGCTGTGTGACATCACCCAGGGACAGTGTGATGTCACCCAGGGGCTGCATCATGTCACCCAGGGTCAGTGTGACATCTCCCAGGGACAGTGTGATGTCACCCAGGGACAGTATGATGTCAATCAGGGGCTGCATCATGTCACCCAGGGACAGTGTGACATCACCTGGGAATAGTGTGATGTCACCCAGAGACAGTATGATGTCAGCCAGGGACATCACCCAGAGACTGTGTGATGCCATTTAGGGATAGTGGGATATCACCCAGGGAGAGTGTGACATTACCCAGGGGCTGCATCATGTCACCCAAGGACAATGTGATGTCACCCAGGGACAGTGTGACATCACCCAGGGGCTGTGTGACATCACCCAGGGACAGTGTGATGTCACCCAGGGGCTGCATCATGTCACCCAGGGTCAGTGTGACATCTCCCAGGGACAGTGTGATGTCACCCAGGGGCTGCATCATGTCACCCAGGGTCAGTGTGACATTACCCAGGGACAATGTGATGTCACCCAGGGACAGTGTGATATCACCCAGGGACAGTGTGATGTCACCCAGGGACAGTGTGATGTCACCCAGGGACAGTGTGACATCACCCAGGGGCTGAGTGTGGTGTCCTGTGCTGTGCCAGGACGGGATCAGCCGTTCTCCTACCAGGTTCCTTCCCGTACCCATGAGCCCGGCGTCATCGAGTAACAAGCCCTGCACAGCTGCACAGCCGGGGCAAGGCAGGGCCGGGCAGGGCCGGGCAGGACTCGGCCCTTGTGGACGGGCTATGCGTCTCCTTTGGGTCCCAGGAAAGTGTGTCAGCCTGAGCCATGAAGGCTGACGCTGGTCTGGGCGGCTACGAGGACACGGTGAAGCCTCACTTCACAGCCCTCAGTGCCCTGGGAGCGTCCACAGGAGCGAGGGGACGCCTGACCCCTGATGTGCAGCCCAAGGCCCCTGCAGCCCACGATGTGGACTCTCGAGGGCTGAGAGGCCTTTGGGGGGGGTGCGGGTGGGGGGAGAAGCAGGTAGGGGCCCCCATGCTTGAGGAAGAGACCCTCGAAGCAGCGGCTGCCCCACCCCTCCTCTTTCTCCTCCTTGATCAGGGGCTTCCCTGCCCCTCTGTGGATTTTGTTTGTTTGGGGGCCACACCCGGGTGCTCAGGTGCCCGTGTGGTCTCCCCGCAGATGGCATGTTCCTCTGTCCCCGGCAGCTTCTGCCAGACACGCTCGGGAAGCCGAGGGCATCCACACACGCCCACAGGCCGGGCCTGTGCCTTCTGGGGCGGCTGGGGGCCGTTCTGAGGCGCCCCCGGGCTGCGGGCCGTGGAGCTGGCTCTGGGCGCCCGCAGGCGCTGCTGAGTGTCATCCGTCTCGCAGACGTCATACTGGCTCAAACAGGAACACGCGGGCGCGCCCACCCCGAGCCCGTGCTCTGCCCGCTGCCAGCCCTGCCTCCCCGCCCGCTGCCCCCTTCACAAGACACCGGAAAGAGGGTTCACGGCCCACCCAGCAAGGCTTCCTGGTGGGCAACAGCGAAGCCCCCTCCCCCGCCGCCCCATCAGAGAAGGGCGTCCACGAACAGAAGGCTGGGACGGAGGGGCAGTGTCCACACGACAGGGTCAACCTTGTGCCCGAGAGCGGTATTGGCCCCCCCAGCGCCGAGAGCCTTTGGTCTTCGGTCGTCATCTCTCCCGCGGCTCCCTGGGTGCTGCCCGGTGCTCAGACCTCCTTCAGCAAAAACCAGGAGGCAGAAATCAAAGAGGGGCCCCTGGGCGATCCAGGGCGGGGGTCCCGAGGTTCAGGGACCCCAACCCCAAACCCTCCAGTGTGAGCTCAGCAAGCATGTCGGAGGGGCCGTGGTGACACGTACCCTGCACGCGCTGGCCACGGGTTCGATTCCCGGCATCCCAGATGGGCCCTCAAGTCATGTCAGGCCAGGAGACACACTGCCAGGTGTGTCCAAACACAAAACCAGCAGAAACGCCTCAGGGGCCTGGGTCCTCCCCAGGGGGGCTGCAGGTGGAGCCCTGTTCGGGGTCCTCCCTGACCCCCCAGGAAACAGCCCCGGCACCAGGGGTTGGCCCCCGCATTTTGAAAAAAAAGCACATGGGAGAATTGGGTGAAGGTAGCTGCGTGACAGCCCGGGTTCCCTGCGTCCTGCAGAGGGGAGCCCAGCCCAGGTGACATGCCTAGAACACGGCACATGCGGTCCGGCCCCACGCAGCCCCCAGCAGCGCAGTCGGGGGCTCAGAGTAAAGTGGAGCCGGCAGAGAGGGGCGCACAGCGGCTCGGCCAGGCCGTGCCCCGGGGAGGGAGGAGCCTGGCGGGGAGGGCCCCAGGGACGGCCCCTCCCGCTGAGCTCCGCGCGTCTCACACGCCTTTCTGCCTTCGAGGAAATGCGTCTGACACGCGCCGAGCACCGGGCAATAACCACGCTGAGGGTCACGCCCGGGAACTGGATCATCTCCAGGACCTGCGTCTCGAGCGCTGCCTTCAGGGCTGGCTGTCACCAAAGCAGCCAGAGCGTGGTGCCCGGGCCCCGACGCTCCTGGAACTTTCTGGAGGGGCACTTGGGTATTTTTCACAACACGGCATCGTGCTTCCTAATGGGACTAATTTTATCACCGGCCTCTTCCTCGGCTTCTGGAACCCTTTGGCCTTTTTCCATTATCTCCCACACAATTCTATGCATTATTGTAAAATGAATCTCTTCCCTTCCCGTGTGCGAGAGGCTTGATTTATTATGTTAACATTTCATTGTTTCGCAGTTCGACTAAATGCGTTCATTAAGCCGCTGTGTTGGGAGGCTGGCTGGCACTCGGGGGGAGGTGCAGGGTGCGGGATGCAGCCGGAGCCCGCGCACGCCTGGCTTGGGGAGACGGGCTCGGAGTCAGGCTGCGGGGACGCGGCGGCAGGAGGACGGCAGAGGACGGGACAGACGTGGACCGTCGGGTAAACGGACAATGCCAGGTCAGAGGGCGATGGAGGACTGCAAGGATGGAGAGAGGGATGGGGTGGGGAGGGATGAGTGGGGGAGGGGGAAAGAGGGAAGGAGGGAGGGAGAGGGTGGGGAGATGAACGGAGGGAGGGATAGGTGGAGGGATGATGGGTGGAGAGAGGGTGGAAGGGGGGATGGAGGGAGGGAGGGAGGGAGGGAGGGAGGGAAGGTGGGGGAATGGATGGAGGGATGGATGGAGAGGGAGGGAGGGGGCGAGGAGGGGAGGGTGAAAGGAGGGTGGGGATATGCAGGTCCCCGTGAGGGCTTGGCTGGGCAGCAGAAGGAGGCCTTGCTTAGGGTCTTGGTTTGTGCCGTTCATTTAGCGGCCGGCGAGTGGGCCAGCCGCCTGCCTCTGCCTGGCCACAGGACACGCTGCCTTCGAGCACGTGTCCGGTCAAAACCCAGAAGTTTGATCTTTCACCGGAAATACACTAGAAATAGTCACTGGGAAAGGCTGGGGAGGGGGCAGGTGCCCCAGGGGCCTCCCCCAGGTACTGGGCACTAGGCTCCTCCGGGTCACTGGGCCTCCCAAAGGGGCTGGACTTCCCTCCCCAGGGGTCCCCACTGGCCGGTGTCGCCCGCCCTGCCTCCAGCCCTGCAGCCTCCGGCCAGCTCTCCCCCTGCGCCATGGTCCGGGGGACGCGGCTGCCCGGCAATGGCTGTTCCCGGGGGCCAGGCAAGCACAGTGGGTCGTGTGTCTGCCCCGGACCCCCAGCTTCAGACAGACAGACAGACAGGCTGACAGGCTGCGGGCACCCACCCCAGTGTTCCTGCCCCCGCAGAGGCGCCTGGCCAGGCTGACTCCCCTGCCCCTCCCGCAGCGCCAGCCTGCCCCTGGGATGTGCCCGCGGTCAGGTGACAGAGCGGCACCAGGGCCTGGGAGGGGGGGCATCCCTGGGGCAGCCGCCCACCCTCTGCCTCCAGCCCCCACCCAGGACGTGCAGCAGCTGCCACCAGGGGGCGCCACGTCCAAGCCCATCCTGGGAGCCGGAGGCAGGCCAGCCCGCCCGGCCCTCCTCCGCCACGTCCATCAGTGCAGCCCAAGCCCAGCCCCTCCCACAGCTCCCAGGGCCGGAGGGCTGGTGCCCCACAGCCCCCTCCTCCCTGTCCCCTGAGACTCTGGGCAGTGCCTGGGGGTGGCCCTGGGACGTAGGGGGGGCGGGGGAGCAGGGCGATGTCCTCCTGTGGCCTGTGACCCTGGCTCCCAGGGTGACCCAGTTGGTGCCTCAGGCTGGGGCCCCGGCCCGAGCGGAGTGACCATCTGCAGGGTCCTGGCCCCGGGCAGGGCGGGCTGGGCCCCGAGAGCTTCAGGTGGGTCCCTCTGAGTGACCGGGAGCCACCGGCCAGGCTCAGGGGCTGCGCGTGGAGAGAACTTGGGGGCCCATCGAAAGGCAGCTGGGGTCCAAGTCAGACCCAGGAGCAGGGACAGGAGGAGGTGTGGCAGCCGCCTCCCTGCCCGCCTCGGGCCCCGCTGTCACTGGCTGCCTCAGGTAAGCGCCTTCCTCGTGCCTCTCCCAGTTCACCAGCACTTCCAGGCATCTGGCTAGAGGGGACTTCGCCAACCATGACCAGCAGGCAAACGGTCGACAAAGGGAAATTCAGTGAGCAAAAGAGTGCGGAGCATTAAGGACTAGATTCCACTGCAGAAAAGTTCTGGAACTTTCTCTCAAAAAATGGTGCCAATAAGAAGGTTTCTCTGGGGGAGAAGAACCTGAGTGGACGTATTGTTGAGAGCAGTCCCGTTCCTGCCGTGATCAAAGTAGTGACCAAGTAGCAAAGGCACGATCCAAGTCTCGTCCACTGGACTCCAGAATCTGTGCTCCCCAAACATGGCCCGCCCAGGAAGGCGGGCCTGGGAGAAGTCAGCCCCTGCTCGAGCAGAGGGGATGTCCAGCCCCTGGCACTCTCCTTGTCTTCCCCGTCACACTGGGGTCTCTGGGGCAGCGGGAGGAGCCCAGGTGTCTGTGGGAGCACCCTGGATGCTCACCTCTCCGGAGAAGAAAGGGCCGAGGGGGCCCGGCCTGTGGGGTGCTCGCCTTGCAACAGCCCCGCAGGCTCCATCCCCCGCACCACAAGGGCCCCAGGGCTCTGACGGGGGCGCCATGCCGAGGATGGCCCGGGATCTACTGCGGGCACGTGGCTGCCCTGCGGATTCGCTCTTCCAAGACCTGAGCCCGGCCCCGGCCCCTGCGGGGGGATCTGACCAAGCAGAGGGGACCCGGGTCCGGAGAGGTCACTGATTCTTGGCTCGGTCAGCTGAAAACAAGACGGTCAGACAAGCGGGTCTGCAAAACGACCGGCCAAACGATCCAGAGGACCATGGATGTCGCAAAAGGTCTCGGCTAACTCCCGTGTGACTGGGGCGCCAGGAGCAAAGGCCCTGCAGTGCCCAGAGCGGGCACTTGCCAGGAACAGCTGCGGGACTGCGGTGACGCCGTGGGACTGGAGTGGGGCTACGCCATGAGGCTCGTCCCCTCCCCAGGACAGCGGCGAGCTGGTCCTTGTGCGGAAGCTGGTCTCAAACCAGCCACCTGCCACGTCCTCTCTGAAGTCAGCGTGCAGGGCCACCGGGAAGGGAACGAAATGCGAACACACGGCCACTCTCTGCGGGCAGGGGCGGCCAGCGGAGAGCACACAGGCTCTGCTCCGAGCCCTGAACGCTGCCTGGAGGCACGATTCTCACATCCCAGCCCTCACTGCCCGCGCCTCACCTTCTCTGCGGGACACACTGTTGGGCACAGGCGCGGCTGGCTGCGGCGCCTTCCCGCCCTGACAGGGAGCGACTCGCCGCGGGACGTCCCTGCCGCTCACGCGTCACCGACTGGGCAGCACGGCCTGGGTTCCCACCGGGAAGGGAGAGGAGACGAGCCTGGGCAAGCGCTCCCGGCTCCCTGCATGGAAGAGGCCGCTGGGGGTGCCCGCTGGCCCCGCAGGCTGCTGTCCACAGGCCCTTCCCTAACCGCTGTGGCCTTTGCGGCACTCGAGGACCCTTTGTGCAAAGTCCCTGCGGAAGGCCGCCTGCAGAGCCGGGCTCTCTAACCAGGGTAGTGGGCACAGTCCCCGAGCACAGCGTGCGAGACAAACATCACTCCGAGGGCACCGTTCCTGGGGAGCAGGAGGTGACACCCAGCGTCAGTCCCGACAGACAGGGGGAGGCGGAGAGCGGGGGGTAGGGGCAGAGCCAGGGTCAGGTCTGCGTGTTACTGTGGAGACGTGGACACTTTCCACGGGGGGAGGACAGCATGGCACCCGGCTTCTACGCCACGGCGCCAAGGTCAGTGTCTGCTCCCTGCTGTTCCACAGCTGCCCACAGAGAACTGCCCCAGCTCAGAGAAGGAGCGAAAAGGCCCCTGGAACAGACACTGGAGCTCGTGGGTTCTAGATTCGAGGGCAGAGGTGTCTGTTCTCTCCAAACACGCAGTGAGCACGGGCAGGTTCTGGCCACGCACACTGACCGCTGTCTGCAGGGCAGACTCTCTCTCAGCCTCTGAAGAGGAGTGACCGAGTCCTGACACGGAAGGATGATGCCTCCAGATGTTACCAGAGAGCAGGAGGGAGGGACACTCGGTGCCACGTAAAGGAAGTGGCTAGAGTAGAGGCAGGCCCTGCGGGCTGACGTGGACGGGCAGTTTTGATGGAAACATGCTGTTTCAGGGACACGCTGATGGTCCCGCAACACGTGACACAGTTTGCGGCCTCACAGGCTTCCAGGAGGCCTAAGGAACAAGCTCACATTCTGGAGCTGCGGGCAATAAAGGAACGAGACCCTGGGAAGGAAACCCGAGTGAGACCGCTGTGTCCGCAGACAAGATCCTCCCACGATTTAAACGGAAAAGCGGAGCCACGATAGTTAAGACGATGCTGAGAAGGAACATTAAGATAAATCTCTCTTGCTGGGCGAAGGTGGCGCGACGGAGAGTCACCGGGCAGTGGGGCCCTGGCCGAGACGCGGGTCAATGAGACAGAAGAGAACCCAGAAACAGAAAGATGAACGATTGATTTTGGACAAAGGCTCCAAGGAAGCAAACAGAGCAAGGCGGCGTCTGACAACAGCTCACAGAGGAGAGAAATGAGCTCGGCGATCCTCCCTCCACGCAGAGGCCACTCGAGGGGGCCGGGGCTTCTCGGAAAGGTGGCAGTGTACAGGACCCGAGACCGCCGTGAAGGGCTGCAAGACTTGACTCCGGGAGCCACGACTCGTGGTTCTGCAGAGGAGCCTGCGGGGGCCGAAGGGCAGAGCCAGGGAGCACCCGACACCCCTGGCCCCCCCGCAGAGGAAGGAAGACAAGGAAGGGAAGGGCCAGCCCCACGGCAGACGAGCAGACGGGAAAGGCTCCTTCCCTCCCGGCCGGGCGATGCAGGTGTGGGGGACCCGGAGGTGGGGACACCGGACCCCCCCCCCCGCCCGTGGGAGCACCTGTGCCTCGCCAGGCTCTGCAGGCCAGGGGGTGGCCGGGGTCGGGCTGTTACACCTGCTCCTGCAGTGAACAACCAGCAAAGGCGACCACAAGTGGGGGCGCGGGGCCCGCAGAGAGGGGAGGACATGGGGGTGACTTCACTGGCGGGCAGGGCTTGAGAGAGGGGCCTCTGAGGCCTCAGGCCAGGAGCGCGGGGGCTGGTGTCGCGGGTCCCCGCCTCCGGAGTCGCCAGGATTCAAAGTGCCGGGGAGGGGGGGGGCGCTGTGTGGAGGAGGCCCCAGTCAGGATCGCAGAGCCGGCTCAGACCCTGGTTCCATCCTCCTCCTGCCGCCATCCTGGGGCCTGGGGCTGGACACCACGCTCGCCGCCACGGGGGCGAGGCAGAGAGGGGCGGCCGCTGGCCACCTCGCCCCGGCCCTCAGCGAGGACGCCCACCCGCTGCAGCACACCCTGGCTAGCCCTCCTGGGCTCACACACGCCTGCAGCGCTCACGCCGCTGAAGGCCACTGCGCCCTGACCGTCGGGTGGCCACTGCGCCGATGCCCCTCTCCCAGTCCTGCCCAGGCTCCACCAAATGGACACACTGTGTCCACTTCCCCTCCTGCCCTCACACCTCGAGTCTCAGGCTTCTCCGGTGAAGAGGACAAACAGGTTTCTAATTCCCCGACTGTTGGCGCGTGGTCTCCACTGCAGGGGCGGCTCGGGGCAGACAGAAGCTCAGCCGGCACCGCTGCTCCACCTCCGACGCCCACCGGCCACACAGGGGAAGGGCCGGGCAACGCCAGGCAACGAGCGGCCCACCGGGCAGTCTCCCGACTGCCTCACAACGTTCCCTGAACGGAGGCTTCAAACCCGTTCGGGGGGCACAGCCCTGTCACACACCGCCAAGCAGGTCTCACCCCTCCAACTGTGGGGGAGAGACTGAGGCCCGGAGAAGCGCAGCAAAGGCGGGCGGGCTCAGGAGCTCACCTCACCTCCCGTCCTGCCCTGCCGGGGCCAGAGAGAGGCCCGCGCTTTGCACCACGGCCGCTGCAGCCTTCTGGAATGAAAGAAGCTCCCAGGAATGAACTTTGGGAACTTTCAGACTGACACCAAATGGATGACTAGTTTGCTTATTTCACATTAACCGATGCAAATCAGACACCGAGGAGATAAACATAATCATACACAACAAGAATAATGCCCTCGATAAATCAATATTAGGGCTCTGCACATAATTCAACACGTCAATGAGCAGACACGACATTTTCATCCATCACCGCAAATCCCGGCCAACTGGCCAGGAATGCCATCTCTTGGGGAAATGCCACTTTAAAATAAACGATACACTTATTAAAAACATGTTCTTAGGAAGCGGGTGATTAATTTTCTGCATTGCAATATCATCGCTACCAGGTTCTGGATTTCCGGGGGACGGAGGGTTGGACGGGGCAGGGGCTCGACTCCTGCCCTTCAGCCCTCAGCGTGGACGCAAGGCTGGACAGCAGAGGGCTGGGCCTCCAGAGGCTGGACCAGCTATAGGAGGGGCCGCACTATGGCTTCCAGGAAGGCAGAACCCTTTCTCCTTCTCACCTTTTTAACAAAATGGGGCGCTGGAGGATGGATGAGCATTTTTCACTGCATTTAAAGAAGGGCTGGTAGACAGGGTGCGGTTGCTGGTGATTGGTTTCTGGTGACCAGCTTCCAGATTATTCTGTCATCCGGGTTAGAAGGGTGACCCAGCCTATCCGTTCTCTGAGCCTGTAACATTTGTATTCTTTACCAATGAAAAGGAACAAACTACCAAAAGATAAAAAGTTCGGAACGGGTCTCATTCTGCTGAGCACGGAAAACCTCAGACAAAGCGCGCAGGTCCCGGACGATGCCCCTGTCCACGCGACCCGCCTCCACGTGCTCAGGCCACGTCCACCCTTCCCCACTGTCCTTTCTGCTGGGGTCACACGCCGGCGGTGCTCAGGGCTGACACCTGGCTCTGTGCTCAGAAATTACTTCTGGTGGTGCTCAGGGGACCTTCTGGGGTGCAGGAAATCAACCCGGTTGGGCGAGTACAACGCAAGTACCCTACCCACTGTACCATCGCTCTGGCCCAAATTCTCAAAAAAAGTTTTTTTTTAATATCCTCCAATCTTCAAATGATAATTACTGAGAATCTCCTGAAACTTTGATGTCTATTACTTGTACTTCTTTTTATCATGTTAAAATTTAAGCCGAAATACTTGAAGCACTCATTAAAATCAGGAATAACAAATCTTATGTACTAACATATGCAACATATTCATAAAAATAATTATATTTTGCAAAACAAAAAGTTAAAAGAATTGCACTGTTTTCCATTTAAAAACCCCTTCAGTGTTGGCTTACTAGAAGACAGCTGTATGCGCATATCTGCCTCTGCAGCCATTTACATATTAAAATAGATATTCATTATGGGTTTCTTTCTTTCATCTCTCCCTTGCATCAAGAGAATCATTCTACGAATTCTGTGGCATTATAAGTGTGGGCTGCTGTTAGCGTCATCCGAGGGCCCTGCGGCCGCAGAGTGACGGTCATGGTTAAATATTTGTTCCAAGAAAAGAGATGCTTGTGTCTAGTGGGCTGCGGAGACTGCCTTAGACACCTCTGAAATATTCATCCTCCCCTCAGCTCACACCCTCACTGAACACGGAACCCGGGAGCAAGAACACAAACTACGCCATGCTCGGGGGATAGCATGGGAGAAGACAGTACAGGGGGGAGAGAGTACGGGGGTGTAGTAGGGGAGGAGGTAGTAGCGGGGAGAGAGTATGCGGGGGTGGAAACAGGGGAGGAGGTAGCAGGGGGGAGAGAGTACGGGGGCATAGTACGGGGGAGATGGTCCGGCACGGAGGGGAGCGGTAAAGAGCGCAGAGGCAGGCGCCACCTGGCACACAGCCCGGCGGCTCTGGTCTCTGGCACCACACAGGGTCCCCTGAGCACCGCCAGAAGTGACCCCGAGAGCAGAGCCTAGATAACCCCTGAGCACGGTGTGGTCCCCGAAAAGCAAAACAAAACACAACAACCACTCCCCTCCCCCACCAAGAGAACGGGGAGAAAGCAAAGATTACCGAGAGCCCCGAGACAAACAGCAGCGCAGGCCCCAGGCCCAGCGCAGCCTAAGGGAAAGAAGCCGGGGCAGACCCTTCTGGGACAGAGCCACGGCCGAGCCCTGGGTCCCAGAATGTTCCAGACAGAGGTGGGGACAACTCCCAAACGTTTCAGGTGTCCCAGCATTTCCCACAGAGAACACAGATATGTGTGTGTGTGCATGTGTGTGTGTGTGCCTGTGCATGTGTGTGTGTGCCTGTGCATGTGTGTGCATGTGTGTATGTTTGTGTGTGTACATGTATGAGAGTGTGTGTGCGTGTGTGCATGTGTGTGTGTGTGTGTGTGTGTGTGTGTGTGTGTGAGCAGCACTGAAAAAAACTCCTGTTAATGGGCTGGAGCAACAGTCCAGTGGGCAGGACACAGGCCTCGCACTCAGCCCACCTGGGTTCAAGGCACCCAGATCTCACGCCACCATCTGTGCCTGCTGTTCCCCCTCCAGCCCGCACTGCTCTGCCTTCCTCCTCCTCCTCCTCCTCCTCCTCCTCCCCCTCCTCCTCCTCCTCCTCCTCCTCCCTTTCCTTCCGCTCCCTCTGGAGTGTTCCCCGCGCCCGCCAGGCCTTCATATCTTTTAAAATCAAGAGGAGGAAAAAATGAACCAGCATGTGGATTCATCTGTTTAGATGAACTGAGACCAAATAACAAAATAGACTGCAGAGTATGGATTCGAAGAAAAATGTGTGTGATCAAAAAATAATAATGACTGGACTTCTCAAAAAGAAAAGTGGAATGGGAAAATCAGTGGGTTTTCAGAAGCAGTACACAAGCCGAGAATCAAAACACTCCCCTGGAAAGGCCCACTCCGCCCAGCGGGCGAGACCGGGCCCAGGGACCCCCAGCCCACAAACAGGAAGTGGCCCCCGCTGCTCCCAGGCCGGGACGCCTCTCAGTGGGGTTACCGGGAGCAGTAACCCCACTTGGGGAAACACTGTTCTAAAATAACAAGAATTTTGCAAGTACATGTCAGTATTAAGCCGTAACATCTGGCCCTGGCTAGAAGCTGTGAGCTGAAAGCAGGTTCTGGGAGACGGAGAGGTGGCCGGGCGCAGTGCACCCGTCGGGGACGCGGACTCAGCGCGGGAAGGCGCGAACCACAGGGCCACACGGGGGCGCGAGTGAGCGGTGAAACCCTCAGCTAGGGCGGCGCGCCCCTGGGCCCCCAGGAAGCCTCACACCAGAAAAGGGGCAGCATGGGGAGGGGACGACGGGCAGAAGGAGCGGATGGGCAGAAGGGGGTGGCCCAGGGGGTGGCCAGCGGGGCGGTGCTCTGTGTGAGGCTGCAAGGGGCCCTCCTGGAGACCGGGGTACGCAGGCTGCACCACTCAAAGCAACAGCAGTGGGCTGGGTGCTGGGTATGGGAGGTTGGGGCCAGCGATGATGATGATGATGGTGATGATGATGATGAGCCAAGGCCCCAGGCATGAAAACACCTGCTTGGAAACCACGTTTCTCTCAGGGTCTGAGTTAGCGATTCCGAAACCAATGCTGTGGACGCCAGGGTTAAATGGGAAATAAATTGCAGGTAATGGGGACTGAGGTTTCTCACTGTCAGAGGAAGAAATTACAAATAAGAAACGGGAAATTGGAATGAACCCGTGGTCTTACATTAAGCCAGAGGGGCCTACGCGAGCAGGAGGGTCATGTAAAATGCTCCCAGATGGATGCAAAAATAAAGACGTCAGCGCGCGGCCAGGTCCTGGTGTCTTCCCAGCTCCGTCTGGGGACAGCGTGACACCCAGAACAGCCGGGGCTCCCAGCACTCACACCCTGAAGTTTATTTATCTATCTCATGGGGGGACGCTGTGCCACGCCTGGCAGTGCTCAGGCCTCACTCCCTGCTCAGTGCTCAGGGTTCGCTCCTGGCTCAGTGCTCAAGGATCAAGCCTGGCGGTGCTTGGGGGACCCTATGACGCTGGGGATTGAGTTGGGGCCAGCTGCACGCAAAGGCAAGCGTCTCAACCCCAAGCCCACTCCCAGGGGTGCTTGGAACTGTGTGGAGCCAGGATTTGATCAGGGTCAGGTGCACTCTGGGCACGTAGTACCCGACCACCCTCCCACCTCCCAGGCCCAGAAGAGGTGCTGTTTATGGGAAAAGGTAGCAAAACCTGGGAGACCGGGGATTGGTTGGTGTAGGTGGTCATGCAGTGCAGGCGGGGCTGGAGTAGGTGCGGGTGGGACTTGGTGTGGGCGGGGCACAGAGGGGTGGGACTAGATATAGGCGGGGCTAGTCATGGCAGGGCGTGGCTATGTATGGGCGGGGCGTGGGCGTGGGCGGGGCCCGGCGTGGGCGGGGCCCCGGGAGGCCGCCCTGGGCAGCGCTTGGCCTTCCAGAAGGGCCAATCTCGACGCCCGAGGCAAACCCCTTTGCAGCCGGTCTGAGGGGACGGGCAGACGGGGGAGCTGAGTCCGGCTCCTCCCCGGGCCCCAAGCCCGGCCCGAGGGGAGCGAGGAGAGGCCGTCGGGGCTGCCCCTGGTGTTCTCGGCAGCCTCAGCGTTCCTGACAGACCCTCACAGGACGGCTAGTCTGTCAGTCCGTCCGTCCGTCCGCCTGTCCGTGCGCGCGGAGCTGCCGGCCCCTCCCCTGACGACACCCGTCGCCGGAGCTCCGTCCTGGGCAGGCAGGGTCTTGTCACGCCGGCGTCTCCACCGCCTGATTGTTCCCGCCGACCCTGCGTTTCGTTACCTGGAAACCGGCCGCCGCTCCTGCTCCCTCAGCCGCCTCAGCCGCACCTGGCGGGCGCGCGGGCGGGAGCCCCTTTTCAGCAGGTTACCTTGTCTGGGAAGGCTCGGGAGAATTACTAATGGAATGCCTCCAAGGACCAATAAAATGATTTCACTTCACAATAATTTAACATTTTAATGCTTTCTAGAAAGGAGTTTTCCTCCCTACCACCTGCACCTACTTGCCAAGCTGTCTGGATTTCAGGGGAAATATTAATATGGGCTAAATTAGCCGATGTAAAATTAAATTATTCCGACAGAACAACACCCAGCAAAAGTTTGCTGAAGGAAGCAATAAATTAAGAAACCTTCTTGAAAATGCAATATTCAATTATAACTTAAATAAATCCCCAGGACGTGAAGCAAGACAATGGTATTAAAAAGTCGTATAAATTTCTCAGAAAAATTATTTCAGCTGGGTTGGATTAAAAACACTGCGGGAGCCGGCCTCACGGCCAGCAGCACCCAGACACCAACTGACCGGCTGCAGTCACTCACTCACAGGCCACACGGCCAGTCACCCAGCGGGTGGGATTCTCCAGAGTGAAGCCCCGGGTGTGCAGACCCTGCCAAGAAATGCCAAGCAGAAACGCTGTCTGCACCATCCAGCCCTGCGGCCCTCTGGGGTGCTCCTTACCCCTCATCATTCAGCCCTGTGGCCCTCTGGAGTGCTTTTTACCCTTCTTACCATTCACCCCGGTGGCCCTCGGGGGTGCTCCTTCCCCCTCACCGTTCAGCCCTGGGACCCTCTGCGGTGCTCCTTACCCTCCTCTCCATTCAGCCCTGCGGTGTTGATGATGCCTTTCCCTCTTCACAGCCTTATGGCAGAGCTTTGCTGACTTCTCACCAGGGGAGTTTCTTAACACAATAAACGGGAAGGATGGCGGAGCTGACGGGCTCTGGGACTCTGTCCCGCTTCTTTGAAGGTGGGAGGGAAGGAGCTGGACACCTGCTTTGTGCCTGGCCCACGGTTCTATCAGCAGCACAAACCAAATTGCCGCTGCCACCTGCACAGAACATTTCTGGCCTGGAGTGGAGCCTCCTGAGCCTCTGGACTGGAACATTCCACCATCACATGCTCCTCTAACCCGGGTTCGAGTGCAGAATGAGACCCCAGCGCCAGTGCGTTTCCCAGAACTTCGCGGAGATCCTAATTCTGCCCTGATTTCTCCTCAGCAGTGCTGAGTCTTTAGAAAATGGGTCTGCCTCCCAACAATATTGCCTGCCATTTCTGTGGCTTTTTCAGGATGGTGACAATATCCTGAGAACAGGCTTGAATGGCTCTAGCGGAGTTCAGAAAGCAAGTTCACAAAACGCCAGTTTGCTTGTCTTTGATAAAGTCTGGCTACAAAAATAATTGCTAAGTTAATACTGAAATAGCTGCTAAGTTCCTACTGAAAGGCTTCTGGACATGGTTCTCTGTGAGTGAGCTCTGGTATCTCACTGATGACTGGGACTGGAAATGCCCCCACCCCAAAGTCTCTCAGCCTGCACTCTCACCCTGACATCTTTCATCCAATAGAAATAGGATTCAAACACAGAATCTGGGGCCTGCCCTTTTATTTGGCTCAAATGGCTTGTAGCATTGCTGATGAGTCTCCAAGCACTCTTTGGGGGGGAATGGTGGGGAGGGGAAGACCAACATCAAGCATGGAATTAAAGGCTGTGATAACAAAAACCAAGATGGGAAAATGGTCACTGTGTTTATCAAAACGATGCTGGGACTTCCAAGGGGGAGTGAGCATGGCAGATTGGCTCTTTATTCAGAGGGAAGAAATCAGAATTTTTGCACATTGTTTCCTGATAATGATAAAAATGCAAAGAAGGAAATGGATCCTGGGGCTTAGAGGCAAAGGAAGAAAGACTGCCAGCACCCTCGACCCTCCCCCACACACCCTGGGCCATCACCTGCAGACATTTCCTACATTCCCTACGCCAACGGCCAACCGACAGACATTACCAAGCCCTCACCTCCAGAAGGAGAGAGGAGAAAGCGTTCCTAGGGATGTTTTGGAAGGTCTCTCCTGCGGAGTTTGATTTCTTAAGCACAGAACCACACTCTGACCAAGAATTTCCAACTCCTCCTAAAGCCCGGAGCAAACAGAGTTTCCCAGTGAGCCTTGTTTTCTCATCTTGTTTGCATTTAATTCTATTAGAATCTTAAGGTCAGATGACATTAGAAGTACCGGGTGCCACTTGCAGAATAGTAATTATGTATCAAAGTGGAAGCAGGAAAACTGTGATATGCAGGAAACTATTTAAATGGGGAAAAAAATCAAAAGAAAAGGGTCTTTGAAGTTGTAAACATGCATTAAGATAAAAATAATTGATCTAATAAATTCACAACATAGATTGTGGTTCTTCATGACAGTGAGTAAAGCCGCAGGAAGACGAATCCACAGTCAATTCCAGACTCAACTGGGAGGTGGGGGAGATGGAACCCCAGTGAAGGCACTTTCAATCACAGGGCGCCAGCAGAAAGCATTTATTAGTTAACTTTCTGCCATAAGGTTCTTTTGAAATGCAAATTACAGAAAGCAAAAAAGAACCACCATTTCCTCAGAAATTTGTCTTTCAGGAAATGCTATCCCTGTTCACATTTGGGGTGCTTTGTAAAATTAGATGTAAGTACACAGGTGTTTACAACTGGCCTAGGGAAAGAAGTGGGAGCAGGAAACAATTTTTGTGGGCCTGTCAGAAGTGCTTCGGAGCCTGCGGGTTCCTGGTGCTGGCCTGAGACACCCCGAGGTGGCACCCTGACACAGCCTGCTGCCTGGTGCCCAGCTGCCCATGCCTTCACCTCCAGACAAAGGACCTCTCCAGGGGCCTTCTGTGCCAGGGAGGACCACCCTGAGTGCATGGAGGATCATCAGGATGATTTGGAAGCACAGGCAGCCTGTAAGCATCCCCCACTCAATGCCTCACCCCTCCAGGGCTCTGTCCCGCTGGCCCTAGCTTTGTTTGCTGCCTGAGACCATGGTCAGACCTTCCAAGACAGAAATGCCATGAAAAAGAGGCCGGAGGCCAGGCACGCCCATCCTGGGCAGGAATGGTGCAGCCTGGTGCTCTGGCCGTTGCTGTGAGGGGCAGAGAGATGCAGCAGAGGTGAGTGGGTGCCACCATGCATGCATGATGGCACTTCTGTTCTGTTGTCCACCCAATCCAGCAGCATCTGGGAGGCGATGTGGACAGATGGCAGAGACGGGGCAGCCATGCTGCTGACTCCACCGGATGTGGGTCATTTCACTAGCACCATCTCCAGAGAACACCGCTTATGAATGATTCCAATACTTTCACACCCGTGGGCTTGGCACCTGCCATGGACATCAAAATGATATGGCTCCTTGTCTGTCATGCCTCTGCATTGCAATTAACACCTCGCGTCTCTCTGGCATCCATCTAATCTCTTTCTTGCTTGAATCAAGCGCTGTCTCCTGTGAAGCCTGAAACACTCCTGGAATTTCCAGTGCCTCTGTGGCAGCCATCAGCTGAAACTATTAAGTGCTTTTTAACTGAAGTGGCCAAAATAACCAGGTATCTGGAGAGCCAGACCTTTATGCCAATCTTGCACCAAGACGAGATCAGTTTTGTTCTAGGCAAACGTAGCTCTCTGTTAAGTGAGAAAAGTATCCAGATGCCAACTAGACTCTTGTTGCTTGTCTGGGCACGGGGAGAGGGGGTTAATTTTTGCTTAATTTTTAAATTTAACTTTAATGTTTTGGGGCCATACCTGGTGGTACTCAGGAGGCCATATGGGGTGACAGGGATGAAACCTAGGTTGGCCGCATGCAAGGCAAGAGCCCTCCCCGCTGGGTCCCCCCCTTTAAAAATAGTACAGTTCGGGGTGGGGGGGAGTAGTACGACTCCCCTCTGCCCCAGATGGGCTTTCCTCACTGCTGCTTCCCAACACAAGGGAGGTGGTGGGGGCACAGGTGTGGGGGCACTTGGCTGCACCAGCGCGACCCCCCACCATGGAAACAAGGGGAGGAAAAGGGGCACAAGCGCGTCTCCTCCCGCACCAGCGCTGCCGGATGAGAGCACAGGGCTGAGAGCTGTCAGCCGCCAGCACACGGGCCGGCTTCTTCCTGTTCCAGACGAGGGGCGGACCCCGCCCCTGCTGCCCAGCCCAGGCTCTCAGCGGTCACATGCGGGGTCCAGCTCCACAGCCAGGGAATGGTGTGAGCTGCTGCAAAATCCTCCCCACTGCCCACATCCACAGACAGCCCCCAAATTACCCAGAATTTCATTATCGTTAACCAATTTCTGGAGAACAGGAAAACTAAGATAGATTTCCTGAATCTGTTTCCGATCTGTTTGCGCCACAGTGCAGCTGAGAATAATACTGAAAATAAAGGTACAGTTGCTGAAATTCTGAGTTTATGTAATTATATGATTGCGCCACAGACCTCCGACATTTAAGATCCGGGTTTTGTTCACAGTTGAATAAAACAGGGATGAGATTTAATTCACCCTATGACTTTCCTATGGTAACAAAACCAGGATTTTTACAGTTCAGTACATGAGCCATGAAGAAACTGAACATGTATTAGAATTTCTAAAGCTACTGCCTAAGGCCAGCTGGGTTCCGTGGCTCTCCCAAATCTCTATGATTGAATAATATATTTCAATAAAAACTGAGAAGCGTTGGGCCCCTAATGGGAAAGTGTGCATCGGAGGAGTCCCTCGGGGCAGGGCCACTGACTGCAGCCCCCGCCCTTCCCACCTGCAGTGAGTCATTCGCATCTTGTTTTCCTGAAGCAACAATCTCTCCCTAAGCAACCAGCAATGCTCACTCTTTTTTTCTGAGAACTAAAATAGAAATAAAGGTCATAAGCATCTTTCTTTCCACCTTCCAGAAAACCGCCATCATATGGTTTCCATGTTTGTCTAGGCACACAATTTTCCCCTTTTCTCAAAATTGAGATGAAATCACACAAGCTGTTTTATAGCCACTTTTTATTTTTATTTTATATCGTGACACATGATGTCAGTGTGCGTCACTGGAGGGCCATCACCTGGCACTAGTGACATGTTAGTGATAATGTCGTTGTGGCCTGAAGTGAGTCAAGTGCCCTTCAGCACTGGGGCACGTGTGTCAGCGTCCCTGCTGGGGCTGAGGCACTGGGGCACCTGTGTCAGCGCCCCTGCTGGGGCCACGGTGTCAGTGTCTTTGCTGAGGCCACAGTTCTGGGCGGCGTGCGGAAGAGGCAGTCAGCTGTCTTCAGGTACCCTGCCCTGCCTGGGCTTCCTGGCTCGAAGGTGGTGGGTCTGTGTGGTTAGGCCCTTTCATCAGTCTGCCCATCTGTCCTCCCCAGATGGATCTTTCTGTGTCTGTGCCCTGGCCTTCCTCTGCCCCCGCCCCACCCACCCCCACCTTCTCCAACTCCCAGTCGATCCAGCACCTGGAAGAGAAACACGAGTGCGAAACCATGTTCTTTCTATCCTCTGACTCACATCCTCAGTAGGCAGTGCTGCAGGCCACGCCGCATCCCGCGTGGAGAAGGCCACATTAGTATTTGCTATTGAAAGTCTATTCTAAAAAACCGTAGCAAATAATAGCCACCTGGATCCCGTCCCGTCTCAGAACAAGTACCTAAAGCTTTAACTGTTACATCCATTTGAAATGGTCAAGAAATACTCTTATTTCACTTCGGAACACGGGGCAGTGAATGTGTGGCCTTCCCTTTGAGTGCAGACACAAGTGGCCGCTGTCTATTCCAGAGGGAAATCGAGATGCCCAGTGAGAAGCTTCCAGCACCTGTCTTCACGCTAGTTCCCGGAGGGGGCTCTGCTCGCTGACCCACTCCAAACTGACACAGAACATCACTTTCCTATCAGCCATCTGTCCTAATATTTATTGATATTTTTCCATAATCATTACTTTCAAATCCACTTTTGCTGCTTATAAAGTAAGTCTTAATTTTGCTTCAATTCCCCCTACTGTTCTGGGTGTGTGGAGGGAGGGAGGGAGCACGCCTGGCTGTGTTCACGGCTGAGTCTGCGCTCAGGGATCACTCGGTGGGCACGGAAGACCATAGGGGTGCCAGCGGCCAAACCCAGGTCAGCTCCGTGCACGGCAAGTTCTCACTCTACTATCTCTCCAGCTCAGTTTTCCTACTATTTCTATGTAACATCTTGAGAACTTTGCCAAAGTTACCTGTGTATCTGCCAGAAATGTCATTGAAATTGTATTAAACCTATGAGGCCATTTAGGAAGAACTACCACCTCTTCACAATACTGCCTTTTCCCATCCAGGAAGAAAGTGGGATTGATTCTTTAGCTAAGATTTTATTTATACCCCTTTGTAAAGTTTAATTTTTCTTATAGATGTCAAATACATATACATACATTTTATCATATTTGTCCTAAATATTATGTTGTTTTGATAATTACTTTTCCATGGTATATTTATGTGGTTTCTACTGTCTATAGGAAATCTTCATTTTTAAAATAATTGTGCAATAGTAGATATCAACAAGTCCATGAAATAAAAGTAAATACTCAAAATACATCTAGATCCAAATAGAGGCGCCTGCGAGACAGTTGTTGGGTCTTCATTATGCTCTTTACCCACAGATGAGGGGTCCCCACCTCTCACCCCTTGGCCGGCCCCACACACTGCTCCTGAGTCCTGCTGTTTGGACTGGGTTCTATAGAGTCATTCAAAAGGACAGGTACTTCACAATCAAGAATCCAGGAAAACGGGCTGGAGATACAGCACGGAGGCTGAGGTCTTGCATGCAGCCAGCTGGGCCCGATCCCGGCACTGAGCCTGCAAGGAGCCATCCCTGAATACAGAACCGAGAGAGCCCAGAGCACTGCCGGGTGGGCCCCAAACCAGACCAAACCAAGCCCCAACAATAACAAACAACAGTTCTCGGTGGGAGAGTGCATCTCCGCTGCTGGAGGCCCAGGACCGAGCCCGGAGCACCACTGGGTGTGGCGCCCCAGAACCTTCCCTTTCACATGCACCCAGTCTCTCTGCGTCTCTTTCTTTCCCTCTGTCAATCATTTTTCTGACCGATTTAACTTTCTGCTTCTTTTAATATTTCCTGCAGGGGAAACAAAGGTTCAGTTTTTGTTTGAGTCTTTTGCTCTCCTTCATTTCTGGTGGGGAATTCTGCGAAGCGTTACAAAAACTTGACAAAAGTCTAGGTTGGAGGTTTTTGTTTGTTTTTTTTTTTTAAAAAACTCAGTACCTTAATATTTCTTTCTGCTTTCTCCCTGGACATCTGCTGTATTTTTTCACACATGTTCCTTGTCAGGTAAGGCCCTGCTGCCTGTCTTCGGTCCTTCTGCCTCAGTGTTGTCTCTCTGTAGTTCGGGTATGATCTGCCTCATTGCGAATATTCTGAAACACCCTCTCACTGGTGTTCAGAGCTTCTTGGAAGAGGACTTTCGGCATTTATTTAGGACGGTTTTTGGTCCTTATTCCTATACTGATGTGTATTACGGTTTTCTACCACTCGGACTTTCTCCTCCAAGTGTGACTCGTGTTCCTATGTGCCTGCTGCATCTTTTGTCATTGTTTTGTGCTCTGCATCTCTGCTTCCATGTCGCTATTGTTTATTTGGGAAGTTTCTATGGACACATATTCACGTTCACTGATTCTTTCCTCTTCCATTCCAAGACTTCCCATCAGCCCATACAAGACATTCCTTTTTTGTGGACTTTAAATTTCCTGGCACTTCCCTTCGCTAGTTCTGAGCTTTCATCTCTGCTTATATCACCCATCTGCTGTAGCCTGTCATTTTCTGTCCATTAGAGTCCTGAAATATCAGCCACAGTCGCATCCCGTGTCTGGCACTTTAAAATCTGTGTCCTGCTCTGGGGACAGACCTTTGGCACGCCGTGTGGCTCTGTCTGAGTGGAGGTGAGCTGCAGGGGTAACACGAACTGGTGGCAGCAGCTGGGGGTTCTGGTGGCTCCTTCTCTGCTGCTGCAGGCTCCCCAAAGCGCTGTCCCCTGATGTGTCCTGCCACTCTTATTGTCGCCACAATATTTGTGGTACGACATTTGCAGCTAAGATCTTAAGACCAAAGCTCCGTCTTCTGTGGGCCTGACGCTTCAGAATCACCTCAGCTGGCTTTTCTTTCTCTCCTGTGAGACAGGGGAGCCAGAGGTTCTGGTCCCCGAGTCACAGAAGGCCTTGGGGGGCCGGGCCACCACTCTCAGGGAAGGCCATGGCACTGTGGCTGTGTTCCAAATGGTCATTTTCCTTTTTAAACCCCTGGCACAGGAGGGCCTTGTTCTTCCTTCTTCACAGCAAGTACCTAGAGGCTCAAACACTCGGAAGTGAGTTTCCTCTGGAGATTAAATCTCCAGTCAGTCTTCGGCAACTCATCCCAATCACTGCTCACGCAGTGCCTGACTTCTTTCCCAGAAGCTGTCATAGCTGCCGCCCTCCACGTGCCCGTCCCCCAGCTCTGGGCTGAGCTCTGTCCCGGGGTCTTAGCTCTCAGATGGCTCTCTGAGCTCTGTCCCGGGGTCTTAGCTCTCAGATGGCTCTCTGCCACAGTTCCTAGTTTGATCACAGGCTTCAAATTTCCTTGCAGACTCATTTCTTTCTAGTGTGAAGAATTCCCTTCAGTGCCGCCTCTAAGGAGGGTGTGCTGGGAACAAATCCTTTCCATTTTTGTTCGTACCCCCTTCATTTCTGACAGATAGCTTGGCTTGGATATGTTTCTTGGTTGACAGGTTTTTTCCTCTAAGCAGCTCGAACAAATGATCCCACTGTTCTATTACTTGTTGATAAGTCAATAGTCTTATTGGGGTTCCCTGGCAAGTAATGAGCCATTTCTCCCTTGCCACTCAGGGCTTTCTCCCTGTCTTTGGGTGTTTGGCATGCTTACTGCTGTGCGTCTGCTGGTGGGTCTGTCAGTGCTCGCCCCACTTGGGAGTCCGTCAAGAATCCTGGAAGGGTTGACTTCTGGCTTTCAATAAAACTGGGGGGGGGGCTTGAGCCACTGCTTCTTCCCGTAATGCTTCCTCTCCCTCTCTCCCCTCTGGCGGGTCCCGTCCTGCAGCTGCTGTGGTAATGCTGCTCTTCTCTGCCTTCCCGGGCTCCCTGGCTCCCTTTTCATTCTTTATTCTCTCTGTTCTGTGGCTTCTGTAATGCTACTGGGAGGTTTCCGAGCTTGCTTACTCTTTCTTCTGTCCACTCGGTCCAGCCGAGCCCTCCAGCAGGCTCATCAACAGCAGTCTGTTGATTTTCCAGTCTTTCCACTCGGATTTGTTTGTATCCCTGTGTACCTGGGAAACTTCCCTTTGATGCGCATCTTCCTAGATGTGTCGGTGACACTTGTTAATCACGGTTTCCATTCCCGTGAGTGAACGTACTCGTGCGAGCCTTTTCCTGATAAACCCGACACGCCCTCACTCTCACAAGTGCATTCCGGTGTCTGCCCCATGCACGCAGCCCCCGCTCCTGCTCCTCCTGGAAACCGGACCTTTTAAGAAAACAATCTGGGTCCTGGTTCCCCTGACTGTGGGGTGTGACCTGCTGTTTGTCAGCTGCTGGAGGCTGGGCTGCTTTAGCAGGGTGCACCCCACACACCCCGCCCCCAGGTCAGGCCTCTGTTGTCTCTGCACCTGGGGTGGTGCTGGGTACCTTGGGAGCTCTCCTCTTCCTCCCCTCCACGCTCCCTGCTGTGAAACCCAGCTGACTGCCAGGTGACTGCACTGCAGGTTTCCCACAGTGCTGGAGGCAGAAACTGCTCTGCAAAGGGTCTCATGAGACTCTAGTGCCTGGGGAGGAGTGAGTCCGTGAGGAGGAGGGGCTCTCCGCCTCACCTCTCCCCTCCCGGGCAAAGACAAGTACCAGGCCGCAGGGGCTGGGGCAGAGTGACGGAAGTCACTGTGGGGGCTGGGGGCAGAGAGCACCCCACTCTCCACAGAGCCCCCCTCGCGTCTCCACTGGGTTCACACACAGCCCAGCACCTGCAGGGGGTATGTGTGTGGGGGCTGTTGCCTCTTGGGACCCCCCCACTGCGCGTGCCCCACGGGCCCAGTGGAGGCGGCTCCCCCAGGGGACGGTGGAGACCCAGTGTGTCACCCAAGTCCCGCCTCTGCCCCCCTCGAGATAACGTCCCCAGGACACAGACTGAAGTATGCCCACGGGGCTGAGCCAGGGCCTGGCTGGGATTTTCACTCCGGATGAAAATGTCTCAAATACCATCGCCAGCAGCAGCTCTGAGCTTCTCGCCAGAGGAGGACCAGCGGCTTACACACGCCTAGTTGCGGGCTGACAGAAACTGCACGGAAAGCGTGTCGGAGGGCTTGGGAGGCTCTGTGGCCCCGCCGGGCCCAGGAAAGTCGAGTGATGGGGCACGTCCACCCGGAGTTGTCTTTTCTGCGAGATGCCTGCGAGAAAAGGGGCCACGGGCTCCGCAGCTGAGGGTGGGACCAGTGGCCCCGCCTACTGCGTCCTGGGACGAGCAGACGCCTGCAGTGCCGATTCCCACGGCGTGTCCGGAGCAGCCTTTCAGTCAGGGAAACGCCGGCTTCATACAAACCCAATATTCACGAATAATAGAGAAAAAGTCACATAGAAAACACTCATTTGAATAATTTCCTGATTGGGATCACTAACCAAGTGTCCAGACATCCGATGCTGTGGAGACGCCAGACCCCCACACAGCGCCATAGGGGGCTCTGGGGAGCAGCCAGCAAGGGGTGGGGGGCAGCTGGGCAGGGAAGTGGAGACCATGGGGGTGGTGCAAGGGTCCCAGGGGGCAACGGGGGGCGATGCAGGGGCATGGGGGCTGTGGGGGGGTGCGCAGAGGAACAGGGAGAGGGGTATAGGGGAGACCCCGAGGTGCAGGGGAACGGGACCCCGGGGGAGGGCTGCAGGGGAGTGGGACTGGAGGGGTCCAGGGAGCAGGGACCTGCCCGGGGCCCCCATTGGGTGGGTGCTGGGTGCTGCCTGTTTGCCACTCGCTCCAGACAATAGAGAAACTCCGCACGGTGGCCCCCGCCGCTCTAAGCATGCCAAGGACCCAGCGTCCCTGCCGGGCCGGCTCAGGGCCAGTGCCAGGAGCCTTGGTGCACACAGGCAAGGAAGCAGGGTGTCCTGCCAGGGGCACTGGGGGCCCCGGAGCCTCGCGGAAGGACAGGACAGCACAGCCCGGGTGAGGCGCAGGCCCGCCTGTCCCTGACCCAGCATTCGTCCCTGTCCCAGCTCCTGGCCCTGTCCCAGCTCCCATCCCCATCCCAGCTCCCGTCCTTGTCCCAGCACCCGTGACTGTGACTGAACACATGGGCAGAGTAGAGAGCAGAAGAGGGAGGGTCTCTCTCGGCCTGGGGAGGGGCCCCTCGCTTGGCTCAGGGGGGATCTCTCTGGTCTCTCCCACATCTGGGGCCTGCACCCCGCACCCCCGCCGGCCCCTCCCCCCGTGACCTTGCCACTCAGCACAAGCGAGGGTAACCAAGTGCTGTGACAGTCCCCACCCCGTCCCCAGAAGCCCCCCGAGGCTGAGATTTGCTGGATCGGGCATTTAGGGATCATGGCCCACCAGATTGGGGGGCCACGAAGGGAACTGACTCCAGAGGGCAAACATCAGCCAGTGCACTTATCTGTGCAACTAACACATGGACGTGCCGGAGAGGGAAGGCAGCTGGTTCCCAAAGTCTCCGTTTTCTGTCACGGATAAGGCGGGCCTGGGCCCGGGGGCATGGCAAGGCTGAGTGCTGGGGCCGGGTGTGCTCCCTGCACCCCCACGGTTCCCCAGGTCTGCCAGCAGCGATCCTTGAGCACTGCTGGGTGAGGACCCCAGACAAGCAACAAGAAACAATTCCCCCAATTCCCAGTTTTGGGGGCTGGCAATGTGACTTGCATGGTGGAGTGACACGCCTCGCACGTGTCGTGGCCACAGTCCGGTCTCCCGAGCACACCCTCACCATGCGGATACAGGACGCAGAGACCAGCCACAGCAAGGAGTCCACGGACGGGCCCAGCCAGGTGACAACTCCCAACTGGTCATTCTAAGCATGTTGCAAAATGAAAAGAAGCTTGGACAGAGACGAGGTGGAGCGACGGTGCCAGGGCCAGGAAGGACACAGCCTTCCGGTGACCCAGACATTATTCTCTGAGGAGGCTGCATCTTCCCAGGGGCTCTGAACCGCCCCCCCCCACACACACCCAAAGGAGAGTGACAGGAAAATGTGGGGTACATCAAATGTGCCAACACACAGGCAAAGTGAAACCAGAAGAAAGGAAGATTGAAAGACAAGAAGACTTGGAAGATATTCAAACGGATAATGGGGACAATTTCCACAGTGACGTCCACGATTTCCCCAGCGCAGGCTCCACGTAGGATAAACAGAGGCCGACCGAGATGATGAAGAACAGCGGAGAAACACTGCAGCAAGACAAAGGAAACTCCTGAGGAGGAGACAGTGATTATGTGTCAGGAAAAAGAATCCCCAAATGAGAGTAATAGATGATTTCTCATCAGAATGGAAAGGTTGTGTCAGGAGTGAAATATTCAAAGTCCTGAAATAAAAACACAAATGGTGGACCAAAAGTGAGAAATCCGACAAAATTATTCTTCAGAACCACAGGATAAACAGAGACACTCCTGATATGTGCGCAGACATGAAGAAACTGAGACATCTCCCTCGCAAACAGATTTCAACACCACATTAAGAGAATTATACACCATGACCAGATGATACTTATTTCCTGGAATGCAAAGATGTTGCCACATCTGAAAATCAATAAATATAATACACCGAGAAAAACCCCACATGCTCATCACAACTGATGCAGAAAAAGAATCTGACAAATTTCGACACCTTTTCAGGATAAAAATTCTCCCCAGAGTAGGAACAGAAGGAAACCACTATAGCCTAATAAGGGCCTCGGATGACAGGTTCACGGCCAACGCCGCGCTCCACGGTGGCAGAGTAAGAGCTTCTCCAAGATCAGAAACAGGCAAAGAATGACTAAATCAGCCACTTATACTTAATGCAGTATTGGAAGTCCTCACCAGAGGAATCAGAAAATAAAGGAGGAGAAGGGGGAGGAGGAGAAGGCATTCAATTACCAAAAGAACCAGTAAGATGATCTCCACTTGCAGACCTGTTAGAATTAATAAATTCATCACGGTTGCAGGAGCCAATATCAACAAACAAAAGTCAGTTGCATCGATTTGCACTACGAAACAATTGGAAAAATAAACTAAAACAATAATCCCATTTAAATAGCACCAAAAGAGGACAAAATACATCTACACTTAAAAATACAGAGTATTTCTGAAATAAAAGACACACAATAAAATGGAAAGATGAGCTTTAGTGGTGAATTGGCAGAATTAATATGATGACAATGTCCAAAGTACTGAATGTGATGCACAAATTTAATGGGATCATTATCAAACTCTCCATATGCCGTTTTTGCAGAAACAGGAAAATTCACTCAAGAATTCCCATGGAATCTCCAGATACCCAGAAAAACCAGAACAACTTTGAAGAGAGGAAGAACTCTGGATTTGTCCCAGGTCCTGGTTCCAAAACTGTGACAAAGTGGCAGGAGAGATAGCCCAGTGGGCAGGGCGCTCGACGCCTGGGTTCTATTCCTGGCACCCAGTGGGTTCCCCGAGCACTGCCAGGAGTGATCCCTGAGAACAGAGCAGGGGTGAACCCTGAGCACCACTGGGTGTGGCCCCCAAACAAAAATAAAAGAAACTCTCAAAACCGCAACAGTGCACACAGCGAGAGAGAATACACCCAGTGGGACACGTGGTCCAGGAATGCCCCCACATGTGCGGCCAGAGTGTTGAGATGAGACCGTAGGGGAAGGCGGGTTCTTCAGGCTTGGAAAGGCCGGCGGCCATGGGCGGAAGCATGAAGCAGAGCCTGAGGTGAGAAACGGTGAGGGGGCCAAAGTTACACTCCTCTCAGGCAGAGATGAGACGGAGACCCCCAACTCGCAGAGACAAGACAGAGCCCCCGACTCTCAGAGATGAGACGGAGACCCCCAACTCGCAGAGATAAGACAGAGCCCCCAACTCTCAGAGATGAGACGGAGACCCCCAACTTGCAGAGATAAGACAGAGCCCCCAACTCTCAGAGATGAGACGGAGACCCCCAACTCACAGAGATAAGACAGAGCCCCCGACTCTCAGAGATGAGACGGAGACCCCCCAACTTGCAGAGGTGAGGCAGAAGCCCCCACACGACTCTTCTAGCAAACAGACAAAAGCTTCATGCATGTGGATTTAGCAATGAGTTTTGAATCCATTTAACAGACACACAGGTGACAAAAGTGAAAACAGGTGGCGCCCCCCCTGAAACCTTCAAGCTTCTGGGCGTCAGAGAGGCCCACCCCCAACATGAACGGGTGCCTATAAGCGGGACGTGACATTTACAGTGTCAGACGGGGGGCTGATATTTAGAACAGAGAAAACCCTCCTAAGAGCTCAACAACAAGCAATAACTCAAGAACAAAGAATATTTTTTTTTCCTAGAAAAAAACAAAAAACAAAAACCATCTACTGCTTGGTGTGAATGTCACGGTACGCGCCAAGCAGCGCGTGGGGCCAGACTGTTCTCCCGCCGGAGTCTCGGTATTTCACCTGTCCGCTTGCCTGTGGGGCTGCCCCGGGGAGATGGGGACAGTCATGTCCGCTCGCGTGGTCTGGGCAAACAGTCAGTGCCCGAGACCCCTCCCCACAGTCCCCCCCCAGCCCCCCACCTCAACTCTGCATGGGAGCCCATCTGCCTCCAGGCTGTTTGTCCTGGTTTGGTTCTGTTCGCTCCTTTCTTTTAACAGCCAAATATATGTGAGTGGGCAGACTGGACCGGCCATGTCTCCGAAGGAGACATCAATGGACATCCCACGGCCAGCAAACACAGAGGAGACTGAACACCCCAGGTCCTGAGGAGAACCCAAGCTGAAATGAAGATGAGCTTCAGCACGCCCGGCCTGTGCCCTGCCGCTGTGTGCCCCAGCCGGGAGGCTGCCCAGGTCAGTGGGACGGCAGCCGGGAGGGCACCCCGTGGATAGGACGGAAGTGGGTGGCCTCTGTGTGCAACAGCGTGCTCCCCTTCAAAACAGACCCCCATGATCCTGCGTGTGAGAGCTCGGCACGTCACCAGGAATGTCGAGAGAGGGGCTCGAATGTGCCGGTGCGTCCGTGCTGAAAGCCGAGGCTGTCGGCCAGAGCCAAGGGCGGAGCCACCACACCACGTGACTCACCGCAACAGCGAACTGTGGCCCAGACCTCGGAGGGTCACCTGAGGAAGGTGATTCTGGTGCCTCTGAACACTCTCGACAGGCCAGCTTGGACACGGCACAGAGATGGGCGCAGGGAAGGAGCGGCCGAGGTGGCGAGAGTGGAACGTTCTGGGAGTTTGTCACACAGCAAAGCAAATGCCCTGGACACAGCTGGAGTGGGCTCCAGAAATGGTGAAGACGGCATGTTTGATGCCAGTGTGTATTTTATCTCTTAAACCCGGAAAAGGAAATACATTCCCAGAATATGGGAGTGAAATAAACGTAATACATGTACAGAGTGGATTTACATACAGGGAAGAGAGGAAACGAGGAAACTCCAGAGCACTTCCCAGCTCCGGTGCCCAGCCCCGAGTCCCAGCTGGACCCCCGCCTGCCCCCCTGCCCCCCCACGTCTCAACTAACTCTGGTGAGCAGTCTCCGGGTGGAGTGCTCGGACCCCCCCGCCAGGCCCCTCGACTCTCCAGGGATCACGGCTCGTATCTGCCAGGGGCCACTGCGAGTCCCCGGGCTCCGGACCCACCAGAACCCACTGTCTGATGCTCCCTATGAGCCTCATCTAGAAGTTTCTGATGCATTAAAGGGAAGGAAGGTGTCTAAAATTAAAACAGTCATCTTGGAAGAGACTCGGTAACAAGGAAACCTCTGCCTCGGATAATAATCAAATGTTTTAGAAAGAGCTTACAAAACATGAAACTGGGCCCACTGAATTGGGTTCTCTTAGAGGCAGCCCGAGGCTCTCTGCAGCGGGTCCCCTCCGTCCCCTCTGCCCCGAGGGCACCTCCCCCCAGCCTGCTCCTCACTCAGCAGGGGACAGGCCTTGTGAGCTTCTTGTGCCCCCAAGAGGCTTCCTGAGCTCTCAGGGCTGCGCTGTCCAGTTCTGCGGACGTCGCCCTGTGCACGGGGTCTCGCACTCAGCCAGGACGTTCCCGAGTGAGGACCCTCGTATCTCAGAGGCCCAGAGAGCGGCACTCCTGTGCTGCCTGGCGGGGCAGGGGGCTGCACCGCCAGGAGCCCCTGGGAAGGCCCTCTGGGCCCAAAGAACGTCAGAGCATCCCTCTTGCTCTGAGCCGGCGACTCCTGATGCGGCCTTATTTTTTCTCAAAATCCTCATCATTGCGTGATATAAGCATGTTTTAGCCTGGAATCAATGGACTGCTCAATACAATTGAATTCCAACGGCAGTAATTTCAGAGCCTCATTAGGACAGAGCACTGCGGTTCTGCATCAGATGTCACCCGTGACCGTGCTTCCAGGGGGACGGGACGCTCTCCTCTCCACAGTGGGGCGTGCGTGAAGTCTGAGGGGCCTGGCCAGACCCCAGGGACAGAGCACTGGATGGCTCGGATCACACGCTCGCTCTTTACGCTGAAAGTTACGGGAGGGGAGGAGGGTACCAGGGTACTGAGTTCACTTCATTGAACCTTTTTATCTCGCTCTCGGAAAAGGCGGCCAGGAAAATAGCTCACGGAAATAGCTGGGGGTGGGAAATGGAGGGTAAAGGAGGCCCCGGGGGCCGGAGACTCCCAGGCACCCTGCCCACCCCGTCTGACCCCCAGCACCCATAGGGCCCCCAAGCACCATCATGAGCGATCCCCGAGCACAGAGCCGGAGTAAGCCCCGAGCACTGCGGGGCGTGGCCCCCAGACCAAATCTAGATACATGAAAAGAGGCCCCCGGCCGGGCAATCTCCTCCAGAGCCGAGGCCAGGAGCTAAGAAACGGAGGGACTCGTGAGACCCGGCTTCCACCCACAGAGCCGGACACGGGGACGAGGCCCAAGGGGTGGGACAGTGTGTGCATGCTGGCCCGGGCAGGGAAGGGATGGGACACGGACGTCGTAGGCTGGACCCCCGACTCAGGACTGCAGCGGCCGCAGGGTCCGAGGCCGAGCAGGGCTGGGCCAGAGCCCAGCTCCAAGCCCCCTGGGGTCCTCTGGGAGGCTCGGGGCCGAGTGCGGCTGCTGTGACGGGGCTGGAGAATCAGACAACTCTGGGTCTGTTTGGGCCGCCCTGAGGGTGCCTGAGGCTGACTCCTGGCTCTGTGCACAGGGCTCGCCCGGGCAGGGCTGGGCCTCTGGCTCCGCTGCCCAGACTTCGGTTTTTAACCTGAGATCTGTCGGGAAAAGCTACCAAGGGCGTTTTCTGGTTCCTGGGGGAGCAGCTCCTAAGGAGACTGGCACCGCGGGGGTCCCGCAGCCCCTCCCCCAGACACAGGCCCGCCCGCCCTGCCCGCAGCACCCCTGCAGTGCCCTGAGGCAGTCGCCCCGCTTTCAGACCTGCATCCTCACCCCTGCAGAGGGCCTGCCCGGGTCTCCTCCTTAACAGAGTTCTAACGGGCACTCCCCGCCCTGGGCAGCCAGTCCCCCCACCCTGGACGCAGTCTGTGCCGGGACTGCCCTCTCTGGGAAGTTCTGCCTTGGAGCACTCGGGGAAAAGGCGGCACCGAGGCAAGTCTCGGGGGCTGCGGGACACGGGGGCGAAGCTGGGGGGGCCTGGCCCTGGCTCTCGCCCCTCTTGAGCCCAGGGTGGGGGCTGCTCGGGCTTTCAGGGAGGGAAAATGCTGAGGTGTCTGCTGAGCGCAGGGCACGGTGGGTCCTGGAAGGTGGGCACAGGCACGGGCAGGGTGCTCCTCTCCCAAACACACACGCACATACAGTCACAGTACACATAACACACAGTACACATAACATACATGCATCCAGTCTTACAATATATAGTCACACAAGTACACACACATACACACACTCAAAGCATAAACACTCAAACATGCATACACATACAACACATACACATGTAAATACACACATGCAGCCATGCACACATAGTCCACAATGCAGACACTCATACACATACTGCATCATAGTATACTCACGCTCATGCAGATAAGCACATCCAACAGGTGCGTACACGCAAGTCAGACGTACAGGCACAAACACTCCCTGCATGAACACGCACATGAATGAGACCCAGACACGGCCCTGATGGAGTGGACAGAGGCTACTGCCACGCCTGGGCCCTTCCCGCAGGAGCTCTGCGTCCACGCCGCCAGCTCCCCAGGCAGAGGCTGTGTCTGGACTCAGCTCCAGTCAGGAGCCCCTTCGCTAAGTCTAACGAGGTTTCTGATTTGCCCCCCCCCCCCCGCCCGCCTGCCGGGCCAGCACAGCCCCAGGAGTTTCCCTTCGTCGACAGATGGGTCGACACCACCGAAAGTGCCGCGGGCTTCTGGGCTGGTGGGGACGCATGAAGGCGCCCACTCGGTCTCCTGATGTCCGCCAGCTCCTTCCATCGGTCACTGCACGGGCGGCAGGTTCTGAGCCAGCACCGGGGTTCTGAGCAGGAAGGTCAGCGGCCGGGCCAGGCGCCATGCCGGACTCCCCCCTACACCATCTGTGTCCCTGAGGGGCTGAGGGGACAGACGTCACCTGCTCCCACGCAGCCAAGCGGGGCTGGAGGGGCAGCAGACATGTCCCAAGTCCTGCAGGGCAGCTCCGTGTGTCCAGGCGTGTACACGAGGGCATGTGCTGACCTTCCCCATCTCAGCACGTGTGCACACCCCACACATAGCCACACATGCACACAACACACACTTGTACACACATATATGCACACACCAAACTACACATGCACACACACCACACTGCTGTACACCATGCATAGGTGCACACACCACACACATTTGTACACGTGCAACATACAAACTATACACACATGTATACACCACACACACATAGCATACCACACTACATATACACACCGCACACACGCATACACACAGACATCACACACACACACACACACGCACACACATAAACACAGGTCAGGACTGACAGGTAAGCTGCGTCATGGCACCCTCAGAGGCCCATGAGTGACAGGAGGCCCCCAGGTCCCCCACCCACGGGGGGAGGGGCACACAGCCCCGAGGTGCCCTCTGCTCTGGGTCCCTGTCTCTGGGCGGCTGGCAGCCGGCCCAGCAGCTGGACACTCACGAGGTGTGGTCAGGGCTCCCAGAAGGGTCGCTGAGGGCCCACCTCTTCCCTCCACACGGGGCCCCTGGAGCCGGCCCTCCCGAGTGCTCCCTCCAGAGCACCACGTCTCCTCGGACAGGCCCGGCAAGCAGAGGGGGGAAAGCGGGGCCCGGCTTCTCCAGGCCCAAACTGACGTCCCTTCTCAGTCGCTCTCCCGCGGCAGCTGGCGCTCCAGAGTCCACCGTCCCGCACTCTCTCTGCTTCTAGATGGCATGTTACTCCCTCGTATATTAAAAAAAAAATCAATGTCTAAATAACTAGATTCTTGTAGATAATTAGGGGCTGAAATATGCCGGAAGCCCCAGCTGTCCCCGGGGCTGGCTGTGCGGGGGTCCCTGGCCTGGGGTCTCATCAGCGATCTGCAGCCACAGGCCGCCCCCTCACTGGCGTGGTCACCACGAGCGTGTGTGAGGACCCCTCTGCGGTCCTGACGTGCCTGGCCTTGCCGCCAAGCACAGGCCCTGCCCACCTGCAGGCCCCGCCGGGGTCTCGGGAGGCCCCTCTGGGCGGCACATGGTCCGTCCATCACTTTTACTGCGGAGTGGGGCTCTGGGTCGTCGCCGCCGCCAGGCTCCTGCAGGTACAAATACAACTGCGGCGGGCACACGAGCACTGAGCACCGAGTGCAGTTCCCATCTCACAGGGGGACCCGAGGGTGCCATTGCTGACTCACCGCGGAAGTGCCACTGTTGCTCTAGAACAAACTCCCCACACGCTTCCCGGTGCCACGTGAGCGCGAGTCCCATTTCTGTCACCTCGTCAGAGTTCCATGACGCTCCTGTTCTCCGCCAGCCGCCCCCTCCCCTGACTGGAGGGCTGGGATTTCACATCGTGGATTTAGTCCGAATTTCTCCGAAGGCCACCGGAGCCGTCTGCACTGCATCTTCTCCTGACACGTGGGTGTTTGTGTAGGATTTACACTTGGAAGGGGGCTAATCTGTGGTTCACGTTTGGTCTCAAGTTCAAGACACTTATCACTTCCCACGGGCGCTCGGGAAGGCCTGACGTCAGCTGGTCTCCCTGACGCAGGCCTGGTCGGCGACACTCTGGCCGGGCTGGCTGTGTCCTCGCTCAGGTCAGCCTGGGAGTGACTGTCCATGTGCCCTGGCCACAGACGACAGATGCTGTGGGCGGGGAACAGGACTGCAGGGAGGGCACGGGCCTTGCTTGCGTCTGACCTGGCGTTCCATAGGCCCCTGAGCACCGCAGGGTGTGACCCCAACCCGAACCAAGTTCCTCCCACAGACTCTCGCCCAGCAGGAGCTGACCGCCAGGCTTCCTGCGAATGGCCTGGCTCTCGGTCCCGAGTTCCAATGACAATTCCTCCCTCAGAACCGTCCTGGTTCTGCTGGGCTCCCCCTCAGTCCCTCCTGCCACTGCCTGTGGGGTGGGGACACCCTCCGGCTGCCCTGTTCACTGGGGGGAGCCGGAGAATGCTCAGGGCCTTGGGCCAGCAGCTCCACCCTGCTCCGGGGTGCCAGGGAGCTTCCGGTCCCAGGCGGGCTGCGGCCGGCCCAAAGGGCCATGAGTGTGGGTAGAGCTGTTCTAACCAGAACACACTTCGGGGAAGTACTGTGCACACGGGTTATTCGGAGCCTGCAGCCCATCTGCAGAGAGGGAACTCAGAGTTCCAGCCCGCAACTAGACCTGAGCAACTTATGGCAATCTCGATATCTGCGAGTAGAGAAGCTGGACGTCACTCATGGACTGATGTTAATGACACGGGCAATCGCTGGACCCCGTGAGCAACAGGGACTGTCACACAACAGGGACAGTCACACAACAAGGACCATCACACAACAGGGACTGTCACACAACAGGGACCATCACACAGTAGGGACTGTCACACAACAGGGACCGTCACACAACAACGACCATCACACAACAGGGACCATCACACAGTAGGGACTGTCACACAACAGGGACCGTCACGCAACAGGGACAGTCACAGTCTCAGCATTTCCCGGTTCTCAGCGTCTGGGCTGTGTGTGACAACTGAGAGATGAGCTCTCTCTCCTTCATTCTTCATTTATTTTTTTATTTTAATTGAATTTTAATGCAACATACTATTGATTCACAACCTAAAAGATTAGAATTACAATCAATCTAAGCCCACGCCATACTCTCGCAAAGGCTATTTCAAAGTCTAAAAGCAGTGTCATTTATTAATCTCATTATGATTCACACTTAATTAGAGCCCCTCTGTACGGGACGCTTCTGCAGAGAACAGCTCTCTCGGGCACACGTGGGCGTGCGGGCCCCCAACACCCCCGCAGACCTCGGCATTCAGTGTTCCAGCATGGCCTGGTTTACAGTCGCTCTCCGGAAAACACTTTGTGAAGATAATGTCACAGCAGTTCTCTTCCTTCTTGAACCAAACAGACCGAGTGACATTTCGCCTTTGCCGGGCCTCGGCACGTCCCACCACCTGCACTTTGGGCCCCGGTGCAGCCGGGCAGAGGAGAAGCTGCCCGGGCACTGCCGCCAAGGGGTGTTTTTTACTACTGGTGTGGAACAGGCATATAAAAAATAATTATTATCCTCAGTTCAGGAGGAAACTGGCTCAGGGAGAATGAACGACTTGTTCATAATTAGCTCAACAAAGGGCAGGAAAAGCAGTTTTTGAAAAATACACAGCAAAGGCCAGGCTGGAGAGAGGGCAGGGCGGGGCCCAGTGAGGCGCCAACACCGAGTCCACCCCCGGTGCCACAGGCCCTGAGCTGGGCATGCCCCACACAGAACAACATCCCCCCAACTCTCGTGTCCCCATCAGTGCCAGAGGCCACCGCGCGCTGCATCCACCTCCCCCCACGGTGGCCGAGGCCCCCACCCCAGGGCAAGGGTCAGGCTGAAGCCCCCCTCCCACTGCCGTCTACACCGCCCGCCTCTATGCCACCCGCCTCCCGTCTCCAGGCCCAGCTCCAGCCCCAGGGCAGGCCCTTGTGGGGTCAGCAGAGCGCTCAGTGCTCTGGGCACGGCCTGGCACCTTCCCGTGTCCCTGCTCTGCCCTCCGGGCACCGTCGGTCCTGCCCACGCGTCTAGAGGCAGCTTGTGCCCGGGTGCTCCTGGGATCCCCCGCCCAGCAGGGCACTGACTCAGCTCCCAGGCGGCCCTGAGCTGGTCTGGGGCCCCGAGTCCCCTGATACTCAGGCAGGGGAGCCCAGACACCCGCCAGGCCCCTGCAGAACCCGCACGGCGTCCACACCAGCCACGCACACACGGGGCCGCTCACCGGAGGACAAGGCCCCCGAGACCCTCCACACAGCCGAGGCAGCACGGGCCCACACGGCTCAGAGTGAGGCTGACGGGCTCCAGCCCCCACCAGGCTCGCCCAACTCTGCCCAACCCCCACTGGCCTCTGCTCTCCAACACCCGGGGGAATTCTGATTGCGGCTCTGACGGCCCCCCGAAGCTGGACCCCGAGTCTCTGCAGCCAGGCCGGCCCTCTCCCCACGTCTGCAACAGGCACAAATGCACCGAGTAACTCCGGGCTGGCGAGGAAGGGCCCAGGTGCCCTCTGTGGGCAGAGAACACCCCGAAGGCAAACCCGCCCCGCCAGAGCCCGGCTCCTCCGCCCGGCGAGAATGAGTCTTTAATGGCAGAATAAACGAGAGCCCGAGAGCCAGGGTGACAGCCCGAGGGTCAGACATCTCACTCAGGCTGGAGGGGAACCGGCCAAGGCCGAGAACGTCTTCCTGTCATTTGGGAGGGTCAGAACAGTCGGCTTCCTGGGCCGAAAGGAAAAGGCGTCGGTTTCCTTCCGTGACATCACCCAACCCTTGGATAAAGCGAGTCTAGCTCCTCAATAATCTAAATCGCGATCAGAGCTTCTGCGTTCCCAAAAGCGGCTCCTGTGAGTTCTCTGGAACTGAAATTTAATTTTAAAGCCTGAAATGGGCATGAAGGTAAAAGAACAGCCCTCACATACGCTTTATGTCTTAGAGAAAATTCTATTACTCTCTGAAGCGCGGTAATAAAGACATCAGCCAGGTATTAATTAAGGGCGCGCATTCAACCTGCTCTATGGTGGTGGGGAGTCCTTGGAAGCACAGAAGGAAGCAATGAAACGCCAGCATGGCCTTCCCGGGTACCTCCAAAATGGGCAGCCCCGGGCGCTGTCCCCAGCTTGATGCTCTCTGCGCCCCACCCTCGGACGGGCGTGCAAGCCATGCCTGGCTCTGGGGAGGGGCGGGGCGGTGAGGGCACACAGCGTGAGGTGGAGTGAGAAGGCAAGACTCTCGAGACAGACGATACCCCCGAGCCGACCCAGCCACCTGCATCCCGAGTTTGTCCACGGCGAGAAGGACAGGCCTCAAATGTTGAAGGTGAAGTGGACGTGTCCAAATAGGCCATCACGCTCACACAAACCCAGACCCCCAAAGCATTTACACGCCACAGCGACACCCACACACTCCGAATGGGCCTCTCGGGAGCTCCCTGCTGTAGTCTTGGGGTTTTGCATTTTTGGGTTTGTTTTGGAGCCACACCTGGGGGTGCTCAGGAGTTACTCCTGGCTCTGTGCTTGGGGGAGCCCAGCGTGCTGGGGATGGAACCTGGGTTGGCTGTACGCAAGGCAAGCGCCCACTCCGCTGCGCCATCACGCCAGGGCTAGTCAGTTTGTCTTTCCATCTCTAGAGACTCAGGGAGTTGGAGGGTAGAGGCAGCAGAGGAACAGTGTGTGTGTGTGTGTGTGTGTGTGTGTGTGTGTGTGTGTAGACAGCAGAGGAATAGTGTGTGTGTGTGTATAGGCAGCAGAGGAACTGTGTGTGTGTGTGTGTGTGTGTGTGTGTGTGTGTGTGTGTGTGTGTGAGTAGCTGCAGCTACCACCAGCCAGATGCACAATCTGTGTGTCGCTCACGCGGCCTTTGACTTTGGCTCTATTCAGGATAACGCCCCGCAATCCATGCGAGTGGCGGCATTGTTAGTGCGGGGGTGTGCTCGGCTGTGTCGCTGTTTAGCCATTCATGCGCCGAAGAACATATGGGTTATGTTCCAGTCTTGGCCATCGCCAGCAGCAGCCTCTGAGCAGCCGGGTGCACATTTAGTGGGACGGAGGCTTCTGGCCCTCTGGAATGAATGCCTGGCACGGCGCTGCGGCTCGCCTCATCTGTGTGTGTCGTTGTGTGTGTTTAAATGAACTCTTCCCAGTGCGCTGGCACCCGGGACCTCGCCACCAGCAATACCGGGGCTGCCCAGCCTCTCCGCCCCTCATCAGCACCGGGCCCCCTCTGCTCCGCAGCCACTCAGCGAGCCTCATTACGGCTTGCGCGCCTCAGCCGGTGGCGCCGATTATCTCCCCGTGTGCTTGGCTGCCGTCCCCCTGCACGCAGTGCTCTTTTGCCGATTTTATAATTAGATTTTTTTATGGCCGAGTTTGAAGAGTTCTCTCAAATTCCAGTCATGAGTGCTCTCCCTAACAAGTGCCGCACAAATGCAGCTTCTCGGCCCGGGGCCCTTCACTGCCCAAACAGGGCCTTGTACGCAGCAAAAGTTTCAAATGTTGATGAACTCCCATTTATCGAGGTCTTGTTTTCCTAAGCTCTGATCGCCTCAGTGTCTCCAAACCCACACCCCGGAGGGCGAGTCCTTCGTTTCCTCCTGGAAGGTCAGCATGTCCTGAGGCACATCACTTCCGGTGCGGCTGGGGAGGGCCCGGCCCGGCCCGGCCCGTGCGGGCTCTGCTGAGCAGGCCGCCCACCTCCCACCGAGCCTTCTGCTATCCTGGCCCCAGCTGCACGTGCGGGCTCTATTTCTGGGCTCTTTCCCTCCCACCGATCCGTGTGTCCCGCCCGTTGCCAGAGTCGGGAGTTGATTCTTTCAGCAGTAGAGAAGGATTTCAAATTGGGTCGGCTGAGCCCTACTTTCCTCCTGTTTCAAAACTGTGTCAGCTATTCTAGTTCTCCTGCTTACCACATACATTTGAGAAGCATCTTTTCTATACAATTGCCCCCCCCCCCCACACACACCCATCTTGCCTTGCGAGGCTGCTGAGAGGAGTCGCAGGAACCTGGGAGCTGCTCTCTCAGTGCCCACACACGCCGACCCTCCCTGGACAGAGACCGACTCACACCGCAGCTCTCTGCAACGTGGGGACATCAAGCAGTTTTGTGCATTTTATGTCAGTTTCCACAGGCACATGCATACTAGCGCACTTGGGCGCATGCACACTCTCTCTCTCTCTCTCACACACACACACACACACACACACGGTTATTACCACATAAAGTTTGGCTGATTTTTGCAGTGACCTTGACCCTGTGACCTTGTTAACCCACTAATCCTATGATGGTTTGTTTGGGTTTCCTTGGGGTTTTTTCAGGTAGAACATCAGATCAGTGGCAAATAGAAAGGTTTTGGTTTTTTCCTTTTCTTCCTGTACCCTTTCATTTCTTTTCTCGCATCAGGGAGGCAGCCAGAACCCCCGGATCCTGTGGCTAGCCCACGCCAGGAGAGAGTGCTCCCGAGTGGGGGGTCCCGCCCCATGGCAGGCTGCGAGTTTGCTATTTCTCAGGCCGAGGAAGTTCTCTGTTCCCGTTCTATGGGCGGAATACTTTAACATCAGAAATGGGGGTTGGATTTTGTGAAATAATCCCCCCATCAATCTGTATAATCGCGCAAGTTTCCCTCTTTAGAAAACTGACGTTGGACTGTATTCACTTGTTTTTGTTTTGTTTCTGGGCCACACCCGGCGGTGCTCAGGCTGACTCCTGACTCCAGGAGGAATCACTCCTGGCGGGACTCGGGGGACATCTGGGGTGCTGAGGAGCAAGCCAGGGTCTGAAACACGCGAGGCAGGCGCCTCACCTGAGGTACTCTCTTTCTGGCCCCTGGGTTCATTTTTTTAAATGTCAAAACATTGAGGTAACATGGTTTGTAATAGGGTGAATGATCATGCTTTTGTATGCAAATGACCACATTTCCTCCCGCCCCCACAGTGCCAAGGATTCGCCCTCTGAGTCTCCCTGTCACCTCCTGTGCGGTGCCGGTCTCCTCTCATTGCCTCCCGCCCGTGTATCTTTACACACTACACATGAGCGAGACCGCCCCAAGCATGCCCCGTATCTCACTTAACCCAAGACCCCTAGTGCCACCCAAAGGGCAGCAGAAGGCTCCATCTTGCTCCACTGCGGAGGCGGAAGGGGGTTCTGATCCGCTCATCTGCCACGGGCGTTTGGCTGGCACCCAGCCCCCGGCGACAGAGAATAGTGCCGCAGTGAAACAGACACGCATATATCTTTCCGAATTAATGTTCTTGTGTTCTTGGGATATGGATTGATTGATTTTTGTAGATGACACCAGCCTTGCAGAACTAGAAAGAAAACCAAACAAACCATGTAATCATGATGTGTAATTCTTTAAAAAATGTTGCTGAATTCTATTTGCCATATTTTATTAAGGTTTTCTGGTTTTTTATTTATGAGGAATATTGGCCTTGAATCTGTGTGTGTATATTTTGCACTGACCTAAGTTGGCAAAGTAACAGTGACTCCATAAATCAGATAAACTCCCACATCTTCCCAACAGATATCGGGGTCTCTGGGTCTGGGCGTGGCCCCTCCGTCTGGAGGCTTCAGCTGTGCAGGACAGCTCTCTCTCGAAGGTCTAGAATGACAGAAGGACGAGCTGGAGGCTTTCAAACCGCCCGCTCCAAGCCGGGGTCGTGTGCCCGGGACAGGGCCTTCGCTGCGTTGGCTGCTCTGCCCGGCAGGGTCTCCCTGCGTGGGCTCAGGTGTGTCACAAGGTCACCCGGAATGGACCCCTGCCCTCTGGCTGTCCCCGACGTGGGCAGCATGTCTAGTGCCCGGTGTGAGACCTCGTCGTCCAGCCGGCCCCTGGAGTCCTGTGTGCCCAGGCGTCCTCACGGACACACTCTCGGCTGCTCCGACTCTGGCCTGGCGTGTCTCCGGGGGCAGGTGGCTTTTACTGACTCCAGGAGTGGGATGGGCCGCGGAGTTGGGTGGGGTGCCCCTAGGGCCCTGCTGGATGCCAAGTGGGGAGGAGTCCGCCAGGTGCCTTAGAAGCCCCTGACTATGTCGAGGGCCTCGGGGGCTCCTTGTAAGCCCCGATAGTGTGGGGTCTTGCTGCTCCTGGGCTGACTCTCTGGGGGACGGGGCAAGGGTGAAACCCTGCCCCCGAGCCCCAGGAGGAAGGGTCTGTCTGTCTGTCTGCCCCTCTTTCCAGCTCTGGCGGACTCTGGGTTGCTGCATTCTGGGGTCTGAGGGTGGCCGGCCGGGGCCCACTGTCCACTGAGTGGCTGGGAGCAGCGAGAGCGTGTATGCATCGTGGTGGCTTGGGCAGGGGACGGTGGACCCTGCCATGGCCCCCGCCCCCTCCCCGGCCTCGGGTGCTCGGTGTGGAGCAGGGCAAGCAGGAAGATGCCGGCCAGCGTTGGGAAGATTCTTCTCACCGTCTTTCTTTTCCTTCCACAGATTGACGGTCAGCAAAATAAGTTTCAAGGCTCATTAGCGCACGGAAACGCCAGGGGAGCACCAAGCACAGCCTGCCGGGGGCGGGTGCGAGGGACCAGCCGTGCTGAACTGCACCGCGGGGAGGCAGATGGCGCGCCTCTCCCGCCTGGCCTCGGGGGCAGGCTGGGCATGGAGGTGGACGGTCCAGAACTGCGGGGCAGCGAGGAAGAAGCTGATCATGACCGAAGGAAGTGGAAGGCTCAAGGCACGTTCATGGCACGCGTCCTGGGGAGCCGGAGGCAGCCCGTGGCCGCAGGCCTGCCTGCACCCACCCAGACACGGCCCCCTGCGTTAGCTGGAGATGAAACCTAATTGCTCAGAAAACCAGGCAGAAGCTCTAAATCAGCAGCAGCCGTCCCGAAGACGCTGTAAATTACAGTGGGGAGAGGGCAAGTAATTAGCACCGCACAAACTTCAATATCGCGGCTTTCTTACAATTAGCAGACAAGCAATTTAAAACTACAGCCCGATGGAACCCTCATCACCGTTTCCCGAAGGGAGCGGAGGGTCCGGCAGGGGTGCTCGGTTCCCTCAGCCACTCTGGCTGGAGCCGGGAGATGGGGCAGAGACAGCCAGGAGAGGAAAGATCTAGAAAATAAAAGATCTTTCAGATTCTGAGTGTTTGGCTGAGGCGCCCGGTGGGGACGCCCCTGGGGCTGGGGCTGACTCCACACGGGCCGTCACGCCTGTTAGCGCGTGCTCCGGGGACAGCGGGCGACACCTGCTAGAACCTGGGGGAGCAGGAACAGCGGCACAAGCTCCTCTGCAGCAAATCGCTTTCTGATAATTACATTTCGGTCTCTAAATCCAATATGCTCCTTAATACAATAATTAGAGAATCAATAAGCTAGGAAATAATTAAATATCTTATTTCTTTCACTCTGTAATTAATTTTCTTAACTTTGTTTTAAAAGTTAGCACCTATGAAAGATTCAAAATTTAGACAATGATGACACTAAATCGAATTAATTTTGCTTTTTGAATAGACTTAAATATGGATGAGACCACACAAAGGAAGAGAGAAAAATCTCCTTCGAGAGAAATAAAAGTCTCCTTTTGTGTTTCAGAAGAAAATGAGAAGCTGGCGGGCATCGGGAGGAGCTGGGAGGGACACGGCTTCCTGTCACTCCTGGCTAGTGACTGGTCAGTCTCTGCTGTCCCTGCCCCCTTGTCACAGTCGCCTGTGTATGGAGGACACCCCGGCAGGGACAAAGGGTGCTGTCTGTGGGGGCGGAGACGCACCCGGTGGATAGGAGCAGGAGGGGACCAGGACCACACGAGTGGCAGGTGTCAGGCAAGAACCCCAAGGAAGAGACAAAACACAGGCGGGAGACCCCCGAAGGCAGCAGGAGAAGCTGGAGCAAAGGGAAACGGTTTCGGGTCCTAAAGGGTCAGAGGAAGTGGGACGCTGCAAAGGGTGCCTGCCTTGCACGTGGCCAACCTGGGTTCCATCCCAGCACCCATGTGCTCCCCTGAGCAGCCAGGAGTGGGCCCTGAGTGCAGAGCCCTGAGCACTGCTGGGCGTGGCCCAGAAACAAGCCCCAAAGGACAGAAGAGAGCAGGTCAGCTGGGAGCACAGTCACTGTGACGGGGAGCACGAGAGGCTGTGACGGCAGCACAGGGCGGCCGTGACTGCTCCCAAAAGCAGCTCCCGAGAGCTCAGGGGAGCAGGGCCTGGGGTCACAGAGGCCAAGAGCTGGCACGGCAGGGGTGGGGCATGTCCTGACAGCCCAGTGCTGCAGATGGCCAAGGGAGGGAGAGCTGGGCTGGCCGAGGTGGGCACAGGCCTTGGGGTTCCGGCCTCTCCCCGGCCGCGCCCCAGGCCGTGCTCTGCCACGTCACCCTGGCTCGGGGCGCCGAGGCCTCTGGTCCTCAGGTGAACTCTGCGAGGAAGGGGCGCCTGACTCGGCACTCAGGCGTGTGCAGCTGGAGCGAGGGACCGGCAGGTCCTCTTCAGGCTGGCCCTGATCCCTAAGCACACCCAGGCCTAATTATGACAAACTGTCTCTGGTCACTAAATTGATCTTTACAAAGTTTCAGGTAACTGGAAGTCTCTGTTACAAAACGTGCATTCTGAAGTGTTTACCGACAACTGGCCCAGTTGGGTCCCGGGAGAGTTCACGTGGGGGCCGAGTGGACGCTCCTGGCTGCGGGGAGTGCGGTCACGGGGAGCCCCCAGACCCGCAAGCTCGCGCCTTCTATCTCTTCAGCACTTCAGAGGGAGATCGGCAGGCTCCCACAGACACTCGCATCCGGGCCCTCGCAGCGACGCCCAGGGTGTTAGTTCCTGGAGAGAATCACCGATTTATCTGGCGTGAGCAGCCAACAGAACCCGAGTGCCCTGCAGTGAGAACGCTGAGATCTTGCGCCAGAGAATGTTCCAGAAATCCAGAAACTGAGCATTGCTGAGAGGCGCACGAAACAGAGCTCTTTGCTCCCACACTCGAGTTCCCAGTGAGGTTCCTGGGTCTGATTCCTTGGGCCAATATTTAGACGGGAGGAAGAGTTCAGAAGTGGACGGACGGTTCCCGAGGGAGACGCGGGCGTCAGCTCAGGCCCGACCTCCGCTCTGTGGGAGAGTCTCAGCTGCAGAGGCCCGGGAGCCTCGCTCTGGAACCACGCTTCACAAACGCGCCTGATGATATCAATCACCAAGGACACTCGTCACAATGTCGGCTGCCGTGTATCGAAATCTCAAGAGATAAAGCTAGAAATCGATATTTTTGAAACGTTTCCCAGAATCGCAGACACCATGACCCGAGGGCCAGTTTCAGAAAACTCTCCTGAATCGTGCACTTTCCCGGCTTCAGACGTGTCCCTGCCCAGACACACGCCCCCTTTCACATGCAGGCGAGAGGGGACAGCAGAGATGTCCCCACGCCCCGACACCACGACCGGCTGCATGCCAGTGTGTGCCCCCAGCCCGGCTCAGTGGCACCACATGCGAGCCCCCCAACCCTGCCTGTGTGAGTGTTGGGGTACGGGGGTGCTGGGCACGGAGCCGAAGGGGAGCCACGCACAGCGCTGGGCACGGCGGCCAGGCCGCCCTCACCGCGTGGAGCAGCACGGAGAGACCTGGAATGGCCAGCACAGGCCGCGGGCGGAGCTGGGGGTGGACGGGCATGCCCCGAGCAGGACAGGGACGTCACTGTGCAGGGAGTGGGGAGCCGCAACCACCTGCAGCTGCCACAGCTGAGGTGTGGGCACAGGACGACAGTGACCACGGCCAGGGACGGCCAGTGCTGCAGGGGCAGGGAGGAGGGACCGGACGTCTGCCCTGCCCGCCCCATGCCGGCTCCACAGGCGGCTGGGCAGGGCGCTGGACAGGCCGGCCCAGGACCTCGGCAACGTCACAGGGGGTTCATGAGCCTCAGCACAGCCCCTCACCTCTCTCCTGGTATTTAAAGAGAGACGTAACAATCACAGTCAGAAATAAATTAGAACACACTGTCCTCAGGGCAGAGCAAGTAGGAGAGAGGGGCAGCCACGTCGGGTTCGAGCCCTGGAATCCCAGATGGTTGCAGGTCAAGCACCTCACCCGACAGCCTCTGTCTCGGGCCCAGGATGCAATTTTTGTCAATCAACTGAACCTGTACCTAAAACCTGCAGAGGACTTTGTGGCACAAAGGATATTCAGCCAGACGTATACATGCTATTTCATTTTCATTGTGAAATTGGTACAATTCTAGAAAATGGGAGAATGTTCCATATTGTGTGTCACACATGACTTACAGAAAGGTATAAACGCTTCACAGTGCTTCAGATATAATGCGATGCATGTGGAATCACAAAATCTTTTTACCCTTGGATTTAGTGATTCCGATTGTCAATTATCTATTAGAGAACTGGAGGTCCAACTGAAATTGCCCAGTAAAGAGATATCTATGGCACAGAATCAAAATTACACAAAAAACTCAAAAAAATATTTTAAAGAGCATTTAATATAGGAGAAATTACCTCTAAATTAGTGATGCTCTGAAGAGACAAGCGGCCCAGATTGAGCTTGGCCTTCCTCTCTGTGCTCTCCGGCCCAGAAAGGATTATTTTTGGCCCCCCAACCCCCACCAAATGAATATTTGAAGAAACAAAGCCACAAATTACTTGGGGCCCCTGAACTAGAATTCTGCATGTAACTACAATACATACCATCTATGGGCTATTGTCAGCCTCTGTGTCTTCACATGAACCTAGTGAAGTCGGAAATGGAGCCGCGGCCCCCGGCCACCTCCATCAGCCGCGCTGGACCGGGCCTGGGGCCCTCTCCTGGCTTCTGGGTCTTGGGGGGAGGCCATTCCTGGGGTGCTCAGGGCCTACTCCCAGCTCGGGGGACCACATGGGGTGCTGGACTATCTCCCCAGCTCCTTCTACCAGCTTCGGGGGACGTCCCCGCTGTCTGGCCGCTCCCCAGCTCAGACGCACACGGAGCCCCTTAGGGGGATTAAGAAGGTGACCCCTGGTGGCTCCCCGGCCAGCGCAGGACACTCGGGCAACCTTCCTCCCCGTGACTCGGCATGTTCTCACACACGGGAACCCAGTGCTGCTGGCGGGCTCCGAGGACCACCAGGTCACGGATAGGCCCCCCACCCTCCCCCTCGAACAGTCTCACCCAGGCCCGTCTGCCAGCCGGCCCTCACCTGCCCAGGAGCATCATGCGGCCACTGCGATGGCCGGCAGGCCCTCACCTGTCCATGTGATCGGCAAACATGTCTCTCCTCCTCAGACTTCACACCCGGCGCCCGTGTGTGGGCCTGGCAAACGGAGCGGACTCTCTGGGAGATGCACCCCCAGCTCCCCCTGCAGCTCCAGGATCTGCTGCTGCTTCCTGGCGCTGGGGCGCAGGTTCTAGCCTGGCATCTGCCGCGCACTCCCAGGGCCGCCGGGGCCCTTCCTGTCACAGGCGCCCGATCCCGGCCTGTGCTCGCTGCGACGCTGAGCCTGACTGGTCTGGGCTTGGGCGTGTGGGGTTCGGGAACCTACTTGGTCCTGGGCGAGCCGCTGCGTGCTGAAAAGCACGGGGCCCGGGAAGAAACTCTGAAATTCTTGGTAAGAAAAAGAGAGATGATTGTTTCCTAGTGTTAGGTAGAGAAATTTCCTTCCAAATAGTTTTCCATTGAGAACAAAAGTACGGGGCAAGGACGCAGTGCCTGAGTGTCTCTGCTGGGCTAGTGTGCGAAGGAAACATTTTCCCAGCGAACTGCCTGCAAATACAGGTTAGAATACTAGTGTACTTTACTTCTGAAGTGTTTCAAGACGACGCATTATGAATGGTGTTACAAAAATGCAAAGTATTACTTTTAAATTCAATTCTCTTGGAACTCAAAAGACAAGTCATCTGGCTTTTATTAATGTAAGTTTATCTCGACCTTGCAGCGGAGAATATAATCAACTCGAAAAAATACCCTCTCATGTTATGTGGGGTCAGCGCCAATACGGGATCTTCAAACAAGCACTTCTGTTTCTAAATGGGATCACTGTGTGGTGATTTACCCAGAAAGTGACACTGTGATCTCACAGTCCTGCTTCCGAGGGCTGCTCGGGGAGGGAGCAGCTCACGGGCGTTCTCTCTATCCAAACGCCAACAAAACACACACAGCTACCTCTGTCACTGATGGCGTGTGATATGTGGATGAGAAGCAATCCGAGAACCAAAGAAAAGACAAAACCCTTGCCTTGCTCATTAAAAATTAATAAGTCTGAAGTGAACCATAATGTGTCTTCAAATGCTTCTGTTCCCCCGGCCCTCCGAGGAAAAGTGGGTTATAGGTACAACAAAACATGTCAACAACAGCTGATGCCTGAGACGCCCGCTGCCCTCGGGCGTGGCCCAGTCAGCACCAGGACCAGACTCGGAGGTTGACAGGATGGAGCTGTCTCTCCTGCTGCCATGGTCAAGCCTCCAAAGGTCACGGAGCGTCCGCCCCGCCTGAGAACGCGAGTGTCACTCAGGGCCTCCGCAGGGAGTGTTCTATCGGACAGACTCACCCGCTAGAGCCGTTGGCAAGTGCGTTCCGCAGCCTAGCCACTCACAGACAAGCCACTTCCACCCTCTGAGCAAGACTAGTTTCAAACTGGAACTATTTTAGTTTGCGGTAGAAGCTCCTGCTCTGGCTGTCAAAACATTTCTAAATAAAACCAAATTTTTTTGCAAGAAGTGTTTGATTTGCAAATATGTGCCTGTGTAGACACACACCCAGAGTAACTTAAAATTATGTATGGAAGTGTTGGGAATAAAAAACAATCACTTTGGGTTATTTGCTTACACTCTGTAAGGGCTGAGTAACAGCTTGAGATTCATCCTTTAAATATGAACGAGATATTCACATGTAGCATCACACATTCATATATAATCCCACAGAACTGTTGTTTTGGGGGGGAGGGGAGGGTTGGTCCATACCTGGTGGTGCTCAGGGCTTACTCCTGGCCCTGTGGTGGTGCCCAGTAGAACCCAGGTCAGACACGTGCCAGGCCAGCGCCCTCCCCACGGTCCTATTGCTCCAGCCCACGGAACGGCTTGTTAAAGACGCAATGCCCTCGTGTGGCTCTGCGGCCGTAGCCGCCCCCTCTCTCGGGCAGGCCGGAGTCACTCACGTTCCCTGGGCTCCCACGGGCCAGGACTGGGCTGTGCCAGCCTAACTGCTCTGCAGCCGGTACCCGTGACCACTGCAGCTGAAGTGGCCCCACGAGCCAACTGGCCAGTCCCAGGCGTGTCCACCAACTGCCCCCTCCGAGGCCGCCTCCCTCATCAGCTGCTCCCTGATTCCCGGGCGACGCCTCCACGAGGAGCAGCTGGTGAATTATGTCAAGTGTTTTTTCTGCATAAATTGCACTGATCATATATTCTTTTCTTCTTTAGTCTGTTGGTAAATGGATTATTGGACTGATTTCCAAGTGTTGAATCAGCTGTTGATAACTGGAGCAACACTCCCCGCCTCGTGATACGTAATTCTTTTCGCACACGGCTAAGACCGATCGGTTAATATTCGATGGGTGATTTCTGCAACTAAGTGTACGAGAGACAGTGGTCTATAGTTTCTAGTTCTATACTCTCTTCATCCAGTGGGGTATCATGGCAACTCTATCCTGACAAATGAAGCAGGATATTTTCCCCTTTCGCATTTCTCCCAAGGACTTAGATAAAATGAGTAGGAATTTTTTGGTTTGTTCTGTTCCGTGGGCCAACCCCCAGCAGTGCTCAGGGCTCACTCCTGGCTCTGTGCTCCAGAGGACATTACTCCTGGAGGACATGCGCAAGGCGTTTTGCATGTTGCAGGGATCAAACCAGGATCAGCCGCATGCATGGGCCATCTCTGCCCAGGGTGGCTCACGTGGCCAGTAAACCTCACTTTGTGTGTACAGTGCAGTGACATGGGAAAATGTGTGAAAATCTCCTTTGCAGGAACTTTTTAACTGCGAAGTCAGTTTCTATAAGGGTCATGCGGATTCCTGCTGGCGTCTGCTTCGCCAGGGCTGATCCTGGTTCTCTTCTTTCTGAGGAATGAATCCCTAAGCCAGGTGATGGGTCGCAGGTGCTGCCTTGTCCCTTTCAGTCTTGGCAATTTTCGGGATCTTGTCAATGAACCAGCCTCACTGTTCTGCCCGCGGGCCCACTGACGGCTGCCCCTGTACCCACCGTTCCCTGCCCCATGTTCCTGCCCAGCGTTGGACGTGTTCAGGTCTGACCTCCAAGGGCATGGTGGGACTTGGCTCACCTCCAGCCCGCGTCCCCCCCGGCCTGTTTTCCACCCCAGCTCTTCTCCAGGCAGACCCAGCAGGGTGGTCAGACACGAAGTGACCCCAGGACCACACCCAGGGGTACGGGGCAGGTCCTGCCCCTCGAGGCTGGTGTCAGCCCTTTGAGCCATTCCCTGTCCTCCTGGCCTGACGCCCTGGCCTGGCCCTGGCCGGCCCAGCAGTGGGCACTAGGCGTGTCGGATCTCTCACGTCCTGTGGGTCCTCCCCTAAGGCTTTGCATCTTTGCTGGGATTCTCTGTCCCTCTGTCTGGCAGAGAGGCCTCGCCTTGCGCTGCTGAGCTCGTCTTTTCCAGAACATTCCACTCCGACATCCCGCGTAGCTGGTTTGGTTACTGTTTCCGATTCTCAGCACACTTGTGGGCGACCCTGCAGGTGTCGGCGATAGCTGTGCGGGGTCTCCCTCCCCAGCACAAGGGGCCGAGGCCCCAACCCCACCCTCGGAACTCGGGGTGGGCACCGTGCCCCAGTGCTTCAGGCCCTGGCTCCCAGGTCGGGCTGGGGGCTGACCCCAGGGGTGGGACTGGCGCTCCTCCCCGGTGGGCTGGCTGGGCAAAGGCCGCCCCGTGGGGTGCTAGCTCTGGAGCAGTGGCCGCCAGGCAAGACAGCACAGCTCCCAGCGCCCACCCCACCCGCCGGAGGCCCGGCCTGGGACAGAGGTCACCTACAGAGCTGTTGGTGAGCATGTGTGCACGTGTGAGCGTGTGTACATGTGTTTATGTGTATGTGTGCACGTGTGCATGTGTGTGAGCATGTTTGTATGTGTGTGCGTGTGTGTTCTGGCTCAGACCTATGATTTTGAAAACCCTTGTACATGGGCAGAAACAAGGAAACTTGAGAGCTAAAACCCGCCAGTGGCCCCAGGCCCGTGAGCCCCGAAGACGCGGTAGAGACGGGAGGGGCTGAGGCACAGACGAGGGTGTCCAGGAGCCGTGGTGATGCCACCAGCGTCCCCCTCCCCCATTAGAAGCTGCTTTTAACAGAGGTCAAGGGCACATTTCTGTGAAGGCAAAGGCCCACCCGCTAGGGAACAGGGAGCAGGCCGGCGGGCCAAGCGCCCCTGTGTCCACCACCCTCTGTCCAGGGGCTCGGGACACTGGGCAGGAGGAGCACGGATGTCAGGGTGCTCTGGGGGGCTGCAGTCAGCGTGATGGGGAAGGCCCCCAGGGAGGGGTCCCCTGGCCAGAGCAAGCGCAGGGCTGGTCCCTGTGCCTGCAGGGGGGGCCCGGGGGTCCTGCCAGCGGTCCCCATCCTCAGTCTCCCCGTGGGAAGTGCCCCAGAAGTGCCACGTGGCTGCTCTGCCCTAACCCTCAGAATGCAGCAAAGAACGGCTGCAACCCCGGGCCTTAACCGCAGACACATCTTTAAAGAGTAAAAGGCGTTACTGAATAATACGGAAAACAGCACAGACAAGCCAACAGAAACGTTTAAGAAGTACACATTTTCTTATGATCTGCAGAGAGGCGGACAGTTTGGTCCCACAGAAAGCCCAGCTGCATCCATGCACGCTGAGAGGGTCCCAGCCAGCGTGACGGTCATGATGAGGGAGCAGCCCAAAGACCCGAAACATGAACAGACCAGGCGTGTGCTGGAGACCAGACAACACGGAAATAATGTTGATTTCCCAAAATGAGTACGAATCTCAGAAAAATAACGCGAAGCAAGAGAAGTCAGACACAAAAGCTCTAGGTAATAAAATAAATTTTAAAGTAATTAAATATAGATTTATAAAATATAAAATACTTAATATGTTGGGGCTGGAGCAATAGTACAGCAGGTAGGGCATTTGTCTTGCACACAGCCGACCCGGGTTCAATTCCCAGCATCCCATGTGGTCCCCCAAGCACCGCCTGTAGTGATTCCTGAGTGCATGAGCCAGGAATAACCCCTGTGCATCACTGGGTGTGATCCAATCCCCCCCCAAAAATAACCCCAACAAAATACTTAATATGTAAATGTCAATAAAATTAAATAAGTATTAAAAATGTAGTAAGATGTCTAATATAAAACACAAAATATACAAATGTATTTTACTTGTGGATTATTATACATTTATTTATAGATACATATTTAATTTATAAATATAGATCACATTAAATAGAGATTTTTTTTTTGCTTTTTTTTGGGTCCCACCCGGCGATGCACAGGGGTTGTTATTCCTGGCTCTGCACTCAGGAATTACTCCTGGCAATGCTTGGGGGGACCAAATGAGATGCTGGAAATCGATCCCGGGTCGGCTTGTGCAAGGCAAACGCCCTCCCCGCTGTGCTGTCGCTCCCGCCCTGGAGATTTATTTTTAAGATGGCCCAAAGCTGAAGTACAGCGCCTTACAAGCATTCCTAGGAGGTAAAATCACAGAGGATAAATGCGAATCAATCAATCTGATATGCCACATTAAAACAATAAAGGCTCGGGTCAGAGAGGCAGCGTGTGGAGGAGCCGGCCTTGCACGCGGCTAACCCTGGTCCGACCGCAGCCCCTTGCAGGCTCCCCTGAGCCCCCAGCACTGAGTCTTAGCGGCAGGGCTGAGGCCAGCAGGATGACCCCGACAGAGCCAAGCTGGAGGTGAAACAATAACCCCCGACAAGGCTCTGAAGGGAGTGACGCTGTCCGGGAGCTGCAGGGACCTCCCCTCGAGCTGGGACCTGACAAGGCCCCAGGCCGGTGCGGAGAGACACGGTGACTGGCGAGAGCAGCAGGAGCCAGACCGCGCCGTCTGCAGACGGTGCCCAAGACACACACGCACATGCACGCGTGTGAGCCACACCCCGATGGAGCACTCCGAAGCCGTGCAGCGGGAACTGCCGCTCGAGACGGCACGCAGGAGAAGGCCAGAGGCGGAGGAACGCTGTGAGGGTCTCTCTTAGGTGTGGAATGTGAGAGTCCGAGGAACCGAGGGGAGGAACACATGCATGGTGCTGGCCCCTTGGACACTCGGCCCCGCCGCTTGGGATGGAATGCGCAGAAGAATTTATTAAGGGCCACAATGATATCGATAAGCGCACTCCTAGATGCAGAGTCACTGACTCCAGGAAGCGACACTGACAGGAGAGACGCCGTGTCCCGGCTCTTCACCCCTGCTCTCAGGGTGACACACCACGTCACACAGGAAACGTCATAGGGTCGGGCTATACCCCAAGGCCTGTGTGTGTGTGTGTGTGTGTGTGTGTGTGTGTGTGTGTGTACTGCACTGTGTGTGTGTGCCATATTATGTGTGTGTGGACTGTGTTCTGTGTGTATGCGAGCGCTATGCTGTATGTGGGGGCCATGTTGTATGCGTGTGCACTGTTCTGTGTATATGCATGTGCTGTGTGTGCCATGTGGTATGCGTGTGGATTGCTCTCTGTGTATGCATGTACTGTGTGTGTATGTGGGCCATGTTGTGTGCGTGTGGACTGTTCTGTGTGCATGTGTGTGCTGTGCTGTGTGTGTGATAAGCCCCGCAGAAGAGCGTGGCAGCCCTGTGGGTGCTTCCTCCTGCCCCCTCCCCGCAGCTCCTGCAGCCCCTCCTGCTCCCCCGCCCCAGAGGGCCTGTGTGAGGTGATGGGAGATGCACTGGACGCCCTGTCCCCATGGTGCAGGATGCTCCTTCTCTCCTGGTGCTGGACGCTGAGCCTGTGGTGTGGCCACGCGTCCTGGCAGTCACCGCCCACCGAGGCACATCTGGGGCTCCTCATTCTTGGCTCACTACGAGGAAGATCTCACACCTGCCGTGCAACAGAGCGGCCACTGTGTGTGCTTCATTCCCCTGGCCAGGGCCGGCGCCAGCAGGGCCTGCTGGGTGCTCCCGTTTCCCCGTTTCGACAGAGCGGGCGTCGGCTCACTTTTCCTCAGAGCAGCTCTGAGAGGTGCGGGGTGAAATCTCATTAGGGTTGAAATCTGCATTTTCCGAGTGGCTGGTGAAGTTGAAAACATCCTGACCTGCTTCTTGGACCTCTGTCCTCGACGGGTAGAAATGCCTTTTGCTGCCTCTGCTCATGTCCTAATTGGTATTTCTCCCCTGTTGAATTCTGAGAAGGCTTTGTCTATGCTGAGGACCCGTGGTTCGCTGCCACCTCGGCACGGCATCCCGCAGGCTGGGCTTGCTCGCTCCCGACTCGGCCGTGGTGCCCCCAAGCATCTCCAGGGCCCCTCGGCCCCGAAGCCTCCTTCCCGCGGGGGGAGAGGTCCTGCAGGCCTGCAGCCACACAGACCCACACTGCCCGCCAGCAGCTTGCCCTTCCCTCTTCCTTCTTTTCCTTTCTTTTTTAGTTTTCGGTGTGCACTTTGGTTTGAAGTCCTCCCCTTTCTGCTCCTCCTCCCCTACCCCCTTCCCTTTTCACCTGCTTTCACACCTACGTACTCCAGCCCAACTGGATAAAAGCATTGCCTTTCTGCCACTGAATTTCTTTCTTTTTAAATGCACCAAAATATATAAAACATAAAAGGTACCAGTTTAACCACTTAAAACACTTACCTGGGGGGTGTTCAGGCTTACTGGGCTGTGCTCAGGGCCTGCTCCTGGCGGCCCCTGGAGCCCACGTGGGACCCAGGGCTCAAGGCAGGCGCCCTCCCACTCTACTACTGCTCCAGACACATCATTCTAACCACTTTTAATGTAAACTTTTTTTTAAGATTCTGATTTCATTGGCTACCCTGGTACCATAACTTTACCATCACTGTGATTCCGTTGTTCGTTGATTTACTCAAGCGGGCACCAGTAATGTCTCCATTCGTCCCAGCCCTGAGATCTTAGCAGTCTCTCCTTACTCATCTTTCCCAATGACTAGAGGCTTTTACAGGGTCAGGGGAATGAGACCTATTGTTACTGTTTTTGGCATATCGAATACGCCATGGGTAGCTTGCCAGGCTCTGCCGTGCGGGCGGGATACTCTCGGTGTGGAGAAGCAGGATCATGAGTCTGTGATGGGGACCCGGCTGCTCCATTGAGGACATTTTTAGATTCGGTTCATCCGGTGGTGTTGTCATGGCTGACTCACTCTCTGTTCCTCACCTGCCCACCAGCACTCCGTTTGTTCCTATCTTTGGCTACTGTGCCTGTCTGCCTACGGACACGAGTGCGGGTATCAGTTCGAGAATTCATTTTTTTCTTTCTTTTTTTTTAATGAGTCACCATGAGATGCAGTTCCAGACTTACAAACTTTTGTGATTACGTTTCAGTCATACAATGTCGGAGTACCCTCTGGGTACTAGAACTCATCTTTAACTCCTCGAGGTGTCGCTCAGCAGGGCTGCCGGATCCTACGGTGATTCTGTTCTCACCACTTGGAGGAACCGAGTCTGTTTGCCACATTCTTGCCAGCGATAGCCCAGAGCTCTGAGTCGCCCACGTCCTGGTGACCTTCTCTGCCCCGCTGCCCCCACAGGTCCATGGTCCCGCGTGCCCTGCCGGACACTAGCCACGGGTGTCTGCGCGTCTCCCGCGGGCCTGGTCCCTGCACTGCGTCTCTGAGACCGGCTGGGGGGGCGGCCGGGCTCTTCCTGCTGGGCTGCGGGAATCTCCGCTCACACTATTCCAGACACTCAGCCTTTCCCGACGCAGCCGGGCTCGGGGCAGCCAAGTCTGCAGCGCGAAACGGCTTTGCTCTGTGAGTCGAGACCAACCCGCGTCAGCCTAACGCCGTGAGCTGGGAGACTGGTCACTGGGTCGCCGCCACTGGGCCCTGTGTCCCGGGGCCAGAGGACAACCAGGCGCTTTCTGCACCCCTGGCCACTCACCGGCCTGTGCCCACCAGCATCCGCCCAGTCGGCGCAGGATCTGCCTGGGCCCTGCCAGCCCAGTGCGGGACCCGCGGCCCGTCCAGGCCCCCTGGCTAGAGAAGCCGCACTGCCCACCACGCAGGACGGCGGCAAAGGGGTCCCCAGGCCCTCAGCAACAGCGATGACAGCGGACAGGTACGAGGTCCACAATGCACCGCTCCCCGGGTCTGAGACTTCGGTGGGCGGGGCGGGGCCTCAGGGGCGGGGCCACGCTGTGGCGGGAGGGGCGACGGTGAGGGGGCGGGGTGATGCTGCAGTGGGTGGGGCGAAGCGTCAGTGGGCGGGACGATGTCGCAGGGGGCGGGGTGATGCCGCAATGGGCGTGGTGATGCCGCGGGGGGGCGGGGCGATGCTGCAGTGGGTGGGGTGATGCCGCAGTGGGTGGGAGGCAATGTTGGCGGGAGGGGACAGGGGGCTGAGCCATGCTGCAGGGGCGAGGTGGGGCCTCTGGGGCGAGGCAATGCTGCGGGGGGAGGCCCATTCGCCTTACACTTGGCTGGCCCCTCAGCACCCCATAGAGTTCTCTGAGTCCCACTGGGAGTGAGCCCTGAGCACAGAGCCAGGAGTCATCCCTGAGGACCACCGGTGTGGCCCCTCAAAGCGAAACAAAACCTCTGAAACAGTCGCCCTGTCTAACGGTTGGGTTGGGTCTGAATGAGACGGGCTCTGTTCTTCCAGCGCGACACGGGGGCGTAGGAGGAACTGGGAGCGCTCCAGCTCCCCGGGGGACCCACTGCTCCCGGCGCTCCTCGCGGGGCGCGGCCTCCCTGCAGACACGCTCCGGCTGCCCGCGGCTGGGGTGGCGCCACGCTCAGAACCCCCGAGACGGGACCCCCGCCCGACCACGGCGGCTCAGCGCCCGGACACTCTCGGACTCTCGGCCCTAACTGGTGGGGCTCCAAGACACTCCTAACTGCCGAGCAGGCTGGGGGAGCTCCCTGCCCAGTGTCCACCTCAGCTGCAGACCTGCATCCAGCCTCACGCTTCCCCTCCAGGAGCACTGAATGCCCCGTCTGAGCACGAGAGCCTCACAGATAATCATCAATTCCCTTTGGAAGTCATTTTCTGAAAAGTGTGGCGCAGGCTGAACCCTGGAAGCCGCTGTCTCTCCGTCGGTCAAGTGCTGTGGAAAAGCCTTGATGTTTCAGGCCTTTATTTGTTATCAGCAGAAGCAGCTTCACGGGCAGGGGTGGAGGGAAGTGATTCTTTAAAGGTGACCGGGAGGAGCAAGCAGATGAAATCACTGACCCTTCAGGAGAGCACTGAAGGATGCGCCTAGGGACAGTGTGTGAGACCAGCAGTCTCCACTCCCCACCCACTGCCAGCCACCGAGGGGCCTGCGGGAGACACCGGGGCGAGGGTCGGCTGCGGATGGTGAGGAGGAAGCACCCTGGAGGCCACAGGAACAGGTGGCGTTCAGAGAGCGGGGCTTGGGGTCCCCTGGGCCCTGCTGCCGGCAGGTGACCGTTGGCACAGGTAGGGCCGCCCAGGGCAGGAGCTGGGGCTGAGACCAGCTGTGAGCAGGAGGAGGATGAGCCCTTCCTGGGGGAGGGAGGGAGAGACCGAGGGAGAGACTGAGGGGAGAGACTGAGGGAGAGACTGAGGGGAGAGACTGAGGGAGAGACCGAGGGGAGAGAGCGAGAGGAGAGGCCGGGAGGGAGAGAGGCCAGGCAGGGGAGAGGCCAGGCAGGGGAAGGCCGGTCGGGGGAGAGGCCAGGCAGGGGGAGGCTGGGCAGGGGAGAGGCCAGGCGGGGGGAGGCCAGGCGGGGGAGGCCTTTCAGGCCTGAGCCCACTCGTCCTGGGGAGGGTTTAAACCGCGTGATCTTCCTCCGTGAGCTTCACGAGTCAGCTGGCTCCTACTGTGCCCTCGGTCTCTCTGCCCTCGCGGGGTTGTTTTCCCCTCGCTGAGCCCCTCGCCCGCCTCCGCCCCATGAGACGAGCGTCTGGGAGTGCTGGGGTGCAGCTCCAGGCCTGGTCTGGAAAGGGGAGCTAGGGGTGCCCGGGGCGGTGCCCTCAGCCCTGGACCCGCAGAGCTGCGGGTGCTCCCAGGGCCATTCCCCAGGGCAGCCCCACCCCTCGCCCTGGTGACGAGCTCGGGCGTGGGACAGGTCTCTGTCTGACGTGTGTGACCGGGCGGCAGGAGGGCAGCACAGATGGGACAGGGCAGGAGGAGCCGCCAGGGTCAGTCCTAGGGTAGGCGGGGTCAAAGGTGAAAGGTCAAGGCCTCGGTGGGGGGTGGGGCTGACGGCGGGCGGGGGGTCAGCGCTCCCACGCCTGTCACAGGCCCCGGAGGGGACTCTGGGCGAGGATAGCTCTCAGCGCGGGTCCAAGAGCACCGAGGAAGCGGGCTCTCCTGAGAGGAGGGGTCAGGGCACCAGCGGCCCCACAGGGCGGGGCTGAGGACACGGTCTGCTGCCTGCCAGCGGAGCCTCTCCCCGTGTCCCCAGCTCTGCTGTGGTCACACTCACAAGTGTGCATGGACGGTGCGGACCCGGCCGCAGGAGCGAGCAGGAGCGCTCAGCAGACGGGCGCGCTGCGGCCACCAGGGCAAGCCAAAGCAGCTGCCTCGTCACCAGCGCGGGGAAACCTCCGTGGCAGCGAGCAGGAACTGAGGGCGGGGCAAGCCACAGCACGGTGAGCCTCGGGCCAGGAGCGGAAGGACCAAGAAGCAGAGGGACGTACCTCGGCCTCCCACTGCCTGTCTCCAGAGAAGCGAGCACAGAGGTGGAGGGCACTACAGCTCCACAGGAGCCGGGAGGCCACGGAAGGACATTTCCTGCATTTAGGACTACTTCATGATCAAAGTGTCCCCGCCCCCCAGCTTCCTGTTACAGCCCAGTAGAGAGCGTTGGCAGAGCACTGTAGGGAGATGCGGGTGGGGCAGAGTCACGCAGGACCTGGGGTGGGAAGATGCTAAGGCATCCGCCGAGGGGCCGGATCAGACGAACCTCAAGGGAGTTTAAGGATTATTTAGTCAAATACTTGTTGATATTTAGGAATGTTCACGAAGAAACAAAGGAGCAAAGCAAAGCACCACCGAGAAAATAAACGTTTCTCAAAATGCTGCTTATTGCATTTATCTTAATTCTTTCTGAAATAAATCAGATTCTGTAAAACAAGGAGGTAAGTGACACTCGCGTGCGCTGCCTGCTCAGATCTCAGGGCAAAGCCCCTCGGCGTGACAAGAACGACAAAGCGGGCACGCTGGAATACTAAAGGCTCCAGCTCCCGTCCTTACAGGGAGCCACCAGAGCCTGCTCGGCATGTGCCCAGCACGTGTCTGCGTGACACCGGCACATGCCCCACCCGCGGACCGAGCCCCTCAGCCGGTCATCGGGGAGCTTCACTGCAGTCCGCCTTTCAGAAATGAACTTGGGAAGATCACGGCAGGCCAGAGCGTTAGTCTGCCAATTAGTGTTGCTACGAAGACGTCAGTGACGGAGAGACCGCCTGCCGAGTCTGAGGCGCGCCTGCTGCTAACACGGCGACCGTTCACCCAGTCTTTTCCACAGCCGGAACGACGCCCGCGGTGACGTCCACACACCGGGCACTGATTCCTCCCATGTCCATTTCCTTCTGGGACCCCCCATGAGGAAGTAGCCTTCTTCTGGGGGTTCCGGCCCGACACCTGCGCTCACCAGCCCGAGTCCTGACAAGCCACGGAAATCACCCCCGGCTCAGAGGGCGTGGGTGTGGCCGGAGCTCACCTCGGCCCCGAGCCTGCCCTCTCTTTCCGCCTCCCTGTGCCCTCCTCCCCGGGCAGCACGGATCTGAGCAGTAACACCGGCCCAAAACACCGGCCCACCCGCACATGCTGAGGCCTCTCCCGAGGGACAGACAGGCGCTCCCAGGCGGGAGACCCCGGACAGACCGGCAGCTCCTCCCTGACAGATCCACGGGGCTGGCTGGGGTCTGTGGCTGAGGAGCTCGGCTCAAGAGCCCACCTTGGGATGCCCTCGCCTTTGGCTGACCACAGCGAGAGGCCAGGCAGGGGGCGGGCGGGGCCCACCAAGGCCAGAGAGGCCCAGGGAAGGCCGCAGGCCAGGTTCGTGTCTGTGGGGTCAGAGCAGGTGCTGACGCCGGACAGAGACAGAGAAGCAGGGGGCAGCCGGGTGGGCACCGAGACCATCAGAGGGGAAAGTGCCCAAGTCCAGCCGCTGCTTCTTCCCAGAGACCAATCAAGACGACACCTCTGTCAGAGAAGGTCCCTGTGTGTGCGTGGGGGGAAGGCGGCACCCACGGTCCTGCTTCCTCTGCTCTGCCCGCCCCAGGATGTCCCAGAGGGAGGGCAGGAGGGAGCAAGGGGGGAAAGAAAGGAAGGGGAAGGCAGGAGGACGGGAGGAGGGAAGGGAGAGAGGAGGGGGAGGAAGTTGATTAGCTCGTGAAATATGAGGTAGAAGACGAAGCTCAACAGAAATGTTTCCTTTCTGTTTTTTTTTTGTTTTTTTTTTTTACTGTTTTTGGGCCACACCTGACAGTGCTCCAGGATCACGCCTGGCGGGCCTCAGGGGACCATAAGTGGTGCTGGGGACTTGAGCCAGGCTCTGCGGGACACAGGCCTTGCCTGCTGGCTGTCCCTCAGGCCCAGAAAGTTTCCTTGAAAGCCGACAGATGCTGTTTGTCTGTCCGAGCAAGAACAGTGAAGGAAGCCGAGAGCCTGCCCTCCCGGGCCCGCTGGGTGAAGGGACACATTTCCACGGACAGAGCTGCTGGCCCACTCCACAGGCAGGCCACCAGTGGGGGGAGCAGGGGACATCACCTAGCTGGGCGGGGTCTCGCCCCTGGAGCATTACCCTAGCAGGGGTGTGTGTGTGTGTGTGTGTGTGTGTGTGTGTGTGTGTGTGTGTGTGTGTTTGTGTGTGTGTGTGTGTGTTCGTGTGTGTGTGTGTGTGTGGGGGGGGGGGGGTTCTCACTTCCCAGAGCTCAGGGCTTGAGGAGCAGCAGCCGTGCCTGCCCAGACAGAGGGTGGCTGATTTCTCTGCTTTCATGTCGACTCCTGGGTCCAGAGGGCCGAGTCAGAGTCGGAGAGGTCCTGCTCACGGTGCAGCTGGCGGTGGCCCGCCCTGCGCCCCGGGGGTCTACAGACTCACTGCAAACTCACCCGCCTTCAGGTGGGGCTCAGGTCTGGGCACCTTTATCCGAGCCCCCAGGTGACTGCTTCCGGTGTTTCATCCAAGACCCGCCAGCGCAGTCAGGGCCCGAGTGGAGAGATGGAGCCGCCTCCTGGGCTGCCCCAGCCCCCGGAACACAGCTGCCGCCTGACCGCCTGCTCCCTGCACCTTTAGTAAACCTTCCACCACCAGAAAGAACGCCGTCTCCGCGGCCTGCAGGGAGGAACAGCGAGTTGAACAAGCAGGAGCACAGGAGCCAGCATGCGAGCCGCCCAGGGCGCGGGCAGCTGCGGTCAGCAGGGAGCGGGACCCCTTGGGCCGGCAAGGCCAGCACCACGTCACGGGTGCAAGCAGGCGCCTGCAGGGCGGCCAGAGCAAAGCCAAAGAGCTGAGCAAGCGCTCTGTGAACAAGTCCTGCTTCCGAAACACGCAGAGTTAGAGTTTAGACTTGCTTCTCTGCTGGCCTGCGAGGAGGGTCACTGGCAGAGAAAATGCGTCACTAGGACACAGCGAAAGCCATGCCCCCGTGCCTGCAAATGACCGGGGCGGGGGGACACTAGAGGGGCGTCAGCGCTGCAACCAGGGTCCTGCAGAACTGACCTGAGGCACGTGTCCCCGCTAGCCACACGCGCTGACGGAGTCTAAACTCTGCTTTCCCCAGCTGTGCCCACAGACCCTCGAGCCCAGCCCCCGAGCACCACGTCAGGGGAGGGAACAGACCAGACCAGGAGATGTGGTGGCAGGCAGGAGTCGGGGTCCAACCACACAAGTGTCCCAGACATTTTGCTGCCCTCCAGGCCTGAGGGAGCGATGCAAGCACGAGCTACACATCCATCCTGTCTGACCCCTAAAACTGCCTTATATTGAGAGAAACATGGGTGTTCGTTCCTCTGGCCTAGAATTATCATTATTTTTAATTATTACTATTTTTTGCTTTTTGGGTCACACCTGGCAATGCTCAGGGCTGACTCCTGGCTCTGCACCCAGAAATTACCCCTGTCGGTGCTCAGGGGACCATCTGGGATGCTGGGAATCGAACCTGGGTCGACTGCGTGCGAGGTAAATGCCCTCCCCACTGTCCTATTGCTCCAGTCCCTAGAATTATTATTGCTACCATCTCACTCAGCCAGTTGGTGCCAGACTCAGTTTCTCCCAGTATGGGAGAGCCAAAGCACTGTGCCACTGCAGAGGGGAGACTGGGTCCAAGGACTGAGTCTGGGTGTCTTCACCAGCACTACGGGAAGAACAGAGCAGCAACACTTTGAAGGCCAAAGGAAACCACGGAGGCACACTGGTCGTCTGAGAAACACACATACTGTTCATGTGTCCATACAGCTATATACAGTTGCATGTGTAAATAGTCATGTGCATGCATGCATATGCGTGTGAAAAAATATACGCCATGTGCTATGGTGCAATCTCACAACTATATATAGGTGCACGTGCAGATGTGTGTTACATGCACACCTTTATATATGCGAAAGTGTGGCTCTGTGCTACATATGCAAGTGTGACATCTGGCTATGTGTTATGCGGGCACAAGTGTATGCAGGGAGACATACTACATGCAGATACATTTATATGTGCCCGAGGGGGCGGGGGCACTCCCTGGCTTGCTGCCACGGCTGCTGAAATGGACGCTGGACTCCAGGGGGTCCTGAGCTCTGACGGGCCTGGCTGCTCCGGGAAGACGACAAAATGGGCCCCTGGTTCTGAGCGTCAGGCCGTCCCCAGAGCCAGCGCTGGACTCTGTGGGAGCTCGTGCGCCCCCTCACCCGCTGGGCCTGTCCTGCCACGGGCCGTCACGGCTGAGCGGTGTGAGAGGATCAGAGAGGCCACACACAACCTGCTCTGCACCCCCCAGAGGGGACGGACACCAGGAGAATCTCACGCGTCGCCCGGCCCCGCGCGACACAGCCACGAGGAAATGACACAGACGAGCAAGTAGCACGATGACAGCCGGTCAGTCCCATGGCCACTCCCGCCTGGACACTCCACACGGTGCCACAGCCGGGCCTGTCGGGGCCCACGGGGGAGTGAGGCCGATGGCGAAGTCAGACCCCGCCTTGGGGTGCTTCTCGGCCGGCTGCAGCCGCTGCTCGTCCTGAGCATGTCAGGACAGCGAGAGGAGAGAAAACGCCAAGACAAGGGCACTGCCGCTCACCACAGAGACAGACGGGGAGAGACGGGGGAGCGGCTGGCGGGCGGCACAGGGCAGGGCCTGGCACGCAGCTCGCCAGGGGAGGTCCCCGGCATCCTTGTGGTCACCCACCAGGAGTGACCCCTGAGTGACCCCTGAGCACAGAGCCAGGGGTAAGCCCTGAGCACTGCCAGGTGTGTCCAAATAAAGCCAGAATAAAGGGGGAAGAAGATGGGGTGCAGAGATGAGGGGGCTCGTCGGCGTGGGACTCTGGCGGGGAGGCTGCCGGGGAGAGGGCCAGCCGAGACGCCAGAAACACGGGATGACACGGGTGCAGGAGTCAGGCCTGGCCAGGCCTCACGCACTGACCTGCCGGAAACTGCCCTAGCGTCTGAATCTAGGGGAAAATTGCCATTCGGAGTGTTTTCCCTCGAAAACCCTATGGCTGCCACCACTTCTCACTTCATCACTAGATCAAAGAAATGGCCGCAGACGATCCAGACGCTCACGGTTCCCCGAAACGCAGGAGCATGAGATGGAAGCCAGACCCCAGCTGTGGCACTCACGACCCGGCTGGAGCGGCCAGCACGCACCCCGGCCCCCCGCCCGCTCCCCACTCGCTCGCAGACGAGTTTAAAGCAGCCGCACCTGGCAGTTCCAGGCAGCCGTGGCCCCACGGGGACGGCCAGCTCTAAGGGAAAGGGTCGAAGTGACCGTTGACAGCGACCAGTGGCCCAAGGCGTGACCCTGCGTCGACCAGGCGGGGCGGGGCTGCGGGCGCCTGGTGGCTTCTGTCGTCACAGGATACAGGCCGCTCCCCGTGCTGAGAATACAGGCAGACGCCCGTGGCTCACCCCTACCTGCCCCCAGCACCAGCGGCGCAGGACCCCCAGGTGGGCTCTGGGCGAGGACAGAGCGTCCCTCGCACGGCCTGGGGTGCAGGTAGTGACAGACGAGCCCACGAGGATGGCGTGCAGCGACCCCCACAGGCCCCCAAGGCTGTCCCCGGTCTCTGCCCCCTCACACAGGCTGGGTGCGCGGGGCAGGCCGGGGTCGGCCAGGGTGGCTGAGTCGCCCCCACCCGGGCACCCACACAACGGCCTGTGAAGGACGCTGTGCAAGCGTACAGCAGGACTGCAGTGGCCACGGGGACTGAGGGTGGCCCTGCTGGACCCGGTGACAGTGACGGAGCCCGTTACGACCCTGGAGACCACCTGAAGAACTGCTGGGGGTCCTTCCTCCAGAGAAGACCCGACCCAGCCGGACGGGGCATCAAGCTGACCTGCTGCCAGTGGCTCCCTGGACAGCATGGCCCCGAGCTGCTGGGTCCTGCCCAAGCTGGTCACCTGGAGCCCAGCATGGTGCAGGGGGCTGACGGACGGTGAGTGACATCAGGCAGACAGAGGGACAGACGGACAGTGAGTGACATCAGGCAGACAGAGGGACAGATGGACAGTGAGTGACACCAGCAGACAGAGGGACAGACGGACAGTGAGTGACACCAGCAGACAGAGGGACAGACGGACAGTGAGTGACATCAGGCAGACAGAGGGACAGACGGACAGTGAGTGACACCAGCAAATAGAGGGACAGACGGACAGTGAGTGGCGCTGTGAGGGTGAGTGACAGTGAGGGTGGCCAGCTGTCGTGGGCTGTGGTACCAGTGATGTCCTGCAGTCAGGCTCAGTCCTCGCTGACCATGGCCAAGCATGACGTCACGGTCCCCACCACCCAGAGGTGGCACCTGGGGCCCTGGAGTCCCACGGCACTGCACTGGGATCTGCGATGGCACCCAGGAGTCACAAGGCCACAGGGACACCAGTCTGCGGGGACACCCCTGCTTCTCCGAGGCTCTCCAGGTGGGCCCTGGGGGCAGCCACAGGTGCCTCTGCGCAGTGCAGCCCCCTTGGCCCGGTCAGCACTGTGGGCAAGGCCGGATGCACTGTGCCAGACGCCCACAGCGTCCTGCCTGCCTGGGCCGCAGCAGGAGGGCATCACACATATAGATCCTCCCCGCCAGGGCTGCACGCCAGGCAGCCTCCCCACGCCCAGCATGGGGACCACACAGCGGGCACAGCCCTGCCACACAGAGGGCATAGCCATGCAGAGGGCATAGCCCCGCCACACAGTGGGCATAGCCATGCATACAGCAGGCACAGCCCGGCCACACAGAGGCATAGCCATGCACACAGCGGGCACAGCCCGGCCACACAGAGGGCATAGCCATGCACACAGCGGGCACAGCCCGGCCACACAGAGGGCATAGCCATGCACACAGCGGGCACAGCCCGGCCACACAGAGGGCATAGCCATGCATACAGCGGGCACAGCCCCGCCATCAGCGGGCACAGCTCCTCACTGCAGAGGCTGGGTCCGGACGCAGCGCCACGGTGTGCCCAGGGGAGTCCAGAGCTGAGCTGGGAGAGCAGCTTCCCAGCGGACGTGGGTTCCATCGGGGCTGGTTAAGCGAGCAGGGGTGAACGAGTGAGTGACAGACCTGGGTGGCAGGGGAGGGGTGCAGGGCAGCAGGGTGCCAACGGAAGCCGCCTTCACCATCCTCGGGGCTGTGTGGGGCGGCAGGTGCCCTTGACTCCCAAAGGAGGCGGTGACGGGGACGGGCGGGGTGGGCGCGGGGACACAGCTCCTTGCACTGTGCCCCACCAGGTGCCACCAGCAAGGACGAAAGCTTCATTACGGGCCAGCCCGGAGTTCCGAGTGAGGGAGCGGACAGCTGACCCTGAGGAGCGCTGCCTGTCTGTGTGTGACACTAGAGAGTCTAATGAGTGACACGGGCCGGCGGTAATAACGCCAGCACAGCACATCGCCCGCCGCCCCCGCCCGCCAGGTGACGTCCACCTGACTGCGGGATCTGATGAGCCAGCGGCCCCACCGCGCCTGCCTGGAGGAGCCAAGGGCCCCCAAGGTCGGTCTCCGAGGGACGGGGCCGAGGCTGAGCGGGTCCAGTGCTCTGAGTCCCACTGTGACGTGGCGCCTCACGCCGAACACTATTATTCACCGACTGGCCAAGCAACACTCACCCTCCCGCGGGCTGGAGCGGCTCGGGCCGGCCGAGCGCTGGGCTGTGGCGTCAAAGTCCAGGACGCAACCAGTTACCGCGCAGAGGGCCGTGAAGACGTTCGGTCCAGAGGCCCCACGGGCTGTGAAAAGGCGTCCCACGGGGCCCACCTCGGGGAGCTGCCCCCAACACCTGCTAGGAGGCTGGGCAGGGCCAGGAGGGCAGGGCCGCGTGCGCCATGCACGGGTGAGTCCCTGCAGCAGCTATGCAGGCAACGCGGCCGCCTGCACAACCACCCGGCCTCTGCGTGCTGACGCGAAGGGACAGCCTGTCGCTGAGGAGCCGCACCCCAGCCAGCCAGCAGCCAGACACGGGGCCGCCGGGAGAAGCGGCTGTGAGTCGCCCACCGGGGAAAGCCTGCAGGAGCCATGTCAGTACTGACACGGACACACAGTCAGGCGTTGCTCTAACGCAGGGTCAGCTGAGGAAGGCGGCGTCAGGTGATGTAGCCTTGGGTGTCATGACAACCAGTCAGGGAGAGTAATGACACAGTCCCATGGGACTACACGCGGCGGCTCCGCACAGGGACCCCACTTCCTGCACAGCCCATCACGGACCCGCAGGGACCCTGCTTCCTGCACAGCCCATCACGGACCCACAGGGACCCCCGCTTCCTGCACAGTCCATCACGGACCCACAGGGACCCCCGCTTCCTGCACAGTCCATCACGGACCCACAGGGACCCCCGCTTCCTGCACAGTCCATCACGGACCCACAGGGACCCCCGCTTCCTGCAAAGTCCATCATGGACCCACAGGGACCCCCGCTTCCTGCACAGCCCATCACGGACCCACAGGGACCCCGCTTCCTGCACAGCCCATCACGGACCCAGACTGTCCTTATCTGTGCAGAATTGGATGGGTGGGTGGCTGGGTGGGTGTGAGGTTGGGTCCATATGGGCAGGTGAGTGGATAGATGGGTGGGTGGATGGATTCACAGATGTCTGTAGATTCATCAGAATATTCTGCACGACGTGGATGGATCTCGACTGTGTAATTATGTGAACTGAAGCAAGTCCAAATACTGTAAGAGTTCACTTAAATGTGGGCTCTAGGAACAAACTCCGAGCAGCAGGAAGCACACTCACGGGAGCGAGAGGTGGGTGTGGGGACACGAAGTAAGCGCGGGAGGGTCGTCCCAAATGCAAACTTCCAGTGAGATGGTAAGTCAACCCGGGGGTGGGGCCTGCGGCATGGCACTCCGTGACAAGGGCTCCCACAAAGGACACGCACACACGCCAGAGCTGCCTCAGAGAAGGACACATGTACATGTCAGAGCTCCCCCCCACAGGATACACATATCTCAAGGCTAGATGGGTATTTGCGTGTTGCTAATAGGAGACCTCATCATGACCTCGTCATGAGAAACATGCATGTTTGTGTGGTGCCTGAGGTGACCCTGTGTGACTCTGTCCACATCAGAGTCACACGACACTGAATGCCAGCAGTGCCCTGACCCACGCGAGCTCTGGGGGGTCGGCCAACACATGGCCACACCCGCAGGACAGGCACGGCAGCCCCGGCCGTGCAGGTGGAAATGCTCCCGGCTCTCGACTGCAGCCTGTCTGGGACATAATGTCGAGACAGATCTCAGAGCTAAAAAAAGAACAAGGTACGATTCCACTAACGCATTCCGGGCTTGGCAACTTCAGAATTTATTGTTCATTAAAACTGTATTTTAATTATCCTAGTTTTAATTAAAGTATTATGTCGAGTTGGTGGAATGCAATTATGTTCAGCTGACTTAAGATGTATAATAGGCTAATATTTGTAAAGAAATGTGTTATTGTCACCAGATCTACTCATGTAAAATGAAGTGGTGTTTTATTTTCAAATGAAAAATTGGCCCGTAGGATATTAAGCTCTTGTCATTCAGCTAAAGGCGACCCTGACAACTCAGTGGGAACCGCGTTGCTGTGAGGCTCCGGGGGCCACTCGGCCCACCCAGGGCAGCCCCCGCGGCCGGGTACATTGCCCCGGCGGAAGGAGCCTCCCAGAGACGGCCCTCGGAGGAGGACACAGCGCCCCCGGACACGGCCCTCTCCACCCGGGGACGAGCCCTGCCGACCCCGAGACGCCCCCGCCCCTGACAGACTCACCCAGCAGCAGGAGCAGGCGGGCCCCAGCGAGCAGGGTCACCGCACCACAGCAGTGACCACAGGGTCGGGGCCGGCGGGGCACTGATGCCGCCTGCATGGTGGCCCGGACACGATGGGCGAGGATCCTGGGACGGTGACAGCCACCGAGGTTTCTGGGCCTCGGGTCAGCCCATGGGGGCTGAGGGGCCGTCGGGGACAGCTGGGCTCCAGCTCCCGCACGCCCTCTGCTCAGGCACACGGCACGGCGGGGCACCACGCAGGCGTCGGGGCTCACAGCCCTCGGACACGAGTGAGCCCCTCGAGGCCCCGGAAGGTTCTGGTCCACCCAGAGGCCCATGATGAATTGGGTGTGTCACGCCCTCTCCCTCCAGGGCCCCTCCCCACTCTCCCCTGCTCCTCCCCCACGCCCACCCCACCCCTCTGGGCACTCTGCTCTGCGCAGCCCCGCATCCTCGTCCTCTCCGGGCGCCCACGAGCGCCCCGCCTTGTCCTCATGCGAGAGGCCACCCAAGGCCCAGCCCCCGATGACTCAGTGTCCCCCCCTGGCCGTGCTGAGAACCTCTCAGCAGAGTCCCCAGAAGCACCGTGTGTCCTTCAGACGTCGGGGAGTACCTCCCAGCTCCCCGCGGGCCGGACAGACGGACAGTCTGTCCCACGTCCCAAGGAGTGTCCCTGGCCTCCAGCTGCTCCCCCACTGTCCACGCGTCCACTACCCTGGGCAGCCCGCGGCTACACAACGCACGTTCGGTCACCCCTGAGCCCAAGCCGCCCGGCCTCGCCCTCTTCCCTCCCGCACTCTGCTCCCCGCGAGGCGTGTCCGTGTCCCCGGGCTTCGTCCCGAGCACTGTGTGCAGAGCTTCCGACCACCCCTCCCACCCGCAGCCCCTCGTCTGCTCTCACCCATTTAATTGACTTCTGAAATGAATGATTCTATTTTTCACTCCAAGAAGTTCAGCTTTCTTCCTCTGCGGTTCTTTCTGAAATCAGCACATTAAATGATGTTCAACACCATTAGCCATTAGGGAAATGTGAATTAAAAAGACAACGGTGATAATTACACACCTGCCGGGACGGCTAAAATAAAAAATGGCGACACGGCACAGTGCCAGGGGGCAGAGAAGCCGGGACGCCTGCTGGCATCTGAAAGGTGAGCTGGCCGCCAGCTGGCCCACCCAGGCCTCGGCCCAGGCCCCTCCACCTGACCAGAGAACCTGCCCCAGGACGAGAACCCTGGGCAGCCCGGCAGGAGGCCCGTGCCCAGCGGGGAGCAGCCGCAGGGGGGCGGCGTGTCCGTCTGTCGGGCACCCAGTGAGGGCTGGAGCCAGCGTGGCTTCGGGGACGGCTCTGCATGGCACTGCTCTGACTTCAGAGCCCTCGGCTGACCTGCTGCATGGGGTCGAAGGCTGGCGTGGGCCGGGGAGCGAGAGGCGTCATGGTCACTCTCATGTGCTATCCGGCATCTTGTCACCACGACCTCCACATCATACGTGTGCCCATGTCAGAGCCACAAACAAGCCCTCCCTCCGCCCGCCCCTCCTCCACACACCCCTGCACACACGCTGGCACCGCCCTGGGGACCCCTCAGCCCGACTACTCCCGCACAGCCCTGCGCCCCAGTGGCCCAGTCAGCGAGGGCAGCACTGACCGGGGCAGGCCCCGGCCGGCCATCGGAGCCGTGCTCAGGAGTCACAGCAGAAGCTGCACTGCACAAGCTGTTTCCACAAACACACTCAACACTGGCCATGACGGCAGGCGGCCTTTTGCCAGCCAGAAACAGCCCTGGTGGGCACTGCCAAATGCTGAGGCCAGAGGCACGCTGTCCTCTGCCCATCTGCTACCAGGGGGTGGCCACAGGGAAAACACACGGTAGGTACACCAAGGTCAGGGCGAACATCCAAGGTCAGGGCGAACATGCAAGGTCAGGGCGAATGCCCAAGGTCAGGGCGAGTGTCTAAAGGCAGGTGAATGTGCAAGGGCAGAGTTAATGTTGAAAGTCAAGATTGGGGCCGGAGCGATAGCACAGTGGGTAGGGCGTTTGCCTTGCACGCGGCCGACCCAGGTTCGATCCCCGGCATCCCATATGGTCCCCCAAGCACTGCCAGGAGTAATTCCTGAGTGCAAAGCCAGGAGTAACCCCCTGAGCATCGCTGGGTGTGACCCAAAAAGCAAAAAAAAAAAAAAAAAAAAAAGCCAAGGTTAATTTCCAAGATGAGGACTTGGGCCCCAGGTCAGAGTTAATGTCCAAGTGGAGGTCAATGCCCAGTGGGCACCTGCTTTTCCTTTGCGTCTTCCTTACATGGATGTCCATACACCAGAAACAGTGACAAAAAGCCCATGAAATGAAAAACTTTAAAGCATGTTATCTCAAAAGGCCAGTTAACTATAAAAATATTATTACAACAAGATATGTTCTTTCAAGCATTAAGCTGTGACTTCCAATACAAGCGCTGAGTTTAACAAATATTTCTTGAAGCAATTGAAATGAAATGGGTGTAAAAAGCTAATGGATGTCGGAGCACTTGGACGGGGGCAATTATAACCCAAAAGCTGCTGGTCACCCGGGCCGGTGTTTACTGCCCATGACTTCGCCATTCTCATCTCTCCTGGCATCTGGCTGGAGGTTTGAAATATTGGATCCTGAGTTCCCGGGAAGACCCCGGCCAGCAGGCGTATGCCCACACACCCCATCAGGCCACTCCTGGAATCTGAGCACGAGAAGCTGCACCTAGTGATCGAGTGGCACCGCACAGAGCAGGGCTGCGGCCTACCCGTAACCACCCCCAGACAGCACCTCCTGGAACCACACTCACACTCACACTGTGAGAGGCAGGAGACAAGCAGATCTAGACAGGAATAACAGAACAATTCTGTGATCAAACGAGACCACATTTATTAGATCAAGCTATATTCATCTTGGATATGCAGAGACCAAACCTACTTTTTAGAGTCAGGAAATCTGAAAAACAAGCGTATGTTTTTTCTTATCAGATAAATAAAACCTATAATTACCTAGTCAAAATTCCTCATAGCACTCATTCTCAGTTCTTTCAAAGCCCGCGTTGAGCTGCTCTCCGAGTGCCCCCCTGCGCCAGCACTTCTGCGGGGCCTGGGGGCTTCCCGCTGTCTCCGTGGAGAGGTGCAGACCGTGCGCCTCTCGGCATCACCCCTCACGCAGGGGCCCTGCTCTGGCACCGCAGGGCACCAGCCCCAGACGCAGGGAGACAGAGATGCCAGCGGGTGGCCCGGGCAGGACCTGCTGCTGCAGGCGCAGGACCAGCCTGCGTGTGCGGGAGGTGCTGCTCAGGTTTGGGCCCTGGGGCCGGGCGCTGCAGTGCGGTCACGGGCAGATCTAGACTCGGGGACGGCTTGGCTGGTGCCGTGTGGTCACGGGCACAGACGCGGGTTCGGGCACCTCCACTGCCTTTTCTGATGCAGCGACCAGCCCGGGACCCTCCCCTGACCTGTCCCGGAGCCAGGGCCTGTTGGATGGGGGTCACGGGGCATTTGGCCGGCCCAGAACGCTCGCCTGTCGATTCGGGTCGTGATTCTCTAAATACTCCAGTGACTGCCCCCCCGAGCCCGCCCACCTCTGCCTTCGAGGGCGCCTCTCTGACTGGATAGAATTCGGGGCTCACTTCACCGGCTCATGCATCCTGCAGGCTGGGAGGCGCCCCGGACCCCGTCAGTGACCGCCCAGCCCTGACCTCGCTGCCGAGCCCCAACAATGCCCCCAAAACTGACACAGTCCGCAGCAAGGCTCAGCCGCCACCCCTGCCCCCTAAACCTGCATCGTCCCAAACGGCTCCACATTCCGGCAAGCGGCTGCAGCCGTGCTTGGCCCCCTGGGCCCGGTCGTGGGGGCCCGTCTCCCTCTCATCCCGCAGTCAGGCCTATGGAAGAAAACTCACCCCACGGCCACGTGGCATCAGGCTTGGCGCTGCCCACACACACACACACATTCACATACACACACTCACTCATACACACACCCAGACCCAGGTCCCCCAGGGAAACCCTGACAGGGCCCCATGTCTGACACCGATGTCTGTTCGCCACATCAAGTCCTCGGGAGACCGCGGCTTCCCACCCAGACTGGAGCACAAGTCCCGTTCTGGCTGTGGCCAGCGGACATGGTCTTGGGGATGTCCTCTCCACCCACGGTCTGCTCCCTGCCATCCTCTCTCTCTACCCCCTGGAGCTCCCTGACACACAGGCGCCCCTGCCCCAGCACCTTTGCACTGACTTGCTAGGACACCCCAGGCCTTGCACCCCAATCCATGAAGCTCAAGTAGTTTGTATCACAGAGCCCAGTGTCCCCCTCTGAGCCGGCCTCAGCCATCAGCCTCCTGGGTTCCTCGAGGAGTCTCTCCCCACACATGGTGCCCGGTACCTGGGCTTCACTTTGGCCCCCAGTGCCCGCACGGCGCACTGAGCCGCCCCGTGGGGGACGGGACAGAGGACCTCAGAAAGGGCGCGCCTGGGAGAGCCGCGTCTGTGGGTCCTCTAAGGCACAGCGACAAGGGGCACACAAGAGGCGGGGACTGCAGGGCTGGGCCTGCCCCCTGCGCTTCCCTCCACCCAGGCACCCATCAAGCCAACGGCGTGGCCATTTCTCTGCAGCCACAGTCGTCCAATGAACACGGGGCTCCCCACAGAGACTGGAGCGGGGTGTGTGTGTGTCTGTGTATGTGTGTGTATGAGGTGGGTGTATGTGAGTGTGTGAGTGTGTGTATGAGTGTGTGTGTGTGTGTGTGTGTGTGTGTGTGAGAGAGAGAGAGAGAGAGAGAGAGAGTGTGTGTGTGTGTGTGTGTGTAGCACAGGAATGTGTGTGTGTGTGTAGCACAGGAATCTGAGTGCCACTGAAGGAAGGGCATAAATCACAGCAGGGAGAATGTCAGCCTGCCGTGCTGGGACGGCTGTGGCGGTCTCGAGGGGTTCCTGGGGGTGCCCTCTGCCTTCTCTCAGCTCAGAGCTGCCGGGAGCTGGGGGCACCGACCTCCCGAGTCAGCTGTGAGGTGCAGGGAGACCGGCCAAAGCGGTGCCAGGAAGCAGGGCCACTGCAGTCATGAGTGAGCAGGTGGGAGAGACAAGACAGCATGAGGGAGCTTGTGTGCGGTCAGCCCAGGGGCCGTCCCTGGCACCCCATATGCCCCCCCGTCCTGTCTGTAGTGACCCCCGAGATAGAGCCAGGAGTCAGCCTGAGCACAGCCCGAGTGGCCCCAAGCCCAAACCCATGTAAGTCAGCTACTCGCCGAGACTGTAAGCTGGGGGCGGGGGTCTCACTGCCGTCCCTGAATGACACCCACCCACATCCCGGCAATGACCTTCAACCTTCCACCTGCCCCCTGCCTCGTGCCCCCTCCTGTGCTCGTGCTGAGGGTCAGGGCGGGTGCGAGGTGAGACCCCAGTGCCAGGGGCAGAGGCAGGCCCTTCCCCGAGCGGGGTGACCCCCGGTGCCCAGGCTGAGAGCGGGGACAAGGCCCGGTGCTGTCCATCCGCAGCCAGAGCTGAACTTCCCGAGAAGAGCGAAGTGACGGGTCTTGGCGGCGGGCCCCGGGGACGCCTCCTGACTCACGGCTCCGCACGGCAGGCACTTCATAAATTCGGGGTGACGAGAGGTGGAAAGTGCAAAAGGAAAGGGCCTTGCAGATGTGTAAATATTCATCCCCAGCCTCGCGCGTCTCCTTCAGGACAGGGCGGCACCGGCCGGCCATCCCCCGCCTGGAGACCCATCACCGCCCCGCGCGCTGCCATTTGTCTGTCGTGACACCAAGTTAAGGTTTTCGAGCAGCTCTACACTATTAGCTCACCGGGAATTCGAGTCTTTAGCAGGAACTTGACGTGCAAGCAAAACCGAAGCAAAACAGGCTCACAGAGTTAAGGGGTGTCCTTCACCGTCTCCCTGGACGAACTCACGGGCAGTCCCTGGCCGGGTGAGAGATCGGGCACCAGCGCCCCTGGCGAGGCCCCGAGGCCCAGTAAACTGAGTCCAAGCTGCCCAGCCGCCAGCCCTGCCCCCCTTCTGTGCACAGACCCTTCCAGAACACCCGAGGTTGCTTGAAGCCTGAGGATGGACCCTTGTCTCCCTCAGGCCCGGGCAATGCTGACCGTCTGCAGAGCCCACGGCTCAGTGGCCGCCTCAGCGACTTTCCCGATAACGAGGGGAAGAGGAGCAGTTGGTCCTCCCGGCAGGAGGCCCTCTCCGGACACTCCCTGGCCAGCAGAGCTGGGGGCCCCGAGAGGCAGGGGCAGGGGCCCGTGACCGGCTCCCGGCCCCACCCCTTACTCAAGGCGATCAATACTGGCACTAGAATTTCACAATGTGGAAATTATGTATTTCCACTTTTCCCCCAATCTTCAAAACAGAAGCACCTGCTAAATAAGCCTGGAGCAGGGCGGCCCCACGGGCCTGGGCACGGGGCTGTGGGTTTGGAGGAGGGTCCTGGGTGCTCAGGGATCTGTCAGAGCCTGCCCCGCCTTCCTCGCGCCCCTCTCTGCGCCGGCGGCACCGCCTGGCTCTCGGTGCAGCCCATTATGAAACGGACTCGGCCGTGCTCTCTGATCGCTCCCGCCCAGACGAGACACTGTCTGCCACCAGATAAATATCTCGGATGTGGGATCGTCAAGAACACCTTGAAATAATGCTTAACTAATCACAAAGCAACTACTCTGCAATAGATGGGCGAGCCGCTAATTAGACGGAGGGAAATAAAGCTGTCACGGCAGGATAAAGGGACGCAGGGAAACAAGTGGTGATCACGGCTTCATCGTCGGAGAAGGTGGGATTCGACAGCGCCACAGGACGAGGGCGCACGGCTCCCCGCCCCCGCCCAGGCTCCACCACCCCGCGGTGTCTCTCCAGGCCAGTGGCAAGGCCGGGAGTGACCGTCCGTCCACAGTGGGTTCTCGCCCTGTGGCCCGAGGTCACTTACATCCTGCCGCTGGGGATGATCTTGTGTCCGTCTCGGAACCACGTCACCTGCGGCCTGGGGCAGCTGGCGAGGGGTGGCAGGTCCAGCACGGCTGCCTGGCCCTGAGCGACGGTCTTGCTCTGCGGGGCACCCAGGAAGTCCCCCATGTCTGTGGAGAAAGGCGGGAAGGACGCTCAGCCCGACGGGCAGGGGCTGACGCCAGCTCTGCACACAGTGGCCCCGAGAGCTGGTGTCCAGCGAGCCTGACCCGGGGGCAGGGAGCACCTGGGACAGCAAATCACAGCAGCAGCCCCTGGGCGGGGCGGAGCAGCCGGGCTGATGCGGAGACGAAGAGCGAAACCTCCCAAGGAGACCAACAGGTGCTCCCGCCCCCCGACAGCCTCTGCATCAGGGGCTCCCGGCCCCAAATCAGGTGCTCCCAGCACCCTCCGGGGCCTGCACACCGCCCATGCTCCCGGCACCCTCCTGGCCCCTCGCATCCTTCTAGCAAGTTCTGCCCCAGCGCCAGGAACGGCCCAGCCCGTGTCTCTTGCTCTTCAGCTCTGAGTGTCTCCATAGAGGGCCTGGGGGAAACGTTCTCGAGCACTTATTTGTCAGAGACGCCCCCAGACTCTCCTTGATTGATCGATGCAGAAAGGCGCATCTTGCTCTGATTCTGTTCTCGGGGCCCAGGCAGCAAACCCACTCCCTGGCCTGTGAGAAGCTGGATTTCAATTCAGGACATCTGACATATTTCCATGTCATGATCAGGCTCAGATAAATAGGTGCATATGCATATTTAGCACACAAATACAATATTGTGGCTGGAGCATGTAATTTTGGAATAATCCATAGATATTCTTTATTATAAGGATTTATGATTTAAAAGAAATTATTTCCAATGTTACAAGCAGCATTTATTATTCATGAAACAGATTAGGAAAAAAATGCATGACTATTTTAAAGTCGAGTGAAAGAAAAGGAAAGAAAAATCTAGGAGCTAGGAATAAAAGCAAGAAAGAATAAATAATTAAACAAGGAAAAGTTCACAATTTAACTTTATAAAATAGAATTCAATGTAATGATAGAAGTTTGAAGCTCTTAACTTATTCAATCTGTTTGGGTACTTATCTGAACTTTTGATTTATTAATTATGTTTTCAATTATTTAATTGAATGTGAGTTTTAAATTATTCTGAAGATTTAGCTGAGTGACTTAACTACCAGGATTCAGAAAAATTTAAGCCTTCCCAGTAATTAGAAAAATAACTAAACACGGAGAGCTGCAGAGCACTCAGTCATTAGTAATCACGGCAGAGGAGGAGACTGTCGAGACGTTAGTTTATTGCAGAAAATAACTGTGAAGCCGCACACCTCGGGGAGGGCGACGGTGAGGGGCTGCCCCGGGCAGCCCTGTGCCGCCTCTGGGCCCCAGGCTGGGATCCGCCTCACCCAGACACCGCGACTCACGTGGGCTCGAGTGCGGGTGCGAGCCTGGGGCCAGGGGGCAGGGGGTGCCAACTGCCCACTCCCCTGCTGGGAGAGCGGGCTTCGGGGGGCTGCGGGCACCCCGGGAGGGGCGTGGCTGTGCCCCTAGCACAGGCGGAGGGTGAGAGCGGGTCTTGGGAAGAGCAGTGTGCAGGGCAGCTCACCGCGGCGGCCTGGGAGACGGCGCTGGGCTCGCAGGGGGGTGCCCCTCCCCCGGCTCCCTGCAGCCGGCGGCCCCCTGCTCCCGAAGCTTCCTCCGTGGAAGGAGAATGCTGCACCCCAGGTGTCGAGGGCCCTGGGCAGGGCGTGGCTGGAGCTGCTGGCGTCTGACTAGGGCGGCCGAGCTCCTCACTTGCACCCCTGAGCAGGGCGCAGCGGGCAGCGGCTGACCCACACCCACCCTCTCGCCTCGGGTTCTGGGGGTCCCAGTGCCGTGCTCCCACGTGGGGTGCTGGCCCCTCGCCTCACTCCCACCCCCTCCGGCCCTGCTGACCTTGGCCTGCCCCGAGGCAACTCTGCGTCCCACGTGCTGAGACCCTCCGTCTGAGTGTGAGCCCGCCCCCGCCCGTCCCCTCTCCCCACAGTGCTCGTGAGCCCCGCGGCCGCCCCGGGAACCTACATGCGACGTGGACCCGGGCCCGTCTCTGCAGGAGCGCCCCCATCCTGTTCCGCACCACACAGCGGTAGGAGCCCGCGTCGTGCCGCCTCAGCGCCGGGATGGTGAACCTGCGGGCGAGAGGGGGGTTAGCTGGCAAACCGCGCCCCCCACCCCCTGCACCTCAGCCCTGCCCTGGTCGCGTCAGGGGAGCCGTGAGAAGGTCCCGCAGCCGAGTCTCACCAGACGGCCCCGCTGCCCCCACCTGGCAGTGCTCAGGGTCCCGCTGGCGGTGCTGAGGGCCCAGCTGGGGTCTGGGCCAGAACCTGGGTCTCCCCCTGTGAGGCAGGCCCTGAGCTGACCTGCTGAGAGCATCTCCACAGTCCTCTCAGGGTGTCTCAAAACTCTGGAGCAGGCAACAGTGTCGTGTGCTGGTCAGGAGGGGTCAGAGGGCAACGCGATGCCCAGGAACAGGCAGAGACACCTGGGCCCTGTCTCCACCCGTGCTGCACACGACAGCCGCCCCCGCCCCAGAGGTGACCCACGGGACAGAGCTGCCCCTGCCCAGAGCTGACCCACGGGACAGACCCCCTCCCCGAGACTCCTCGCAGAGCCTGACCTTAACGAAGGACTTCCTGAGTGCCTGAAACAAAAATTCACTTGTATTTTCCCATTTCTCTGTCTACCAGTGATCAAACCGATGCCTTTCTTAAACGCCTCAGTAAGGGTTTTATGGGGGACACGTATAGTTTTAAAACTCAGCGTGCACAAACGCCTGCTCTAGCTTCCTCCAGTTTGATACCTCTGGGCGTTTCAAATCCAAGCACAGCTGCTCCTAAGGAATTGATAAAAGAAAAAAAAGAACCCAAACTCCAATCAAACGGCAGCTAATTTTCAGACAAGGGGAAATTGCCTTTATTCGGGGTGAGGGGCGTGGGGGGAGGATGTTCGGATCACAGTTATCCACGATTTAAAAGTACTTCCCCTTACAACACATAACCAGAGCTTTAGGATCAGCTGAAGGTGCCGTGCAGCGGGCTTTGTTTGTTCACTCCAAGCATACCTTGGAATCACTTACATACAACTAATTGCTCATCTTTTTATTCAAACATGTCTGATTAGTCAACCTGAGCAAGACGCTGAGAGGCACAATTTTTAAGTGAACGAAACATTTGGACAATACAGATAATTCAGTATTAAGCAAATATTAATCAAAGTGTACTTTTGCTCTGTAATGCCTTGAGATCTATGGCAAGATTAATAAAATATTTCCTGGAAAAAAATGCTGACTTTTAATCTTCAAAATTTTATTCTATCCTAAGGAACAGTTCACCACAAACAAAAAATTAATTAGTGAAGGTCATCAGAATAATATCAAACTGAACGTAAAGAGTCAATGCCATTTATTTAAATTTCAAATCAAGACAGAAGGATGAACAGTTCTGATTAATGTATACGGTGATTATAGTAAGGAGTCGAGATCAGGTCAAACAAAGTCAAGGAAAGTTTCTGGACAAGGGACACCTTATTGGAGCATGAGTTTACAGCATGGAGCCATATTTATATGACTGCTATTCATTCCATTTCTTCTTTTTTGCAGTATCCAAATAGATTTTAAATTTTTATGAATTTCTACAGTAACCCTCTGTGCTAAGGAACAGAAATAACTTGCTTTCAAATAACAGAAAGAAACAGATACAAACTAAAATATTAGACATATGCTGTTTCCTAGCATAGCTGTAGTCTAATGTCTCACTAGGGAAAAAACAAACAGGAAAGTTGCAGAGTCCTCCACCTATCTCGGGAACGCTCCGCAGATCCTGGGCACCTAACAGATGGGAATACTCATCGCAAGCCTATTGTTTATAAACACACATTTTTAAGCAGAGCAAGTTTCCTGGCTCTTTATAAGAAAGTATGATAAAATTTTAGCACCATATGTCACAGAAATACAGAACATGGCCGCTCCTGAAACACACACAGGACGGGGAGCTGCTGTCCAGTGTGGCCAGGCCCGGTTCTACTGGCCACGGAACGCGTCCCCAGCTTGCCCACCTACCAGGAGCCAGGAGACACTTACAGAGCCGCCCCCGAATCACAGCAAACTGCTCGTGCGAGGCCCAGCGCTGCCGGGAGCCGAGGAGAGCCCAGAGGTCCAGGGGCGGCCTTGGCCTCGCCGCCGGACTGACCGGCCCGCACAGACACTCCGCTGTCGCGGCCTGGCAAAGGCTCACCTGGGGTCTCAGGGGGACCCGCACGGCCGGGCGCAGGTAAGACTCTGGGCGCCCGGGCTGGGCACTGCGGCTGTCCAGGGCCAGAGTCGCAGAGAGGGAGGAGGCACCTAGGGGCGCTGGGGGCCGGGGCAGGCGCTGGCCGCCCGGTGATTCCCCTCACCCCCACCGCTGCTGGGGGGGCCCGATGGTACCCACTCCCCAGCCCACAGCCCGGGCACTGCCACGGCTAGAGACACTCCCTAGGCCTCGGGGGCAGCTCGGGCAGAGACCCCAGTGGGGACCCTTGGCCAAGTCCTTCAGGAAATCGCGGCTTCCTGGCGAGGGCTGGGTCAGTGATGAGCAGCTTCTGCCAATGCAACCGACCGGTTACAAAGTTCCCGAACCTGAAACACTGAACTCAAAGGAAACACCTGACAAAACTATTGTTAAAATGCTGAATCTCAGAATAGGTCAGTCCGATCCTTCCAGTAACAGATACAGACAGGTGAGTATGGCTCAGTGCCAGAGGGGTCCCAGGGCTCAGAGTCATGGGGCCACGGGGCTCGGGGTCACGGGGTCCCAGGGCTCAGAGTCATGGGGTCACGGGGCTCGGGGTCACGGGGTCACAGGGCTCGGCCCCCTCGCGGGTCTCCACAGGCCTCAGGCTCAGTGCTCCTGGTCACTTAGGGAGGGCACAAGTCCTCTGCACCCCGGGGTCAGGCCCCCGCCGGCCTACGGGAGTCAGAGGCTCCACAGTCTACACGGCCTCCGGGTTATTCTCCACAGGGCCCAAGCACAGGGCCACATGTCCTTTCTCACTTCAGAGCGATAAAACCAAGTATTCAGTATAAAGGAAAATATCTGTATTTCTTCCTTGAAGGTCAAAGAACACAAGTCCTAGGAAAGAATTTTCATGCCTACTAAATTCCGATGAAGATTTGACTTTTAATGGAGTACGCATCCATTTTATGCCACTCCAGATAAGACTATTCACATCAACTTTCATTTTTATGCTGTTGAAAATAACTACTTTGCATGAAAATAAACAACCAAATTCTATAATAAAGCTTCATGTCTTGGCTCCGAGCCATTCTTACACTTACATTGAAAAGAGCTGGTTAAGGGGAAAAAGCCACTGTATGCCGGTTCTCTCTTTGTCGGAGGAACCTTGGTTCTTACTTCAGAATATGATAAATAGTCAGGCCTTCAATTTTACTTTTTATAAATTTTCTCTGATTTTTTAAAATAATCAAAAGTAGAACGAGTGAGCCCACAGCTCACTGTTTCTGCCAGAAAGTGGCAAGACGTAAATACAGACTGAAACTTAAGTGTCCGAGACAGTATTTCCTGGATGCAACTAGAACGATAGCACAATGGGTAGGGCGTTTGCCTTGCACGAGGCTGACCCAGGTTCGATTCCTCTGTCCCTCTCAAGAGCCTGGCAAGCTACCGAGAATATCCTGCCCTCAAGGTAGAGCCTGGCAAGCTCCTGTGGCGTATTCTATATGCCAAAAACAGTAACAACAAGTCTCGCAATGGAGATGTTACTGGTGCCCGCTCGAGCAAATCGATGAACAACGGGACAACAGTGCAGCTGAGGCACTGGGAGGGCTGAGGGCTTTGCCCCAAGCTCGTTAGAGAGATTTTATCCACACAAGGGGAAACCCAACAGTGTGATTAAAATGCAGATTAGCCAGGGGAACCTCTGGTTTGTAAAATCATTCCATCTGTGCTTTATGAACATCATGAATATTAACTCAAACAGGGGTCCTGGGCAGTCCGGGGGGGTTGGTGGCCGGGTGTGACCCGGAGATAAGCGCAGGGTGGCGGCCAGAGGGGTCGCCGGGACGCCGAGTGTCTGCAGCTTCTAGCCTGCGGCATGCAGAGTTTAACTGGCTGACAGGTCACCAGGAACCTCCCGGGCCGAGGATGGTGTTGGCGGCGTGAAACCCCTGACAGGAACAGTATTTGGGAACCATCCCATGCAGAGAAGGCGAGAGGCACGTTGGCAGCTGCTCACCTGAAGCCCGTGTGTGGCGAAGAGATAACGGCCCGCCGGAGGCAGCAGGGCTGGGACCTCGGGGACCATCTGGGAGAAGACGCTGGCTTCCCAGAGTGAGGCAGCTTTCACGCTCCTTGCGTCATCCCTTGCGGGACTCTTCGTGTATGCAGGGGTGGGACTCTCAGGGGAGAGAGGCGTCCCCACAGCCCAGGTGACAGAAAGGATGCAAACTGGTGCATCCTCCCGGGGCGAGCAGGCAAGGCAGACTCAGGCCTCTCCCAGCCTGGGGGCACGGGCCCCTCAGACACAGGGTGGGCTTCCCGTGTCTTCCTTTACAGGCAACGCCGGTTGTTCTTAACGGAAGTATCTTGCAAACCCCTTGTAGATTAGCTGCTAAGATTCTGGATGTAATTTAAAATTAAATATATGTTAACTTTCAAACGGTACTAAAAATGCATGTATGTGCACCTATGCTGAAAGCAACTCTTCCAGAGCATGCAAAGTAGAACGCCTCTCTGCACGCTGTCTCGCATCCCGGAGCAAGATTAAACATCCATTAGTTTCCACAATGCTTTGAGCAGGCAGTTTCTACAGAGGAGCCAGCTGTGGACTTCTGTGCTTCTGGCGTTACAATCAGAAGCCTTTCCTCCCGCAGACTCTGCCCCAAACACTCCTACTATTAGGTGTTGTGTGTGTGGCTTCCATCAAAGGCATGAGGTGCTGCATCACCCTGGTCGCTGTTCTGTCTGGGACCGCATTTGGGCACAAAGCACTGCATTATCCTGGTCGCTGTTTTGTCTGAGACTGCATTCGGGCACTAGATGCTGCATTACCCCAGTTGCTGTTCTGTCTGGGACTGCATTCGGGTATGAGGCGCTGCGTTGTTCCAGTCTCTGTTCTATTGGGACTGCATTCGTGCACGAGGCACTGCATTATCCTGGTTGTTGTTCTGTCTAGGACGGCATTTGGGTACGAGGCGCTGCATTATCCCAGTCGCTGTTCTGTCTGGGACTGCATTCAGGCATGAGGCACTGCATTACCCCAGTTGCTGTTCTGTCTGGAACCGCATTCGGGCATGAGGCGCTCATATCCCAGTCGCTGTTCTGTTTGGAACCACATTCAGGCACGAGTCGCTGCATTCCCTGGTCACTGTTCTGCTGGGATTGCATTCGGGCACTTTGCCTGCTGCCCGCTCTGCCTTCCCTTTGTGTGGGCCTCGTGTCATATCTTTAAGTTCACTAATATTTTCTCCCGTGGTGTCTAATCAGAAGAGTCCCAAACTAGGTGTTTTGTGTTTTTCACCTCACCACATTCCGGCTTTTGTCATCACTCCCCCCACCCAGTAAGACCTTCCCCGTCTGCTGTCCCCGACTCTCACAGAGCCGGCTGGGACATGTCCATGTCCATGTCCTTCTCGAGAACTCTGACACTGCCCGGGCTCGGCTCTCTCTCTCTGCCCCGTGCAGTCTCCTCTCAGGAGATTCTAAGCCACTCCTGTCTGCCCAGGTCCGCGGGAGCCGGGCGTGGGGAACTGTGCTGTCTCCAGTGCTTCTTCCTAGTCTTGACCCCTAGTCCTATTCCCGAGCTTTGCTCTCTGAGCCAGGAAGGTGTTTGGGACTGGCTGGACTGTCCAGGTGTCCAGCTGGTCAGAGGTGAGTCTGGGCCAGAGCTGTAGTTCCCGGTCTGGACCATGGGCCAAGTTAGTTCCCCAAACTCCACCCAACCACCCACAGTGTCTCCCGGGGGCTCTGGCCCCCTGCCACGGTGGTCCGACACCACCCTGGATGCCCTCTCTCACCCCCGCTCTGCAGGGAGAGTCTCAGCTGCCCAGGCCTCTCCGCTCTCCCGAGCCCCCAGCCTCGAGTGTCTAGCTCCCCGGCATCCCTCCCTCGGGGAGCCCGAGTTAACCCCTCACAATAGCCCCTTTCTCCCGTCCTGGTCACTCCAGCTGGCCCGTGACAGTGGCTGGGAAGCAGGAGCAGCCCTTTCCGGCCCCCTCAAACACGGAGGAAAACAGTGGGTCCTGAGCCCTCAGAGACCCCGAGGGATCCTGGAGGGACACGGGCGGGAACGGGCACAAGTGGATTTTCCGGGGCTCCTGTCCAGCGCCAGGCTGCCCCTCTGCCCTGGCCGTGCTCTGACCAGGTGCCTGCCTGCTCCCTCTGCCTGTGCTGACCAGGGCCAGGCTGCCGGGGCCAGGCTGGCGGAATACTGGGCATTCCACGCCACAGTTCAGGATCTGGAGACGCTTCTGGAAGGACTGAGTCCCAGCCCCGACAACACTTGTGCAGGTCTGTGCTTGGAGAAAGGGGCCCCCACGCTCCCCCCGCCCTCCGATCACGTCCCCAAACAGCTGCTTTTGTGTAAATCTTAATTTCCAGCACTCTTTTCTGAGAACCTCAGGTTGTTAGAGATAATTAAACCTGTCTGGCTGTTGCAAATATTTTCCTGATTATTTTGATTTGTAATGATTATTTTGATTTGTCTTTTGATTCCTAATGATGATCTGAGCATGCAGACATGATAGAATACTGTATGGCAATCCCCTCATGGGAGTTTGCCAATGCTCAGACTTGGCCCCTACACATTTACATATCATTAAAAATTCCCTTTGCATCTTTAGAGTTTAATATTTTAACTTAAGGGTTCAATGTACTGAAATTTATTTTTATGTTTGGTCTAAAAATGTAGATCTATTTTTAATATTGCTCCCAAATAACTGATTTCCTTACCATTGCTTCTAACGTTCATTTGATTATATGTATTTTTATGTACACCATGGTCTAGTTAAAAAACTCTCTTCCAGAATTTTGCTGCTTATTTTTAGACCCCTAACATGTTATTTAATTATTGTGACATTTTAATAGGCTTTAACTCCTGGTACAAAAAATCCCTCCCTATTATTCAACTAATGCTTTGAAAATTTTTTGGTATTCTTCCCTGTTTATATATCTAGATGAGTTTTGGAACCATTCCATCAATCAAGTTACCCTAAAAAAAATCCCATTGGAATTTTTATTGAAATTAGGTTAAAACTTGTACAATAATTTCAAAGAAACTGGCAGTTTTATGACGCTTAGACTCCCTTGCTGAGATTCTCTTTGATATTTCTCAGTAAGATTTCCCGCTGTTCTTCGTGAGCTTTCTACTCATTTTTCAAAAAGGTTATTCCCAGGTATTTCATAATTTTTATTGGTATAGTGAATTTTTTGTCTTTTTTTTAAGATATAGGAGAAGTAACTCTTCCTTAAACATTCTGATATCTTACTGGAATAAAAAAGTCCTTCAAATTTCTATAGTTATACAGTCATTGAAAATGAACCACAGGGACAGGGCATTTTGGGAGAGGAGATGTGGACACGAAAAGGACAGATGGAGCTGTGGCCTGAAGACAGCGCTGGAGACGCAGGCGTGAAGGAGGCTGGGGGCAGAGCTGTGACAGGATAAAGGTGCGTGTAGGATGCGCCTGCATGGATGTACAGGCACAACGGTGTGCGGAGATGAGACAGCAGAGCATGGACGGGGATGAGAGGGACACAGACGCAGCAGAAGTCACAGGCCCATCAGCCCACACTTCCCGTTACGACAATGGACACGGACCTGCCCCACATTAAGACAGTATTGGCATATATGTACTTAAACGTTATTTCAAAGTGTTTTTCATTGCAAGTAGAAAATAATTAGAGCAAACGCTTTCTGGGAGGAAGATGACCGGACAGGCCAGTGTTTGTCCTACGAACAGGAGGCCGGGAGTCACCGTCGGCGCCTGCAGAGAGAGCGGGGAGAGGCGGTGTGTGGACTGTCTTCGCAGACAGACATTTTCCTAAGCCGGAGGGAGGCAGGAATAGGAACGGGCCACAGGTCGGGAGCGGCTGCGCCTTCATTGGGCGTCCGGGCGGTTTCCAGGCAAGATGCCTCGCAGGCTGCAGGGGTTAAGGGATGACCGAGAGGGGCTCAGCGGGGAAGGGAGACGAAAGAGCAATTTGGAAGAGCAGCTTGAGGTGTTCAGGCAGGTTTCATGTGGCGGAAGAATGACAGCGATGAGATGGAGTCTCCGTGACCTCAGTGAGCGAGCGTCGGAGCGTCGTCTGCCACAGTGACCACGGCTGGGACTTCTCTGCCCTCTCACCCCCAGACACACCTGAACTAATGAGACAGTCAGGGAGCGCCACCTGCTTTAGATGGCCCACAGGTAGCCGGCCACCCTCAGGCTGTGGCCGTGCAGCTGGCCACTGGCTACGCTGCCTGTCCTTGGGATGGGGTGGGGGCATGAACATGGGGGTGCAGGGCCAGGGGTGTAAGGCCAGGAGGTACAGGGCCAGCGGTGCAGGGCCAGGAGGTACAGGGCCAGGGAGTGCAGGGCCAGGGGTGCAGGGCCAGGGGGTGCAGGGCCATGGGTGCAGGGCCAGGGGTGCAGGGCCAGGGGCTGCAGGGCCAGGGGATGCAGGATCAGGGGGTGCAGGGCCAGGGGTGCAGGGCCAGGGGGTGCAGGGCCAGGGGTGCAGGGCCAGGGGTGTAAGACCAGGAGGTGCAGGGCCAGGGGGTGCAGGGCCAGGGGGTGCAGGGCCAGGGGGTGCAGGGCCAGGGGTGCAGGGCCAGGGGCTGCAGGATCAGGGGGTGCAGGGACAGGGGTGCAGGGCCAGGGGGTGCAGGGCCATGGGTGCAGGGCCAGGGGTGCAGGGCCAGGGGCTGCAGGGCCGGGGATGCAGGATCAGGGGGTGCAGGGACAGGGGTGCAGAGCCAGGGGGTGCAGGGCCAGGGGTGCAGGGCCAGGGGTGTAAGACCAGGAGGTGTAGGGCCAGGGGGTGCAGGGCCAGGGGGTGCAGGGCCAGGGGTGCAGGGCCAGGGGCTGCAGGATCAGGGGGTGCAGGGACAGGGGTGCAGGGCCAGGGGGTGCAGGGCCAGGGGTGCAGGGCCAGGGGTGTAAGACCAGGAGGTGCAGGGCCAGGGGGTGCAGGGCCAGGGGGTGCAGGGCCAGGGGTGCAGGGCCAGGGGCTGCAGGGCCAGGGGGTACAGGGCCAGGGGTGCAGGGCCAGGAGTGTAAGACCAGGAGGTGCAGGGCCAGGGGGTGCAGGGCCAGGGGGTGCAGGGCCAGGGGGTGCAGGGCCAGGGGCTGCAGGGACAGGGGTGCAGGGCCAGGGGGTGCAGGGCCAGGGGTACAGGGCCAAGGGGTGCAGGGTCAGGGGCTGCAGGGACAGGGGTGCAGGGCCAGGGGTTTAAGACCAGGAGGTGCAGGGCCAGGGGGTGCAGGGCCAGGGGGTGCAGGGCCAGGGGTGCAGGGCCAGGGGCTGCAGGGCCAGGAGTGCAGGGCCAGGGGTGCAGGGCCAGGGGTGCAGGGCCAGGGGGTGCAGGGCCAGGGGTGCAGGGCCAGGGGTGCAGGGCCAGGGGTGCAGGGCCAGGGGGTGCAGGGTCATGGGTTTAAGGCCAGGGTTGCAGGGCCAGGGTTGCAGGGCCAGGGGTTTAAGGCCAGGGTTGCAGGGCCAGGGGCTTAAGGCCAGGGGGTGCAGGGCCAGGGGTTTAAGGCCAGGGGGTGCAGGGCCAGGGGTTTAAGGCCAGGGGGTGCAGGGCCAGGGGGTGCAGGGCCAGGGGTGCAGGGCCAGGGGGTGCAGGGCCAGGAGTGCAGGGCCAGGGGTGCAGGGCCAGGGGTGCAGGGCCAGGGGGTGCAGGGCCATGGGTGCAGGGCCAGGGGGTGCAGGGCCAGGGATGCAGGGCCAGGGGTGCAGGGCCAGGGGCTTAAGGCCAGGGGGTGCAGGGCCAGGGGTGCAGGGCCAGGGGGTGCAGGGCCAGGGGTTTAAGGCCAGGGGGTGCAGGGCCAGGGGTTTAAGGCCAGGGGGTGCAGGGCCAGGGGGTGCAGGGCCAGGGGTGCAGGGCCAGGGGGTGCAGGGCCAGGGGTACAGGGCCAAGGGGTGCAGGGTCAGGGGCTACAGGGACAGGGCTGCAGGGCCAGGGGGTACAGGGCCAGGGGGTGCAGGGCCAGGGGTGTAAGACCAGGAGGTGCAGGGCCAGGGGGTGCAGGGCCAGGGGGTGCAGGGCCAGGGGTACAGGGCCAGGGGCTGCAGGGACAGGAGTGCAGGGCCAAGGGTGCAGGGCCAGGGGGTGCAGGGCCAGGGGTGCAGGGCCAGGGGTGCAGGGCCAGGGGTGCAGGGCCATGGGTGCAGGGCCAGGGGGTGCAGGGCCATGGGTGCAGGGCCAGGGGGTGCAGGGCCAGGGGTGCAGGGCCAGGGGTTTAAGGCCAGGGTTGCAGGGCCAGGGGCTTAAGGCCAGGGGGTGCAGGGCCAGGGGTGCAGGGCCAGGGGGTGCAGGGCCAGGGGTTTAAGGCCAGGGGGTGCAGGGCCAGGGGGTGCAGGGCCAGGGGTTTAAGGCCAGGGGATGCAGAACCAGCGGTGCAAGGCCACAGGGTGCAAGGCCACGGGGTGCAGGGCCAGGGGATTCTGGGCTAGGGGTGCAGGGCTGGAGGGTGCAGGGCCAGGGGGATGTAGTGACATTGGGTACTGGCGTAAGGGCCACTCTGGGTGCCGGGACACAGGGGTGCGGAGAGACGGGGTAACACCGGTACTGGGCCACTCTGCCATGTTTCCGCTGACCAGGGCACACGGCCACGCAGGGCAGCAGGTCAGCTGCGTGCTGCCATTCTGGAAAGAACTCGCCCACTGCTCTGGGTGTCCCGTGGCACCTGCATGAGAGGCCTGACGCCCACCTGTGTGTGGAGCAGCCCCCCTTGCCCCCGTGAGGCCCCCCACACCCCTGGCACCGATTTATGAACCAACTTTCAAACCGAGCTTTTCTAGTGTTTTTCTGGTTCTAATCGTTAAATCGATTTACCGCCCAGAATTTACCCTGACTTACTTTCATGCCTGAAAGATATTTATTGGCTACCCATCCTGCTTTTTGGAAATAAAAAATATACGTAAATGTTCATTTAAAACATCCATTTCCTTTGGTCAAAAGATCCAACAATTTCTTTCTTCTGGGTTACATGCTCATCTCTAGCGATTGTCAAGCTAAAAGCACCATCAAACAACCTCGAGTGTACGGCTAGGTTTTGCAAACAGGGATGAGCTAGGAAGGAAGCAACCCCTAATAGCATGGGAGGGACTTTTTTTCAATTTGCGTTCCATTAAATGGAAAGTTATTTACTATTGGGATAAACATAATTGGATAGAAATTAACAACAAAAAAGACAAAAGGGTATTGACTCCAGACGTGCATGCAGTTCATTCAGACCTAATGACTCTGTGGGAGAGAAATAAGGCTGCGGAGGAGGCTGGAGCAGCCGCACGGCATGTCTCAGCTGCAGCAGGGCCCAGAGCACCCAGGGCCGAGCAGCGGGGCCGAGAGCCGGGGCCGGACATGCCACCGTGCTGGCCTCAGGGCTCGCCAGCTCTGGGAGCCCCCCTCCCAGGGAAGGTCTCCAAGTCTCTCTCCGGGGAGCCGGGAACAGGGGAGGGCGCCCAGGACCCCCGTAACAGCAGAGACGCCAACGCTGGCCACGACCCAGCTCGGGGGTCCTACTGGGCCCGGGAGCAGCTGGGCAGGGCGGAGAGGGGACCCCAAGGCTGTCTGGAAGGACCCCAGGGCTCAGCCTGCGAGCTCCCCCCACCAGTGGGGGCTGAGTGAAGAGCACGGACGGGCCGGGCACCCGCCAAGGCTGTTCGGAGACACGCACACGGCAACTGAGGGTCTAGCAGCGGCGCCCCCCCACCCCCATCTCTCTGCCCCACCACCTTCTCCCCTGTGCCCGGCCTGGGTCCTTTCCTCCTGGGGCAGATAGGAGTTAACGGAAGGTCTAAATTCAAATGACGAATAAATAAAGAAATAAATGGTGAGGCCTCCCTGGGGGTGCCACGGCCCATTTTACAGAGGAGAAAAGAAAGGCCATGGCCTGTGGGCACAGGCCGGAGAGGGTCTGGGCTGCCCTAGCCTCCCCCTGCCCAGTTCACACACACACACACACACACACACACACACACACACTCACATACATACTCACACACTCATACACTTATACACTCACACTCACATACACACACTCACACACACATGCTCACACACACTCACACTCACACACATTCATACACATAGACTCACACACACTCACACGCACTCACACTCACACTCGCGCACACACCCTCACCTGTACTCGCTGCTGTAGGCGGTGAGCGCGCTGCCGTTGAGCAGCCACTGGAACTCCAGGGGCCAGCTGCCCTCGGCCAGGCACGTGAGCACCAGCCGGTTGCCCTCCAGGTGCGTCTGCGGGGGCCCGGGCTCCGTCTTGAAGTAGGGCACGACGTCGTCTGGAAGGAAAAGGAGTGTGAGGACGCCGTGTCTGCAGACGCCCGCCCCGCCCCGCCCACGCCCCGCCCCGCCCACGCCCCGCCCCGCCCACGCCCCGCCCGGACCCAGGACTGCCCGGCGACACCCGCAGCCACCCGGGATGCTCCAGGGGGGCCTGGATTACAGCGGCTCCCGAGGGAAGCAGCCGTGGCCACCACGGCGGGAAGAGCTTCAGCCCCCAGTATGGCGAGAGGCCGGGTGGGTCTTTCCTGACGGAGTCCCTGGGAGCTCGCTGGGGGCCATGGCTGAGCTGACTCGGGAAACATTAGACTAATGGGCAGCTCCGACCCCCAGGGACCCCGCCCCGCATGCTCCTCCGAGGCCCCCGCCCTCGCGCCACACGCCCACACCTGCGGGATTCACGGGAGCAGGCGCTCACGCGTGGCTGGACCCCACAGGGAGCTCGGGGCGCACATGAGGGCAAGGCAGCGGCCGAGGCACCACAGGGACTGGTCAGGGGAAAGTCACGGGACTCCCGAGGCCACTCGTGCAGCCGCCACATGCCCCCACCGGCAGCAGGCCCTGGCCAGGACGGTCCTTCTGCTCCGTCATCCCTGAACCCCGCCACACACTGCGATCTGCCAGGATCCAGCACCCTCTGCTTCCTGCCCCACAGACCCCCCAGTCACCTCACAGGAGCCCCACAGACACCCCCAGGCACCTCACAAGAGCCCCACAGACACTCCACAGGAGCCTCACAGACACCCCCTGGCACCTCACAGGAGCCCCACAGACCCCCCCAGTCACCTCACAGGAGCCCCACAGACACCCCCAGGCACCTCACAAGAGCCCCACAGACACTCCACAGGAGCCTCACAGACACCCCCTGGCACCTCACAGGAGCCCCACAGACACCCCCAGGCACCCACAGACACCCCACAGGAGCCCCACAGACACCCACAGACACCCGCAGACACCCCAGAGTGCCTTTCAGATGCCTCCCAGATGCCTCCCAGACACCCCCAGCTGCTACAGATGCCCCACAGACACCCCGAAGGTGCCTCCCAGATGCCCCCCAGGCCTTCTCTCAGGTACACAGATGCCTCACAGATACCTCACTGATGCCCCACTGAAACCCTAAAGATGTCCCCGGACACCCCCCCGCCCCCAAATGCCCCAGGCCTGCTCTGCGCTCGGATAATTCTCTTCCAGGAAGCTGGGACCACCGCAGACAGTCACCAGCAAACCCGACGCCTCTTCACTGCGATACCCGCCAGACGCAGAACTCAGTGATTCCAGAAGACAGCAGCACACGCCCCTGCCCTGTCCCATCACTCAAAAGCCCGGCATTAAGGTCGCTGTGGGAACAGAGGACGCAGGGCGGGCACTCACACTGCCCACAGCAGAGCACGGCGGCTTACAGCCAGAGACTGGAGACGCTCCGGGCTCAGGGGGGCTCTGGGACCCCCACGGCCAGTGATTTCCCAGACCCAAGGACAGCGGCTCCCACTGACGGGTGAGGGGACATGGACAGCTGAGAACCCCGAAGGCCACTGGCAGAAACTGGTGATTCTTGGTTTAAAGTCCAGAAACCAGGCCCAGAATCCCCCGGCCGTGTATGAATGAGACGGCTCAGACCCCTGGGCCCGTCTCTAACGTCAACCTCTCTGACTGTGGCTGACTAAACTGGACTGTTAGACTGAGGGCATTAGCTCCTGCAGATGAAGCCTGGACCTGCACGGCAGCGGCTGTTGTGGAAACGAGCCGTCCACTCATCAACCTGCACACAGCCGCCCCTCCTGACGGCAGGGCTGGAGTGAGGTGGGAGCTTGCCACACGCTGACTACTCTTGCCCACTGCCCGCTCCTTGGGCGAGACAAGCTTTCAGCGTCTTCCTTGGTCTGTTCTGTGCGGGCTGTGTGCCGCTGACAAGGAGGCCGGCGGGCGCTGTCGGCAGGATGGTCCGTCAGAGCAGAGGCGGGGGTGGCAGACATCACCATGGGTCAGGACCGGGATCTTGATCCTGTGGGTGTCTCCGTGGGTGGGCACTGGCCTCACACGTGTGAAGCCCTGGGTTCCATCTCTGGCTCTAGGCAGGGACTATGGCAGGGCACTCCTGGGCAGTGACCCCCCCAGCACAGGCAGTGATCACCACACAATGGCCCCTGTGCACAGCTGGATGCGGCTCCCAAGCCAAAGCCAGTGAGAGCAGAGGCATCCTTGGGCCAGAGCACGTGCAAAGGCACTGAGGTCACAGGGGTGCTGCCTTGGGAGCCATGCAGAAGTGTGGGGTCCAGAGAAGGGGTCACCTACCCTCAGGGCCTCATTACTCAGTGAGCTATGAGCCACCCTGATCATGGGCCTTGGCTGAGGAGAGCGGCTGCATCTGGGGGAGGAGTCAATGCAGGAGGCTGGGCTGGGGGCCGCCACCAAGGTCAGGCTGCATGCCCTGCGAGGGAACTGGGAATGGAACCAAGGGAAGGATGGGCCTGGCTGGGGGGGGGGGTGTGTGGACAGCTTCAAAGCCGGCTGGTGGGGTGGGGCTGTGAGCAGGGGGTCTCTGCAGCGCTGGCCCTGGCTCAGCCACTGTCCCCAGAGGCTGCGTTCCTGGGCGTGGACCTGGATCCACAGCTGCAGTGGCTGGGCCGAGGCCGGCCCCCTGCGCCCACGCGCAGTCAAGGGGCTGGACTGTCTCCACAGACCCCATTTCTGTTTTTCCCTCTATGGACCTGGGCTGCAATCACCCACTTTTATGGCCCAAACAGTCTAATAAAGCTGAATCGCGTGGCTCTGGCCCCGGGGCCTTGGGATTTACCGGCCGGGCGCTTTATTCATGGCCTGTCATTTGCTCTATACTCAACAGCAGGAAAAGAAATGCCACCTCACACGGCTCCGTGTCCGACAAGAACGGGCTGTAAGAAATACATCTTTGTGAAGGGAAAGCCCCAAGGTAGAGAGCAGCACGAGACTCGGAATTTGGCTTCTGCAAATAATAGGACGCCATTGGCCCTATCCATTACCCAGGACTTGGGACTGAAATGGGGTGTCATATGCCATCATTCAACTTCTCCTAGAATTTATGTCACTGGACTGTGAGCTGTACAAGCCTCCGCCACGCACCAATTATGCTGGGCACTTAAGGAGGAGAAGAAATCGTCGTCAGGAATCGTTTCCCGTGGCTGGCAAGCTAATATCTTGCAATCCAGATGATCACAGAAGTATGGTTAGCACAGATGCCAGCATTTTTCACGGGAAGAAGGGAGGGCAAGATGTCAGTTCTCTGGAATTCTGACAATCTGAGCTAGATTATAGCACAAGTATTTTAACATACCCTGGCAATTAACATATGCCAATTTTAATGTATTCTGCCAATGTGCAGAATAACACAGCTCTCACTCTGAGCCCGAAGCTATTTACCACCAACACGCAGAGTACAAGAAAAGAAGAGGGCAGGAAGGTAACCGTCGGAGAAGCTCGGAAAGAGAGATGGAAAGATCAGGATTCGGGTCCTCACAGCCTCCACTGAAGCATGTGACGCTCCAGACCAGGGGAGGCAGAGAGCCTCCGAGACAAAAATGACTGAGCTAAGATGACCCGGGTCTGACCGGGGAAAATGTGTGTGTGTGCATGTGTGTGTGTGTGCATGTGTGTGTGCGCGTGTGTGTGCTTGCATGTGTGTGCGTGCGTGTGCTTGCATGTGTGTGCATGTGTGTGTGCGCGTGTGTGTGCTTGCATGTGTGTGCGTGCGTGTGCTTGCATGTGTGTGCATGTGTGTGTGCGCGTGTGTGTGCTTGCATGTGTGTGCGTGCGTGTGCTTGCATGTGTGTGCATGTGTGTGCGTGTGCGTGCGTGTGCATGCGTATCCATTGTCCCCAAACAATGCCCCAAACCAGGTCTCTCCCTCCCCCCAGACAAATGAGCAAAGTCGAGCCGTGCTCCTCTATTCTAACAATGAACATTCTACCCTGGAATGAATTACAAAGGAAAACTGTGAAATTTCCATTTTCACATACTTTTAAATGGAACATAAATCATTTATGAAAGAGGGAGCCTCGTCTGTCGGGTAATACAGATTTAAGGTCCATCCAAAGGAGAGAAATGGGCCTAATGTTCTCTCAAGACAACACCATAATTTTATGAGGTACAAGTCACTTCCCTAAATGGACTTTTAAGGTTTTCCGATATCAGGTAAGTGGATTTAACTTCACCTGCCGACGAGGGAATCACTTGCTAACTCGGCACCACGAATCTGCTGTGCTGAGGCCCACCTGCACGGCCGGCGGGGGCGGGGGTCCCGGACTCTGTCCCCCCACCTCCCGCACTTGGCCCCGACCCATCACAGGGCCGGGCTGCATCCCCCTCTCTCCTCCTCCCGTGGAAAGACCATGAGGAGGGCCTCGGCGACACCTCCACTCAGCGGTGGCACGAGGGGCCCTGGAGCTGGTGAGGGGCGGGATACAGCCGCACGGACTCAGGCTGCCAGCCCCGCGCTCGGTAGCTGAGTTTCCCAGGGCGAACCGGTCTTCGGTCTAGACCACTCATCTTCCTTTCAAAACTTCTTTTTATATCAAATTCAAGCATTTTCACACCCCAAGCTTATGAATTTACCACCAACAGAAAGTTTTATTTTTTTCAGATCCTGGGGAGAAACCAAAGCAGCGGCATAAAGCATCATCAGTGAACAACTGCTCTGAGAAATAGGGCAGAAGCTCTCTCTCGGGGAGCGGCCAGCCGAGGCCCAGACACCAGCAGCCCAGGCTGCCCGGCCCCGGCAGGCGCCCACCTGCACGAGGGCACTGGGAGCGTAGGACAAGAGTCCCTGTGTGGTCCAGGATGAGCAAATGCACTGTCCCTTCTGCCCTACCTGTGCAGACCCTCTGAGGCAACAGAGGAAGTGGAGGACAGGGAGACGGGGAGGGGCACACACTCCTCAAGCCAGGCGGTGCCCCGGAGGGACGCCCTCCGCCACCCCGCCACCTATGTGCCCAGTGAGCGTCGGGGGCCTCGCGCTCTCCCGCCCTCCTGCGCGAGAATCAGGGACAGAGCGCCAGGATGGCCCTGCACCCCTGCGGACCTGACCGCCAGTTCCCTCTGCGTGAGGGGCGCAGGGGACCCTGAAGTCCAGGCATTCAGGCGGCACCCCCAGGCGAGGGACGAGAAACGGGTGCAGCTGCCTTCCTGGGGTCGCGTGGCGGCAAGAACAGGTGGAGCCAGGAAGGGCCACGGGAGAACAAGGGTGTGACGCTCCCGGAATCGGGAACCCACGTCTCAGCCCAGACCGTGCCCCCGCCTGACTGCACCTGGGCCGTGCTCGCTGCGGGAACAGAACTCCCTCTGGTCCATACAGGGAACATGTGGGTCAGCTGTCCCCTGTGTCTGGGCCCGGACCTCGCTGGGCAGCAGGGCTGCCCGGCACTCAGCTGGGTTCCGGGCGCTGCGGGAACCCGGGCCAGGCACTGGAGCAGCTGCCCGGAGCGCGGCAGAGACAGATGCCAGCTCCCCCAGGAGTGGACCCAGTGGTTCCTGGATGGTTCTGGGACCCGAGGGGACAGTGCACACCAAAGCTTCCTGGATTATTTCCGGATCCCACCACAGCCCGTCACGGGCCCCTGGAAGCTGCTGGAAAGCCTGGTTTCTGCGAGCCAAGCCGAGGTCTGCGGCTCCTCTGGTATCGGGGCCTGTGCGTGCAAAAGCCGGAGGGAGTCCCTCGGATTTCCATTAAACAATGCTGTGAACAGCTTGCCAATGTCTTCAGCCAGTGGGGAAGCCACACTGATTATCTCTGCTTTCTCCGAAATCAATGCGAATTAACGGCATATTTAAGGGAACTCAGGGGCAAGCCTACCCTGCCAACATTCCCCCGGAGAAACCCTCCGTGGTGTGCGAGATTAATCGGGAGCGCCGTGGACGGGGACAGACAGTGCATTTCCGGGCTGGCCTCGCCTGCACTCGGCTCATCTACTGCACCATGTAAATTAATAATAAGAAGAGGCAGTCGGATAAAAGCAATTCCCCTATTTCTCCAAATCAAAATAAGCTTCCAGCCCGCCAATACTTTGTCTCAGAGTGGAACTGCACTGAGCTGTCATTCCTACGGTTTGCAGTGGAAAAGCGCGACCTCCAAAGTAAGAGAAGTTACCAGAAGGGACCGCCGGTCTCCTTGCCTGTTAAAATACTCTCCATGGGGTAATATTTCTTGCAAGTAATCCTAAGAATCCAATTCTGGTTCAGTAAGAGGCACCGGAGTCCCAGCAAAGAGACGGGGACGCGATGTCATTCCTGCCTCGGGGTTTGCCGGGAGTGAATGTCACCTGCTCACAGCACCCGAAGTGGGGCTCAAACGGGAACTAAACTGCGAAGGTACAACCTGACACCAAGACAGCGACACTGTAGAATTTCCTGAGGGTGTTCAAGCCGAGGTCGCAGGGCGGGGAGGGCAACCGCCTTGCACGGGGCCCACCAGGGTTCCGTCCCGGCATCCCAACCACTGGCAGGAGTGAGTCCTGAGTGCAGAAGTGAGTCCTGAGCACTGTCGGGTGCTGCCCCAAACAAAACCAGCCAACAAGAAGAAAGCTGACTGGTTTATACGTCAGGAGCCGCCTGACGGCGTGGGGCAGCGCCCAGGTAGCCCACAGGCCCCCGACCCGCTGGGGCTTCCTGTCAGAGGGGCTGATTCTCCTCCCGTCACGGTGCTGGACCCGCTGCCCTGTTAGAACACGTTATTCACAGCCCGCAAGTGTCCCTGCGGGTTGTGGCCTTTTGTACTTACCGCACTGAGAGTAAAACTGAGAATGTTTAAAATATTCATTAACTCATTTAAAAAGTATTAAATTGACCTCAAATTCACTTATGAAAAATAACTATATTTAAAAATGTCAAATATTTTGTTTTATTCTGTGACTGGGGGGAACTGGGCCCTGCCCGTGGAGCTCAGGGGTGACTGGTGGACACGGGATCACACGTGTCGCCGGGGTTAGACCAGGATTGGCGGTATGGAGGACCTGCCCCCTACACCCTCTCTCCTGCCCCCAGTTTATAATTTTCAAAACGTCTTCAATGTGCGGTTCATTAAAAGCCAACCGACTCTTTATGTTTCTGCATTTAATTTCCTGCCATTGTATTGTTTCAGCTCAAGCAGCTACAGTAACTCAGCCTTCCACTGGCGTGTGGGTGGGAAGGGAGGGTCTCCACAGCCTGCACACAGTGAAGAATGTTCTGGACACCGAAGCCCAGGCAGTGTCGGGAAGTGCCCACCCCGTCTGGCTCCACCGTGGGCTCGCCGGGCCTGGCTGGCTCTCGGGGTCTCAAGCCCAGCTCTGTGGGCACCGATGCACAGCTGCCAAGGCTGACACACGTCCCTGTGCCCACCGGGGACCTTCCCTGACGCAGCTGCCCGCGAGCTCCTCAGAGCACCCTGCAGCCGCCGCACACAGGACAGCTCCGGCCCCAGTTGTCACTTCAGAGCCCCGTTTTTATTCTTACTTTTTTTATATTTTATAAAGTGGTTCATAGTATTTAATTACATTTAATATCCGAACACCAACCCCACCACCATAGTTTGGATGTTTCCATCCAGAACCCCAACCCCCGCCCCAAAGCAGAACTGAAATAATTTATTTTGTATCGTTTGTTATAAATGAACCCCTGTAAATGCTCCAAAAAAGTTTCCTTAGAGGAAAGAGTGTGAAGATTGTTGTATTTCACCCAGGGGCCATGAAGTCCTTATACAAGAGATTAACAACATGCTGTTAAAGGTTGACCTATGTGCGTATGTATGTATGTATGTATTATGTATGTATGTATCTGTAAAAAGAATATTTCCCTCTAAGATTGGTTGCCTCCTGCTTTATCTGTTCCTACTCTTGGCCACAAATGCCATCAACTGTTTTCACTAAGTGGCTTACTGGATCTCCCACAAGGACAGGCTGCCGCACCCGAGTTTGAGCTGCTCAGTGTGTCCCATGTCAGCTCGGGGGAGGCTGGTGGGGTGGGTCCACGACAGGAGCGCCCCACGGAATGTGGCTCCAGAGGTGCCATGTCTGATGTGAGCCCACCGCGCTGTGCTCGAGGCACTGAGGTCATCAGGAGGCTGCTGTGGGCGCCAGCGGGTGGCGCAGAGCACTCGAGAAGGAGTTTCCCAGTGACTCCCTAAAGGGGGTCTTGTAAGGGGAGGCCAGACTCACGGGGCTTCAGCGCTGCCAGCAGGCGTGTGCCGGGAGGGAACCGTAAACCCTCAGGGGAAGAAGAGCAAACGCATCTCAGGGTCACCTCTCAGTGTGGCCTCTCAGGCACCTGGACAGGTCTGTGTCCAGGACAGCCAGAGGCCCCGAGAGGACGCTGGGGGCTGTCATAGGAGGACATGAGTCCAGCGGGTCCAAAGGGCTCCGCCCAGAGCCCGGGGGAGAAGCGGCCAGTGTCAGCTCTGGTTAGGACGGGGCTGCCGGCACGAGGATGGCTCTGCTGGGAAACCACGGCTGTGGGACCAGTGACCGAAAACCCCAGGAGTCGGGATTGCCGCCTCCTCCCACCTCCGCCCTCTCCGGATCCTGGCAGTCACCCGGGTGTCACTTAAACACATTGACGGCCATAACCCAGAGACTCACATACGAATCTCGGAGGAGAGCAGCACGCAGCAGAGATGTCTCCGGACCCTAATTATTTAAAGTTTTAGAATTCGGGGACGTCTCATTCTATTTTTCAAAGCTTTTTTTATTGAATCACTGTGAGACAGACCCTAACAGACCTCTCATGCTATTCGCAACAAGCGATACATGATAAATTATCCAGCATCTGCCTGTGGGCCAGGCTTGGGTGGTGGTAGGAAAATCCCAAATGATGGTGGTGAGAGGGTGTAGTGGTGGTGGGACTGGGGTTGAAATATTGAACGTAATCAATTACGTTCAGCGAACAACTTTATGAAAATAAAATTGAAAAATTAAAAAACAGAAGAGCCGAGTTGCTGGAACGGCTCCGGCCTCCCGAGGAACACAGAATCTGGGGCTTCGCCCAAGCCACGTTCACGGGGGCCTCCCGGTGACCACACGGGTCAGCCTACACTTCCCCACGTAGGTAACCACCAGGCCACAGAAATGGCCCAACCAAAAAGAAACAGGAGTTCAAGCTTCCCGTTACCCTGGGATTCCAGGCAGGCCCGGATATTGGTTTATTTATACTTTCCCTCGCAAATACTAAATGCCAGCCAGGAGCTGATGAGATGAGAATACAGAAGAGAACCAAGAACTGCACGAGCACAGCAGTCACGCGCCCGAGGACCCAGCCCTGGTGAGGGGCGGCCAGCGTGCCGGTGGGGGAGCGTCTGTCTCCCCAGACCCCGCTGCTGCGGCGGGTGAGTGAGTGGACGCTGCACCACGCGGGCCGGTGGCTTGCACGTGAGTCTCCCGCCAGCTGACGTCAGAACGACAGCTACAGGTGGCCTCGGCGCAGTGGGCACCAACACAGCCACCCCCGCATCAGAGCCCGCCTCCCCACACGCTAGCAGCCCCCAGGCCTTCCCGGGAGGAGCTGCCGGGAACGCACACACGGTTGCGAGAGACACAGCTGGAGAGAAGATGGGCTGGCGGGGAGTGGACTGAGAAACACAAGAGACAAGCAGAGCGAGGGAAGAGAAGAAGCTTCCGGAAACCACTCGGTTCTCATCTTCTGTCACGGCCACCGCACTGGATGTCGGAACTAACTTTGACCAGATGTGGCGGGAACGACCCAGAGGGAAAAGAGCTAAACCGCGATGTTAAATTTAGGACAGTCCCAGACACCTGAGTGCAGGCCACACAGCCTCGCGGCCCGCTTCCTCCCTGCTGCCAAGGCTGTGTGTGTGTGTGTGTGTGTGTATCTGTGAGACTGAGTGTGTGTCTGTGTGTATCTGTGTGTGTATAAATCTGTGTGTGTCTGTGTGTATTTGTGTGTGTCTGTGTGTGTCTGTATGTGTATTGTGTGTGTCTTGTCTGTATCTGTGTGTGTTTGTCTACGTGTGTCTCTGTGTGTGATATGTGTGAGTGTGTGTGTCTGTGTGCGAGTATGTGTGTCTGTATCTGTCTGTGTGTATGTGTGTCTGTCTGTGTCTGTGTGTGATTATGTGTGAGTATGTGTCTGTATGTGTATGTGAGTGCTTGTGTCTGTGTGTATCTGTGTGTGTTTGAGTGTGTATCAATCTGTATGTGTGTCTGCATCTGTCTGTGTGTATGTGTGTCTGTGTTTGTGTGTGATTATGTGTGAGTGTGTCTGTGTGTGAGTATGAGTGCGTATCTGTCTTTGTGTGTGTCTGAGTGTGTATCAATCTGTATGTGTGTCTGTATCTGTCTGTGTGTATCTGTGTGTGTCTGTGTGTCTGTGTGTGATTATGTGTGAGTGTGTCTGTGTGTGAGTATGAGTGTGTGTATCTGTCTGTGTGTGTCTGTGTGTATCTGTCTCTGTGTATCTGTCTGTGTGTGTATCCAATTGTGTGTGCATCTGTGTGTGTCTGAGTGTGTGGCTGTATGTATGTGTGTGTCTGTGTATGTGTTTGTGTGTCTGTGTGTGTGTCTGTGTGTGTGTGAGTGTGTGTTCAAGAAGGGCCGTTCCTGAGGGCGTGGCCTGGTGGGCCTTCCCCCATTTGTGCTTCCTTTCTTCAAAGCAGAAACCTGTCCCGGGACCTGCCTGGACACAAGAATGTCCTCTGGTGGGTGCTGAGGCCGCACGGGGCTGTCGGGGAGAGACGTGGGTCCAGAAACCGCGCCGAGCGCCTGGACGCAGCAGCAGTGCCGCGCTGACCGCAGCCGCCCCGAGGGCCCAGCCGTGCTGTGCGTGCGGCGGGAGTGAGCCGGGAGCGCCCCCGTCTGAGTCATGACCTCAGAGCACACCCCGGTCGGCCCACACTGGGGGCTGCAGAGAGACCAGCCCGGGCGTGCCTGGACAGCACCACGCGGCCTGTGGGCGCCACTGAGTGGCTCTGGCGGCTCCAGACAACGCGGTGGCCCCAGGACTGAACCACGGGTCCGGGGAGTGGCCCCCAAAATGCCACAGCGAAAACAAACCCCGTGACGCCTTCAGAAGAAACATGAGGAGAAACACTTAGAACTGTGGGGTGAGACTCAGCCGAGCCCCGCACCGGGAGGCAGACGCACGAGGAAGCCAGACGGGCCCAGACACAGGGCCGCTTCGAGGAGGGAGGAGCCCTCAGGGCTGGCCAGGAAGGACCACCAGCCCCACCAGACCCTGGACCCCAGGCGCGAGCAGGCGTCTCAGCTGAGGTGCCCCCGGGGGCGGCTCGCTCGCACGGCGACACCGGCACTGCCAAAGCAGCACGCGGTGAGCAGCACGGTCACTCTCAGACTCTCGCAGGTGCCCGTGAGGCGCTGCGTGCCTCGGGGCCTTGGGCATAAGGAAGGCTCCACAGTGCGGGAACTCGGGGAAAGCACCAAGCGGGGGCACCCAGAGCCCAGTGACAACCGCATGGGAACCCAGTGCCCAGGCCTGGGGGGAAGAGAGTCCCGGAGCAAACCACGGAGACGCGGCCCCAGTCTGCCTGGATTTGGAGAATCTGCCAGGGCGCAGAAGGACGGGCAGGCGTGGGGAGAGGTCGGCGGGGCCCTCCACAGCACGGCGACACTTGGCCAGCGGGGCAGGGGCTGCCCAGAGGGGTCCTGGGCCACTGCCCCGGGGTGGGGGAGGGCACCCCCGAGCCTGGGGCCTCACCACACGCTTTGGTTCCCTACACCCCAGATGGTCTGGGTGCAGCTTCCTGACACCGGTGCAGGGGGCAGGAGAGTCCTGAAGCCAGGCCGGCCGTGCCCTCTGCCCGCTAAGATGGGGGGTCCCTGCACCCGGAAGCTGTGGCAGCCACAGCTCCCAGGCCAGCACTGCAGGGGGCCCTGCCCGGGAAGCAGCTGAGCTTATGTTCCAGAGAACACATCTTAACACACACACACACACACATGCAGACACACACACACATGCACACACACACACACATGCACACACACACACACACACACACACACACACACACACACACAGAAGCCAGGGTGTGGCTGCAGAGCTGGCAGGCGGTGTGTCGGGGGGTTGGGAAGGGGAGTGTGGGCAGGACACGCATGAGTCCCCCCAGCACGGGAACAGCCACCCTGACGGCAGCCGCGGTTAAGTGGCTGGAGAACGTACATCACTCACCCAAGATTCTTCTTCTTTTTTTTTCTAAATCCCTGAACAGGAGCAAACGCGCCGCCTGGGACTTCAATCTCCCGAGCGCTGTGGGGACCAGATGGGCACTCACTGCGGGCAGCAAAAGCGTTTCCAGACGCAGAGTTAAAAACAATCACAGAAGTAGGCAGAGGCCAAACACAACAGGATGGTACGGCGAGACCCAGGCGGCACGGGCCACGGCCTCGCCCGGAGACGCAGCCGCTGCTGCTGGCCTCACAGCCGTGGGCAGCGGGCGGGGTGCATGTGCCCATCCTGTGTGGCACCAGGAACACGGGGAGGGTCATCGGGGGGAGCGAGGGCAGGGCCTGAGCGACGTCATGGGGAGGGAGTGAGGCGCTAAGGCATCGCAACGGTTCTATCCCAGTTAGAAGCTGCCCGACAGACCCACCAGGGCTGGGCCTCGGGGCCAGAGGGCCAGGAGGGGACCTGCATCCCGGGGGCACAGCCAGGCTTCTCCGTCCCCTCGAGGCTCCCTGAGGGCACGGGCCAGCCACGCCATCACAGGACTCATGTGTGCCAGTGGCTGTGGGAAACCCTCCTGCCGGCCTGACTCCACCAGCCCCGGGACCCCACGGGCACGGCCGGGGGGTGACGCGTCAGGGCCATCTCCGCGTCTGTGCTGACGTTTCCCCAAGCAGCGGGAAGGAAGCGGCACCGAGGCACGGGAGGGGCCGAGCCCAGCTCTGGAGGGAGGAAGCAAGTGGCCGGCTTGGGGAGCTGCAGACAGTGGCACCAGCGGGTGGCAGAAAGGACGGGGGAGGGGAGCACAGGGCAGCGAGTGACTGTGACTGTCCTGACAATTAAAAGACTTAAAATAGAAGAAGGCGCCTTCGCAACTGCGCCGGGCCTGGACCTCGGCAAGGGCTCTGCCACCCGGCACATGAAGGCCGGGCGGGGCGGCAATTATCCTTGAAGATGGCGAGTAATCTCCTTACGACAGAGAGCTGACATTTTACAGGAAGCCATCATTTTGATTTCAAACTGTTGGGTGATTCTTATAATGACTCCGGGAGCTCTAAGGAAATAAAGTATCAGCAGGTGGTCAGTCAAATACTAAGAAATCCCTCACTCCACAGGCAGTAATCAGGTTGAAATACTTCCTCCATTACTCCCCAAAATAGAGCAGCCAGTGATCCGCGTGCCTCGCAGGTTCCAGAACTATAATTTCCACAAATGGCAAAAATATATTCATTTGTTTCTGGGCCGAGCCTTCATCCGCCTCGCTGGCGATCTGTAACAGGGCAGCCCAGAAAAGCTGTTTCTGTAGGGAGATTTACTGAAATTCGTGGACCCCATGCCAGGCTGGCCCGACCTGCCTCCTCGGTGCCCTCTGGCCGCTGGCCCCAGGGTCAGCCTCTCTGCGGGGCAAACGTTTCCAAGGTGTCTGAGACGCAAACACACACAAAAGCTGGCGTGAGTCCTGGCATGAGCCATGGCCCCTGCTGGAGCGACAGGGGCCCCTGCTGGGCCCAGCCCGCTCAGTGACACCTCCACGCTCTGGAGCCTGGCGGGGTCACGGGCAGGCGCGCCCGGGGCCCGTCCCGGGAGCCAGGCCTGAAGGTTTGTTACTCCGAACATTGGCACGGCAGCGGGGCAAAGCCTGTCCTGAGCTCTGCGTTGCCGAGGCCTCTGGGTGCCCGCGCGGAGGCAGGCAGGGCTCCCCACACCCCCGCGGGCTCAGGCCAGTTTAAGAAGGGGTGCTGGGGGGCGCCAAAGCCTCGGTCCTCACTGCGGGGCAGGGGGCATCCAAGCCGTAACCCCCGAGGGAGGGGCCGGGCACTCCCCCACCACTGTGGTGAGGGGTGCCAGGTGACACGGGGCACTGCTGCCCGCCTGCCCCCAGGGCGCCCCCACCTCCAGCGTCAGGCCATGCCAGGCCCAGGGCTCTGCCCCCAACGCACGGCCACCGCGAGAACCACTTGGAACCCAGCACTGGACCTGGCTCTCCCCGAGGGTGCAGGCTGGAACACTGCGCCCAGGGCCCGGGGACCTGCGCGACTTCACCCCTGGCAGCATTTCACGGACGGGCTCTGAGTGGTCTGTTCTGTGGGAGGTGGCTCCCTGGCTGACACGCCTGGGCACGTTGGGCTGTCCATCCCTTCCTGCCACACGGCAGCAGGTGTGACAGGGCCGAGCACTGGGTCCCAAGTATGAGTCCGGGAGCACCAGCGACAGGAGAGGCGGAGGGCAGCATGGCTGAGCATGGCCGCCTGGCCATCACCGCGAAACATCAAGCGCCGAGAGCCGTGTTGGATCCAAGGTGACGAGCCTTGTCCCACGTCCGTCTGCTCTGTTGTGTGTGTCCACTGCTGGGCGCCCCCTTAGCCCAGGGCAGAGGACGGGCAAGGGGCACGGGGCCAAGGGGGTGTCTGAATGGTCCTGCCGGGAGACAGGGGCTTCTCTCCCCTCAGCTCTACCGCAGACGGCGCCGGGCCAAGACCGCGGCACGAGATGCTCAGGCCGGTGGAGCAGGACGAAGGGCCCAGGGCCGCCCTCAGGACGGGGCAGCTCAGGCTCGACTCAGGACACACGGCAGAGGCAGGAAAGGCTCCGAGGCCGACGGTCGCCTGCCAGGACAGTCTGGCCCCCACTTCAGACCAGAACACGCAGCTGCCAGCCGGGCTCAGGCCTCCGCCCCACACTGAGGCAAGAGCAAGAACCTACGAGACGCCACCCAGAGGCACCTTCGACGACTCGATACTACAAGGCCGCAAAAAGTGAGGCCAAGAAGAAAATCCCAAAATATCAAATGGGGAAAAAATTTAAAAATTAAAAAAAGAACTCCACCAAACAGATGCTTCTGAAGGGGGAAAGAACCAAAACCTAGAATAAAAAGATGCCAAAAAGATCAGCCCATTATGCATCTTATAAAGGGCTTCGATCCAAGATATACAAAGTACTCACTGGTCTTTAAAGAAAAAAATCAAAACGTGGCGAGCAGAGCGGACACCGCCTCGAGGAGGCCACAGACGGCCAGTGGCACACGGAGCAGCGCCTTCATCCTGGGTCACGGGAAATGCCGACCAGACTGCCACCGCTCACCCCCGCGACCTGCACACGCCGCGTGAGCAGGGCTGTGTGGGCCCCGTCCGAGGCTGCTGGCCTCGTGTCTGGCCCAGCCTCTGGAAGCAGCACGGAGACGGCGCAGACACTAAGGACAGAGCTTGCACACGGCCCCCAAACCCTTCTTGGAACCAGGCCCAGCACCGGTGTTTCAGAAAGACACGTACTGCACTGTGGTGTGCGCCCAGCAAGCGACCCCCGTGCTCCTCACAGCCACCAGTCTGGAGGCACCCGAGGGCCCGAGACAGCTGGTGAGCAGGTAAGAAGCGGCTGTGGGTCCGCACGCACCACTGCTCAGTGCCAGGTGCACCCGCCAGGCAGGGCTCGGGGCCGGTGCGGGAGGCCCCCATGAGCACTGGGGCGTGGGCAACACGAAGAGGCTCATGGCAGAACTGAGGGCGGCCCACGGTGCCTGCCGGAGGGACGGCCAGTCAGGGAGGCCCAATTGTGCCAAGACCCAACCGCGCCCAGCGCTGCAAAGCCCAGTCACACTTACAAAGCAGGAGGAAAGAGAACTTTAGGAACACTTAATTCTAGGACGCTTCACTTCCAACCTACGGAACCAGAGAGGTGAAATTCTTCCTACTTCAGACCCCATCCACCTTCTGTCAGCAGGAGGCGTCCGGCCTGATCTCAGCCCCCTGCCTCTAACGGCCCCGCCCGGGCAGCTGAGTGGGGGCCGCGTGGCAGGAGGGCAGTGGGGGTGGCCAAGACGACCCGCTGTGTGACCTGGGGAACCTGCCCCGCTCAGGGCTGTAGGCGGCCGGACCTCCTCTGCAGACCACCGGTGTTGGGACTCTGCTTCTGCGCCCCCGCCAGCTGCCCCGCCCCGCCCCCATCAGACATTCTCGAAAGCCCAGCTGCAGGACCACGGGCTGCTGAGTGTTCCCCCCGCCCGGTGCCCCCCACCTCCCAGGCTCCCACCTGCGACTCTGTTGCTGGCTCTGGCCGGGGAGCTCCACAACCTGCCCCACGGCCATCCGTCCCGGCACTCAGCGGGGGCCCAGGGCCACAGTGCTCGGGGGAGGGTCCAGGGGGCAGCATGGAGGGGAGCTGGGGTGGGGGCAGTGTGCCTGGCACGGGGGCGGGTGGCAGGAAGGCCCCGCTCCCAGCTCTGCCAAGTGGGGGTCTTGACTTCTGAGTTCACGGGGTCACCGTGTGCGAGGCAGCTGCGAGCCGTGATGCACACACCAGCTCCCGCCCCTGGGCCTTGGCACGGCTCCAGGGCGCGGCGTCTCCCGAGGGAGCAGCAGCCAGGGAAGATGGCCTGGCCTTGGTCCAGGCGCCCAGGACAGGGACCCCCAGCCTTCTCTCCCCGAGTCCCCTCCCCCCACCACCCGGAGCCCAGCGGGGAGAACCCCACCCTCTGCCGCGTCTCCCGCTCTCAGTCGGGGCTGCCCGACCCCTAACCCGGACATTGAGGTGACCCCTCAGGGCGTGTCCCACAGACCCCGAGCCAGGCCGTCAGCCCCCTGCACTCTAGGTGGGCTTGGGCCGGGCCTGCATGGGGGCCGGGAGAGGGGGGCCTCGGGACTGGCAGGGGGTGGTGCCGAACACTGCAGGGGGCTCTTTCCTAGGCCCCCGCGCCCCCCAGCCCAGGTTTGCTCCTGTTTGCTCCGGTCTGCCTGTGGCTGGCGTTTGGGGCAGGGGCTGTGCCCAGCGGGTATCACTGCCTGGCCCACAGGCTCAGGGCGCACACGCAGGGCTGCACCCTGGCCCTGGCCAGTCGCCTGCCCTGGCCCCGGCACCTCAGCCATGCACCACACAGTGCCACCACGAGCCTGGGCACACGGCTGGGGCAAGACGAGCACTCCGTGGGGAGTCTCGGTGGCAGGAAGGCCTGCCTGATTGTTCTGTACTCCCAGACCCGAGGTGTTCTAGGAACTGCAGCATGGCCCCGAGAGTCGCTCCTAGTCGTCATGAAACAGCGGTGAATCCAACCCATCGACTAGCTGTGGAGCCTCGCACGGCGCTGGTCTGACGGGCTCCAGCTGGCCCGGCGAGCCAGCCCCTCCGTCTCTGCCCCAAGGCTGCGGGTCCCCAGAAGACGTGCCGAGGGCTCCCCGCAAGGCGGAGTGGCCGCCACACAGATCCGAGTTTCCACAGGACGGCTCTGCCCAGCTCTCGCGAGCAGGGCTCCACTGGCACCGGCGGAAGGTCTGAGGGCCCGGGACCCCCCTGCCCTCAGGGGCTGCCACCCGGCTGCAGGGAGGCAGGGGTGTGAGCTGAGAATCTGGGAGCGTGTGCGGGCAGCAGGAGTCCGTGGGGGGAGGAGCCACTTGCTGGCCATGTCCACACAGACCCTGGAAGGACCGAGGGTGCAACCAGGTGAGCCCAGAGACCAGGAAGGAAAGACCCGTGTCTGCCCGAGGCTCAGCAGGGGGAAGACCAGCCCGCCCCTGGAGTGGGACCCCGCTCGCTCCCTGCCCCCTCGGTGCCTGCAGCCGCCTCCCCTTCCCGGACAGCCCGGGCACGCGGCCCTCGGGGTCTGCCCGCCTGGAGCATTTGTCGTCACCTCCCTCCAAAGCAGAGGCCAGAGCTCGGGCCCCTCAGGGCCCGGCGCAGAAGCGGGGTGAGTGGGCTGAAGCAGACGGAGGCGCAGGGCCGCGACCCGCCCCCAGCAGCCCGAGCCCACCCAGGGCGATGAGACCTTCTCACGGGTCCTGCAGAGCAAGCTGGCACCCAAGGAGCAAGGTTTCTAAATGGAAACATCCTCAGCCGAAAATCTGTTTCCTAAGACTGCACTTGACTCCAGAAAGACAGAGAACATTCTTTAGAGCAGGAAACTGCCAGATTCACACACTCCCCGGCACAAATGATCGGCCCCACTAGCCCGAGAGCTGCAGACAGGCTGAGCTGACGAGGAGCACGGCTGCGGCCGGGGTGAGTGTAGGACTCAGATGGGACATTGTCCACCGCCCGCCCAGGGCCCGATGGCCACCCCCGCTCCCAAGGCGCCCCTTCATTACCTGCTTCCTTCTTCAGCATCCCCAGAGGGCGGGGGCTGCTGGGAGCAGGCGCTGCCCCGGGCCGTGTTCCCTGACTGGGCCCTTCTCCCTCCCGACCATGCACGCCCCAGGGCTCCAGACACAAGGGGCCGAGTGCTGGGCAGGCCGAGGCCACACCTCCCTTTAGTGGTAAGCCAGAAGGAAGCCCCCAACTGTGCGACAGACCTTTCCTCAAGGCCCCAGGGGGCTGTAGCATGATGGAGGGGAGGCCCCCCCAAAGGGTCTCTGGTTACCAAGACGGGGTTGTGGGGCCATGTGCAAAGGGGAGGCACGGGATGGAGGAGAGGAATGGGGGTTGAGGCCCTGAGTACAGGCGGTGTGGGATCTGGTGCAGGCGGTGTGGGATCTGGTGCAGGCGGTGTGGGATCTGGTGCAGGTGACGTGGGATCTGGGGCACGCAGTGTGGGATCTGGTGCAGGTGATGTGGGATCTGGTGCGGGCGGTGTGGGATTTGGTGCAGGCGGTGTGGGATCTGGGCGGTGACTGAGGTTCCAGAAGGGGGAGGTTGTGGCGGGCTGGCCAGGTCACACTCTCCGCCACGCCAGCCTGCAGGGCCTGTGTCCCTGACGCCGCAGGGCCTGGGCTGAGGGTCCCGTGGGGAGTGAGGAGACGTGAGTGGAGGCGCGCACCCCGTCTCTGCACCCCACTGCTCCCCGCTCCGAGGCGGGTTCTGACGTCCCCAAGCATCTGCTCCTCTGCTGTGAGAGCCCCTGGGAGTCACCAGGACGCTGGTCCCCAGGCCAGGCGGCAGGCGGGGGCAAGCAGGAGGCGCTGCAGACACGCTAGGGAACCGCTCGGTCGGAACCGGGCCCGAGGGGGCAGGATCCCGACTCGCCCGCCGGCAGCGGGACACTGAAGAAACGACGCCTGCACCAGCGTGACGGTGCCAGCTATGGCCAGGCTTGGCAGCCAGTCCAGTCGGGGTCATTCCAGAAGCTTCCACCTGTCTCCCCAGGCCAGTGCTGACTCTGCAACAGTGACCCCAGGGGCCTGCCCGGGGTGAGGCGCATTCACCAGCCTTTCCCGCTGACTCCAGCCCCGGGTCTGGGCGACGCCCTGGGGCAGACGCCCCCCACCCCACCTGAGACCCCCAGCCTGGCGAGCCAGCAGCAAGCCAAGCAGCGTGGCGGGAGCGGGCTGGGGGCCGTCCCGCGGTTCAGGCAATCAAGGTGCTGAGGCCAGGCGCTCCGAGGCGGGGTTGGGTCACTGGGTCCAGTGACGTGTCCCAAAGGACAAAGGAAACTTGTGGTTTTCTGAACACTATTAAACAAACTAATCTCTGCCCTCCCCCCAACCCGTAAAAAGAAACTTTCTTTAAACAGATTCATCGCCTTCATGAAGAGGGCCGGCCCCTTTGAAGCTCTGGCTTAATAGAATTTTATTGTTTAGATTTTTTTTGATCTTGCAAAATCAAGCACCAGCTAAAACAACGAGAGCCTGTGTCTGTGTGTGTTTCCTCCAGAAGATGCAAAGATGTGTTGTCTGCACACAGTGACATGCTGAGACGCATGCACACCCCTCCTCGGGGCCGGGGACACTGAGGCCTGAGAGGGCCCAGGCAGCCCCCCGCCCTCCCCGGACACTCACCCTCGTTCTGTCCCTGTCCTGTCGCTGAGAGTTGGCGTCTCCTCCAGCAGGGGACGGAGAAGGGCTCAGCCCCATGTCACCCATCTGGTTGCCAGCCCTCGCAGAACTCCTGCCAGATCCAGCCAGATCCAGTTCATCTGCGGCCCAGCTCTGGGGGAGCCCCCACCCCTGCCCACGGCCCTGGTGCCTTCCCTGGATCGGGCGGCCAGCTCTGGTCTCCCCGGCCCTGACCTCTCGGACCCATCTGCCCGGACACAGGGCCCCTTGCCTGCGCCCTTCTCTGGGGTGTCAGGGCCCCCTGAGGGCCACAGAATCAGCCCCCATGGTCTCACGAAGGACGAGGCGCGGCCCCCAGCCTCACCCGCTCTCTGCGAGGCTGGTGCAGGCAGGGCTGGGCCCGGCAGTGAAACTCCTGCAAGTTAACAAACCAACAGCGCCGAGGCCGGAAGGGCCCAGGGGCCTGGGAAGACCCAGCTGGTGCCGACAGACCCTGCAGAGGCCGGGTGCCCCCCAGAGCGCCTCAGCGGAGCAGAGCCAGGAGAGGAGCGTCGGGGCTGGCCACGCCCAGCTCTCCCCAGCCACCACCCACACCAGCTGGGCAGAGCCCGAGGGGGGCCCGGGAAGCTGAGGGCCACCGGGAAGGACGCGCGCAGGCCCGGGAGGCCGAGGACTGACCTTCCTTTCCTGCAGAGAGCAGGTCCCCACCCTGCCCGAGTCGCCCCCTGGGGACCAGCCCGCGAGAGACCGAGGCGAGCAGGTGTGGGCGGGCGGAGCTGGGGGGCTCCAGCCGTGCAGGCCCAGTCCCCGCCGTCCCCGCTGTCCCGCCCCCTCTCCACCTCAGTCACCCGGACGCACCCACCAACTAACTCCGGGTGGCCAAGGCTCCGCAGAGAGGGCCTACGCCAGCCTGCGGGGGTTCCGGTTTGTTCTGGTTCGGGGCAATGCCTGGGGGTGCGCAGGGCTCCGGACAGTCCTCAGGAGCCAAACAGGTCGGCACCCAGAAGGCACGTGTCCTCCCACGTCCCAGTGCTCGGGCGCCAGACCAGCCACGAACTGCCCCCGCGACCAGGAAACAGCTTTAAGCAAAGGAAAGGTTCCAAGAAGGACGTGAAGTGACAGGAGACTGACCGGCCGGTCCCCATCGAGGCCGCCGTCGGGATCCTGGACAAGCCGGGCCCGAGGTGATGGAACCTTCCCAGTCAGCCGCCCCGCCCCGCGCCCCAGATACTTGCCTGGGAGATTCTAGAGCTTTCTGGATCAGAGCCCAAGGGGTAACCTGGCGAAGAGGAGGTGCTGGGGAGAGGGCGGCCAGCGGCCGGACCAGGACTGCACGGGAGAGTCCCCACGGCACCGAGGGCGGCGCTTCCTGCTCACTCCCGCCAAGGGCTCGCTCTGGCCTGCGTGAGCCAGGCCTTGTGTTCTAACAGCAGGGGGGCGAGGCCAGGCAGCTGTGCTCACGCCCAGGCAGGCCTCCATCCTGAAGAGGGTCCCCAGGGGGGCGTGAGGGCCTTTCAGGGACGTGCTTTGCTCAGAGACAAATCCAGGACAGGAAACAGCCCTGGGGCACGGGCGAGGCGGGTGACACTGGCCGAGCAAAGCCAAGGCCTAAAGTATCAGCTGCTGCTGGGGGGCTGGAGAGAGGTGCAGGGCGGAGGGGCTCGCCGGGCACAGCACTGCCCCCCGTCTGCCCAGCACCACACACAGCTCCCCAGGCAGCACCGGAGTCACGGGAAACCCCGAACATGCCAGGTGTGGTGTGGGATATACCGAAGGGGGGGAGGGAGAGAGACAAAGAGGGAGAGGAGGAGAGAGAGGGGTAGAGCAGGGGGGAAGGAGGGAGGGAGGCAGGGAGGGAGGGAGAGGGAGGGAGGAAGGGGAGGGAGGGAGAGAGGGAGGGAAGGAGAGAGAGAGGGAGGGAGGGAGAGAGGGGGGGAAAGAAAGAGAGGGAGGGAAAGAGAGGGAGGGAGGGAGGGAGGGAGGGAGAGAGAGAGAGCCCAGCCTTTACATTTAAGCTTCGTTCATCCAACCCTAAAGAAACAGAACACTTAACTGGGATTTTTAATAATCTATCACCGAGACCCTCAGTTCATAAAACAAGTATATTTGAGAAAAATAAAAAAGTATGAGCTCCCGGGGAAAATGTAAAACAAGTGTGCGTACAGCACACACAAACCTCGTGCAGGTTTCAGCGGGGCTTCGTGCTACAGACGGCGAACACACAAATCCTGAGCGGTCAGAGGAGTGGCCGACCCGGCGGGCCCCCACCCCAGCGACAGGTCGTGGACAGGACAGAGCTGAGGTGGCGCCAGGGCAAAGGGCTCGGGGGCAGCTGTGGTGTGGGGACGAGGCCGGTGGGGCAGGGGCTGTGCCCGAGCCCGCTGGGACCTGCAGGAACTTGGCGAGTGGCGGGCAGGACCCTCGCTGAGAGACCCTCAGAAGCGTCTCGCTGTACGCGGAACATGAGGAAACATAGCAGGAGTCAGGGACGCCGAGACAAGGGACAGAGGTGTGAGGCGGCGCTCAGGAGGGGCTGGGGAGGGCGGGAGGGAAGATCAGCTGGGGGCAGGGGAGGCACCGAAGGGCGGGACAGAACCACAGGCACAGACACAGGCCTCTAAAGTGCCCTGAAGAGGCAGGCTGGGGCGGGGGGGGGGGGGGGCAGTGGCACTGTGAGGGGTGGGGGGTGGCGCTGATACAACGTATGCCTGAAACCCAGTCATACTAGTCACCATACTTCGTGATCTCGAGGTGACTAGTAAAACAGAAAATAAAACTGTCACACACACACACACACACACACACACACACACACAGAGGAACCGTGTCGCCTGAGAGAGGCTGAGAGGTGAGCGGCCTGCCCTGCCCCATGGGGCCTCTGAAATACGGGGTCACGCTCTGCCTCCAAAGTGGCAGGTTTAAGGGAGGGGATGAAGTGGAAGTTTCTGGCCCTAGGGGCAGAGCAGATGGCCCAGGCCAGAAGGAGGGCAGGTGTAGGGGTGAGGTTCAGGTGGGAGGGAAGGCGGATGCAAGAGTGAGGTTCAGGTAGGAGGGAGAGTGGGTGCAGGGGTGAGGCTCAGGCAGGAGGGAGAGTGGGTGCAGGGATGAGGTGCAGGCGGGAGGGCAGGTGGGTGCAGGGGTGAGGCTCAGCACCACAAACCAGGAGTGATGCTGAGCACAGCTAGGTGTGGCCCCAGGAGCATCCCGGGATGTGTCTTCGCTCTCTGCATTCTTTCCACCTCACGTTTGACGCATTTAAAAACTAAACAAGGTATAAATTTTAAATGAGTAAATAAATATAAAAACTAAAGACTCATTAATTTTTCAAATGAGAAAATTAAAGTCCCAAGAACAGCCCACAGGAATGTGTGTGTGTGGGGGGATGTGCCGCACTAAATACTCAGCCATAAATTAGGGAAGTTACACTAAAAATAAATGTTTATTTGTGCGGTGATAAAAGACAATCAATTTGTCCGTAACTCCTTGGGGGAAACGTGCTCTTAAGCAGCACAAGCGTCCGGACGCTCCGAGCAGCCGCCTGGCGGGAGGGCGGGGAGGGGAGCTGGCCCAGAGGGGTCAGGGCCCGTTTTCTCCCCTGGACAGCAGTCCCAGCAACACCCTGAGGACACCTGAGGGGCGCTGAGGGCGGCCGGGGTGCGAGTGACAGAGCAGGAGCACGGGCAGCACCAAAGGGGCCCACATGGGGGGAGGGGCTCAGCCCGATTCTATCACGCAGACACTCCCAGGGCTCGGCCCGTTTCCTGTCCCTTGGACACCTAGAATTGGGGCGTGCTGGGTGGGCAGGGCCCTCGGGGGGCTCGCCGGGCTCCCAAGTGAAGCCCCAGTCACACCACACTCTCTCCGTGACCCTGCCAGCCGCGGACAGCCCCGGTGGACGGCCCCCAGGGTCAGCCCCACTGGCCCCTGGCCCTGCAGTGCCACACAGGCCGAGGGAGGGAGCTTGTCCGGGCGCAGGCCGGGCCCCAGGGCGGGCTGCGGGAGGCCACGGCGGCACCCCCAAGCCCCCCGAAGCCCCCATGGGGAGCCTCTGAATTCCCAGGAGGAGGAGTGGGGAGGGTTGGGCGGCCCTTGGGTGGGGGAATGGGGGGTCTCTCTCAGCAGCGGAGGCACCACCAAAGAGGGGACCCCCTCAGAACCCCAGAGCACCTCGGGACCTCAGAATGGAGCGACTTCACCAGCAACGGCCACCAGCCACACGGCTGCTGGGAGGACATGGGCCGGAGCACTGAGCACTGAGTCCACTGAAACAGATGGCTAGGGAAAATGCACCAGAGCTTTTACAGATTTCTAACCACCTGGCAGAGGCCCGTGGTGAGCACACAGCACTCTGGGTGACTGGGAAGCCGGGCCTGCGGGTGCCAGAGGGTCCCCGCGTCCCCAGCCCACACTCACCTCAGCCAAAGCCCAGAGCAGCCAAGCTGCGGCTCTCTCGGGAGCCGGCGCCTCCAGGAGGCACCGTGTCTGCCAGCCCCCCACTCCGCACGCCCCCCGCCGACAGCACCCACACGTCTCGGGGCTAGAGATCAGGGCCCCTCCCGGAGGCCCCTCGCCAGTACTTGGGATAGCTCCGACAGGTGGCCCATCGGCCGGGCAGGACCCAGCACGCGCGTTCCGCTCCCTGCGCTGCTGAGCCTCGCCAGGCCCCACTCTCCACCGGGCTGAGTGTCACCTGCCCTTCGTTCTCGGAGAGGGGCACTGAGTTCTCGGGCCTCTTACAAGCCGGACGCCACACGCAGGCCCTCCCACTCTGTCACGCCACCGAATCCACAGCGTGACGGGATCAAGTCAGCTTCCCTCACCCTCTGTCCACGAGAAACTCGACCGAACTGAGGGAGGAGACTGAACTGAAATGTTAATTTGGGGAGAACTGGCGTCTGGGCACCCAGCAAAGAGGGGAGATGTCTCTATTCACTCATGTAATCTTGCATTTAAACTGTATTTGTTTTCCCGCTAAAGAGATATTACAGGGCCGGAGTGATAGCACAGCGCGTAGGGCGTTTGCTGTGCATGCGGCAGATCCAGGTTCAAACCCTTGCATCCCATATGGTTCCCTGAGCACCAACAGGAGTAATTCCTGAGTGCAGAGCCAGGAGTAACCCCTGTGCATCGCCGGGTATGACCCAAAAAGAAAAATAATAGTAATAATAATAATAAAGAGATATTGTGCATTCTACATACTTCCTGCTGCCTTTAAAAGTGTGACCTTACATTTAACTACATCTTTATTTATTTATTTTTTGCTTTTTGGGTCACACCCAGTGATGCACAGGGGTCACTCCTGGCTCTGCACTCAGAAATCACTCCTGGCGGTGCTCAGGGGAGCATATGAGATACTGGGAATCGAACCCGGGTAGGCCACGTGCAAGGCAAGCGCCCTACCCGCTGTGCTGTCGCTCCAGCCCCTTGACTACATCTTTAGTGAGTATCGGCACAAAGAAACGATATTCCTGTAGACTCCTGTAGATTCCTGCCCGCACACAGGGCTGCTCTGTCCTGGTGGTGAGGTGTTGGTCTAGGTGTCCACCAACCAAGGCCTAGGACCACAGGGTGTGGGGGTGCTGGCCACAGCCATGGTACTCAGGGCTGACTCCTGGCTCTGTGCTCAGGGTCACTCCTGCTGCTTGGGGACCACAGTGGGAGGGGCGGGAAGGCGCGTGTCTCCCGCCCCCCCCGCCAGCCCAGAGTGAAGTGGGGCTAACACACGGGCCATGTCCAGCTCTCCACTTCCAGACTCTGGCTGGGCTCTGTCCAGGGGACACAGCGGGAGGCAGGCGGAGGCCCTGGGGGGCCAAGCACAGCTCTGGGGACAGGCGTTGGTGGGGACAGCCTTCAGGTTCACCCGCCTCGTGCCAGGGTCACTGTTCGGCCACTCTGGGCTGGACACCTCGGGGACCTCTTCCCACACTAAGTCGAGGCTCGCTCCCGGGGTCCGAGGATCCCAACGTTCTATCAAGTGGGATCACTTGAGCCAATCCATTAATAAAACTTAATCTTTGAGTCGTCCCTGGTAGGCAAGCTTTAGGAACCCCTCCCGACCTGTCAGTTTCTGCACGCGTGTCGAACCCTGAGTCTGTACTGAACTGCACCCAGTGCTCTGGCGGGCTGGTCCAGGCACACTGCTCTGCACCCGTGCCTTCGAGGCGAAGGATTCCTAAACACAGACTGCAGAGACCGGGTCAGTCATTTTACACAATGAAGCAGGCATCTTTCTCTCTCCTTTCTATTTTCTGGAGCAACTTGTAGAGATAAGGAGTGATTTGTCTCTGAAAAGTTAATGAAATCACCTATAAAATCCTCCCGTGAAATTCGGGGAAAAAAAGGTCTTAAACTAACATTTTCACATTTTGGTCTGGTTATATATTGGTCTAATCATGTTCTCATTTCTTCCCGTGGCAATTCTTTCTGAAAACGCATTCATTTTATTAGTCACCTCCACCCCGCCCGATTTTTACCCTGAATTTCGTCCAACAATCTCTAATCATCTGAACATGTCTAGTCATATTGTTTGCTTTCTTTTTGTTCATTCTCTTGGTCATTCTTCTTGTTCATCCTCTCATTCATCCAATCTTTCAAAGAAGCAGCTTTTGATTTTCTTAACATGCTCTATCACCCACATTCAGTGCTATTTTTTATTTTTCTGTATATATATACATATATATGCTTTTTGTAGTTACCTCTATCATTCTTTCCTTTTGGTTTCCTTGGTGTGTATGTGTGTGTGTGTGTTGGTGTGTGTGTGTGTGTGTGTGCGCGCCGCGCAAGTGTGCGTAACCACGTTTTGAGCTGAATGCTTGTCTCAGTGATTCTTTACCCTTTCTTGTTTACTGATAAATGTGTTTGAGACTAAAATATACATCTAAGAACCTTTTGAACTATAGCCCATGATTCTGACATTTAATGCGTTCATTATCTTTCATCTCTAAATATATCATCATTTCGTTTTTATTTCCTTTTAACCCGAGGGTTATTTGGATAGAGACTAACTACTTAATTTGGAAGGGGGGAGGCTCTGCAGGAGCACAGGCGACCTGCATCGCTCCTTCTCTGCACGGCACGGGAGGCCCCCGCAGCGCCTACGCCTCCCGCTGCCTCCCGCCTGCTCTGTCCGGCCACGCACCTCCCGTGGGCGCAGTTGGGCCCGGCCACGCTGCCCTGCCTCCTCGTCTTTGCACTGGGGGATGGAGAGTCATCAGCCTCGAGAGCATGTGTTCTGGACGAGGCTCTCTGGCTCCTACTCTCTGGGCGTGCGGGCCTGTGTTTCCAGCACACGCCTTCCATTGAGGCAGGCCCCTTTCCCCGCAAACTGGAAGTGGCCGCCGCCTTCCCAGGCCCTTCTCTGCCTTCCCTCCAGCCCTGCCGTGTCCTGCTCTGCCTGAGGAGAGCGTGGAACCAGCCAGGAGCCGGTGGGCGCCCCGGTGCTGGCTAACAGCCCACCCTCCTGTCTCTGCTCCCCAGCTGCTGAGACCTCACTCCTGCAGTTCCCTCTGCTCTCCCCTCACTCCCGCGGTTCCCTCTGCTCTTCCCTCACTCCTGCGGTTCCCTCTGCTCCTCCCTCACTCCTGCGGTTCCCTGTGCTCTCCCCTCACTCCTGCAGTTCCCTCTGCTTTCCCCCTTGCTCCTGCGGTTCCCTCTGCTCCTCCCTCACTCCTGCGGTTCCCTGTGCTCTCCCCTCACTCCTGCAGTTCCCTCTGCTTTCCCCCTTGCTCCTGCGGTTCCCTCTGCTCTCCCCCTCACTCCTGTGGTTCCCTCTGCTCTCCCCTCACTCCCGCAGTTCCCTGTGCTCTCCCCTCACTCCTGCGGTTCCCTCTGCTCCTCCCTCACTCCTGCGGTTCCCTCTGCTCTTCCCTCACTCCTGAGGTTCCCTCTGCTCTCCCCTCACTCCCGCAGTTCCCTGTGCTCTCCCCTCACTCCTGCAGTTCCCTCTGCTTTCCCCCTTGCTCCTGCGGTTCCCTCTGCTTTCCCTGTGCAGCGCTGGGAGGATGCCCCTAGGGAGCGTGCCTGCTCTCTGGGGCTGCCCCGCACGTGCCAGCCCCCCTCCCCACCACAGATCACCCCCTCTCTGAGGCCATCATAAGTGCGGGCACTGTGGCTGACACCAAACTCAAGGCAGGGTAGGGGAAGGCAGAGCTTAACACGAATACCCTGAACTGCACCCAGAAAGACACATTTGCAGTCATGGATGTCAACGTACCTGAAAACAGTCAAAAAAGAAAGCTCTCCTCCAGGCCAGCAAACGCCCCAGCCCACCACGGCCACGAGTGTCCCCACACTCTCGCAGCCAGTCCCAGCGTGGATGTGTCCTTCCCGCTCTGCTACAGTTTTCAAAGTGGCCTTGAAGGGAAGGGGTCAGCACTGAACACCTCGGCTGCGCGTGCACTGAGAACCCCAAGACACACACACAGACACACACAGACACACAGACACACACACACACACACACACACACAGAGCATTCTTGAGGGGGAACATGTTTCTCTTGGATAAGCCAGCAATGCCATTTTAAAGGTAGGGGTCATTGCTGTGATGTGGTGTGGTCCACAGTCCTCTGAGAAGGGCCCGCTGGGCACGGTGTCATTTTCCACCCTCGCCCTGCGTTCCCAACTCGGCCACGCTCTGCCCCAGGTGCGGCTGTCTGAGGGGCGGCCCAGGGCTCGGCCAGGCTCTGCCCGGGATCCGCTCGGCCTCCAGAGCTGGCACTGCTGAAATATTTATTCTGATGGCATATTTTCCCTGGTTTGTTCCCCACTGGCACTTTCCCTAAATTAATCTTTCTCAGTCCATTTTAACAAGAAAATGAAAGCAAATGTGAATTTAAAAGCAGACTTTGGAGAGACTCGCAATATCCATCAGCGGCAGGGGCTGTGCTTAGACCCCGAACAAGAGAGAAACAGACGCCAGGCCACGCCCAGCCCAGACAGCGCTGTCTAGACCCGCATTCTGGAAGCTTCCCTGAGCTCCCGCGGCCCCCCAGCCCGGGCCGCAGGTGTGGAGCTGCTTCTGCCACCGCCTCCCGCGGCCTTGGAAAGGGAAGCTCGAGGCCTCTGTGGTGCAGGGGGAGGCCGGGAGAGGGGCAGACTCCACCGCGTTCCGGCCATGCCGCCGACAGCCCTCAGGAACGGACACGGACTCTCACGCCAGGTCCCTGGGTGTGACAGAGGCCCCGCCAGGCTGCTCTGCCTGTCACAGCCACAGGAAAGGAAAAGCCGAATCTTCCTCCCCCCGCCAGAGCCAGCGCCTGGGACAGACCCAAAGGCCACGCTTCGACCTGGGGCGCTGCCGGCTGCCCCTGCTCGGGGCTCCAGTGGCTCCACACGCCCAGTGCTGAGACTGACTAGCACCTTTGCTTCTGCTCTTGGGCCCGAGGCCACAGCACCTGGAGCCGCATATTCTGCCCAAGAAATGGGCCCACAGGGGAAGTGGGTCTTGGTGAGGCTGTGCTATGTATCAGACGCCACTGAGCCCTTCCCAGATCACAACTGTCCCCTCACAGAACACCCCTGTCCCCTCACAGAACACCCCTGTCCCCTCACAGAACACCCTAGTCCCCTCATAGAACATCCTAATCCCCTCACAAAACATCCCCATCCCCTCACAGAACATCCCTGTTCCCTCACAGAACACCCCTGTCTCCTCACAGAACACCCCTGTCCCCTGATAGAACACCCTTGTCTCCTCACAGAACACCCCTGTCCCCTCACAGAACATCCCCGTCCCCTCACAGAACACTCCTGTCCCCTGATAGAACACCCCCCGTCGCCTCACAGAACACCCCCACCCCCTCAGAGAACACCCCCTTCCCCTCACAGAATACCTGCCTCCCCTGACAGAACACCCCTGTCCCCTCACTGAACACCCTCGTCCCCTCACAGAACACCCATCCCCTGTTTAGAACACCCCTGTCCCCTGCCCAGAACACCCCTGTCCCCTGACAGAACACCCCTGTCCCCTCACAGAATACCCCTGTCACTCTCTCTCCTTCCTGGACTGTGTTTCCCTGTGTTCCTGTCCCAATTGTGTCCATACACCATGGGCTCAGGCTCACGGTCCTGGCCATGCCACTGCCCAAAGGGGACGAGTCCACTCTGCACCCACAGAGGCCCCGTGGACAGCAACAGGTCAGGCGTGAGCACTGAGGGCCGTAGGGGCCACCTCAGAAGATCCACAGTTTGGGGGGGGGGGGTTCGAAACAACAGTACAGCGGCGGGCGCTGGCCTTGCAGGAAGGCAACTGGGTCCATCCCCAGCACCCGTGTGGCCCCGGGCCCTCCAGGAGTGAGACCCAAGCAGGCCCAGGAGTAAGCTCCGAGCACCGACGGGTGTGGCCCAAAAAACACAAATAAAAGAGCTTTTGCCCCATGCTAGCCAGGAATTCCTTCCCAAATGCACAGCTTGACGGTCGTGAAAGGAATGGCATGGGCTACTTTGCCTCAGCGTCTGACCGAAAGCTTCGAGGCCGACATCTCCAAAACACAGTCTTCCCATTTTCAACCGTAACCCTTTGAAGACATACGTCCAGCATGTGCCAGAACACTTCAAGCAGCCATCCTTAAAGGCTGCATCCACCCGTCTGAGACGCGCGACCTTGGGGTCAGGAGTCAGGGCGACTACAGGTATTTACAGCAAAACTACTTAATCCCTGAACGGAAGTGCAGATCCCACGCCCACAAACATCATTCCTCATTGAACGATTATTTAAAATTATTTTTAATATTTTTAAATGAGGAAATATTTTTCATCATCTCTAATGCAGACTGGCGGGTCATAACGGGTGGGGGATTCCACGGTACAGAACTCTGTGACCGCTGAGTAGGCCTGCAGGGCCGCCCGCTCCCGCTCAGTGCCCCACCTGACACCCTGCAGTGCTCCCGCTCCCGAGACAGGCACAGCCTCTGCCTGTGGCCAGCGGCCAGCCCTGCCCCCCCCGCTGGGGACCTCCGGACTGGAGCAGAGCTGGGCTTCCCCGTCCTTCTGAGGGCAGCTCAGGGCCCCCAGAGCATGGGGTGGGGAGCTAGCCCGCAGGAGACAGGCGGGCGGGAAAGGTACTGCAGAGTGCGCCGAGGCCCAGCGCCGGCCTCCGGCCTCCGTTCTCAGCCTCTGGCGCCTTAGAGGCCCGCCACGGCTCTCTCCTCCCCAGCATTGCTCCGACCGCTCTGGCCGCCGTCTCCCCGTCTCCCCTCGGGCCTGACTACGAGCCCGCCGCCATGCCAACGGGCGCCACCTCAGAGACGGTGCCAGCTCGAGCCACTCAGGACCGAGACCAGCCTGGCACCGCCGCAGCCGCTCTCTAAGGGAGCTGGGGACTGCCTGGAAACAGGAAACCACCAGCCCTTAGCCGTGCGGAGCACTGCTGGCGAGCACGCAGGAAGAGTGCGTGAGCACACACACTCACAAACGCACACGCGAGTGCTTCTTGGCACACGTGCAGCCCGTCACCTAGGTTGTTATCTCAGCGCAGCGGGAGGTGCAGGAGCGCTGGGCGGCACCGGGGCGGCGGGTCCCCAGCTCACAGCACCCGCGGGGGCGACAAAGACCCCGGTTTCTGCCCCGGCTCACCCAGAGCAACACGGGCACCATGGCGGGAAACGGGGCCAGATCACCTGGCCTCCCAGTCTGACTGCCCCGTGTGTGTGTGTGTGTGTGTGTGTGTGTGCCTGTGTGCGTACATATGCATGTGTGCATGTGTGTGTGTGTGTGTGTGTGCGCATGTGTGTGTGGGTGTGCCTGCTGGTATGTGTGTGTGCGGTGTGTGTGTGTGGGTGTGTGTATGCGCATATGTGTGTATGTGTGCCGGTATGTGTGTGTGTGAGGGTGTATATGTGAGGGTGTATATGTGTGTGTGTGTGTGTGTGTGTGTTTGTGTCCCTGTGGGGCTGTGGGTGCGCTGTGGTCTCTCAGTGTCCAGCTGGGAGCAGTCTGGTTCCCCCACCCATGCTCTCCGTCCTCGTTCCCAGTCCCCCCAACTTCCGGGCAGCTAAAGCTCCGGGTTCCCCCCCTTCATCCTGGTGTTTTGGTGGTTTGTTGCTGGTGACAAATCGGTCCCTGCCTCGTTGCTGTCTGTAAGGTCCCTTCTCTTCTAGAGGCCTCGTGCCCCGTGCTCCTCCGCCAGCTGCTGTGCTCCCCCCGCCGCCCGCCTGGCCACGGCTTTATCCGTCTCTGTTTGTTTCCGGAGCGGCTCCTGGCCGTGCCGTGCTCTGGGCTGTCTCCCTCTCCCAGTGCCCACTGGCTTCTGCTTTTCATTGTTCCTCTCCCGCTCCCTTTCCTAACCCTCAGGTCCTAGCTTGGACAGCGATGTGATCCCTCAAGAGCGTCCCCAGCCTGATGTCCCAGCCTCCAGCCCTGTCCACTCCAGGGCTGCCAGAGGCCCGAGGCCAGGGTGAGACGTGGCCTCGGGCCCGGCAGGGGGGCTGGTGCAGGTCACTGCAGGGGCTCTTCCCTGGGCCCCGCCCTCCCCTGCCAGCCCAGATTTGCCCTGTTTGCTCTGGTCTGCCTGCGGCCAGGTCCACTGGCTGGCGCTGGGGCCAGGGGCTCGGCGAGCGGGTGTCCCTGCAGGCTCGGGCACTTGCAGTGCCGCACCCGGCTTGGTCCTGATTGGCTCTGAGGCTTCCTGGGCCATGTCACAGGGAAGGGGCAAATGGGCTGTGCCCTCAGCGCAGACACGGCAGGTCCTGGCAGTGAGAAACCTCGCTCCTTCTCAGCTGCCTCACCGTCCCCGAGACAGCCGTGAGGGGCAAGCGGGTGCAGGGCAGCTTTTAGCTCACTGCCTCTGTGAAACGAGCACTCAGGAAATGTCAGCCATTGTGTCACGATATAAAGCAATAATTAAATTTTTGTGAAAAAAATACAGGAATAGAAAGGGCCAGGAGGAAACCCATTAAATGATTACAGCTCTGGAGAGCAGGATCGTGGGTACTCTAAAGCGGTCTTTCATAGTCCTCTGTATTTTCCAAATGTTCTACAACTATCGGGTCTTAGTTTGATGATAAAAAGTATTTTTAACATAAGCACAGTCTGAATCTATCTCATGAACTCTGAAGGCGACTGTCTGCACACGTGCCCTCCTGGGGAAACGCAGCCGTGAGCTCCAAACGCGGCTCATCTCTGGCCTGGGGGGCGTCGGGGCCCAGGGCTGGCTGACTCTCCTGGGGTCTCGAGTCCTTCATTCCCTCTGCTTTAGGATGCCCCGAGAGCAGACCGCTCTGGGCCACTGGGCAGGGAGGCCCCGCAGTGCTGGTCTTGGAGGGTGGGGGCAGCAACCGGCCCACCATGCCCCCGTCCCGAGTGGGCCTCAGGCTCCAGCGACCCCCGAGGGAGGGACCCTCCGTGGGGTCCTTCTGCGCAGGCCCCGAGGTGGGCCCGGCTCCCACCCCAGCCTGCTCGAGTGGGCCAGGCCTGTCAGCTCCCATTTTCCCAGAGAGGAGGCACGTTCTCGAGCAGGAGAAGGTCCAGCCCTGCTCTCAGGCCTTACAGAAGTTTTTCTTAGGCAAAACTTTTTGCCTTCTGTTACATAAGACTTCTATATTTAGGGAAAGTAAGGCAGCGCAAAGGATGTTTCTAGTTTTATTTTTGGACAGCTTCCAATCCAGAAAGGAAGACGGGAAAAGATTGAGGAGGCATGCAAGTGAGGGCCAGGGTTCCTGCTGCAGCAGGGCTGAATGACAGCCTCCGAGAACACATTCACACACGCATGCACACACACACACCGCACACACATGTGTGAGAACACACATGTAAGAACAAACACATTCACACATGCACAGAACATGCATACACATGTAAGAAAAAACATTCACACACATAAGAACACACATACACACATGTAAGAACATACATATAAGAACACGTTCACACACATATAAGAACACACACATACACATGTGTAAGAATATACACACATAGAAATAGATACATTCACACATGCACAAGGACACACACATGTAAGAATACATAACATGTATAAGAACAAGTACATGCCTATGTAAGCACGCACACACGTGAGAACACACACACATGTACTTGGTGAGCCTCTTGGAGCGTGAACGCCTGGGGTCCGGGGGGGGGGGGGGGGGAGCGTCACAGCGGACTCACTCGGATCCGGACGCTAGCACACAGCAGCTCGGAGCATTGGGTTACATGTGGACATTAAAATTTCATTTTAATTCAAATACCATAAAATAGTACACAGATGCTCATTTTAAATAATTCACAGAGCCATCAGGTACTGATATATTAAAGTAATCTGACCTGTATTAATAAATATTGCATCATGAACACAGATGTGCATTCTGTGGCGGGCTCGGGAATATCTACTCTTGGCAAGCAAATCCGACGATAAATGAAACTCAAAAGACCGAAAGGAAAAGACTGAACGTAGAAAGTAGAGCCCGGTTTCCCGGGTGGAAAGCAGCAGGGCGCAGACGGGCGGGCGGCGTGGGGGGGGGGGCTGGACTCAGCCCAGCACCGCGGGGGGCCCTCAGAGAACAGAGCCCCTAGAGCAGAGGCGCCTGGGAAGGGCTGCCCTTTCCCTCCGACCCCAGCCTCACCCTCTGCCCAGCGAGACGGGGAGAAGTTGGGTCAAACTAAAGGAAGCTCCTCAGCCGGCTTTGGACGCGGAGACTCGGCTGCTGCCTCCACAGGCAGGCATCTCCGGGCCCAGGAAGGAGCCGGCACGGGGCTCGGCAGCTCCCCCCGGAAGGCTTTCTCAGCAGGAACGCTGATGTCCGACACGCACAGGGCGTTTCCGAGGGACCCGCGACCCTGAACCCTCGGGGGCCCCAGCGGGCCCCAGCAGGAGGGCGTGCCCAGCCCCCGAGACATTCCCACTGGGGTCTGCCTCAGGAGTGGGCCTGTCCGGATTCCCAAGAGGGCCGGGGTCTCCGTCAACGCAAGTGAGAAGATGAAGATGGTACGGCCATGAAGGACGAAGGTGCCAGATGTGCGTCCCGAGGCCCCTCGGGGTCTCCTCTGGACACGGGCTCCGGGACGCATCCCGCACAGGGAGGTCCATGCCCAGGATGTGGACACGCCCGCGTGTGTCCAGCTCTATGTGAGGCCAGCGTTCACCCCAGCCTTGCACACAGCTCCGGCAGGCCATGCCATGGAACTCCAGGGATACACAGGAACTGAATTTCCAACGCAGACTAAAAGAGAACGTCAACCAGGCCGCAGGGTTTTCCCCTGAGTGTTAAATGTGCCCAGACGTGAGAGTGTCTCTCCCGGCACCGACGGTCCTGTGCTAAGAGGGGCCCGACTGGGCCAGCAGGCTTCGCAGAAACCCGCAGGAGAGCTGTCCAGCTGGACCTGCGTGCGTCCAGGGAGCGGCGGCTGAAGGCCAGCGGTCCACCGGGGACTCCCGCGGTGTCCAGCTACTGGCAGCAATGATGCCGCCCAGGTCTGCGCTGAACCCACAGCACAGAGACCAGGTCGGGCTGGCGCGAGGCTTGGGGACGACCCAGGCCATCCCCTTTCATGCAGTGCGCCAGGAGACCCCCAGCGGCTCACAGGGACTTCTCACTCCCCCCACACAGTGACCACGAGCAGCGCAACACACGACTTTAAAAAAAATCAAAGGAAAATGGCAGCTCACGGCAATTCCATGTATGTCAAAGGGGCAACGCGTTGCCCATCCCTGCTGGCGTCCGGGGAAGGTACAAGCCTCTGTGGGGAGAATGGGCGCTGCGCCTCAGAGAGAGCGCAGCCCCTCACCTCGCACCGCCCCGGAGAGGGACGGGGTGGGGAAGAGAGCCCAGTGGTCGGGAACCTGCCTGCTCTGCTCCTAGGTCGGAGGTCGCAGGGTGTATGAGGAGCCCTGCCTGCGAGGAGCCCCTCTCCCCGCCTTGGGGAGTCCCTCTCCCCGCGAGGGCGGGGGCGCTGGCGGTCCCCCAGGAGCTTTGCGAGGGAACCTCTCGGGGCTCCGGGAAAGAGGGTTGAAGGAGCGACACTTTCCTCGGGCTGCATTACTCTGTAACCCCAGTTGGTAAGGACGGGGTCCAGAGCGACCAGCGACTCGGGCTCTGGGCTTCCCGGGCAGCCCTCAGTCGCTCGGGGTCCTGCCCATACAGGGCGCGGGGGGCCGGGCGCTCTGTGACGCGCCAGAGACTGTGGCTCGAGAGAAACGGTATCATCCGGAGACGGTGAAAGCAGAGCCATGGGCCGGTGCCGCCTCCTGGAGCGCAGGCCGGAAACCCACTGCAGGCCCTTCGAGGTCCGCGAGCACCCTCGGCCAGCAGCCCCCGCACCACCCAGACCCCGGCCCGCGCTGAGCCACACACAGAGCAAAGGAGGAAGTGGGAGGATGAGCACTGGGAGACGTTTCACGCTGCGTCTCCACTGGGACAGGCACAGCAGCAAACTCCCCAACTTGAGTCCAGAGTGCACCCTGAACTCAGGCAAAGGGCGACTTCAGCCCCAACACGGCGGGGGCCGGGAGAGCACGTCCCCCTGCTCCTGGCACTGGGCTGGGCAACTATGTGCCAGCGTCCCACACTGTGAGAACAGCACAGGTCTGAGAGACGGGATGGGGGGGGATGAAGGGAGGGAGAGAGAAGAGAAGAGAGGAAGAGGGAGGGAGGGGGAGGAGGGAGGGGAGTAGAGAGAGGGAGGGGGAGGGAGCGTGTGTGCTGGGGGCGGCAGGAAGCTGCGGAGAGACAGGTGGCATGTCTCCTGGTCCAGCCTCTGGGCAGAGCCGTGCGGAGATGATGAAAACACCGAGAGTTTCCATATGACCCAGGGGTGCCGGTGTCAGCATCTCGCCCAGGAGCTCTAAAACATTAATTAGAAAGAAATCTCTCCGCGGCCGGATGCCCGGGTAGCGCTGGTGCCGGTGCCGGGTGCGGAAGGAGCCCGGTGTGCACAGAGGGAAGCGGGCACGGACGGGCTGCCGGCGGGAGGGGCACCCCGGGGGGAGCAGGGCATCGCTAAGGGGAGTTGGGGGCGGCTGCCTGTGGCCTCGCCCACCTGGAGAGACGGACAGTAAGGAACAGCCGCGGGGGAGAGGCCGGGGCGGGGGCCCGTGGCGCGGAGCTGCAGGTGCTCACCAGGCCGGGACGGAGGCTACTGTCATCACGGCATCCCGACTGCAATAAAAATGAAAATTTTGCAAAAAAAAAAAAAGCCGAATTCAAAGTTGCATAAATATGTAAACAAAGAAGGGTGGGTCACATCTCTGCACGCGGCTAAACCACAGAGCAGCGTAAGGTGGGGGTGGGGGGTGGGGGGTGGGGGATGGGGACAGCCGGGACTTCCTGCCGCCCGCCTCAGAGCTCTGACAGTGACGCTTTATCTGAAACTAATTTTTGTGCTGAGTGGGAGACGGGCACCCGGAATTAATTTCTTGCGGAAGTATGGTCAGTCACGCCAGTGACACCCATTAGCGCCGTCCACTATCCCGGGGGACGGGACCGTGATCCCTGGGTCTCTCCGCGCCCACGCACACTGGCTGGTCCGGGGGGCTGTGGCATCTGCCTTTTCGCCCCCTCCCACAGCCTCTCAAGCCTTGGCTAGTGACCCCACTGTCACTCGAAGACAGGGAGAGACAGGTTTGCTCCCCCCATGGCCCTCCCAGAAGACACAGGTTGGCACAGAGGCCTGGAGGGGAGCGCCTATCCCCAGCCCGTGGCCACCCTCAGGAGCTCTGCCCAGAGGGTCCAAGGTGGCCTAGCGGTGAGGGGCAGAGCCCCCGTTGGCCTGAGTCAGGAATCCCCATGGTCTTTTTTGAGGGGTTGGGCTGTGCCTGTCACCTGTCATCTCACTCCTGGCCCTGCCTCGGGGATCACACCTGGTGGGGTTCTGGGGGCCGTACTTGGTGGCGGGGATTAAGCCCAGGGCCAGTGCCCTCCCCTCTGTACCGTCCCACATTCTCATTCAGACCCTTCCTGGGGGTGGAGCGAGCACTGGAGCCAGAGCACTTGACTTGCAGGTGGCTGGCCCTGATTTGATCCCTGGCATCGCAGGGTCACCCGAGCACCGTCAGGGTGGTCCCTGAGCCCCACTAGATGTGGCCCAAACTGTCCCCCAAATGCTTTTGATGCCCACAACAGAAGCAGAATCCCTCTGTCTGACTGGCCACTTAGCAGAAGCTTGAAAATTATGTAATGAAAAACTCACAAACGCAGCCGAGTTCTCCAGGACGGCGCCCGCGGAGTGGCCAGGTGCAGTGCGCCCCGAGACAAGCTTCAAATCTCGATTCGACTGTCAAAAAGTTTTATTTTCCAGATAAACTGCTCTGGCCGGATAAGCTGCACTAATCCATATGTTCTTTTCAAATCCATTTCTGATAAAGGCGGCTTCTTACAGCAACTTGCACGTTAGACAATTATCCCTATCTCACTGTCATCCCATTGGTCATCATTTACGTGAGCGGGCGCCAGTAACGTCTCCATTCATCCCCGCCCTGAGACGTTAGCAGCCTCTCGTTACGCATTTTTCCCAATGATTGGAGGCTCTTTCCAGGGTCAGGGGAATGAGACTGTTATTGTTACTGTATTTGGCATATCAAATACGCCCCGGGGAGCTTTGCCAGGCTCCTCCGTACTAGACAATTAAAGTACTAGACAGTTACGTAAATAGAGTGAAAATGCTTCTATCTAGCGTCCACTGTGAACTTAGGAAACTCTGACGAGTGATTTTAAAGCCTCGGGGCTCAGCAATGGGGAACGGCCGAGACCCAGCACAGGAGAGAAGCCCGGCTGGCTCGCGTCCGGGACGTTTCCGGGATGTCCCCTGCCCGCTGCAACATGGACTCGGAGCTGGGCGGATGATGGCCAGAGGCCCGGTAAGTGTGTGCCCACCCACACACATGCTCACGTCTCCCCGGCTGTGACGGTACCGGGACGCGAGTGCCGGTGGGCTCAGCCCCTTGCAAAGGGCCCTGAGGACTCGCTGGTCCTCCCCCTACCCAGGAGGCCAGAGTCCAGGCACGTCTGGGGTGCAGCCCGCCCCAGCTGGCTGGCCAGCGCTTTCCCCCCGGGCATCCAGCCCCAGCACCAGTGCCGGGAACTGCTCCTGTTTGTCCCGTGCAAGCCCCCACGGGCGGCTGTGGGCAGGGAGAGCTGGACGGCCACAGAGCCTCCGGCCTTCCCAGCCTGACGAGGGAGGCGGCCTGGCTGCGGGGGCCTTGCCCAAGTCCGCGGGCCGGTGTCTGAGGGCGCTATGCAGGGCGGGCCCGTGGGCTGTGCGGGCCTCTGGGCACTGTCCTGCGAGTAGCCCCCGCGCTCCTCCCTCGGGAACGGGCCGAGCGCAGCTCCAAGGCACGGGCGAGAGCAAGGGGCCACGTGACTGATACGCATTTGCTTTCCCGCTCCTCTCCAGATCTCCAAGCTCTCATTGTTTCCCTCCTACTAGTCGCAGCTAAATGAACAGAGCCGGGCCCCGAAGGGCCGCCAGCCAGGCCCCCGGAGACAGCTCAGCCGGCCAGTCGGCACGAAGCCCCAAGACCGGCCCGTCCAGTCCCAGGAACTCACAGGCAGGCAGGTAAGGAGTCCGCGGGAGTAGAAGCCCTGTCTGGAGCCAGCCCAGAGGCCGCAGGGGCGCGGGGCAGAAGGGAGCGACTCTGAGCGAGTCTGTGGCCCTCAGCCAGCCCAGGTCCTTCCCACGCCCACAGCACGGGCCCCGCCGTCAGCACCGAGCCTCAGCCCCGGGCTCAGCTGCAGGCGTGCCATGTGGCGGCAGCCAGGACACGGCACGGCCCAGCTGCGTGGCCGCCCCCTCCATGCCCAGTGGCCTCCGGCTGGACAAAGGGCCCGCCAAGATCCCGGGGGCCAGCAGCCATCCACTCGCTCTCCTGGGCCCTGGCGTGGGGGCAGAGCGCTCCCCCTTGCTTCCTTCCCGTCAGACACGAGCCAAGACAGGTTCCAAGAGGGCCAGGGAGCCAAATCCTCCCTGACCCACACCGGATGCGAAATGAGCCCAAACTCAGATACAGTGCTCTCTGAAACAAGACTCTGAGAACAGTGCTCTCCACACCTGCTTGGCGTGCGCCAGAGCCAACTCTGCCTCTGCTGACAAAACGCACGCTACTCTTAATGAAGTTGCAAAGGAAAAGAAATGTCTTTTAAATTATTCTGGCAGTTATAAACTGCTGGGAAGCAAGGCAGATACATACGGCCTTTGGAGAGAGAGGTATCCCCACAGAACCGTGCTAGGAAATTTATAAGGAGTCAAGCATGTCTCCGCAGGCATTTAAAAATGAAATTGATGCTGCAAAGGCCAGATAGTCAAAAGCATTTACTAAAGAGAAAAGCCTGTAGCCAGGGATAACGTAATTTATGAGGAAAATAATTCAAATATAAAAACGGTGCCATTGTTACGGCTGCGGAAGACTCAAACAAGCTGAGCGTAGCGGGCCGGGCGCGATGAGGCTCCGCGGGCACAGGGAGACGCTGCCTGGCGAGCGAGTCCTGAGTGTCGAGAACCAAAGTTCTGCAAGTTGGTGCCTGGGAATGGAGCAGAGTTCCGAGCAGCCCAGAGGTCAGGAAAGACCTCCTGGGCACAGAACCAGCCAAAACTGGACTCCAGACCCCCGGGCATCAGGCTGGAACTGCATGGCTGGGGTGGGCCCGCTGGAAGCCAGTGGGGGCCCGGGGCCGGGGGGAGGCAGGCGGCCTCCCGGGGCTCTGTGCCAGCCTCACCACCAGCCACGGGCCGGCCCTGACCCGGCACTGCCAGAGGGCAGATGGCGGTGACCACGAGACGGGAGGGGACCCGGTCCAAGGGGCCAGGGCGCTGTCCCCTTAGTAAGAGCGGCTGCCCGAGGCAGCTCCCTGTGGCTGGGCCCACGACCACAGCAGACCAGGAAGGCGCCCCATGACCTGGGAGCCGCGGCAGGACCGGTCGGACGGAGCACTGTCCTGCGAGGGCATCAGCGCCAGCGACGTTCATCTCTTGATTTTAAAACATGAATGTAGAGCCTGACCCCGCCCACCGCCCTGTTTGGAAGCTGGCGGGACCCTAATCCACCGTGCCAGCGGGAGAGGCGGGCGCCCGCAGTGACACCAGCCTCACGCGGAGTCAAACAAGGCCTCACAACAGGGGCCCCGGGAAGGCCTGGGCCCTTCTCTGTCCCCGTCCCCTCTTGGGGGGCTAAGTTGAGTGTGAGCTCCCACCTGACGCCTGCTCTGGAGTTGCCTCTCAGCTCCCGGCCACTGGGACCGTAAGGAAAAGGTCTCTGATTCAGTCGTTTCCACCATCAACAGTCTAACAGGTGTGGCACTGTGTGATGAGAACCCCGGGTCCAAGGGCACGGGGACGGAGATCCTCCACCCGATTCCCCCGTCTCCGGTGACCCCCAGTCACGCCCACAATCCACCCTGGCTGGCGCCAGGAAACCTCGGCACTGACCACCATCCAGCAAGTCCTTCTCTCCCGGAAGGCAGCGTAACACGACACTCGCCATGCCCATGCCCCGGACCCTGTGCCAGGCGGTTTCACTCGGGTGCCTCTGGGGGGGGCAGGTGAGACCCCTCCCCACCCCAAAGGACCCAGTCCCAGCAGCCGAAAACCTCCAGAATCCAGCTGCTGCTACACTCAGGCTGAGGCTCGCCCACGGGTGGACCTATTCCTGGACACTTCCTGGCACACGCCCTACCCACGCTTCAAGAAGACCGCAGCACTTTGATGGGGTCACAGTGGGAGGCAACCTGTCTCGAGGGAAACTTTTTTACATATATATATATATATATATATATATATATATGAAAGCACGCAAGGCTCACCCTCTAACAACATGTTAGTGATCTCTTATGGAAGGGCTTAATGGCCCCTGGGTGAAACACCATAATCTTCACACTCTTTCCTCCAAGGATACTTTTTGGGGGCATATTCAGTGGCTTTTCATAGCAAAAAATATAAAATATACTATTCCGACTCTGCCTTGGGGCAGGGATTGGGGTCCGGGATGGAAATATCTGAAATAGGGTGGTGGGAGGGTGTCATGGCGGGGGGATTGGTATGTGAATATTAAATGGAATCAAATATTGTGAACTGCTTTATAAAATAAGCACCGTCGCACTGTAGCACTGTTGTCCCATTGTTCATCGATTTGCTCAAGCGGGCACCAGTAACGTCTCCATTTTGAGACTTGTTACTGTTTTTGGCATATCGAATCCACCAAAATTAAAAACAATACAATGATCTAGCAGGGATACAGGGACATATTCAATGCTGGTGTGGCCCCAGGGCAGCCCGGAGCACTGCCCACCTGCTTGTCCCCTCCTGACGGTTGGGCTGCCCCCACCTGGACCTCCAACCCGGGGCCAGGAGCTGCACCCATGCTGACACGGAATCCCCTCCCAGCACGGGAAAGAGCAGCTGCAGCCGTTCCGTGGGACACGCCTGTCACCAGGTTTCTGGAGAACGTCACCTTCCTGGGCGACCCCACTCCGGGCGACCACTCCGGACATCACCGGTCAGGGAGGAAGTGCCGCAGCTCCAGTGGAAACTGCCATTTGGCTCCACCACCCTCTCCTCAGCTATAGTGACATGTTTCAGGGACCGGGAGAGACCGTAAAGCACAGAGTGTTCGATTGCTGCTGTGTGAAGACGTGCGAGGCAAGCTGTCCCCTACAGGGCTCTTCAGCTCCTTTGAGCGACTGAACAACAGTCAGAAGGACACTCAGCCCTCATCACACTGTCACGCTAATCGGCTCTTCAACACCACGTCGGGTGACCAGATTACTGGCCTGGGCGTGCCCTGGAGGGAGACTGTCGCTGAAGGAATCCCGCCTCAGCCAAGGATCGCGTGTGGAACAGCTCCCACGTCGGATAGATGCAGAAACAGTGACAGAGACGCGAGGAAGACCACAGTTCGGGAGGGAAGACTAAGTGCCCCAAATGGTGTCGACCAGAGCCACTGGCATGCACGGGGTTAGAAGGACACAGCGGGTACACGCCGGCGGACGGGGGCTGAGGAAGGGCTGGCATGTCTGAGAGCAGGAGACAGACTGCAGGTGGACGGAACATTTCAGGCCCGGACACGGGACAATCGGTGTGTGGCTTAGACGACCCCCCCTGGATCCCACACAGCAGTGAGGGGCCCCGAGCACCTGGCATATGGGAGCGCGCAAGGAGAACTCAGCCAACGGCTTTTTGGGTCTGCCCAGGTCATTTCTAACACGCACAAAGCACTCACGGAAGCGACTTGTAGTTGATGACGTTCAACGCATGAAGTGGAAACGAAAACACCTGCACAGGCCTGACCCGTAGGAGGGGGCCTCGGACACAGGACACGCCCGGGTCAATGTCCACACGAAAGGCGACCGTCACCGCACAGCACAGACGGAGTCCAGCGTGTAGAGGTGGCTGTGCGGGTGCGGGAGAGTCTGGAGTCTGCTCTCTGGTAGATATCATGACGGCAAATTAATGCGGGGACCGTAACTGGGCTTCCCTCCAGTAAAGTAAAGCCCCCTGGAGGAGTTCCAGGGCTGTAAGTCTCCCAGACAGACGGGACAAAGGTCTGTTCGAGAACGCGGGCTCAGAGGAGCAGCCCGTGACAGTTTCATGGGGATTCTTCGAAGCACGTGAGATATTCCTTTAAAGGATTACATTATAGGTACAAGAATAATCGTTTTTAAAGTGCCAAAGTAATTTGTATGAACTTAGACTCTTTTTTGGCCAAAGCTTTACGGAAATCACTTTACAAACAACTTGGCACTGACGACAGCCTGAACTGGGCTGTCCCAGGACAGCGGGAACAGCTGGTCACTGCTCTGCACCCCCACTCGGGTCACCACGCCCTGCCCAGCCGCCCCCCTGCGAGTCTGGCCTCCTCCCCTGCTCTGTGTTTGTGTGGGGGCGGCAATGCCTGGGCAGTGCGGGGCCCTCCTGGCGACACTCGGCCAACGCTAGCTGGTCCTCGGGCCGGGTTGGGTGGCACCCAGTGGTGCCTGGATGGAACTCCGGCGGGCATCCCCGAGGTTTGGCTGTTCTGAGGAAGGGTCACAACTGTAACTTTCCAATTTAAGACTGGAGATCAGAAGACGGCGTGGCCTCCAGGGCGGGGGTCTTGCTCCAGCGCGTGCTGCAGAGGGTGCTCCTGGGAGCACCGGGTGCCCGAAGGACTGTCGCCTCCCTCAGTCCCACCATCCCGCTGCCATCCCCGGTCATCACGGTGACAGCCACCGCATTTCTTCCGCAGTCTGCGGTCCAGTTCCGAGTGGCCATTTCTTGCCATGCGTGATGCCCGGGGCAGGTCGGCTGGCGGCATGCGCTGGGCCCACACATGGGGGACGCTGGCCTGAGCCCCTCCGAGAGCCTCCTGCAGGGTTCCTCCCGCAGAAAACAGCCCCTCAAGCCATGGCAAGGCAGCGGCAGGAACCCCACCTGGCGGGGGGCCAGGAAGGAGCAGCCGCCCCCTGCGCCCCCGCCCCCGCTGAGTGGGGGAAGCAGGAGAGCAGGGTGGGGGCCTCGGGAAGCTCCCCGGCCGCAGGCCCCTCTCACGGCCCGGGACACCGTTCTCCAGTCCCACGGCAATTTCTGCCCAGTCTGAGCCCTCGCGGGTCCAAAGAACCCTGGGACAGCGTAAACTCACGCTTGTCAAAAACAACACACAAACGCCCGGGCGTGACCCCGTCCTGCTCTCCCGCCCCTCCGAGCTGGCGTCCGGGCTGACCTGGCCGGCGGGTCCCAGCGCTGCTCTGTGTCACTTCTCCGACACTAAGGCAGGAGGAGCAGGAGATGGTTGGAAACGGCCGAATGGCGCCAGAGGGACAGTACAGTGGGCAGCGCACTGGCCCCAGGGAGACAGTGGGCAGGGCACTGACCCCCACGCAGTGACCCTGGTTCAACCCCAGGCACCACGAGGGCCCCAAGCAGTGGCAGGAGAGACTCCTGAGCTCCTGGTGGGATCCACACTGACAAAGTTGCCGTGTACTGTATAAAACTGTGATCACACAAAACAACACAGCACACAGGGTGTGACTCCACTCACCGGACACTGAAAACAGAGACCCTGTCAGACAGGTCACACCCGCAGTGACAGGCACCAGCAGGCAGCACCCCCACAGAGACACACACAACAGTGGCAACAGACACCGCCCCGGCAGTGACAGGCACCCGTGAGTCCTGACAGGCGACCGTCAGCAGTGACAGATGTCACCAGTGATGACAGGTCTCTTCTCAGTAGTGCCAGGTATCCCAGCAGCAGTGACAAGTGTCCCAGCAGTGGTGACAGACAGCTCATCAGCGATGATAGGTATCCCGTTAGTGGTGACAGTATCCCGTAGTGGTGACAGGTATCTCACCTGCAGTGACAGGTACCAATCCAGTGGTGACAGATATTCCATGAGCCGCGACAGGTATCCCATTGACGGTGACAGGTGTCATCCCAGTGCTGGCAGCTCTCACACCAGGTGGCAGCTCTCACACCAGCAGTGACAGATACCCCATCAGCGGTGGCGGAATCGAGAGTGGTGGCAGATAGCTCTCAATGATGGCAGGGGCCCTTTCAGAGGAACGTAAAGGGATGTGAAGGAGTTTTATGGAATTATTTGAATATTCCACTTTTTAAGTATAGTGGTTAAAAGTGCATCAAAGGTTATGATGAAATATCTACATTTTACTGTATATAATTTACATTAAATTTAAAGATAAAAAGTAGGAAAATAATAAACAGTTGAAAGTTGATATATAAGAATAATGTATGGGTACTATTAGTGAGGTGTGATTTAATAGTCAATAAGAACATGGTTTTATGACCCAATGGAACAACTGATAGTTTACTTTTACTAAAATGTATTCACTAATAAAATGTCAATAGTGAAAATAATAAAAGATACAATAACATAAGGAAAAAAATCTATTTCACCCATCAAGCATTATTTACATTTACTTTCAGACATTTCTCTCTGCATAGATTTAAAAAAATAATAATAATCTGCTTATATAACTCAAAAGGGGAAAATTAAGATATAAGAATTAAAATTTTTTGTTATGTATAAATAATAGCTTTGGAACATGTATGGACCATGTATGCATAAACTCTTTCATTAGTCACTTGTATTACTTGTCATCCTGTTGATCTTCGATTTGCTCGAGCGGGTGCCAGTAATGTCTCCATTCGTCCCTGTCACGTGCTTGTGTAGCCCAGTGGCATCTGCTCGCTCCAGGAACACGAAGAGCCTCAAACCACTTGTTCAGGGTTTTGTCGAAGAAGTCTGACCATCTCATAGGTCACGCAGTCTTTTGACGTCCCATGGAATCCAGTCAGTAACAGCTCTAGTCCAGCGGTCATCTCTAAATCACACTATGTGTCTGGCCCATCTGATTTTTGACGCCTTGGCCAACGAGACAGCATCCCTGATTCTTGATCATCGACGGAGGTTGGAACTCCAATTCCTTCTCTCACTTGAGTGAAACGTGATATTCCAAGCAGAGCTCTTTCGATTCCTCTTTGGGAGAACCGAATAGTGTTCTCATCCTGTTTGCGTAGGGCCCAGGTCTCTGAGGCGTATGTTAGTGCAGGAAGAACGGTGGAGTCCAAAAGATGTGCCTGGAGCTGGAGGTTCTTCATCCTCTTAACCACTTCTTCGACGCTCTTGAAGGTGTTCCACGCTGCTCTCTTCCTCCTGCGCAGCTCAGGTGCCAGGTCGTTTGTCATGTTGAGTTCTCGACCTAGGTACACATCACTGCTGCATTTGGAGATGTTGAGAGCAAATGGAACATCAGGAACTAGTCTGTTTCTCACAAACATTGTCTTTGTGAGGTTCAGCTGCAGTCCGACCTTTCCACACTCATGGTTGAAGTCGGCCAGCATTCATGCTGCTAGGCTGATATTTGGTGTTATGAGAATGAGATCATCAGAGAAGCGGAGGTGGTATAGTTGCCGACCGTCTATCTTCACTCCCATTCCTTCCCATTCCAGTCGTTGCATGATGTTCTCGAGGGTGGCACTAAGAGTTTTGGTGAAATGGTGTCGCCCTGCCAAACCCCTCTCTTTACGTCGATGATCATTTCCCTGTAGAATGGTGAGATCCTGGTGGTGAATCCATAATACAGCTCACGGAGGATCCTGATGTATTGAGTTTGAACACGCTGTTTGACTAGGGCTTTGATGACCGCTTCAGTCTCAACAGAATCAAAGGCCTTCTTTAAATCGATGAATGTTAGTCAGAGTGGCATCTTGAACTCTTGAGAAACCTCAATGAGCTTGGTCACCGTGTGGATATGGTCGATCGTGCTGAATCTTTTTCAGAACGTGGCTTGCTCACATGGTTGTCCTTCATCTAGTGTTCTGCCAATCCTATTCAGGATATCTCAAGTGAATAATTTGTAGATGACAGACTGTTGGCAGACTGGGTGATAGTTGGCGATGTCGTGGATGTCTCCCTTCTTGTACAACAGGACAGTCCTGCTGGGTTTCCATTGGGATGGAACCTTGCATTCAGACAGGTAGCCTGTGAATAGCCGAGCCAGTGTATTGACGAGTACTGGCAGCAGTACAGGTGTTCGGGTCTGACCTTGTCTGGACCAGGTGCTGTACTTGTCTTTACTGACAAAATGGCGTGTTGGATTTCGGAAGGGAGAACGCTGGGAAGGACATATCCATCCTGCAGAATTTGGTATGTGGGCAGGTGGATGTGGCTATTAAAGAGACTTCTTCTAAAGTAGAAGTCGTGGATAACCTTTTCCATTGCCCTTCTGGAAGATGTGATAGATCCATCAGGATGTCGGAGTGCAGTCATCTTGGTCTTATAGTTGGTGAAGGACAGGCAGGCATTGCGAATACTTTTCCCAGCTTCTGCTGCATCGGCTAACACTGATGCTCTTCTCTCTTTGAGGTCTTCTTTTATCACTTCTCTGCACAGCTTTTCGAGCTCGGACCTTAGTTTGTGATTGCCTGAGGCTCACGCCAGACCACACTAGTGAATGACCTTGAGAATTTCCGAAGACAGGTGACTTTTTGTGGCTTTCTCTCTCTCTGCATTCCTCGCACAATCATGGAGGTGCTGAACCAGTTAATCGTATTCCTCATTGATGTTGTCAATGGCGGCATCTTCTCACATTACTGCAATAGTGCCAAAGAGCTCCCAGTTGGTGGTCATTCTGGGAGTTCTCTTCTTAAACTTTGAAGCCCTTTCTCCCCGCTCTCTGAAGTAGAATTTCGCATGAAGGAGACGGTGGTCTGATCCCATTTGGAATTTTGGGACAACAGTGACATAGGTCAGGCAAAACCATCGATTGAATATGATGTGGTCAATTTTGTTGTGGAACTGTCCACTGGGAGACTCCCATGTCCAGCGTTTAGATTCAGCCTTCTGGAACTGTGAGTTACCATGGATGGTCTTGGTCGACATGATGCACTCAGACAATCTCTCACCCTGTTCATTCCATTCTAGGCTGGGGGTCCCGATGTGGAGTTCTTCGGGTGATCTTCTAGGTCATATCTTAGCGTTAAAATCACCGACAATGACCTTGTAGAAGATGTGGTCTTCTTTATAGAACTTCTCCAGCTCCATGTAGAACTTCTCAATTTCTTCTCATCATAATTGGATGTTGGTGCATAGACGACGAAGATAGAAACTGCCGGCAATGAGCCACATCTATTCAAACATAAGCATCTGATTCGGGCTGTTAGGCATTTGAACAAATCAATGCTCATGGCCAAGTTTGTGCTGATGAGGGCACCGACACCACTGCCACCTGTCTTCGGAAACTACTGTCAATGTTCCAAGGAACAGTTCTTCTCAAGTGTTGAAAACGGCATGATGTGTTCCATGTCTTCTCATCTTGGTCAATCCAATGACTCGTACTTGATCTTCCGCGCTTGCACCATTAGGTCTTCGATGGATGCTTCCGATGCCAGTGTACATGTGTGAAAGTGCAAACAGTCATTTTAGTCTTTCTTCGTTTGGACAGTCTAGTTTGGCCCGGAGATTTTATCAGTCTCTCCTTGTTCGTCCTTCTTAATGCTGCCATATTCGGGGCTCTTCCAGGGTCAGGGGAATGAGGTCCATTGTTGTTACTGTGTAGTATCTTTCATTAATAATATTATAAATTATTTAAAAAGTAATTTAAAAAGTAATTGAAGATGATAGCTACCAGACATTGACTAAAATAAATATTGGAGAATATGTCATATAAAATCATTTCCAAGATACGGGGGGAAATGTCAGGTTAAAAACAGTGCTCATGGGGGTGGAGCGAAAGCACAGCAGGTAGGGCGTTTGCCTTGCATGTGGCTGACCCGGGTTTGATTTCCAGCATCCTATATGGTCCCCTGAGCACTGCCAGGAGTAATTCCTGAGTGCAGAGCCAAGAATAACCCCTGAGCATCACCGGGTACAACACAAAAAGAAAAACAAAACCAAAAATAGTGCTCATGTTGGGTTTGTCCATGCAGACCCTGGCAAGGGAACTTCTCCAAACCCCTCGGAGCACAAAGGCCAGCTGGCGCCCGTCTCCTTGAGTCGGGCTGACGGAGGTGGACCATGGTTTGAATGGAGATGGGCCAAACGATGGGCACAGACTGACGTGGGCTGACTTCGTCATGTGAAACAGCCATGGCGGGAGAGGAGAGCTGGGGTCCCGAGCACAGGCTGAGCAGGGAGGGTGGGGTGCACGGAGGGCAGCACCTGTCCCGGCCAGCTCCTCCCCACCGCCGCGCCGGAATAAATCAGGTCATCAACTGTTGTTAAAATTAAGAATGAGACTCGTAAGCCTATGAACATAAAATTCAACACTAATGCACATGATTAAAGTAATATACATCTTATTTAAAAACTTTCCAACGCATAAACAAAGGGGTTCTTTATAACCTACCATGGATTTGCTTTAATGTAAGAACTTATCCACATTTAACACAATCATACTAATGAGAATTAATGTATGAGCCTTTTCATTTTATTGGCTTTGATAGTTCCCAAATAAACTGGGTACATTTTATTAAATTAAATAAGACTAAATGCCCTTTTTTTTCTCACTTTGCAAGATCGTTAGCATCTAGAAGTAAAGCGAATCTGAGAACGTATCTCTCACTGCTCTTTCAATGGAAACATCGACCCTTTTTGGTGACGCCCGCCCGTTTTAAACAGTGGCTCCGAACATATCTAGTCCGCCAAGCAATCTCCCCGCACTTAAGTTTTTAAAGAATGAAGGGAAAGGTCCAGGATTTTCTCCCAAGGGGGCTCCCAGGAGGACGCCCCGGGGGGAGCCTCAAGCACGCGGCCCCTCAGTCCATCCGGGGAAGCAGGGCAGGGCCTGAGCTGAGACGCGAGCCCTGCGCGGACGGAAGGGCTGCGCGCCTGGAGACAACACCCTCTCCCTCGAGGACCAAGACAGGAACGCCCGGTCCAGTCGCCGGACAGCCCAAAGCCCAGCCCCAGGGAGACGCCTTCGCCGACACCCCAAACACTCCAGAAGCGGCCGGAAGCCACTGAGCCTCCTGGGACGCGCCAGGGCAGCACAGAGACGCCCAGGACCTTTCTGGAGCAGAAGGGAACGGCTCCTGGTTTCTCGTCAGGGGAAAAACCTCGAGAAAGAACCAGGTGCCACGGGGCACCTCCCTCAAAGGGCGTGAGCAGCACCCCACAGGCAAGTCCTGCACAGGAAGCAGAGGCTGACAAAAGGCAGGGGGTATGGGGACTGTCCTCAGATTAGCAGGGGCGACCCACAGGAAAGGCAACAGGAGAGAAAATCAAGCGGAAGTCAGAGGCCCCCAGATCAGCAAAAATCCAGCAAATTGGCCTAGAAAGCAGCAAGGGTCTTAGACAGCTAAAAGCTGAACAGAGAGGAGAAATCAGACCGCAGAGGACCCAGCACCCGAGGGCCCGCACTCGGAGGACAAAGCACCAGCACTATTCCTCACTTGAGTCTACAATTCCCATTTCCTTTGACAGTCTAGCCCAGCTGCTAGAGTGGCAACGTTTAAATTTAAATCACTGCTCGTGCCACAATTCCTCGTGCTCTGGAGAATTTAAAGAACAGACACTGGTGCCACCCTCAGAGTCGCAAACCCTCTCTCCTGAAGCCACAAGTTATGGAGCCCAGGTGCTCTGTGTTCCCCAAGCATCTCTTTCACAAATACTCTGCAGGACGGGGCTCCCTGGCTTGCAGTGTCCACAGCTGAGCTGTGGGCACGCCGCTGTGTGCCAAGGGACTCCATCCGTCAGGTGTGTCTCCATCTGGGCGCCAACTCCAATGTGGAGTCCCCGTGTGTGTGACTGGCCATCGGAGTCTGCCCAGCGGGGCCCTGGCCCTCACGCAGGCCCACGTCACTCCCCTGCCCGCCTCCTGCGCGGCACGTGGGGGAGGCTTGTCGCCATCACCTCCGCGTGCAGCCAGCCGCTTTCAGCCTCCGCGCCAGCATCCCTCCTGCCAGCATCCTGCCAGCATCCCTCCAGCATCCCTCCAGCATCACTCCAGCCAGCATCCCTCCAGCATCCCTCCAGCATCCCTCTGCCAGCATTCCTCCAGCATCCCTCCAGCCAGCATCCCTCCAGCCAGCATCCCTCCAGCATCACTCCAGCCAGCATCCCTCCAGCATCCCTCCAGCATCCCTCCTATTCACCGCTGCCAGCGGCCGGGGGAGGGGCCGTGGGGTCTGACTTTGGGAGCTGATTCCCAGGAAGAGTCTGGGGGCTCCGGGCCCGGAACCAGACAGCACTGCTCAGTCAGGTCCGGAGAGCATCTGGGGGCAGAAGCACCCCCGGGCCGCTACCGGGAGCTGGACGGGGAGACAGGGGACCCCGAAAGGAGGTGTGACCCTTCACACAAAGCCACGGCAGGAACCCCGATTCCAGGTCCCTGGAGGGAAGGAAGGACTGACTGCAATGAGAACCCTCTGATTAAGAAAACGCAGCAAAGTTAGGTAGAAAGTGTATAATGAATTTCATAAAGATTTCCATCAGAAATGGCCAAATTTGAGAGATTTTAGTCCTTGAAGGTGTGAGATTCAGTTACCCGGAAAACTAATTTATGATCAGTTACCTGGAAAATTCCATCTTACACTGAAGATGACCGGATAAATGGGGTGTTGCTGAAGGTGCTAGTTTAATACAAATAAATGAATCAAGTCAGAAACAAAAGCCCATTTAATTTCGAGACAGTTGCTTTACCCGAGCTGCAAAGCACTGCCTGTGATTTCCCCATGTAGCTGAGGTGTCAGCACCCGAAACTTCCCACGGACATCCCAAGTATAAGCCCAAATCCTGTGTTCAGGAATAAACTCTCCCACAAACTATGGCTGTAATTGCTATGGCCCAGGTAGGTGGCAGCAACAAAAATAAATATCAGAATTAATTTAATTATCCACACTAATGGGAGAACAGGAAGTATGGTTCATACCAAATAAAGAATATATTAAAATCATTTCCAATTGAGTACGAGAGACATACTTAAATAGTGGCACAAATGGAACCACTCGCATATGCAATATCCTCCAGCGAACTGCATTTCCCTTTGGCAAAACTCCAAAAGGAGGAAAACCTGGATCTCAACAGTGAGAAAATCCAGGAGTGAGATAAACTTGTCTCATCAGCAGTTGACTTAAATCCCATTTGGAAAAAAAAAATCTTAAGGAAATAAAAGGGCTGGAGCGATAGCACAGCGGGTAGAGAATTTGCCTCGCATGCGGCCAACCCGGGTTCGATTCCCCCACCCCTCTTGGAGAGCCTGGCAAGCTACCGAGAGTATCCTGCCCCCACGGCAGAGCCTGGCAAGCTACCCGTGGCGTATTCGATATGCCAAAAACAGTAACAACAAGTCTCACAATGGAGACGTTACTGATGCCCACTCGAGCGAATCAGTGAGCAACGGGATGACTGTGACAAAGAAATAAAAGTTAAACATATCCTCAATTTAGCCTTCAAAATCCCATTATTCAAATGAAGCCTAAATTTCTGTCACATTTCTCACTGCCCTTAAGTAAGGAAGTCAAAATACTCTTGAACACTTCAATACAAGACAGGGTAAATAAGAGACTTACAGTAAGCCCAGGTTAAATCAATGCAAAATGTGTCCCTGCATTATTCAAGCAAAAATGTGGAGGAAGCACAGTCAAGAGCAAGTGAAGGTGCTGGCTGCCTCCAAACACTTGCCGTGCCACTTCCAACCCAGTAGGATTCAACAGGAATGAGCACCTGTAAAGGTGCGTTCAGGCAAAACAACTTTCACTAGCACTGAGGTTTGACCTTCTGGATCCTTCCCTCTGCTTCTCTGGCCAGAGAAATAACAGCCTGTTGTTAATTCTTTCAGGATGTTACCCCGAGGAACTGCACACAGAGCGATGTTCTCGACGCACTGCACTCTCAGGAACGCGACACCTGCAGTACTGTGTGTGGGAATCTGGAAAGTGCAGGTCACATGTTCCCTTCTTATTCCACGGCATCTGCTAATGTCACGGTCATTTGGAAGTAGATGGTTTAGTTATGTGCCTAATTATTTTCCTCTGTGGTTTTCTCACACGTCAACACAGAAACACAGTCTCCTTCGACTTCCCCGAAAGCAGCAGCAAAGCGGGTTCCCCGCGCCCTTCCCTCAGCCTCTCTGGCCCTCGGAGGCCTACTTCTCTCACGGATGAGTTCCGGGAGCCAGTCAGACTCTCCACAGGTCACCACACAGGTCCCGCATATGGCGAAAGGCAAGTCCTACACTTTCCCATACGCTATACACAGACAAAAAAAAAAAAAAAAGAAAATCCAGGGGCTGGAGCGATAGCACAGCGGGGAGGGCGTTTGCCTTGCACATGGTTGATCCAGGTTCGATTCCCAGCATCCCATATGGTCCCCCGAGCACTGCCAGGAGTAATTCCTGAGTGCAGAGCCAGGAGTAACCCCTGTGCACCACCGGGTGTGACCCAAAATGAAAAAAAAAAAAAAGGAAGAAATACGAATGGCCAAAAGGCACATGAAAAAGTGCTCTGCATCACTAATCATCAGAGAGATGCAGATCAAAACAACCATGAGATACCACCTCACACCACAGAGACTGGCACACATCCAAAAGAACAAAAGCAACCGCTGTTGGAGAGGATGTGGGGAGAAAGGGACCCTTCTACACTGCTGGTGGGAATGCCGGCTAGTTCAGCCCTTTTGGAAAACAGTATGGACGATTCTCAGAAAACTAGAGGTTGAGCTCCCATTTGACCCAGCAATACCACTGCTGGGAATATATCCCAGAGAATCAAAAAAGTACAATCGAAACAACATCTGCACATGTATGTTCATCGCAGCACTGTTTACAATAGCCAGAATCTGGAAAAAACCTGAATGCCCCAAAACGGATGACTGGTTGAGGAAACTTTGGTACATCTATACAATGGAATACTATGCAGCTGTTAGAAAAAAGGAAGTCAAGAATTTTGTAGTTAAGTGGATGGGCATGAAAAGTTTCATGCTGAGTGAAATGAGTCAGAAAGAGAGAGACAGACATAGAAAGACTGCACTCATCTATGGTATATAGAATATCAGAGTGGGAGACTAATACCCAAGAACCGTAGAAATAAGTACCAGGAGGTTGACCCCATGGCTTCGCGGCTGGCCTCACATTCCGGGGAAAGGGCAACTCAGAGAAGCGATCACCAACTACATTGTAGTTGAAGGCCATGTGGGGGAAGGGAGTTGCGGGCTGAATGAGGGCTAGAGACTGAGCACAGCGGCCACTCAACACCTTTATTGCAAACCACAACAGCTAATTAGAGAGAGAGAACAGAAGGGAATGCCCTGCCACAGTGGCAGGGTGGGGTGGGGGGGAGATGGGAGTGGGGAGGGTGGGAGGGACGCCGGGTTTACGGGTGGTGGAGAATGGGCACTGGTGAAGGGATGGGTTCCCGAACTTTGTATGAGGGAAGTATAAGCACAAAAGTGTATAAATCTGTAACTGTACCCTCACGGTGATTTTCTAATTAAAAATAAATAAATTATAAAAAAAAAAGAAATATAACCATAAAAAAAAAACCCAAAACAAAAAAACAAACAAACAACAGAAACAAAATCCATGAACCTCACTGGAAATAAAATGTTTACACCACGTGTCTGAGCAGGTGGCAAGGCCCCCTCAGGGCTCCTGTGTGATTCAGTGTCCCTGTGTGCAACGGCTCTGCCCTGCCTTCCGCCCCTGTGGGCCGATGCGTGAGCGAGGGTCTGCACATACCCCGTGCTCTTTTGAACTAACGGAGCGGGCGCTGCCAGCGCTGATGGACAGATAAAGCAGTGCTAGAGTCTGATCTTACCACGCTCTCCAGAATCCTTAAAAGTGCAAATACACATTGATCTAGTTACTGCATTTTTAGAACTCATTCCAAGAAAGGCTCAGGAGAATTTAATCCGAGTGTTCCTCACAAAAGAACGAAAACTTAGAACTCTGAGACTGCACAGTGTTGAATTATGGTTTATTTATAGAGTGAATAACATTGTTTTGCCAAGAAGCTATCACTTACAAATAACGTAAAGAAGAAGGGGAGGCGCCCCAGCCGTGTGCTCTGCAGGCGGAGGCAGTGGGCTGGAGGCGCGGGCCGGGGGCTGTGCCCTGCACATATGGTCCCGTGACTCATCCCCCAGGCCCCACGAAAATCAGCGCGTAAAATCTAATGAGGACACAGAATTGTGTCTGTAACTTGATCTTCCCCAGGGAAAGCTGCGGCTAATAGTAGAGAAACACACGAGATGGGTCACAGATGGCCTGGGGGGGGGGGCAGTGTTCCCGTTCTTCACATGTCCCTCGCCCCTTCACCACTGCGCACGCCTCCAGTTGGGGGGACGCAAGGGGGCATCAAGGAGAAACGTGTCTCTCCTTGTTCTGATGCCTCCGGACCCAGGCCCGGGCCGGAGCTGTGGGAAAGCGTCTCCGGGCTGCAGCTCACGTGCCGTCTGGGACTCCCCGCCCCGGGGCCCGCACCCAGGGCTGCTCGGGCCTCACTGACACACAGAGAGGCCTGGGCAGTGCCTCCTGCCCAACGCACGTCCCGTCCCCACCGCACCCTCCCCTGCTGAAGGGTCCCGACTCAGCCCAGCAGCCCGTGTCTCCCTGAGGCGCCCACAAGCCCCGCCCGCAGGGACAGGCCTTCCCCCGCGCCCAGCCCCTTACTTGATCGGGGCTCAGTGGCCCTGAAGACGTGACCTCGGCCAGTCGCGCTGCTCTGTCACCGAGGGGCGTGCGAGCTGAGCTGTGCGCTGAGCACCCAAAGGTCCCGCCGGCAGGGCCCAGTCACAGAAACGTCGCTCCTGCATCTCCCGGGGGAGTTACTCACCTTCCAGACCCTTCCACCTGCCGCTTCGGGCCCAAGGCAGCTGCTTCCCTCCGGCCTCTTCCCCTGGCTGGCGGCAGCCCCGGCCCCAGACACGCACGGACCCTCCCGGCCTCTCCCTCGCTGGACCGTGTCTCACCCCAGCTGCATCCCCGCCCCAGGATCAGAGACCGAGGGCCTCCACGGCGCCACCGCGCTCACTCAGGCACCGGTCACTACAGCCTACTCATGAGCACTGAAGGAGCGAGTCCACTGGGACACCACAAAACCAGAGAGGGACCCCAGCCCCCCCCAGCCCTACGGCCTGCCAGAACGGCCTCCACAGGCACCCGCAGTCACCTCCCTGCTCTGTCAGAGTCCGTGTCCATCCCGGTCAGTCACCGGTAGCCCCCGACCCCCAACTCCTGCAGGCAAAGGCTCTGTCCCACACAGATGCCCGAGCGTGGGCTGGAGAGACACGGCCCCCCTGGCAGCTGCCCCGCAGGTCGCGCCCAGGGTCCTCTCCAGCCTCACCTCCAGGCATCCAGACACCGGGTGTCACTGTTTGCTTGGGCCAAGACGCTGGGCCGAGTTCTGGGGCAAACAGTGCACCCCGAAGTAGAGTGAGAACACCAGCTGCGCCTGGAGGTGTGTCTGCCCGATGGAGGGAGGGCGGGCAGGGAGCAAAGTCCAGGAGCCAGCTGGACTCAGGAGGACGCCGGGGCCTGAGCATCCAAAGGAAGGCGGTGGTGGAAGGCATGAAGAGGTGCGAGAGAAGGCAGGCCCGCCCCACAGCCAGGGGAGGAAGGGAGGAGGGGAGAGAGAAAGGGAGGAGGGGAGGAAGGGAAAAAGGGAAGGAAAGGGAGGGAGGAAGGAGGAGGGGAGGGAGAGACAGAGAGAGGGAGGGAAGGAGGAAATGAAGGAGGGAAGGAGGGAGAGAGGGAGGGAGGGAAGGAAGGTGGGAGGGGAGGAGGGAGGGAGAAGGACGAGGGAGGGAGGGGGAGGAGGAGAGGAAGGAGGGAGGGAGGGGGACGTCATCCAAGGACGCTGGTGTGAGGAGCGGGTCGGGAAGCCCTGGGTCCGGCGTGGTCTCTGCTGTCCCCCCAAGGCCTGGGTGGCCTGGCCAGGTGACCCCAAAGGAGGCCAGAAAGGGCTGTGAGTCCCCAGCACCCAGGAGCAGCCGTGGGAGCACTGCAGCTCAGCGGACACGTGGGTGCCGAGCGGGAAGCTTCGGGGAGGGGGGGTGAGAGGGCGCGGGCCCAGGGCGGGGCTCAGTGGCTGCTGCTCCTCGAGGCTTTCTTTCCCCCGTTCACCAACAAGCTCACGGCCCCCCAACACTCCCGAGGACGGTCCGAACACGGAACAAGACCCCTTTACCCGGCACCTCCCAGGCCCCCCCCTTCTGCACCCACTGGCTGACAACCACCAGCCCACCCCAGCCTTCCTTCCGCCCCCAAAACCACCTGGGGCACAGTGGCCAGCCCCCGAGCTGTCTCTGCCTGCACGTCCAGCCCCCAGCCCCCTGCTCGACCCACGTGGCCAGCACTCCCGGCCCTCGGCAGCAGCCGGCTGCCGCGGAACCTGTGGACTCAAGGGTATTATTAGCACGTCGTGGGCATTGGGTAAAGAGCCCCTATGTAGACACGTTAAACAAACGCACGTGGCACACGCCTAGGAAAGGGAGCTAGGATCCCCCAAAGATGCGGGTTCCCCAGAAATGGTGAAATAGCTACGCCAATGACCACCAGCACCTCGACGAGGGCCAGGGCAGCGGGCAGGGCAATGATCGAACGCCGGGTCTGCAGACGTGAAAGCAGCCAGCTGACAGCCGTGCCTGGACATGACAAGGTAAGCAGCAAGACAAGGAAAGCCTCTCGGAGTCACCCCAGTGACAAATATCTTCATGATAATATAAAGCTAAATCTGGGAGACGTATATAGGATTCAAAACTGCACACTCCAGTGGTTTGTATATGCATCAAGAATGAAAATCAAGCGAATGAAAAACCATCGTGGCTCTGTGCAGCCATGAAAAAAGAAAAAGAAACAGAACTGGTACACAAATGAGCCAGATTGATGGCGTGGAGAAAAACTCGACAGAAATAAATGGGACTGCGGGAAACAATCATGATGGTGAAAGAGAGAAATGAAAGTCACGGTTCCTCCAGCCTGCCTGGGCAGAGCAGCGCCTCAGACCAACACCAAGAATCCCACTGCACGCCCACCCACGGGAACTGCAGCTGGGAGGGCACGGAGCCCCTCACCCACACCCCCGCAGAAGGGCCGGGCCCGGGAAGGGTCGGGTTCCTGGCCCAAACAACGGCTGGGACACAGAGGGCCAGCACGGAAGGCCATCGTGGAGGGCCACCGTCACAGAAGGCCACCATGAAGGGTCACTACGGAGGGCCGTCACAGAAGGCCACCATGCCACAGCAGAAATAGACATGAGGCTTTTCTCAAATACGTGAAAAAATGCTGCAAGTCTACAGTGAACAGGAGTGATTGGGAAGATTCACAGCAAATCCTGCCACGTCAGAGTGGACGGGTGAAAGACAAACCTGATCGTGGCCAAAATGTGAGTCATTTGGAGAAGTGAGACTGCCATCTCCCACGTGTCCCCGGCCGCCTGCGGCACTGCCCACTCCCCTGGGCCCCGGCTCTTCCCGCTGCGCCCTCAGGCCGGGAGGCCCAGGCTGTGGGGGGCGGCACGGCGGGGCCCAGCCCCCCCCTTCCTGGGCTTTCGCTAGCCTAGCTTCCGCTTCTCCCGGGCACAGCCGTGTGGCCAGTGGCCTCCTCCTGTCCAGCACGGCCACCTGGGTGCCCCAGTCCTAACGGGAAAGGGCCTCAGGCCGAGCAGTTTCTCAGGCCAGACAGTGAGGCCTGGGCTTCCATGGGGGTGTGCAGGCACCTCTGCACATGCATGCACACACACATATGTGCACACATGCACATGCACACACACGCCACACCCAGCCTGTCAGCACATTCTCTGGCACCACCTTTGCCAAGGCCCCCTCCCACGGTGTCCGCTGCCACCACCTCACCCGAGGGCCCCTCACCTGTCGTCTCGGTCACTGAAACATCTCCCTGGTTACAGCCTCCGCCCTGCCTTCACCCCCAGCGGAACAGTCAAGAGTCTACTGGCGTGCAGGGGGGCCTCGCCCGCCCTTCTGCGCCGAGTCCCGTGGCTGGTCCCTTGGTCCAGGTGAGGCCTGGAGCTCTCGGCCAGCCCAGAGGGGATCGCAGGCAGCACCAAGTCAGACCGCAGGGGAAGGTCTGGGGGCAAACGGGCACTGTCCCCCGTGGAGGCTGTCCTCGGGAGCCCGGGGGTCCTGGACCGGGGATGGAGAAGCCCCTGCCAGCACACAGCCTCTGCCTCCCTGCAGAGACGTCTCCCGAGAGACCCCGGGAACATCAGCCCGTGTCCCTGGAGTCGGAGTGAGACGTTCCCGTGGGCGCGGTGAGAACCCGGGCAGGTGCGGAGTGAGGCGTGGGGGTCAGGAGAGGCCTCTGAGGGGCTAGTGAAGTGCGACCCCGTGGGAGGTGCCAAGAAGGATCTTTGTGCCGGGTCAGCATTGTGAACTCCACAGCCAAACTTTAGAAGCAATTTATCAGCAGAGAACGAGCTTAGCAGTAGCTCCCGTGGAAGAAAAAGCCTGACGCTCTCGGGCGTGTGAGGCGGGAGGAAGCTGAGGAAGCGTTAGGGTTAAGGCAACTCTCACGGGTCGAACTTCACTAGGCCCCCAGACGCCTCTCCTGACCCCCCAGGCCTCCCTCCACACGTGCCCGGGATCTCACCGCGCCCCACGGGAACTTCTCGCTGGACTCCAGGGGACCACGGCCTCTGACGGCGGCCAGTACCTCCGAGGGGTGTGACAGCCTTGCCTGCCCCTGGCTACCAACAGCCATTCCGGAGAGAACGACTCACCCTCTGTAGATCAGTGACTGCAGGGAACAATCTGGGGACCAAGTGGCCCGGGGCAGCGTGTCCCCCGGGGAGGGGGCAGTCCTGCCGGCTGGTCCCCACACCCGGGGGCTCTCACGCAGCAAAACTGGTCCAGTGAAAGCGGAGTTTTGCAAAGGAATACAAACATGTAAATGAATAAAAGTGTTGGAAATGTGATCACTGGGAAAACAACGAGCAGAAAGGCCCCTCCAACCTCGCCCGCCTAAGGCCAGAGATGGAGAAGGGTCACGGTACCCGCCTGTGTTCAGTCCCTAACACCCCACTGGGTCCGAGCACTGCTAAGAGTGACCCTTGAGCACAGAGCCAGGAGTAAGCCCTGAGCACAGCCGGTGTGGCGCCAAGTCCAGAGAGCTAGTCAGCTTGCCCGCAGGTCCTCTCTGAACAGTGCTCTCTAGAAGCCGGGAGGGCAGGGGGAGGCATGGGGTGGAGCTGGGGGTCCAGTTCAAGCTCTGACCAGAGCTAGCGGCCCCCCAATGTCCCTCCCTCTTTCTTTCCCAGCTTGATGGGAACAAAACCCTTTGCCGCGGCCGAGACTCGGGGCTAGACGCCAAGTGTCCACACGCTCTGCTCGGGAAGCCGCATGCCTGTCTCCTGGGGGCCCCGGCCTCACTCGAACCCCACAACAGGCCAGGGGAGGAGACCCCGCAGCGCCCGGTGGGCCTGGGAGACGCTCCCCGTCCCGAGCCGAGCTGGCCGGGCCCGGCCGCTGTCTCGCTGGCATGGGGGGGGGGCCCAGCGCCGTGGCCCCAGCTCTGCTGCTGTGTACAGAACCCACTGCCCTGTCAATGCCCGTGCAGGAGACGCCTCCGCACCCGTCAGGAGCAGGCAGACGGTGTCACTCCTCACCCCTCCGTGGGGCCCATAGGAAGCCTGGTAGGCGTCACCGTCTCGTGACGCGGACGGGAAAGGTGTGCCAATTTACCACTGTGCATTAAACCACAGACTCGCCTCGAAGAGGGTTTCTATAAAACTATTACCCGCGCCCTGTTCGGTCTAATTAAATAAGTCAATCTAGCCCTTAGGGTCGTGTCTCTCTGAAATGAGATCTTGGCGCCCCAGAGAGCCTGTAACCTTTGCCCGAGCCCTGTCCAAAACGCTCGTCTGCCTCTAGCCAACTAATCAGATTCCTTAGAAAAGGTTAGTCACACTCTCGGCTGCCACCCCCGGCCAGGGCCATTGCAGGAATTATCTCAGAACAAAATCGGCCAGAGTCACTGCAGAAACGATCCCAAACAAACAAACCAAATCCCATGACAGGGCGTGAGGGTCTCACAGCTGGACTCGGCCCGTCTCTCCTGCTCGGTCCTGGGCCTGAGCCCTGGAAGAAGCCGCCCAGCTCCGGCCTCGGCACTCCATCACCAGCACTGAATGGCAGGCCTAGTCAGCTGGGCCCTGAATGATCATGTGCCTGCGTCCAGTGAGTCCCCAGGGCCTGCCTCGTGCCTCCTCAGAACTGGTCACGCTGGGTCGAGAGGCAGAACACGGGTGAGGCGCCCGCCCTGCACGTGGCCGACCCCAGCTCTGTCTCGGCACCACGTGGTCCCCAGAGCCCTGCGGCAGGAGGCTCCCTGGGGGGTGGCCTGGGTCACTCTCCACTCCCAGGTTCCCTCCTGGGCCCGCTGGCCTGGGTGACTGAGAATCACCAGCTCCCCCTTGCCCGGCCTCCTGCACCCCCTCAGGAAGCCCCGGAGAATGGGAAGACGCAGACGTGTTTATTTAGCAGCCAATTATGGGCACCGAGGCTGGCAGCGCCTGAACACGCTTATCTCCGAGAACAGCCGCGGGCATCGGGCCCGGATTCTCCTTCTGCCTTTCACGCCGACGCGCTGAACAATCTTGATAAAACACTTCGGGTTTCTGAATTTCAGTTCTGTGTATTCAAACAGAGAAGCAGCTCTCGCTGCCGCCGGACGCGCCGTGGAGATTGCCATCAGGACAGCCCGCGAGCGCCGACACAGCGACACGGGCTCCGAGCAGCAGCCCACGCCCGGGCGAGCCTCGGGGCCTCAGGAGGCCTCATGTCCGCTGACGCTCATGCCACAACTGCCGTGTCACATTCCCGGCTTCACGCCGAGACTCCCGACCCTCGACCGTTTCCACAAACTGTTTCCCTCGATGCACTGCTTGTCTGATCTCACACCAGCCACGAGCCCGAGACCCTCCCAGCCCCCTCCATGCCCCAACGCCAGGAGAGCGGCCCCCCGACATCCACTCGAGTGTCCCAGGGGGTCCGCCAGGCCCCCCGCTTGGAGGGTCTCGCTCTTGGCAATGGGAAGATGCTCTGGGATGGCACAGGCCCCTTGAGGTGGCTCCACGGTGCTGTTCTGGAGTGTTCCGGAGTGTTCCGGAGTGTTCCGGAGAAGCCTGAGGAAGACACGAGGGGCTGTCATCATCTCCAGGGCAAAGAACTCGCCAGGAACCAAGGGGCGTTTGTCCCACAGACCCCACCTGAAAACCCGACTGAGGCCTGCGGCGGGGGGGGGGGGGGCGGGGGCGGCGGAGTCGCCCTCTGGGCTGGCCTGTCTCACTGAGGCCCAGGGACAGGAGCTGCTGAGCAGAGGCCCAGGGGGTGGGGGGCCGGGTGTGGATCTGTTCACAGCTACAGAAGCGGCCGCTCCCGTCTCATGGACACGCCCTCAGACACGAGGCTCCTAAGAGGTCATCCAGTCACCTGGACAGAGGGTCAGCACGCGCTGGCAGGTGCGGCTGAGGGCAAACTCCACGGGTGTGTTTTCATCAGGCTCCGGCTGAACTTCAGCGGACGACCACGCCGTCTGCTCCTGCGGCTCCTGAGACCGAGTGAGAAATCACACCAGCGAGCCTCCGGGTGGTGCAGGGGGGCGTGACGTGGCTGCAGGGACCTCGCCTGCGGTCTCCCAGGGCCAGCTAACAGGTGCCCTGGGAGGCCTTAGCAGACGCCAGGCTGCACGATTCGCCGATAAATGAAAGGAACCAGAAGCTCGGAGAGACAGAGCTGAACTCTGACCTGTTCGGTGAGAGTCCTGCAAGGGTCAGTGTGGCAAAGGGAGGGCGGGCGCGGGGCACCCCCAGGAACCTCCAGACACACGCCGCACGCGGGAGCTGGGACTCTCACTCGCCAGCTGGCACTGAAGCAAAAGGAAAACCAAAGGGACTAATTTTTGATCAGATCACAGCGATTCTATCAGGTGACTGTGTGTGTGCAGCCAGCAGTGAGCCCGGGCTCAAGGCGGAGTCAACCCCGACCCTGAAGAACCTGCCAACGCAGAACGGCCTGCTCAGCGGGCAGACCTGGGAAACACAACCACGTGCACAGACCAGACAGGCACCCGCCACCCACGCCACACCCACACCGCCAGCATCCACCAACCCGCCACCCACGCCACACCCACACCGCCAGCATCCACCAACCCGCCACCCACGCCACACCCACACCGCCAGCATCCACCAACCCGCCACCCACGCCACACCCACACCGCCAGCATCCACCAACCCGCCACCCACGCCACACCCACACCGCCAGCATCCACCAACCCGCCACCCACGCCACACCCACACCGCCAGCATCCACCAACCCACCACCCACACCGCCAGCATCCACCAACCCGCCACCCACGATCCCACTATCCACGTTCCCGCCATCCGCGATCCTCCCCAGCAGCCTGATGAAGCAACAAAGCTGTCTGCTAGATCATCTTCATCCTGATTTATGCATCAAAACACTTTTAGCCAAAGTGCTATCACACTTTTAAAAAGTATTAGCGTAATAGGAGGTATTTTCTTCAACATGATTTTCCTTTTTCTCAGAGAACTCTCATATGATCTCTTTTTAAATTAAAAATAACCCTTACCTGTAGAATTATAACTAATGCCAACATCTTTATTTTTTATGCACATCTTTAGAAGAGAAGCAACAGAGGCAAAATCAAATTCCGCCCTCACCGTCACTTGTCACACACAAACACCAGACAAGTTCCTTAGCCTTCATGCCTCCATTCTGACCCAATCCGAAAATGTCTGAGATAATGCCGGCCCTTCAGGGCTACCGTGTGCTCCACATGCTAATACATGCAAAATGCCTGAAACCGCGCCCAAAATCTAGTAAATGATACAAAGATGCTGACTCTTCTTGTGACTATTATTTCCTATAATGGATTTTTCTTTTTGATGAGGCAAGGGTGTTGGGGCCCCACCCAGCAAAGATCAGGGCTTATTCTTGGCTCTTCACTCAGGGATCAGTCCTGGAGGGCTCGGGGGACTCTATGGGATGCCGGGATTGAACCTGGGTTTGAGGCATGCCATGCACACACCCCACCTGCTATACTATCGCTCCAGCCCCTCCTCAAACAAATTCTAATAAGTTATTGGGGAGAAAGGCTCATGGCTTTAGGAAATTTTACTATGCGTTATATAATTACTATGTAAAATTACTATGTAAATTTTTTCCAGAAAGGATAGTACAAAATAAATTATTTACCCATAAGAAATGCGTTTTCCTATCTTATATCAACACTGCATATGCAATATACAAATGTGGTCTATCTTCTAGGCAAAAATCAATACTATAAATATAAGCATAAAGGGGATAAAGAAAATCTCACTGAAACACTTGGAAAGATAAATTATGTGTTGACAAGGAAAGGCCTGAAACTGTGACTTAATCTGGCTCTTTAAAAAACCTCAGGCTTTGCTACCAAAAAGAGAAAAAAGGAGGGCACAAAAAATAATTAGTCAAACAAAATACCAAATGAATTACCACTAGAAGGAGGAAAATAATTAGTCACTGAGGGAAAGTAGCGAGTCTCGCAGCTGTGTCCTGGAGAGTGAGGGCCGGGAGCGGAGGGGGCCTCGCTCCTGAAGGCAGACCGGTGGTGCGCGGTGCGCGGGGTGAAGCCAGGGCCGCGGTGGGGGACGGAGCCGGACTGTCCACTGCGGGAGCCCTGACAGCCGGGTGGAGGCCTATGGCCACACCGTGCAGTGACCCACACGACAGTGATGCAGCGTCCTCTGGGGACGCCAGGCCCTGCGGGTCACTGGCTGTGTCTCCTGAGTCACCCTGGACTTGGTCAGAAGCCAGCAGGCGGCCGGGTGTGGCCCCAGACCCATCTGAGGGGCCACGGGGGCGTGGACTCCAGGGGGAAAGTCCAGCAGGAGGCCCATGGGTGTGAGAACGGAGGACGGAGCAGAGGGAGACACACAACCGCGGCGTTTGCAGGAGGAAGCGCGACACATGCGGGCCGCCAGCGCCCAGCCCGAGCTGGGAAGACACCTGCCTCCCTCCTCATCCTGGAGCCGAGGGGGCACCAGGGCCACACTCCGCAGGGCTGGGGGCCACGGGGATGCGGGGCGGGGTGGCACGGCGATGGCACCTTCACCCCGCAGCGCCCTTCCCTCAGAGGGGTCGGGAGGAAGTTTCTCCCAGAAACGACTCGGACTGAGAATTTCACTAGGCTCAGTAAGTTCTCAAGCACCAGCCAGCAGCGGCCTGGGGCGGGGCGGTGGGTGTGTCCGACCCAGCAGCTGCCCACGGTGCCATAAGTGCTTCTCGTGTCCCCAGTCACCGGAACGAGCCTATTACAGTCAGTGAGTTCTCAAGGCAGTAAATGGCTCTTCTCTGAATTACTCTGTATCCGTTTCTGTTATAGTAAAGATACCTAAAGTGTTAATCGTCAGACACTAGTGGTAGCTCCTTGGGGTCTCCCAGGAACCTCCCCACACTATCCCTCATAGAAACCTGTAATAATTTATTTGAAAGGCCATTACTCCCAAATTCACATATTTTTAGAAGACCTTGAATTAAGTATTTTTAGTAGTATACTAAGGAGTGAATTACTTAAGAGGTCATGGGATCTCTCAAAATAATTCATTTAGAAATCAAGAGAATGCTTTCATGAAAGGTCTGACCACTATTTATTTCTTAAGATACAGAATAGTCTTCGAAAGTGAAATTGCTTATTGTGGCTTCAATCATTAAATGAAAATGTGGCAAACTGAAAATGTGGAAGTGAGATCCAGGCTAGAAGAATACAGAGTGAGTATCAAGCAGCTGACTCTGGTCCTACTCAGGCATCGTGTCTGACTCACGCCTGAACATGGGTTACAAGCAGAACACACAGCACATACACGCACCAAACACAGGACACATCTATACAATGATGCCATGCTTTTATGACATATATGTGTAATAGAACGCCAGTGTAAGATTAGGTAATAGAATAATGTAATTATAACCATAATATATACAAATTTACTGTTACATAACATACAAAATATTTATGAATATCTGTGAAATATTTTATATAAAATATTTAGCCATATAAAATATTTAGTCATGGGCTGGAGCGATAGTGCAGTGGGTAGGGTGTTCATCTTGCACATGGCTGACCCGGGTTCGATTCCTCCACCCCTCTCGGAGTGCCCGGCAAGCTACTGAGAGTATCTTGCCCCCACGGCAGAGCCCCCATGGCAAGCTACCCATGGCGTATTCGATATGCCGGAAACAGTAACAGCAAGTCTCACAGTGGAGATGTTACTCGAGCAAATCAATGAGCAACGGGATGACAGTGATACAGTGACAGTGACAGTGATTTAGCCATATGTAAAATCTATCCTAATTATATCTACACATATGTTATATATTCTATGTGCATACTTGTGTTTGTCTATGTATGTCATTTATCATACATATGTGTTTGCACATGCATGTACTTTGCACATATTTTATAATTCACACATTTATGTACTTGTTTTTGAAAGAACAACTGGAAAACAACATATTTTTAAGAACAAAGGGGAGTTTCATTTTTTTCTTACATCTTTCAGCTTAAGGAGAATTAAGGAGAGAACTTTATATTGTTCTCAGCTGAATAATTACAAGTATAAAATAAAAACTAGTAATGAAATGATTACATGTGCAGAAAGACCTTCTAATTACACTACATGAACATTCTCAAAGGTCAAAAATTAACACTCCAGCCAAGTCTCATCCATAGTAAAGAGCATCCCCACTCATTTTTTCTATCTGTAATGACAAATAAGAGATTGCAAATAAGAAACTGTGTGTAATGAGAATTATGAAACTGTAATGAGAGCCGAGATGCCGGGACCAACCCCACAGTCAGCCAGGGAAGGGGGGAGGTCTCTGCCTTGGGCGGCCCTCGCCAGTAGTGGGGCGGGAGCTGATGGGCCAGAGAGACTGACCGGCGCTTCTGGTTTGTTTGGGGCCCCCGGAGCTGGGAAGGATGCTTCATTCTTTTCTTCCTGTAGATTCCAGCTCACCCCTGGAGGGTAACGGGCCCCTCTCCGCTGACTCTCCCCTAATCACCCACCACCCCATCCCGAGCTTCTCCACGCCGTCGTGCTCATGCCTGTGGCACACTATCCTTAAAAACTGATCAAAATAAGGTGATTTATATCTTCCTGAGACGCGCAGTCGATGCATTTGTAACTATGAGTAATTTACAATTTGTAAAATGAAATAATTTGTGAAAGTAGCAAGTTGTAAAAAGCTCTTGTCAGGATTGTGTGTGCGTGGGGGGCGCCCAGCGGTAGGTGGGTGTGTGCGGGGCTACTCCAGCCCGGCGCTGGCTCAACCCCTTTGTTCCCCTGATTTGCCTTTTGTTTTGTTTGGGGAGAGCCACACAGGCAGGAGAAGGGCCATCCTGGCTCTGTGCTCAGGGGTCAGCCCTGTGGTGCAGGGGAGGGGACGGGACTGAACACGGGTTCCTCACGCAGGGAGAGGTCTGCATGCGTGTAGCGGCCCTCCAGCCAAACGGCTCCTATTACTCAGTTTAGGCGGTTAGGGAAAAAAAAGTGTCCATGGTCTGTTTTTTTGTTTGTTTGTTTGTTTTTCTGCTTTTTGGGTCACACCCGATGATGCACAGGAGTTACTCCTGGCTCTGCACTCAGGAATTACCCCTGGCCGTGCTCGGGGGACCACATGGGATGCTGGGAATCGAACCCGGGTCGGCCGCATGCAAGGCAAACGCCCTACCCGCTGTGCTATTGCTCCAGCCCCAAATGGTCTGTATTTTAAGAATATTTTAGAACATAGGGGACACTATTTTACCAAAAAACAAAAATAAAAATAAAAAAACATCATAAGCATACATTCTCAGCAATTAATAGCACACTATTAAAAAATTATAAAATTCTACGGGGAGTTAAAGTGACGAATGATGTGGGCTTGTGCCCTGCCTTTTTCCACACCTCCATCACAAACGTTTCCTTCTTGCTTCCTCAGCTCACGCCCTGCCGGAACGGCTCACGGGAGACCGCCCTGCTCTCCAGAACGTCCCCAGGTGGAAGGCCCGTCTCTCTCAACTCGGTGGAGAGGACAGAGAGGACGGATGTTCTCCTCCTACAAGGCTGAGCGGCGTCTCCCTGGGCTCATCTGGATGTGGGGGACACGCAGCTCACAGCCCCCCGTGCCCCCAGCCTGCCTCCACGCTACAGGGGGGTGCCCGAGACCAAGAGTCACAGGGTCCCCAGGCGCAGGGCGGGAGGAGGGGACGCGTTCCCTCTGGCGGGCATCAGGGTCACCAGAGCTCCATGGTCTCTGAACGTGAGGCGAGGGGCGGGGTGGGGGGGGGCAGCACCCAGCCATTTCCTCAGCAGCCAGAGTCTGCGATCATCGAGCACAGAGCTTGAGTCTTGGCCGAGGCAGAGTTCCAGGTCTGAGGTGAGGTCGGTGCGTGAGGCCCTTCGGGAAAGAGGCTCCAGAGAAGAGCGGCCGGGGCGGGGAGACGGCGCTGCTGGGGAGCAGGTGCACATGTGGGGGGCGGGGGCGGCTCCAGACTCCGCAGGGGCCCTGCTTCCCTCTGCTGCCTCCAGGGCAGGGGCCCCTCTGGGCCACCCCCGCCACCCCCCCCCCCCAGAGAAATCAAGCAGCAGCCAGCGAGCACGGCCCCAGACGGCTCCACTCGGGTACTGTCCTGGGGGGGGCGGGGGTCAGGGCCCCTTCACACCACACGGACTCTCTCCTGAGAACCACCAAGGCAGCACAGGCATTAAAAAAAAAACTTTGGAAATTTAAGCTACATATTTTCCTTGCTATATTACCAGAAATACAAACCCTCTCATAGAGCGGACATAGAAGATGTATAATACAAATGCAAACTACCACCACGGATGATCCTACAACACAGTCCACTCACAGAGAGAGACGCAGACACGCGAATGGCTCAGAGGGACAGCTGGGCTTCGAAGTCCAAGCACTGGACTCCGTCAGAGTGGCAGACCGGCCCGACACCTGGCCCGGCCCCGCCGGCCGGCCCGTCACACCCAATGTTCCTATTCTTTGGGTGGTGTTCGCCGTAACTTTTCCTCCTGGACACACGAGCCTTAAGTCTTCATCATAAGACACTAAAAGTGACAAAGATTTGAATGAAAACGTTTTCTGTGTATAGGAGAGCTATATTTTAAATGCCAGTTATTCCAAATTGATTTACAAGGTTAACATAATTCCAAACAAAATCCCATACTAAAATGAAAATATAGACGTGAAAATTATCAGATGTGAAATGATAAGTTGGCATTTCAAAGCAATAGAAGAAATTATAAAAGAAATAAGAACATGTTAGGAATATCTACATATATTTATACAGGGCTGGAGCAATAGTGCAGCGGGTAAGGCGTTTGCCTTGCACGCGGTCAACCCAGGTTCTATTCCTCCATCCTTCTCAGAGAGCCCAGCAAGCTACAGAGAGTATCTCGTCCTCACAGCAGAGCCTGAAAACTCCCGGTGGTGTATTCGATATGCCAAAAACAGTAACAACAAGTCTCACAATGGAGACTTTTCTGGTGCCCGCTCGAGCAAATCGGTGAACACGGGAGGACAGTGATACAGTGATACAGTGTTTTTTTTTTTATGATCTGGGTCACACCTGGCAGTGCCCAAGGATGACTCCTAGATTTGTGCTCAGGGACCACTCCTGGCAGGGCTCAGGGGACCACATGTGGTACGAAGGACAAAACCTAGGTTGGCTGTCACAAGGCAAGCGCCTTACCTGAAACACTATCTTTCCAGCCCCCCAGACCACAATTCGTTCTGTTTTGGGGGCTTACACCTAGCGGTGATGGGGCTAACTCCTGGCTCTGCATTCGGGGTGAGGCGCCCACACGGGGTCCCGGGCATCCCACCCAAGTCTGCTGTGTGCAAGGCAAGACCTTGCCCGTGGGACTATCATTCTGGCCTCCTCAGACCATAATTTTTTAACTGGAAATTTATAATCAAAACCACCCTTGAAAGGAAAAAATGCCCTGATGAAACAGTTGTGAGACCCGATGCACCCTGAAACAGCCAGTTCCTCACAGATTTAAAGTCCACAGCAAATTAATAATCTGTGAACAGGAAAGTGGACGGAAAGTGTAGGACTCACGGAGCCCAGCAGTAAGAAGTCGGGAGAGGGGGTGAAAACACTCCTCCAAGGATAGCACAGCAGGGCGGGTCGCCGGCCCCAGGACAGGGCAGAGGGTGCAGAGAGGAAGCCTGGGGGTCCGAGCTGGCGGGTGGCGCAGAGACGGAAGCCCTCGCCCACTGCTGGCGGGCCTGTCTCCCGGCTCAAAGGAGCAGAACCAGAACTCCCCACGGCCCCGGGACACCACTCCTTGGCCTCTCCCCCCACCACAAACACATGAACTCGCAGGTCCGACGCGTGCCCAGGCACCGAGGCCTCTGCTGAGAGGAGCTGCCCGTGTGTCACGAGGCCGCGGCGTGTCCGCAGAGAACAGCATGTCTGAAGGAAGGACGGACGTGAATGAGGGGAGCAGCTGGGTGAGGTGCGTCGGGAGGGGAGGGTCGCTCGCCTGAGGTTTGAACACAGGCTGGGGGGCAGAACTGCAGGGTTGCTCCGCAGGCTGAGTCTGGGGCGGGGCAACGGGGCCTTTGACACTGGGGAGGGAGGTGGGCACTGCTGGTGGCTGTGGGCTGGAATGCCACGTGCATGGAACGGTCTGAACATGCGTATCACACGGTCTGACTAACGACTCTGCAAAGGGCACAGCGGCAGGGCAGGCACAGTGCCCCACTCGGCGCCCAGGCGAGAGGGGAGTCTCCGGCCTGCTTTCAAGAGCAGACCCCAGGAGCTCGGACTGCGACTGCAGGATCTGTCCCAATGTGTGGCCCCGCCCCCTCAGGTAAACCAAGGCAGGGGCTTCTGGTTTATCTCCCTGTTCCTGCTGCATTGGACCCACATCCAGAGCTCTCCTTCTGGCTACCCCAAGCACATTAGCCCAATGCCCCACTAACCCCACTCCAACCAACATACCCCCAAAACTCACAGCAATAGCAGGGCCCACAGGATCAGTACAACCCCAGTCTACAAGTAACATAGTGGCTGGAGAGACAGCACAGCAGGAGGGCGTTTGTCTTGCACGCAGCTGACCTGAGTTCGATTCCCAGCATCCCATATGGCGGCCCGAGCACTGCCAGGAGTGATTCCTGAGCGCAGAGCCAGGAGTAACCCCTGTGCATTGCCGGGTGTGACCCAAAGAGCCAAAAATAAATAAATAAATAAATAAATAAAGTAACAGTAAGTTCCGGCCAAAGAACACGTCTCCCGAGTCAGCACAAGAGACCCACACAAGTCACAGGAGCACCAAGGGGAAGATGGTACCCTTGAAGGGGAACAACGAGACCACCAGAGTCCTCCCTGGCAGTGAGAGGGGCTCCACAGGCACCTGGGGAAACAGCACAGACCCCCACCAGGAGGAGGGGAGGAAGACAGGAGCCCTAAAGCCCAGACAAGGAATTCCCACATACATGATCTCTGATAAAGAACTCAGAGACGAAATGGTGAGGATATTTAATGACTCAAAGAAACAGTGGAACGGACATCCAATAAAACACAGGCGGAAATGAGAGCAGAAATAGGAAAACAACCAACAGAAGTACCATTAATAAAAAATTTGGTAGGTGGAAGGAAAAGTTCAATGGGAACTCTCAATAGTAGAATGACAACAGCTGAAGACAGAATCAGTGAGTTTAAAGGTGCGCTGCAGAAAGCATTCAGGCAACAACAGAAGGTGGATAAAGACCTCAAAGTAGTTCAGGGACTCAAGGACGGGCAAGAGAACTATGGGATGAATTTAAGAGGAACAACAGAAGAATCATCAGAGTCCCAAAGGGAAAGGGAGGTAACCCCAATGAGATAGCAACAGAACACAGGTATCCAGATCCAAGAAGCTCAAAGGTAGCTAAGAGACCCTAATAAAAAGACTCCAAGGTATATCCAAGATATATCCTAATCAGAACCAGCGACTGAGACACAGTACTGCAAGCAGCAACATTAAAGAAGAAAATTACATACAAAGGAGCGTCCTCAGATTTACAGCAGACTTACCAGACAAAACTCTCTGTGGGATACAGTGAAGAAACTCATTGAAATGAATGCCTCACCAAGAATACTTTACCTGGCTAGACTCATTCAGTGTTAAAGGAACGATACACAACTTCATGGATAAACAATAGCTCAGGAACTTCAGAGACTCAAAATCAACTTCAAAAGAAGGACTGAAGGGGTGACTTCTTCAGTCAAATCCCACACGCATGACAAACCTCTACAGAAAGATGGCACAAAGCCCATGACAATAATCTCTCTTAGTGTCAGTGGTCCAAATGCATCAATTAAGGACACAGGGTGGCAAAATGGATTAAAAAACTGAATCCAACATTCTGCTGCCTACAAGAAGTACATTTGAACAGTCAGAGCAAGCACAGACTCAAAGTCAAATGCTGAAAAACAATTCTTCAAGCAAACAACTTCTCAAAGGCCAGGGTGGCCAACCCAGACTAATCTGGCAGCATAGATTTCAGATCAAAAAAGGTTAGAAGAGACAGTGAAGGCCATTTCTTAATAACCTAGGGATATATATGCACCTCAGGAAGAAATCACACTCCTAAATGTAAAACAACTGCTCACAGACTTCAAGGAGTACACCGGTAGAAGCACAATAGTAGTCGGAGATTTCAACACCGCTTGTCACCTCGATAGATCAACGAGACTAAAACTTAACAAGGAAACACTAGCTTTGAAGGAAGAAATGGAAGAGAGAGGGCTAATACATGTATACAGGGCTTTTCATTCCCAAAAGCTGAATACACATTCTTCTCCAGTGCACATGGGACATTCTCCAAGATAGACCGTATACTGGGCCACAAAACATACCTCCATAAAATCAAGAAAACAGAAATTGTATCAATTATCTTTTCAGACCATGATGCACTGAAAATAGAAGTTAACCACGCATGGAAATGGAGAATCAAATCAAACATCCGGAAATTAGCTCCTTACTGAACACCAGTGGGTTAGAAAGGAAATCAAGGGAAAAAATCAAAAGATTCCTCAAAACAAATGAGTATGAAGACACGAGCTACCAGGACATGTGAGACACAGCAAAAGCTGTGTTAAAAGGAAAGTTGATAGCTCTTCAAGTGTTCATCAGGAAGGAAGAAAGGGCCCACATAAACAACTTGATTTCACAGCTTAAGATCTTAGAAAATGACCAACAAAAGGAGCCCAAAAAAAGGCAGGGGAAAAAAAATAATAAAACTCAGAGCAGAAATTAATAAACTGGAATCCAAAAAAACAATCCAAAAGATCAATGAAACCAAAAGCTGGTTCTTCGAAAAAAAAAAAAAACAAGATTGATAAATTACTATCAAGACTCACAAAGAAAGAGAAAGGACCCTAATAAACTGAATAGAAAGGAAAAGGGGAAGACCACAAACACCACAGAAATTCACAAGATCCTCAGAGATTACTCTGAGAGTCTGTATGCCATGAAGCAAGGGAACCTAGAAGAAATGGATGAATTCCTGGATTCCTATAATCTCCCGAGGTTGAACCAAGAAGACTTGAAATACCTGAGTGGACCTATCATCATCAAGGAAACTGAAATGGTCATCAAAAGTCTTCCCCAAAACAAAAGCCCAGTTCCAGATGGATTTACTAATAAATTCTTCCAAATCTTTAAAGGGGACCTACTGCCAATCCTTTTCAAGCTTTTCCAGGAAACTGAAGAAACAGAAAGATTCCCTAAAAGTTTCTATGAGGCAAAAATCACCCTGATACTAGAAGGAGAGAGAGATAGCACAAACGCGAAAAATTACAGGTCGATATCCCTGATAAACACAAATGAAAAGATCCTCAACAAAACACTAGCACAGAGAATCCAATGGCTCATCAAAAAGATCATGCACCAGGACTCACCCCGGGGATGCAAGAATAGCTCAACATTCACAAGTCAATCAACAGAATAGATCGTATCAATTAAAAAAATTAAAACCATATAATCATATCAATGGATGCAAAGAAAGCATTTGACAAGATCCAACACCTATTCATGATAATGCACAAAATGGGAGTGGAGGGGCTTTCTTCAATATACTTTCCTCAAACTTTGCTCAAAGCCATCTGCCACAAGCCCGCAGCAAGCATTATTCTCAATGGAGAAAAACTAAGATCAGGGACAAGACAAGGATAACCACTCTTGCCACTTCTATTCAATATTGTACTGGAAGTACCTGCTATAGCAGTTAGGGAAGAAATGACATTAGGGACATCCAGATAGAAAAGGAGGAAGTCAAGCTCTCGCTATTTGCAGATGATATTATACTATACTTAGAGAACCCTTAAGCCTCTACCAAAAAGCTCCTACAAACAATCGATCTATATAGTAGAGTGGCAGGTTACAAAATCAATACCCAAAGTCCATGGCTTTCCTATATGCAAATAATAAAAGAGGAAAATTATATTTTAAAAAATCCTGTTCACAAGTATGCCTCAGAAAACCAAGTACCTCAGAATCAACTTAAAGGGGAAAAGGACCTCTATAAAGAAAACTACAAAATGTTACTTCAAGAAACAAAAGAGATGTGAGGAAATGGAGGCACATCCCTTGCTCATGGATTGGGGAGAATTAACATTGTCAAAATGGCAATACTCCCCAAAGCATTATACAGATTCAATGTGGTCCCTATAAGGATACTCGTGACATTTTTCAGAGAAATAGATCAAACACTCCTAAAATTCATATGGAACAACAAATTCCCCTGAATAGCTAAAGCAATCCTTGGGGAAAAAGAAGATGGGAGGCATCACCTACCCCAACTTCAAACTGTCCTACAAGGTGGTAGAAATTAAAACAGCATGGCACCGGAACAAAGATAGACCTGCAGAGTAATGAAATAGAGTTGAATATCCTGAAAGAGTCCCTCAAATACATGATCATTTAATCTTTGATAAGGGAGCAAGAAATAGGAAGTAGAGCAAGGAAGCCCCTTTAACAAGTGGTGCTGGGAAAATGGGGCAGCTACATGCAAAAAAAATGAACTCAGGCCTCTATCTAACATAAAAATCAGAAAAAAATGGGTTAAAGACCACAATATCATACCTGAATCCACAAGGTACAATCCACAAGGAAGAAAAGGCATGCAAAACCCTCCATGGCACTGAAACTAAAGGCAGCTCGAAGATGAAATACCACTGACCAAGCTAGCGGAAGCAAAGACAGCAAATGGGACTGCATTAAACTGAGAAGCTTCTGCATCTCCGAAGAAACAGTGGCCAGGATACAAAAACAGCCCATGGAATAGGAAAAATTATTCACCCAATACCCATCTGATCACGTGTACCACTTGTCATCCTGTTGATCTTCGATTTGCTCGAGCGGGTGCAAGTAACATCTCCATTTGTCCCTGTCGTGTACTAGTGTCAGTGGTATCTGCTCGCTCCAGGAACACGAAGAGCTTCAAACTGTTCATTCGGGATTTTGACGAAGAAGTCTGGCCACCTCATAGGTGGGCGGCCACACGGTCTTTTGACGTCCTGGGGATCCAGTCAGTAACAGCTCTAGTCCAGCAGTCATCTCTATATCACATTACGTGTCTGGTCCATCTGATTTTTGACGCCTTGGCAAACAAGACAGTGTCCCTGATTCTTGATCCCTGATGGAGGTCGGAACTCTGGATTCCTTCTCTTACTTGGGTGAAATATGATATTCCAAGCAGAGCTCTTTCGATTCCTCTTTGGGATACCCGAATAGCGTTCCTGTCTTGTTTTTGTAGGGCCCAGATCTCTGAGGTGTATGTTAGTGCAGGAAGAACGGTGGAGTCGAAAAGATGTCCCAGAGCTGGAGGTTCTTCATCCTCTTAACCACTTCTTCAACGCTCTTGAAGGCGTTCCATGCTGCTCTCTTCCTCCTGCACAGTTCTGGCACCAAGTCGTTCCTCATGTTGAGTTCTCAACCCAGGTACACATAGCTGCTACATTCGGAGATGTTCGTTCTGTTGAGAGCAAATGCGTCGGGGACTAGTTCATTTTTCATGAATATTGTTTTGCTGAGATTCAGCTGCAGTCTGACCTTTCCACACTCGCAGGTGAAGTCAGCCAGCATTTGTGCCGCTTGGCTGATGTTTGGTATTATCAGAACGATGTCATCAGCAAAGCGGAGGTGGTGTAGTTGCCGACCATCTATCTTCACTCCCATTCCTTCCCATTCCAGTTGTTGCATGACATTCTTGTGGGTGGCACTGAAGAGTTTCGGTGAAAAGGTATCACCCTGCTGAACGTCTTTACGTCGATGATCACTTCCTTGTAGAATGGTGAGATCCTGGTGGTGAATCCATAATACAGCTCACAGAGGATCCTGATGTATTGAGTTTGAACACCCTGTCTGTCTAGGGCTTTGATGACCACTTCAGTCTCAACAGAATCAAAGGCCCTCTTTAAATCGATGAACGTTAGATAGAGCGGCACCTTGAACTCTCAAAAAACCTCAATGAGCTTGGTCACTGTGTGGATATGGTCATCATGCTGAATCCTTTTCGGAACCCAGCTTGCTCGCATGGTTGTCCTTCATCTAGTGTTCTGCCTATTCTATTCAGGATGACTCTAGTGAATAACTTATAGACGATGGACAACAGGCAGACTGGGCGATAGTTGCTGATGTCATGGATATCTCCCTTCTTGTACAATAGGACGGTCCTGCTGGTTTTCCATTGGGACAGAACCTTGCGTTTGAACAGGTAGCATGTGAAGAGCCGAGCCAGTGTACTAATGAGTACTGGCAGCAGATTCTTCAGATGTTTGGGTCCGACCTTGTCTGGACGGGGTGCTGTACTTGTCTTTACTGATGAAATGGCGTGTCAGATTTCGGAAAGGAGGACATTGGGAACAACATATCCATCCTGCAGAATTTGGTATGTGGGCAGGTGGACGTGGCTATCGAAGAGATCCGAGTAGAAGTCATGAATAATCCTCTCCATTGCCCTTCTGGCCAATGAAGCAGAAGCCAGAAAAAGTATTCGAAATGCTCACCTGTCCTTCGCCAAATACAAGGCCAAGATGACTGCCCTCCGACGTCCTGATGGATCTATCACATCCTCCAGAAGAGCAATACCCATCTGATAGGGGTGAATATCAAAGATATTCAAGGTACTGGCAGAACTTTACAAGAAGAAACATCCAACCCCATTTAAAAATGGGGAGAAGAAATGAAGAGGAACTCCCTCAAAGAAGAAATTCAAATGGCCAAAAGGCACATGAAAAAATGCTCCACATCACTAATCATCAGGGAGATGCAGACCAAAACAACAATGAGACAACATCTCACACCACAGAGACTGGCACTCATCCAAAAGAACAAGAACCCACTGCTGGTGCGGAAGTGGGGAGGAAGGGGCTCTCCTTCAGTGCTAGTGGGGATGCCGACTGGTCCAGCCTTTTTGGAAAACAATATGGACATTCCTCAAAAAACTAGAAATTGAGCTCCCATTTGACCCAGCAATACCACTCCTGGGAGTATACCCCAGGTGTCCAAACACACAGCAGAAACACCATCTGCACCCCTATGTTCATTGCAGCACTGTTCACAACAGCCAGAACCTGGGGACAACCTGAGTGCCCAAGAACAGACGGCCGGATAAAGAAACTCTGGCACCATGCAGCGGTCGGGAAAAAGGAAGTCATGAAATTTGCCTACAAATGGATGGACATGCTGAATGAAGTGAGTCAGAAGGAGAGGGACAGATAGAGAATGACTATTCATTTGTAGGATATTAAAAAAAAGTATAAAAAGTATAAGACTAATATCCAAGACCAGGAAAACCAGAGGCAAGAAGACTGATCAATGGTTGGAAGCTACCACAGTGTGTCGGGTGGAGGGCAGTTAGGGTAGAGAAGGGACCAATGTGACAATGATGATTGGAAATGATCACGCTGGACAAGAACCGAGTGTTGAAAGAAGGATATACATGACAAGCTTTCAGCGTCTGTAAACTATGATGACCAAAAGGAGGGGAGAGGGGAGAGGGAGGGGGTGGCGGGGAGACTCGGGACATGGTGGTGGGAATGTGCACTGGTGAAGGGACGTGTGTTGGAACATACGGACTGAAATCCAATCATGAACAACTCTGTAGCTGTGTATTTCACTATAATTCAATAAAATTTTTTTCAGGTGTCAGCTGAACTTATTTATTTATTTATTATTGAATCACCATGAGAACAGTAACAAACAAAGCTTTCAGGATTAAGTCTCAGTCATACAATGATCAAACCCCCATCCCTTCACCAGTGCACATGTTCCACCACCAAGAACCCCAGCGTACCCTCCCTCCCACCCCCCACCCTGTGCAGATGATTTTCACTTTACTCTCTCTTTACTTTAAGTTCATTTTTTTAAAAAAAGGAAAAAAATTTAAAAATTTTAAATTAAAAAAGAACAACACAGGAAACAAGTCAATATAACGACTACTAACACTTAAAATCTTTTGTTCCTTTTAAAAGCCAACCAACACACCAAAACCCCTACCTATTAAATTAAAATATGAGTCCGACGGGGTGGGGGAGGGCAACACATGTTGGCTCCCTTCCCTCCTGGCCCCGCCCACTCGCGCAGACCACAGCGTGAGCCCCGGAGCAGGGTGGGAGTGACCCCGGTCACTGCCAGAGCAAACGGAAGGGAAGGGAAGGGCTGCAGCAGAGCAGCGTGACCCACCAGTGGACAGTCCACCACTCCACCGGCTTGACGCCAGGTCCGCAAGGCCCACCTTCCTGGGTGGACGTTTCCCAAGAGGTCAGATGGGGCAGTCCCGAGCCTGCCACTCAGGAGCACTGCGGGATTTAATGAGATAGAACATCACAGAGACTGAACGAAGGATTAAGGGCTCGATCAATGTCGGCTGCTATTGTTTTTATTAGCATGATTATTGGAAAATAATCTAATAATGTGCATAAAGGCCCTCAAAAGATACGTTCGTTCTTCAGAACAGTCACTTAACTTCTGGGAATGGACTCTGTGAAAGGAATGCCAGCACAGCCTTGATGCAGGGCCCGGGGGAGACGCCAGAGTGCAGCCAGGTGATGCTGACCCACTACAATCACGTGCTCTGCAAGGACATGCTGTATTTCTGACAAAACAGAGAAGGCAGCTTTTATTGTGATGGATGTAAATTGAGGAAAACAGCCATAAAATTATGCTCACCCCCAAATATTAAAATTCCTGCCAGTGAACATAGAAACACATACACACACACGTGCGCACACAGACACGCACACACAGAAGGAATGCCATGAACACTGGTCACTCAGAGCAGCCGCACAAGAGTGGTCACCCAGAGCAGGGGCCTCGTGCTACACCTTCCACGCCCCTTTTGCATGGCTTTAGACTTTCTCCATCTAAAGAACTTTCCACCATAATCCTAGTTTTCTAATAAATATTTGAGAAAATAATTGTGGGATACAGCCACTAACCATGATCACCAGCGGCAAAAAAACGGATTAGAGGGGATTTCCCAACACTAGGAAGGGGATAACTGTTAAATAAACATTTTGACAAGCCATTTAACAGGCTGACGATTTGATTAGCAAATTCCACTGGTTCAACATTCATTAAATGGGGAAACTTTAAAGCACTAAAGTGAGTAAAATGACCTAAATTATCTACTCACTGAACTTCAGATAATTTAAACTTAAAGGAACGGACACAATTTTGAGCTAAACTTCACCTAAACTCTTTAGCCCTGAGTCCTGTGTGCGCGTGGGCGGGGGAGGGGCAGGACCCTCGCCCTGCACGCAGGAAGGAGGCAGCACAGCCCGAGGAAGTACTGAGCAGGGGCGCCCGAGGGGACAGGAGGTCAGGGCAGCAGGGGCGGGAACGGCCATCTGAGTGCTGCCCGCTCCCGCTCAGAGACCCCCGGGCCCCACCCCACGGCCCACTCGGCCCCGTCCTGCAGTGACCCAGCACCCCCCGGCCCTTGCTGTGGCTCCGGCACCTGCCCCCTCTGCCCCCTCTGCAGACGCCAGGCCCAGGCCCACCACTCGCCTCCAGGGGTGTCTGCCCGCACGGGACCCCTCACCCGCCTGGAACCAGGACCACCGCGCCTCCACGGAGGAATGCCAGACTCCATACTGTGCCTGGGGGTCACGAGTTCACAACCTGGTAAGAAAGACAGGCCAGCCCCTGGGCGTGGGCAGGAGTGCGGACCCCTGACCGCAGTGGAGGGGACTCGAGTCAACGGAGTGAGACGTGCTGGCGTGTTGGCCGCTCTGTGCCGCGTCTCGCCTCCCTTGCCGGCTCGAGGGTGGGAAAGCACCCGGCAGGGGCACCCAGGTGGGCAGCAGGGGTCAGGGGCCTAAGAAGCTCTCCCTGAGGGCGAGGGGGGCTCCACGCCTCAGCCTGCGACCCCTCAGCACTGAGTCCCGTGTGTGAGCGTGTTTTCGTGTGTGAACAAAACCTTGAAAACTCTGCCCGTCTCTGTGCGTCTCGTGGGCGGCCGAGCTCAGGCTTGTGGCCACTCGCCTTCGGGGTCCACCGAGCTCCCTGGCCACTCAGAGTCCACGCAGCGTCGCTCTCACTGCTGCTGTGACCCGTCACTGTCCCTCCAGGGCCCTCCCTCCAGCACAGGCCCTGCTCCCCTCCCCGTCCTGGGCCCTCGCCCCTCACTGCGAAGTGCCGTGTGCCCGCCTGTGTGCCCGCCGGGCACAGCCTCCAGATGACCTTCCACGCAGCGTCGTCCACTGAGCACCCGGGTCCCCAAGTGCCGGAGCGTGTGAAAGTGGTGCCGTCCCGCGCCCGCAGCGTCCTGGAGACCCCCTCTCCCAATCACAAGCCCACACATTTCTCACACTCGGCTTCTCGCACCCTCGAACAAGGTGACCCGCAAACCTCTCGTGGTGGAGAGACGCACGCCCTGGGGCACACCCTGGAAAGCAAGTGGGGCCCAGAGACCCTTCCTCCCCCCAAGCCTCCTCACACCCTCTCCCCCAGACTCCGCCCCTGCGGCCAGCTGAGACAGCACAGCCGACGCTGCAGCCCCCCCCCCCCCCCGCCGCCGCCCCCAGCAGTGCCCCACGCCCCTGCCCCAGGAGCTGGTCTCTCCCCGGGCGGCGGCACCTGAGCCACAGGGACTGTCCTGCCACCTGCCTGTCTCTCTCGGACTACGGAGCACTGAGAGCAGCACTGCCCGCCAGGAGCACCGCACACCAGCCCCCCACCCCGGGCTGGGAGCACGGAGAGCGGCGAGGATGGGGAGAGCAGGGCTGGGTGTCCGGGGGCGTCTCCAGAATGCTGACTCGGAACACGAGCAGAGGCCGCACGGCCCGCCACCCTCCTGAGCCTGACGGACAGGGCGTCAATAGCCGCTTGTCTGGGGGAGTCTGAAGCAAGAAGCAGGGGGGCAACGGAGGCCCAGACCGGGCGGTGGGGGCGAGGGGACGGGAGCGTATTTAAATGCTAATTGCAGGAAGTCAGCACTGAAGGAGAAATCGAACAGAGAGGAGAGAAGTGACCTCGTGCCCTGAATAAAACATCGTCCACTGGTGCACCGAGCGCTCACTGTGTGCGGGAGTGAGGCCGGGCAGGCCGGGGGGAGCGTCTGCACTCGCCTGCGGCTGAGAATTAGCGAGTTTAATCCTGATCCTAATATTAAGAGGACCAGAGAGGCCGCCAGGGGCTTAGGGACTTGTTTTGCGAGCAGCGCAGCTGACGTGGCCCCCACACATGGGGGTCTCTCCTCAGAGAGAGTCGGGGCCCAGGAGCGAGACCACCAGGTGTGGTCCCGATGCTGGTGACAGGGATGATGACAATGGTCCTGAAAGAACCGTCAGGCATGGGGGGTCACCGGCACAGTACAGGGCCGCCCCCCAAAAGTGAACAACTAGAGAACCATGAAACTCGGGCCATAGCCCTTTCCTGCCCCGGACTCTGATGCGGGAGGAAGGGGGACCAGGGGGGCGAGCCTGCTGCTGGCATCGGGCGTCGGCCAGGGGCGTCCCCAGAGCCCAGACCCCGGACGGGGCGCCCACAGGGCACTGGGGTCTTCTCGGCAGGCGGGCAGAGAGGAGCAGGGTCTGCATGGCAGACGCTAGCAGGGAGGAGAAGGAAGTCGAGACCCTGGCACGCGAGCCCCTGGGATTCTTCTGTCTGAACACTGAGCACGGTGCACAGTGAGGTCGCCAGAAACAGACACAAAAGCAGGAGCTCCCGGACAAGAGCAAGCGGGGAAGGGGATGCAGAGCCAGACGGCAGCGGGGGCAAGGACCCCCACGGGACAGCGGGCAGGGGAGGCCGAGAGAACAGAGCCATCAGGAGAGAACAGCCCCCCGCCCTGCAACCCCCCAGATGCTGGACAGTGACGCGGCGTCCACAGAACAAACTCAGCCACGTCAAAGGAAAGACGCAGCTGAAGCAGGAGGAGAGTCGCGCCAGGAGGGCGACGGGACAGGAACAGATGAGCCTTGAGACAAACCCTCGCGGCCACACGCGGCCACAGACACCTGAAGGAAAGTCAGAAAGGGAGAACAGGGAGCAAAAGAACATGTCCAGCTGGAACATACAGCACAGACGTGGCGCCAATGGGGGCTACAGAGCCGGGAGACGCGCAGGGAGGGGGCGCGGCGGGGCCGGCGGGGCTGGGGGCACCCGGAGATTCGGGCGAGTCCAGCTCCCGAGAGGCCCAGTGAGAGGCCTAGTGGTGGGCAGAGACCCTTAGCAGAGCAGCTGCAGGAGGGGAGGGGGCGCAGAGACACAGGAAAGATTCTACCGACGCCCCCGCCCGCCCCCCACCCGGGACAGGGACCAGGAAGCCCAGCCTCGCCTTCCGGAACAAACCTCAATACCTGCATCAACGCGCTGAACTGTGTCACCTTGCGCTGGAGACCCCTCAGTTAGAGCCCCCAGCACTGCGGGGTCCCGACATAGTCCCCAGCAGACTTGTGTGTTTGTGTGACGCCAAACAAAAATGCAATAAAGAAACAAACATACACACAAAACCTAGCACCCCCTCAGAATACTCCGACCCTCAGCCCGGCAGTGACGACCTCCTGGTTGGGGCTGTGTGAACATACCCGCTAGAGCATGCACGCACACATATCTGCTAAAGGCGTGTCCTTCCGATCACCAAGACAATGATGGTTGGAGGGATCGCTCGGGACGGGAGATGTGTGCTGAAAGTAGATAAAGGACCAAACGTGATGGCCTCTCGGTATCTGTATTGCAAACCACGATGTCCCAAGGTGGAGAACATGGGGGGAATTGTCTGCCATAGAGGCAGGGGGAGGATCGGGATGGGGGAGGGGACACTGGGGACATTTGGTGGTGGGGAAAGTGCACTGGTGAAGGAATGGGTGTTCCATCATTGTACGACTGAAACTCAAACACGAAAGCTTTGTAATTATCCCACGGTGATTTCATTAAAAAAAAAAAAAGCGTGTCCTTCCTCTTGAACACACTTCAAGGGGCAGGGTTGTGGGGGCGCTCAGGGTGCCCCCGCCTGGGGAGGGAGCAGGGCCATCCCATCCTTCGAGCACCGTAGGGAAGTTGGTTCCTTTGGCTGCCTGTGCTTCCGATGTAATACCCAAGAATTTTTTTTAAATTTTTTATTTCATAAGGTCGTTCACAATATTTGATTACATTTAATATTCAAATACCAATCCCCACCACTAAGACACCTTTCCACCACCATATTTGGGATATTTCCATCCCAAGCCCCAAGACCTGTCCCAAAGCACAACAGAAAAAATGTTTTGCGTTGTCCGTTATGAAAAGCCGCTGAAAATGCTACAAAAAAGTATCCATAGGGGAAACAGTGTGAAGATCGTTCTATTTTGGCAGGGGCCATTAAAGCATTCTGTAGGATATCACTAATGTGTTGTTAAACATTGAGTGATGTGAGCTTTCGTATATATCTGAAAATATGTACATATGCATAAATATATACATCCCTCTGTGATTGGTTGCCTACTATTTGAACCCCATCAAATGTGGTGTGATAATCTTGGAGAATGGGTAGGGAGTGTCTTATGATGTGTCAGTCCAGGATTACGTTCACTCGTTCACTCGTATGTAAGACTGGGCCCGAGCGTGGTGGTGGTTAGGTTGTGGAAGTTTTCTGCCGCCAGGGCTGGGTACCTTGGGGCGGGGAGGGCTCACCTGCCCCCCTCTGAATACCCAAGAAATTATACCTCGCCCAAGGCCTCATATTCACAACTGTTTTCTTTAACGAGTTTTGCAACTTCAGCTTCAAGAAACACTTTGCAGTAGAGTTGAAGTAAGGTTCCAATATTTTTTTTCACATGGATATCTAGTTTCCCCCGGACAATCAGCTTTAAGACCCTTTGCTGCTTCATTGAGTTGTCTCAGTACCAACTGACTAGCCGTGTGATGATTTATTTCTGGGCTTTCCATTTTCTTCCAAGGAACGATGTATCTTTCTTTATGCCAATACCCCACTCTCTTAATTACTATCTCCTTGAAATGTCTAAAAAAAAGGGGACAAGTGAGTCCTCCAATTTAAATGTTATTTTTCAATATTTTCTGCTTATTCCGGGTCTCTATTGGTTCTATCAAACTTCTAGCCATTCAAGTTCTGCAACAACAACAAAAAAGATTCATCTGGAGTTTTGACATGAACTGTGTCTAATCTGTACTTAATTTGGGGAATAATGCCATTTTAACAATATTAAGTCTTTCAACCTATAAACATGTCTATCCACTTAGATCTTTTAAGATTTATTTAAACAATGTTTTACAATTTTCTATGTCTAGTACTTTTTATTGTTATTCTTAAGTAGTTTAAGTAGTTGAATGGTCTTGTAGATGTAGCTGTTTTCCTAACTTCACTTGTAGTTGTTCACTTTTCCATATTGTGCTTGACAAGACAACTATTGTTGGCTGAAAATGACAATTTAAAAATATTATGAACACCATAAACTAGATAATCCATTCTTCCAAGTACAACTGCTGGAATTCTTCAGTCTTAATGAATACTTTCTTACTCCCTTTTTTCCCCTGGAGCTAATAAATTCTTATGAACCTTGTAATTATGTATAATTTAAATATTTCATGTTGCCATTTGCAGGGGAGGAAAAGATTGCAGCAAACATACTACTATCTCCATGTAATTTTAATTAAAAGAAATCCAAAACAGTGAATGATACAATGGTATCATTATCTAATCCAGTGTCCTAAACATAATACAAAATATTAGTGATAATGTCATCTAGTTAGGCAATTCCAACTCTAAGAAGAATAAGATATTTTACAAATATCAATTCATTAATCCCTACAACACTACAATGATTTAGTAGAATCAGTCTTAATGTTTTAATATATGAGGGGAAAATGTGCTAAAGAATGAGCAAACAGTTTGCTCAAGGTCACTCAAAAAAGAAAAAATCTAGGGCTAATTTATAACAAAAGATTCTACCATTTGTCAGGAATACAGATGTAAAATGTGTAGTTCTGAAAATGAACATAAAGACGATAAATCACCTTATGGGCCATTTTGAAAAAACTTAAAACAAGAGTGCTAAGATTCTCTGAAAAAATAGCCATCAATAACTCTTTTTTTACAAACCTGAATTTTATTTTTCTCTTTCCTTCTTTTTCAGAAAGCATCTCATTTATCAGGAGGGAAAGAAGGACTGAGGAAGCACAGAAACTGGGGATGTGGGGGTGTCTTGGGGCAGGACCCCCGCCCCGAATCCTTATCTTGGAGACCAGTTTCCACGGAGTGACGACACACACCTGAATTGCGGCGTCCACACGCTTATTCGCAATGACCAAAGGACAGTGACTTTACAGATAAATGAAATTTTTGGTAAAGTTTTACTTATCACCTAAAATTACAACTATAACAAACTATATAAAGTTATAAAGAACAAATACCTCTGGCGATCCATGAGGATTTGAAAAAAAAAAAAAACGAGCAAAAGTGAGGATACATTTAAGTGACGGCAGATTAAAACTCCAAATCTGCATTCCTCAATGGGAACTCGGGAAACGAACCTCAGAGACCTCTGCACGTGAGACATCTCTCTCAGTCACAGGTGCCCAGGTGCGTGGGGCTGGGGAGAACTGGGGAAAATTCAAACAAGTCTATTTCATCAAGGAAATAAATATTTTGGTAATTAAGGAACAACAGCATTCACTGAGCGAACTAGGAAGATTAGGGAGCAAATTAATGAATAAATCATTTCATAATCAACTAGAAAACTATAGGAACTTAGAATACTGAAGTGGCATGGGGAAAAAAGGGCTACAGAACAATTTGCATTAATACTTATCTCTTTAGAATGTTTTTCTGTGGAGATATCAGGTTCCCATAGTACATTTAGGACCCCAAAATAAACAAAACATGTTTCTGCATCACCAAAATAGACGTTTAAAGCGTTTTATGCACAGGCAGGTCCTCGGCCACCAGTCAGGATCTAATTGTCCTAATTCAAACCATCCTAGTCAGGGTTTTTATCCCCTGGTTCCCCAGCTCACAGCAAATTCAAACTAAGAAATTAGAGAAAAGGGAAGGAAGTTTGGTGACAGCAGTTAAGAAGGAAGGGCCTGATCGAGGAAATCAGATGGATCCAAGAACTCTCGGAAATTCTAGTAGAACAGCGGATCTCCCCTCAAGAATTTAAGCAATCACTCCGAAATTTTCAGAGTAGTTTTCATGTCCCGCCCACAGCTCAGGGCTCCACTCAGCTGTGCATCTGCCATTTTACTTCATAAATAATATCGATATCCCATGGTATTAACAGGCAGCTGAAAAACTTCAGCACAGAAGTCAGAAATCAAAGCAACCTTACAGAAAATGCAAGCAACTTGGGGGAAGCAAAGACTGGTTCAACAAGAAGAAAATCTTTTAAAAGTGATCTTTAAATTTCTGATGAAAAAATAAATTATCTGTTAACCAAGAACCAGACATGTTCTACAAAAAGAAACAAAACAAAAGAATTCTTACACATTAACAACATGGCGAGTGAGTTACGGGAATAGTCCAGAAATCACAGCAAAAATGGCTCAGAAAGCCACAATGAAAGAAAAGATAAGAAATATAGGCCCAGTCCAAGAGGAGGAAAATAAGGAAGAAGGATCACAGAATAACAGACCGACAGCAGACACAGGGAAGCATCTCTAACGAGGGGCTGGAGTGATAGCACAGCGGGTAGGGCGTTTGCCTTGCTCGCGGCTGACCCGGGTTCAATTCCCAGCATCCCATATGGTTCCCTGAGCATTGCCAGGAGTTAATTCCTGAGTGCAGAGCCAGGAGTAACCCCTGAGCATCATTGGGTGTGACCCAAAAAGGCAAAAAAAAAAAAAATCTCTAATGAAATTTCTCTAGAAAGCATCTCAGGACTGAAGAAAACCAGCCTCTCTGTGAAAACGACCCAACGAGCCACAGCACAATGTAGAAGATGGATCTTCACAGACAGACATAGCATTGTAAAACTTCAAAACGTCAGAAAAAGGAGTCCTTCCCCAGACCAACGCAGAGCCACGAGACGCATCAAAGACGGAGCAGGAGAGGCATGCACCTCGCCTCGCAACCCCAGAGAGGAGAAAACAATGGAAGGAATCGCTTCCAACCAAGAATCCTCTCTCCCGATGATCAAAACCAGAGGGTAGGATACAGACATTGTGCTGATATACAGGAGCTCAGGAAACGCTTCCAGCAGCAGCCGAGGCTGCAAAGCTCTGGAGCCGGCGGGTTCCACCAGGAGAAAGTGAGGAAGGGGGGGCGGGAGGCAGCAGGTGGGCCGGGGAGGCAGCGAAGCGAGGTGAACGGAGCTCGGGATGAGTCCAGAGACGCCGGCCAAGGCCCACACCCCGTCTGCTTTCTTTGTCCCTTTTAACCACCTTTCCCACTGGTCCACCACACGAGCAGGGGGCCTGGCCAGCCCCTTCCCTGGTGCCCGGGGCACCCCCACTCCCGGCCTGCCAAGAAGGCGACTCGGCTCTGATCTGCAGAACTGGGGCCGAGAGTGATGTCAGCAGCAGATGGGCACCTGCAGGGTGTCTGTCCACCCTGCGTCCAGCTCTGCAAAGTCCCCCGAAGGATCCTGAGGCCAGCTAAGAACCAGAGACCCGGTCAAGGTCCCAGTCTGGGCCCACGGTCCCAACACCCCACTCCCTGACAGGCTGGCCAAGACACCCCACCATCCTCGACGGGAGAGACCTGGGTCCCGCACCCTGGGGTGTGAGGCGTCAGCTGGGGCCCCCGAGCCACAGCTGGAAACCACGGAAAGCGGAGGCCCTGGTATAAGACTAGGACATCCACAGGGGAAGCAGGCTGGACGGGGCCACGGTAGAGAAACGGCTGAGAAACACAGCTTTAGACGTAAGACACACCTCAAATACTCAGCTTCCTGCTGAGCGCATCCCAGCATCTTGTTTTATTTTATTTTTGCGATCCCAGGATTGAAGCCAGAGCGAAAACATCCACTGTACCACTGAGTCACATCCCTGCCCCCACTTCACAATGAAAAATCACTAAGACAAGAGAAAGGAGGGGACAGACCGGGGCAGGAAGAGGGCTGGTCGCTGAAGGAGGATGGGTTCAAAAACGCCGAAATTTCAATAAGGCAAATTAATGCTAAAGCTGCAACCAAGTCCATTACCCAGAGCTACCAAGCGGCAGTGAACAGCATCCACCAAAGTCAATGAGGGAGTGGGGAGGGGTACGCACGGCTGTGTGCAGCCAGCCCTGGCCCAGGCCCGCAGCGCGTGGGCTGGCTGCTGGCCCGACACCGTGAGGTGGCCTGGGGCTACCCTGCAGCACGGCCCTTGGCTCCCAGCGCCGGCCCAGTTGGCGGGAATCTCGGAGGGTCCTCAGGGCCTCCAAGCACGTTGGGGACCAAGGAAAAAGGGAGGAACAGCGGGGGGAGTATCAGGAACAGGCATTTGCGGAGTGCGTGCCGCGTGGAAGAATGCCAGTTACGTCACTAAGTCTGTCTGGGGAGCTGCCCTCCGCGTGGCCGGGCAGACACACAGGGACTCAGAAAAGCAAATTCCCGACAGGTCCCGGCAGAGAAGGCACGGCGGGGGCGGGGGGACGGGGCGCATGGCTTACGCCGGCTGCCACAGGCAACAGCATCTGTTTCTGAAAAAGGAAACAACAGGTTTAATGTAAAACCGCCGTTTACTTAAATTCTGGAGTGCCACAGACTTGATCGGGTAGGGACGCGGGCCAGGGCCCAGCTGGCGGGTAGACCCCCACTCTCCAACCGCCCTGCACACACCAGGACACCCCACCCCCAGCCACTGGGACACCTGGCACCTTTGCCAGCATCTCAGGAGGGACCTGGGTGGGCGCAGAGGGGGAGACCGGGGCCCAGGGCAAGGCTGAGGGTGGGCGGCCTTGCAGGTAAGTGAAGGGGGCATGGGAAGCAGAGGGCTGAAGAGACCACCCGGCCAGTGGCCATGCGGGACAAGGTGGGGACGGCTCCAGGAAGCACCGGAGGGCAGAGGCCAGAAGGAAGGGACGGCAGATCCATGTGCGCATCCCTCAGGAAGCTTGAAATTGAGCTTCCGTGTGACCCAGAAATACCACTTCTGGGAATATACCCTGTGTGAATGTAAGCACACGGCAGAAACGCCATCTGCCCTTCTGTGTTCACTGCAGCACTATTCACAACAGCCAGCATCTGGAAACAACTCACGTGCCCGAGACCAGGTGGCTGGTTAATGAAACTGTGGCACATCTACTCGATGGAATACTACGCAGCTGTCAGGGAAAAATGAAGTCATGAAATTTGCCTATACATGGACGGGCATGGAGGATTTGCTGAAGGGGACAGACAGACATGGAATGACTGGGCTCATTTGTGAGATATAAAAAAAAAAAAGCATGAGACTAATTCCCCAGGACAGCAGAAACAAGGGCCAGGGGGACTGGTGCACAGCTGGATGCCCGCCTCCAATGCTGAGAGAGGGCCGTGGGATGGAGAGGGGGCCATCATGACAAGGACAGCTGGAAATGATCACTCTGGATAAGAACTGTGTGCTGAAAACACGTGAAGGGACAAACATCATAACCTTCAGTATTGTAAAGCCTGATGCCCCAAAGGGGGAGGGGGAGACAGGGAGAGGGAGAGAGGGGGGGAGAGGGAGGGAGACATAGAACGAGCGAGAGAGAGAGAGAGAGAGAGAGAGAGAGAGAGAGAGAGAGGAAGGGGAGAGAGAGGGAGAGGGAGGGAGAGTGGGAAAGAGAGAGGGAGTGAGGGAGAAAGGGAGGGAGAGAGGGAGAGAGGGTTGGACAGAAGAAGAGAGGGAGAGAGAGAGGGAGAGGGAGAGGGAGAAAGGGGGAGGGGGGAGAGAGGAAGAGGGAGGGGAGGGGTGTGGCAGGAGGGAAGCTGGGGACACTGGAGGTGGGGATGGACACCGGTGAGGGGCGGGTGCTGGAACCTATGACTGAAACCCGAGCAGGATCAGCCTTGTAACTCTGTACCTCACAGTGACTCAGTTAAAAATAAAGGGGGGCAGCTATTAAGAATATAATAATCAGCAATAGGGATCAGTGGCAAAACGGACCTTCATTCCTCACACTCTATGCCAAGCTGCACGTGAAGCGACTTATTATTTCACTTCATTTTCCAGTAACGCCTCGAGACGAGAACTGTCCCTGCAGATCACCGACCCGCTGGGGCGCTCGGGCGGGCGCTCAGAGGCCAGGCCCGGGGCCATCACCGGAGGCTCCGGCCCCTGAACTAGGGCACAAACCATCCCTCGTAAAACCCGCCGCTTTCCAAGGCAGCCATGGGCTCACGCGCCCCAACACCTCTACGGGAGAGAAAGCGGCTTCCCCGGAGACCAGCACGCCTGGCGGGGAAGGGCCCAGCCTCGCTCAGAAGCCGGCAGCGGGCCCTGCGGCGGCTCCGTCCTGGGCCTTGCAGGGGCCTGTTTCTCCGAGTCAATGATGATCGACACAAGCCAGATGACCAGACTGTCTGTCACAAGCAATAGAGCTGTCGCCATGAGAAGGTCACTGCATCTGTCACTGGGGGCCCGGGGAGGCGTCGCGGGCAGAAACTCCCAGCCCAGGCCCCCGGGAGTCAGCCGCAGATTAAGCCGGGAGGGCACTCAAGAGGGGTGACAGTGTTTGTCGGTCAGATTGCAATTGGCATTTTTTATCGGGAAGGAAAGAAACAAAATCAAAGGCTCCCCACAGCCCAAATGCCATCCAAGGGCTTTATCAAAGTATGTGATTTTATTTTTTCATCTCTAAACCACTTTTCACTCCTTTTTACTACAAACAATATCATCTTAACGGGCGCCATACTGTGTCTGATATCAGGAAGGATATTACCATAATTAAATGTTGCTTCTGCGAGGATCTGTGCGTTGCAGGTTCAGACAAGATCATATATGGTATTACACTGCAATTTGCAACCTCATCTCACTCCCGCTGCTCCGCAGACTCGCGGATGGCAGTGGCTGGAGCAGAGCACTTTCCTAACGAGCGCCAGTGCTGCCTGGCGCAGAAGCCACAGAACAGGGTGATAAACACCAGCTATCAAAAAGACGCAGAAACGCTGGGGCCAGGAGGGAGCCTGGGAGTCCAGCGCGAGGCTCCCTCCTCGCCGGGCTCCGCCTTGGATGGTCAGCTCCGGGTGCCACGTCTTGGCAGGACAGTCCTCGCGTGGCAGCAGGGCCGCCGGCCCCTGGGTGAGGACACGGCCTGGCAGGGCGGCTCTGGGCAGGAAGGACCGTGAAGCTGAGGACAGCGCTGAGGCCCCCGAACAAGCGTCTCAGAGGTCATGTGGGGTCGCACACTCTCGTCTAAGCGAGGACATGTCCACTGTGATCAGGCCGCCGAGGGAGGGGGGAGGAGAGGGGGCCGAGTGGGCACCATTAAGCCGGGCAGCCGCCCGTATGGCAGGAGCCGTGGGAGGTAAAGGCTCCATCTTCCAGCCTGCGGCAGAAATTAGCCGGATTCGGCTCGGATTTGTATACCTTCACTACACTAAATGGATTAACCAATGGACCGTTCTCTCTGCTTTCAGAGAGTAACAAATGAAACTGAGTCGAGAAGGGCGAGACTCAGAATACAGATGCTCTGTGAAACGGAGAGATGCAACATGTGAAAGCCATTATTTTAAAATTTATTAAGCGGAAACCTACTAATAATACTCGACCTGAGCCCTCCCTGGCTTAAATTTTCACCTTCACCACACGACCTGTTCGTTCCAACGAACCCATTTGCTAATCCAAAAGGCTGTGGTTTCCCCGGGGCTCTGACATGAGGAGCCAGACAGGGGCTGCGAGATGACTTCCTTCTGCAACGGGGACAAACGGGGAGAAAAGGGTCACAAGTGCCGGCTGAGAGGCACAGACACGGCAGGACGGGTGCCACACCCGCCCCGGCAAACACAGCGCAACCCCGGGAACACGGACACGGCTCCCTGGGAGCCCCTCGGACCCCAAGGATACAGAACACGGCTCCCTCCGGCCACCCCGGGAGCCCGGGCATTTCACTGCTGGCCGCTGGCACGGGCTGTGTGGCAGGAGCCGCTGGCAGGGCAGGAATTAAGGCCAAGCCCGATGCTTGGGACACAGGTGAAGCGCCAGGTGAGGCTGGCGGGCTGCGCTGTCCACTCACTCCAGGCTCCTTAATAAACTCCACGGAACACGAGCCCCTCCATAAATTCAGCCCAGCACTGATTTTCTTGCTATAAAATCTTCTTATTTTTTTTTTTAATTTGGCTGCCTGGAGTGATTGCTTTTTCTTTTTCCTTTTGTTTCTAAAATTGAATCGCCGTGAGATACAGTTACACGCTTTCATGTTTGAGTTTCAGTCATACAGTGATTGAACACCCACCCCTCCACCAGTGCACATTCCCCACCATAGTGTCCCCAGTGTCCCCAATCCCAACCCTCCCCCTGCTCCATGGCAGACAGTTTCCCCCATACTCTCTCTCTACTTTGGGGCATTATGGTTTGCAATATAGAGACTGACAGGCCATCACATTTGGTTTTTTATGTACTTTCAGTACACATCTCCCATCCCGAGTGATCCCTCCAACCATCATTGACTTAACGATCCCTTCTCTATCCCAGCTGCCTTCTCCCCCAGCTCATGAGGCAGGGTGCCAACTATGGGGCAATATTCCTGGCCTTGCATCTACTGTCCTTGGGTGTCAGTCCATATTCACTGTATTACTGTTATCCTGTTGAACAACACTTGATTTGCTCAAGCGGGCACCAGTAACGTCTCCATTCGTCCCTGTCTCGTGCTAGTGTAGCCTGATGGTGTATTGGGGGCTCTTTCAGGATCAGGGGAATGAGGACAGTCGTTACTGTTTTTGGTAGATTGAATATGCCATGGGTAGCTTGCCAGGCTCTGCCGTGTGGGCAGGATACTCTTGGTAGCTTGCCGGGCTCTCTGAGAGGGATGGAGACTTTGGGGGCGGCCTCTAATTGCCTTTACAGATGTTCCCAGTCTACCAATATAAGCTTTTGGTCGACTGGCATGTTGTAATGATCTGCACACTGTCAGTCTCATATTGTGTTATTTCATATTCCACAAATGAGTGCAGTCCTTCTATGTCTGTCCCTCTCTTTCTGGCTCATTTCACTTAGCATGATACTCTCCATGGCCATCCACTTAGAATCAAATTTCATGACTTCATCTTTCCTAACAGCTGCGTAGTATTCCATTGTGTAGATGTACCAAAGTTTCTTTAACCAGTTGTCTGTTCTTGGGCACTCGGGTTGTTTCCAGCTTCTGGCTGTTGTGAACAGTGCTGCAATGAACACACAGGTGCAAATGTCATTTCTACTGTGCCTTTGTGCACCCTCGGGATATATTCCCAGAAGTGGCATTGTGGGGTCACACGGAAGCTCAATTTCTAGTTTTTGAAGGAATTCCCCACATTCATAACAGCTTATGGCACGGTCAGATGTGATTATGGGCTTGGGTTACTGATTGCCCCCCCAAGCATCCCCAGCTACTGTGGCCCTTCCCCCTCCCCCGGTGTGAGGCCCTGCCAGCCCCCCCTGGCTCCAGCTAGCCCAGCTCCTCAGCGACCTTCCTCCAGCAGGAACTGTCACAGGATGACAGATCAGCAGGCATGCTGACATCATTGGGAGGGAGAAACGCCGACTCAAGGTCACGCGACCAGTCCTCCCCAGAGGGGCTCCAGGCTGCTGGGGGGGGGCGGGTGGGGGGCTTGCTCCCCGCCCTGTAGCAGCTTTCCCTGGAGTGAGTCGGGGGCAGGGTGAACATTGCCTGGCCCCCAAACCTGCCTGAGGGAGCACAGCAACGGGCTCTTTCAAGGCCACCTCTCCCGGCCGGACTCTGGCGCTCGGGCCTGGCGCCTGCTGGGCCCAAAGCTGGCGAGGGCCTCACTGCCGCTCCCAGCCACACTGGCGGCAGAGGAGACGAGGAAGAGGGCCTGGTGCCGATTCCTTCCGGTCATTTCCTGCACAGAGTCCGGCCAGCCTCACGTCCCCGACCAGGCGGTAGGTGAGAGAGGAGGCGCAGGTGCAGTATTTCTGAGCTGACACAATAATAACTCTTCCAATGTTGCGAGGGAGAGACCGACACTGCAGAAGGGCTGGCACAGGGAGACAGGACTCGCAAGACTGCTCATTTCACCTGTAGTTTACAAAGAACAGGGGGGAAATATGAGTTCTGCATTAATTCCAACTGTTTTATCAGTATGAGCACTTCCTGGAGCTGTTTCTCAATGTGACGTCAGGGAAGCCGCACTCTCGGGGACACACACCTGCCAGAGATACCATCTGGAATTTTCTTTCCTTAGAACAAAGTTCATCAGCATCATTACAATCTAGCAAATAGGGCCAAAGAGAAAGTACAACGGGCCAGGCACGCACCTTGCACACAGCAGACTCAGGTTCGATTCCCAGCATGCCGCATGAGCCCCGAGCCCTCAAGAAGCGACCCTGAATGCAGTAAGCCCTGAGCACAGGCCAGGTGCGGACCCAAAACATAAAAAGTACAAATAAAACATAAGAACTATAACAACTCACTGGGCTGAGCCCTGGACATAAGCTCAAATACTTCGGTAGCATTTTAGCTTTCAAGCGACGCCGGGGGGTGAGCAGACTGATGAAACGGCAGTCCAAGGGGGCTGGAGCAATAGTACAGTGCCTTGCATGTGGCCGACCTGGGTTCGATCCCCGGCATCCCATATGGTTCCCCCAGCACTGCCAGGAGTGACTCCTGAGTGCAGAGCCAGGAGTAACCCCTGAGCATTCCTGGGTGTGACCCCCGCGCCCCCCCAAACAAAGGTAGCCAGAGAGGGAGATAAACAAACACATTTAACTATTTTCTTGGAAGGCCTGACCTGCTAAGCTACGTACTGAGTCTCAGCCACATCCCCAGAGTTTCCCAGGCTCATCTTCAACCATGAACGCTCCCATCTGCAGCTAACCGGAGGCTCGGAGGAGGAGAACGCGGCCAGCAGCTGTGCCCTCGCTCGGGACTGTGCTTCACGGTTAGTCTCTGTGGGCAGACAGCGCCAGGCGGGCAGGAAGCAACGGCATGTGTCAGAGGGGAGCTGCGGAGATGCAGGGCTAAGCCTGTGTCCCGGGAGCAGGGGCCTGAGGAAGGGGCCGGGGCGCCTGTGTCCTCGCCACCTCAGAGGTCGCCCTGCAGCTTTCAGTGAGTTACTGAAACCCGCGCAGCTCCACACAGGGAGTGGCCACCGCAGCCCGGAGGCAGCCACAGCCGCCACCTCAGAGGTCGCCCACAGTGCTCAGTGAGTTACTGAGACTCGGTTTCTGGAAATGTCCACAGCTGAAACACCGAGACTGTCTCTCTGTCTGTCGAGACCCTACAATCCCCTCCCGTGTGTAGAAACTGAAGTGTCGTGTCAGGTCGCAGACGGCTCTGCAGTGATGTCTAAGATGGGCCGGAAGCAGGCCCAGGGCGGCCCCGTGGGGACCGGGACGGCCCCTGTGCTCCCCCGCCAGGGGTCCTCACGATGCTTCTCCCGAAGCCAACCCCCACTGCTAATTCTTAAACTGATTCTGTCCAAGAGCAAGAACTTTTGAAATGGCAACCTCGTAATTTGATTACATAATCGTTGGCACAGGGAAAAAGTATTTGGCTTGCAAACAACGTTGGATTTATCGCTCCGGTTCATTTAAAAAGCTATAACACTCAGGTTACTTTCAGTGGAGCAAAGAGACAATATCTAAAGTTCTGCCCCGGCTCAGAATGTGTGTACTGCCTTAATTAGCAGCTGCACAGACTGCAGCAGACACAGCTATATGTTTATTTCTTTTCCTAAGTAAATCTCATCAGACAAAATTGGGCAATTCTATAGAAGTTAAGACTGCTATCACAGTGGTTTATGAATAAAGGGAAAAAGAAATGCTTTAATCTTTAATTCATTTTATAGGCAATTCAACAACATGTTTCTGTAACATCTCCCATAAAGCAGCAGCAAGTGCACCCTTCACGCCCGAGGCCTCGGCTGGGCTGCGCAGGGCCCCCTCTGCCTGGCGTGCCCAGCGGCCGGAGTAGGGGCCTGGGGATCGGACAGAACCGCTGTCCTGCGCCAAGGGGACAGGCAGAAGGGGCCCGCGTCGGGGTGCGGCCGGCAGCGCTTTCTGGACCGCCAGGGCAGGCTCCGGCCCTCGGCGCGGGTCGCAGTGGGTTCCCGTCATGCGGGCAGTTACGTGGCGGCAGGAAGCGTCCCCACACCCAGTGCGGCGGCCTACGGGGACGGCCATGTTCTGAATGGTGGACAGACGCAGCACTGGGCCGCCCAAACGCTGAGTAAATACTTGTTGAAGAACTGAACAAATGTGTTCAGTGCCAGATATGATACCTAAGCCAAATTTCATACATCTTCCCCAAGAGTTAAAAAAAAAATCCTGAAAGAGCTATTAAGAAATATAAATCCCCCAAATTCATTTCTCTCCCGCTAATTGGTATCAGTGATAAGGACTATTAACTTAAAATATGCCTGTTTCCTATGAAAAGAACTTAATAATCCATCATTCACAAGAAATTACCTGGAAGCAAAGTAAAGAACCGAGCAGTTCCGAGATCCCCTGCCCCGGTAAATCTGCCGACGCAGACTCCTTCATTTAATTGGTACCTACGCCCAACATCAAGGAGCAGCGCTTCCAGCCTGAGGGAGGTGACAGCCTATCACTCCTGTGTATCCCTTCAGTATAATGAAACAAGAACAAACAAATGACCAGCAAACACGGCAGGGAGGGCGGCGTTATGAAAAGCTCATCCTGCCAATTAGTCACCCAAATGCGTGCGTCTTTGGCTATTTTATGTGTAATTGGCAATATCACTTCTTCATGACAGATCTCATTTCCTGATGCTACAACTTCCCATTAATTCAGCATCCTACAACAAACTTAAGCTAGTAATTAATTGGCATGAATCTTGCTGCATTGCCATACACACTTCTGTGACCAGATTTTAATGGGACCAGCTCATCTGCATTCACACAATGGTGTTAGACCAATTATTTTTATAAGTTGCCTAAAAATAAATCTACTTTATTTTTCATATTAGCTTTCCCTGGATTAAAAAAGTAAAGGCGTGGAGGGGGGAATAACATCTTAATAAATAACTAACTAGGTAGCTGATCACATTCTGAGTCATACTTCCATCTATCTCCAAATTTACACCTTTTATTATTACTAATAATTAGTTTCTGGAAATTCATTGCTTGGTGCTGAATCATAAACTCGTCTGCTCTGGGCTCTAATACTAGAGTTACAAAGAAGACAGCAAAAATATACGAGCGGCTACACTCATGGCAACAGGTCACATGTTCCAGGGGGGCAGAAAAGACCTGGTAAAGACAAAATTAATACCACACTTTCTAGGATCTACAAAACGATGCTTGCTGCGTTACCCCAAGGGAACAGCTCCTCCAAAGGAAGGGGTGCTGTCTGTGCCGTGACAGCCGATGGAGAGACTGGGTGCCCCCAATGCCAGGACCCCGAACCTCGGAGTCTCTATCTTACCGGCCCCTGCTCCGACACCTCTGGCCCAGGTGTCCCGCCACCTGCTGGAGAGGGCACTGTCCCACCCGAGTCACACAGCTCAGCTAGAGAAGTGGAAACGGCTCAGTTACAACTGCGGCGGCCTCATTCATGACGCTTTGGGTCACTGCCTTAAAGTAAGACCGCAGAGCCCAGATTCCGGGAGGACAGAGAGCCGGAAGGATGGAGGCTGGGCGATGCTGGCACCCAGGTGGTGTGGCCGCAGTCACTGCACCTGCTCCTACTGGGTTGGGGATATATTTCCTCTTGCTCAAGCCATTTTCCACTGCTCTCCTCTGCTGAAGGCACCGAACTGATGACCACCAAGACCGACTTCAAGAATCACCATGTGATCAAACAACACTCAGAACACTTGATTATAGGTCATGCCCCAAACTAAGCCCCAACTCCAAAGAATATAAGTGCTAGAGATTCCATTCTCTGGGGCTATAATGCAATAAAAAATGAAATTCATGACAAAAATATCAACTGAAAATACCTAAAAAAGAGAAGAAATATTTAATTCTCCTCAAATGTGAACTCACTTCTCAAACAAAGAGGCTAAAAAAGCAATTACAAATCGTTATAAAATCATGACAAGTAGAAGCGCTCCATAACGAAAAAGAAATGGAAAAGAAGATAAATGAGCACCCCAAGCGGGCCTGCCACAGGAGGAAATGCAGACGGAACAGCGCTGGGCACAGGAACCACGTTAACTCTTCCGCAGAAAAGACCAGAAAGCAAACAGCAGTGTGCAAAACAAGAGGGGAAAAGAATGAATCGGAAAAAGAGTTCAATGTCAAAACAATCCAAAGTCTCTCTGGGGGCAGGGGTGCTACGACTCCACTGAAGAACCGTCAGCGGAAATCCAACAGGCACACGTGGTGTGGCTGGACGGGAACCTTGGACCAGTTCCGGCCAGAGCAAAGAACACTCTGTCTGAGACCATTCTGAGAGGCTCTCTGCTCTCACCACGCTGCCTGAGGAACCACTTTTAACTGATATTCTGACCTTGAGATGAGACGCAAGAAATCAGATTTTGTTGGGTAGGACTGAGCATGGGGGGGGGCACAAGTTGTAAGTTCTGATTTTTTTTCTTTCAACCTCCTCTCACCCAAACCATTTCATAATATGGTCCCTGCTGCGAGTGAATTACATGGAATGCTTTCTAAAAACAAGGACTTTCCACTCTGATTCAAGAGGGAGAACACCAGAATGCAGAAAGAGATGGCCAAAGTTGTGCAAATTTTCAACAAATTACTACCAAGAAGGTTAATGACCTCAGAGGGCGTCCCAGAGCACTCGGGAAATCTCATGACCCTTTGACTGGACCAAGCGTTGGCAAAGGAAGTCCAGTGGCCAATGCTGGCCGTCCCTCGTGTCTCTCAGTGAAGTGCTCCTGGATCCCGTCCATCTCTCATTTACAATCTGCCAACAATGGCGAGTTCGCACAGCGATGGCAGGACGGAGACTTGTGGAGGAACCAGCTGGCTCGCAATGCCCAAAATATTTATTACCTGGCCCTTACCAGGGAAAAACTGCTACTCCTCTTCTGCTACTCCACATAAGAGATGCCAATATGACATCTGCAAGGCAAATATACCCTTTATGCACTTCATACAATAGGTTTAATCTCTCTGTAAGGTTAAAACAAGGAGGAACTGACGGCAGAAAATCAGAACAGAAGAGAACAACATACACCCCTCCCAAACACACGGACGGCTCACAGAAATACAACTAGTCAGACAAATGGAATGACTTCACACAGCTAGAAATTAGAGATCGGGGGGGGGGCGGGGGGGGCTGGAGGGATAGTCCAGCAGGCAGGGCGGCCGCTGTGCACTTGACAGCCAGGTTCAATCACCGTCATCCCTGAGCACCACCAGGAGTAATTACTGAGCAAAGAACCAGAAGTAACCCCTGAGCACAGTCAGGTATGGCCCAAAAAATCATACCACCTTTTCTTCAATGTGTATGTGTGTGTGTCACAGAACACACACACACACACACACAGAGCACAAATATTCTACGACTGAACTACATTCCTAGCCCAAGTTTTTTACTTTTTAATTGAATCACTGTGAGATAGACACTTTCATAATTGGATTTCAGTCATACATTGTTCCAATACCCATCCCTCCAAGTGTACATTCCCCAGAACCAGTTCCCTCCCATCACCCCACGCCCCCACTGTGGCAGGTGCTTTTCTTCTCTCTCTCTCTCCCCCCCCAATTTGGGCATTGTGGTTTGCAATATTGATTCTGAAAGGTTATCAAGAATATTCTTCTGTGTCATCACCTTCCCAACTTCAAACTATACTTCAAAGCAGTAGTAATTAAAACAGCCTGGTATTGGACAGACCTGCAGGCCAATGTAACAGAGTTGAATATTCTGTCACAGACTGTCAAATATATGATCACTTAATCTTTGATAAAGAAGCAAGAAATGTGAAGTGGAACAAGGAAAGCCTCTTCAACAAGTGGTGCTGGGAAAACTGGATAGCTACCTACAAAAAATTGAATGCTGACCTCTGTCTAATGCCAAGCACAAAAGTCAGATCCAAGTGAATTAAAGACCTCAATATCAAACCTCAGTCCACAGGTACATGGAGGAAAATGTAGGCAGAACCCTCCATGACATTGAAGCGAAAAGATTCTTTAAGTATGAAACACCACTGAACAAGCAAGTGTAAATAGACATAAACAAATGGGAGTATATTAAACTAAGAAGCTTTTGCACCTCAAAAGAAATAGTGATCAAAATACACAGAGAGCCCACAGAATGGGAAAGAATATACCCAATTCCCATCTTATAAGGGGTTATATCCAGGATATACAAGACACTAGTAGAACTGTACAAGAAGAAACCTTCCAACCCCATCAAAAAATGGGGAGAAGATATGAACAGAAGCTTCCTCAAAAAAGAAATACAAATGGCCAAAAGCACTTGAAAAAATGCTCCACATTGCTAGTCATCAGGGATATGCAAATCAAAATAACCATGAGATATCATCTCACACCACAGAGACTGGCATACATCAATAAGAACAAGGACAACCAGTGCTGGCGTGGATGTGGGGAGAAAGGGACGCTCTTTCACTGTTGGTGGGAATACTGACTGGTCCAGGTTTTTGGGAAAACAATATGGACAGTTCTTCAAAAGCTAGAAATTGAGCTTCCATATGATCCTGAAGTACCACTTCTGGGAATATATCCTGAAGATGCAAAAAAGCACAGTAGAAATGACATCTGTACCTATATGTTCATTGCAGCACTGTTCACAATAGCCAGAATCTGGAAAAAACCCAAGTGCCCTAGAACAGATGACTGGTTAAAGAAACTTTGGTACATCTACACAGTGGAATACTATGCAGCTATTAGGAGAGATGAAGTCATGAAATTTGCTTCTAAGTGGATGGACATGGAGAATATCATGCTAAGTGAAATGAGTTGGAAAGAGAGGGACAGACATAGAATAACTGCACTCATTTGTGGAGTATAGAATAACATCACATGAGACTGACACCCAAGAACAGTAGACACAAAGGCCAGGAAGATTGCTCCATAGCTGGAAGCCTGTCTCATGAGCTGGGAGGGAGGGGGGAAGGCAGCTGGAATTGAGAAGGGATCACTAAGTCAATGATGGTTGGAGGGATCGTTTGGGATGGGAGATATGTGCTGAAAATAGATAAAGGACCAAGTGTGATAAGCTCTCAGTATCTATATTGTAAACCATAATGCCCCAAAGTAGAGAGAGGGTATGGGGGAAATTGTCTGCCATAGAGGAGGGAGGGGGGAATACTGGGGACATTGGTGGTGGAGAATGTGCACTATTGGAGGGATGGGTGTTCGATCATTGTATGACTGAAACTCAAACATGAAAGCTTTATAACTGTATCTCACAGTGATTCAATAAAAAAAAGAATGAGAACTGTTCTACCCATTCAATCCCACACTGCAATAATGTGGGTATTAAAATCAGCTAAGAACTGCCACCAAGATGTGATCCCGGGGGCCACACATGTGTGCAGCCTCTCCGCAGCTGCATGAACGTGACTCCAGATGCCAGCTAAATTTTTCGGCATGGGCAGCTCCTCACAGAATGTCTCCAGACTGAGAACTAAGCCGCAGCCCCATGCCCGCCCAGGAGGGGAAAGGTATTTCTCTCTCTCACCTTTTCCTTGCCGGGAGTGAAGGGCGTGGTGACCACCATATTATGAGGACCACAGATGGGGTTTACAAGCTTGCAATGATCCAATACCTAGAAGAAATCTCCCTGGACTTAGTTGCTAAAGTACAGAAATCCAAAACCTTACATCCCTTTACAACAGGTCTGATTCTAGTGGGGTACTCCCAACAATAATAGTGAGGTTTGTGTTGAAATATTGAATGTAACCAAAGTAAACAGAAAGTGAAGTGAAATTTATCAGTTACAAGGCGGGGGGAGGAGGCGGGATGGGAGTGTACTATTTATTTTTTTGGTGGTGGGATATGGGCACCGGTGAAGGGATGGTTGTTTCAGCATTGTATAACTGAGACTTAAGCCTGAAAGCATTGTAATTTTCCACATGGTGATTCAATAAAAAAAATAAAAATTAAAAAAAAATTTTTTAATCAGCTAAGAATTATGGGGCTGGAGCAATAGCACAGTGGGTAGGGCATTTGCCTTGCACGTGGCCGACCCAGGTTTGATTCCCAGCATCCCATATGGTCGCCCGAGTACCGCCAGGAGTAATTCCTGAGTGCATGAGCCAGGAGTAACCCCTGTGCATCGCCGGGTGTGACCTAAAAAAAAACCCCCAAAAAATCAGCTAAGAATTAGAAGTATGTATATTTTATAAAGGAAAATATTATAATAATTCATAATATAAATAGTTTATATCGATGCATATTATATTTTCCATATTATGCATCATATTACACATAATTAGTATGTGATTATAATAATTCACAATAATCCACCTAAAAAGCAAAGGCAATCAACAAGAACTAATAAGGAATTTTTACTAGTGAGCCACACAAAGGTCAACACTAAAATCAATACCTTTCTTATACCCCCAAAATAGCCAATTTAAATTTAATAGGAAAAAAGCAACATAAACCCAAAAGAGGGTATGAAACTAAAAGAAATGTGCAGGAGCTTTATGAAGACAGCTATAAAACTTTAATAAAGGACATAAAAGAAGCCTGAATAAATGCAAAGTTGTACTCTGTTCAGGAAAGGTAAGAGACTCTTGCAGAGACATCAGATTTTAAGAGATCCTCTGATATATGCAATCCCCATACTTTTCAAATTTCAAACATGATTTTTCAGAAACCTGACAAGCTAATCACGAAACTCATGTGATAATTTTTAAATGTAAGGAAAAAGGTTAAAGGACAATGAAAGAAGAACCAGGCTCTAGAAACAATCCCAAAACTCATATTGATTTAAATGCTTGAGGCTAGCACCCAACACGAGAAGGTAATGACCAAGTCATCGTGGTCAAAGTAGGTGTCAGTCCCAGACCTTAAAAGCCAGTGTCTCCTGAGGCCCCTGACAGCAGAGAGCATCAGGACACTCACGGGTCACACCTAAGGTCCCAGAGGGAGAGCCCGGCCAAAGGCGGACTCAAACCCGGGACATCCCACGTGCCTCTGCTGTCCTGCCCCAAAGTCCTGGACGTTGCAGAGGGGAAGGGAAGAAGGAGCCATCAGTGTCCTCCCTGGTCCCTGCTCTGTGCTGCCTGGACGTGAGGGTGGGCCCTGTAGCTCCCATGGGCCCCAGCACCCCGAAAGGCAGGAGGGGCAGGGAGATGGCTCAGAGGGCTGAGCACATGCCTTGCAAGGGTATCCCTGCTGGAGTCCTGGCACCGCATGGTCCCCTGAGCCCTGCCAGGTGGGAGAGCCAACAAGTATGGGCTCTGTGAACGCCCCCAGGTATGTACTACCCTCTCCCCACCCCCCACCAAAAAATAAGGAACTATGTGAAGGTATTTTATCAGGTCTTTGAATCCATCTCCATGCATGGGCTCACACCTTTCCCGCAGGTGTGACAGTATCACTGCAATCCCCTTTACAAGGGCATAGCCCAAGCCATCTCCCCGCCTCTGCCTCTGCCTCCTGCCCTTGTTCCATAATCTTAAGGCAGAAAAGCAGCAGGCATTTTGTGACAGAAATCTCCAGGCTTGCACGGAGCTGGGAATGGGCGATCTCCCCCCATCTCCCTGTTCTTCCGGGAGCCTGGCAGTCATGCCCCCAAACTGCCTCTGGCGCCACATAAACCCATTAATGGCCGTGATCCAGAGACCTGGGAGGAGCAACAAGCTGCAGACACACTTTGGGACCCCAGGTCACCATCCAGTTAAAACTTAACTCCAGCTCTATCAACCTATTTAAAATTTTATAATTCCTGGAATTTCATCCTCTACAGCACTGATAAACCAGGAGTGGCACGCCACATTGGATGCTGTAAGTTTCAAACAGAAAAGGTGCGGTGGATGCCACAGGGGACTCGAGTGTTCGGTGGCCGAGAGCCGCCTCCCCAGACAGTCGGGGGAAGGACTGGGGATGGGAGAACAAGAAGCGGGTCCCAGGCTGGTCAGTTGTCAGTTCATTCCTCTCACCGGCATCGTCCCATCTCTCCCTTATGGTACATAGTCGTAGTTTTGGGCGGAGTCCCGCTCATCAGAGTTCCACCATCCTGGTCTCCTCGAAGGCCGCAAAGTCTCCTCCTTCGTATATCCTCCTCCTCGTCTCAACATAGTCTCATAGTCCTCGACTTCCAGTCGTAGTCGCCACCTGGTTCTCCTTCTAGTCCTCGCAGACTTCAAAGGCCCAAAGTCTCGGTTCTCCTCTGTCTTCAACATCTCGCTGTTGACTTTCTCTCATCCCCAGCGTCTCGTCCTGACTTTCTCGTCCCCAACATCTAGTCTTCAGCGTCTTCAACATCTCCTTTTTGGCAACTCCAACATCTCATCTTGCCTTCCCTCGCACAGCACAGTTATATAGAAATCATGACGGGTGGGTACAAAGGTGGGGTTGAACATTACCATACCAACAAACAGATGTAAAGCCCCTCCTACAGGGGATTAACTTAAGGACAAGACCTCATCTGAGGGTTCAGCTCTCCAGTTCACTAGGAGATCCGCTCAAGGTGGGATTCCACCCAAGGTGCGTTGCCTTCTCCTTTCCTCAGCTAGTAATCCACTTAAACAGTCACAGTAAATTTACTTCTTATATTTCTAGCAATCTCATTTTTTTTTTGCTTTTTGGGTCACACCCAGCGATGCACAGGGGTCACTCCTGGCTCAGGCACTCAGGAATCGCCCCTTGAGGTGCTGGGATTCGAACCCGGGTCAGCCGCGTGCAAGGCAAATGCCCTACCTGCTGTTCTATCACTCCAGCCCCACAATGTCATTTTTTATGAACACAATAAGAGAAATATTGAGCTTAAAGGTTGCTCTTCCTGGGCACATCTCGCTATATATTCCAGACCACAGTCCTTAGTTAATCTGTTAACTCAGTTAACCTCAGTTAAACTGTAACTAATACAGGTTAGTCTTTCCTAACCCCAGCAAGGTCCTTATTCAGTTACTTCTTTTTGGGTCATGACAGAGTTTGTCGATGACCGTGCTCTTAATTTAGAGTTAAGTATGATGGCACTTTGGCCTGGCCCATTTCAATGCCAGGGTAGCTCACAGCTTGCCCTGGGTTCATCAGTCCCTCGTTGGGACCCTGCTGTTGGAGTGCTAGGAACTAAGGGCAACTAAGGCTTAAGTCAAGTAAATACAGATGCCCTGGAGTGAATATTATTTTGGAGTCAACTAACTCCCATGTTACATAGCATAGCATCAACTGTCTTCCTGTGTCTATACAAAAAAGACATTGCTAAATAAACGGTGCAAATGACATAAAGGAAAGAGAAAAGCAATATAGGATTATTAGTGCTTGATGGAATTGGGTGTGTCTCAGGGGCACTGTTGTGGGAGTAACTCAATAAACCTTAAACTCCCTGTGGGAGGAACAAGGACAACCCAGTGTTATCCAACAGGATGGGGCATAAAGTAGAAGGCAACTGATCTTGATTTTAAAAATAAATAAATACATGTAATATATATATGTATATATAAGCACACCAGGGACAACCTGTAACAGCATGTGAGTAAATCTCTCATACGAGGACTTAATGACTCCAGGCTGAGATACAACAATCTTTACACACTTTCTTCTAAGGAAACTTTGATTATTTTCAGCAGATTATTCATAATAAGCAATACAAAATAAATTATTTAGGGCCTGCTACTGGAGTAGGCTTGGGTGGTGGTGGGGAAAATTCAAAATATCAGTGGTGGGAAGATGTAATGGTGGTGGGATTGGTACTGGAATACTGACGGTGATAAAGTATTGTGAACAACTTTATAAAAATAAAATTTTTTAAAAACAGCAGATAACAGGGAATGGTGCATTTCTATAGTCTCTCTAAGCTGTCACAAATTAGCCAAGAGCTTGTGCCTGGACCCTTGCCCACGTGCCGGGAAAGATGGCACCAAGCAGAGACCCTGGGGGGCTAAGGCGCTCACTCCTCCTCCGCCAGCCACAGAGCACACGCCAGAGCGCGAACAGCAAACTGCGCAAATATTAGCAGAAGGAACAGGGAAATATTTTACAACGTGGGGTGAGAATTCATTCTTTACAGAGGCATAAAACTCAAATGCACACAAGAGGGAAGATGTAATGAATTTAGTGACATCAAAATGTTAATTTTTGTGTCAAGAAAAAAAAAGGCGACATACGTGTCAAACAGAACTTGTAAGAAAGAATTAATTAAAATATGTAAAGAACGTCGCAGAGTCTCCAGAAGGAGATTTTTAGCCGTCCTGTGTCAGGGAAAAGGCGTCTCCCTCCTCCCACAGGCCAGGGCTGGTGGAGAGGGCCGTTCCCTCTGAGAGGACCAGCCAGGCAGCCTCAAACACCCACCTCCCACGTCACCCGAGTTTGCATGAACTTTCCTGAAGTGTTCCGACACACGTTTCTGACGGCAGGAGACGGCTGGTGAGCCTGGCCACACGGCCTGGACTCTGGGGTCTGGAGCCCCTGCTGGTATGGCTGGGGCGGGGCGGGGGGGGGGGGGGTCGGAGGGAGCGTCAGTAGTTCGGCACCGGTAAGGAAATCCAAAACAACGTCCAGCAAAACCACTCCTGGACGGGGCCTCGGGGGTGCACTGTGCGTCCACAGCTGGCGGGAGCAGATGCGGCTCCTGGGGAACAGTTGCCAGCCAGCACTGTGGGCACCGCGGGATCCAGCTTGAAGCTCACGCATGTGCTCAGGCGCGCGTGCGCGCGCGCACACACACACACACACACACACACACACACACACGGCCTGCAGGGAACACAGAAGAGGCGCAGCCCCGTGGCCAGACACCACGCGGAAAGCGTCAAGCAGCAGAAACCTCTGCTTCTCACCCTGCCACGCACGGAGAACCTGCATTGTTCCAGGTTGCTGGCCCCTTTGTCACTCAGCAAGCATTACTACGTCCCTGCTGTGTACCTGGTGTCATTTTAGCGGAAACACGGTCTGTTTTGAAGCTTCTAGTCCAGTGACCAGAGACCAACAATGAACAGATAATTATCTGCTAAGGGCAGAAAGAGAGACCCGGAGTTACGGGGCATGAAGAGCCAGAAAGAGGCTGGCAGAGCGGAGCTGGGCAGACCTGCCCTGGGAAAGCCAGAGAGCGGAGAACTCAGACTGCGGGGCCCGCGGCCTCGCTGAAGATGACACAGCTCCCACCGTCGGGGCCCGAGGGCAGCCAGACCATGTGAGTGTGTGTGTGTGAGTGTGTGTATGTGTGTGAGTGTGTGTGTGAGTGTATGTGTGTGTTTGTGTAAGTATGTGTGTGAGTGTGTGTGAGTTTGTGTGTGTGTGAGTGTGTGAGTGTATGTGAGTGTGTGTGAGAGTGTGTGAGAGTATGTGTGTGAGTGTGTGTGAGTATGTGTGAGAGTGTGTGAGTGTATGTGTGTGAGTTTGTGTAAGTATGTGTGTGAGTGTGTGAGTGTGTGTGTGAGTGTGTGTGAGTATGTGTGTGAGTGTGTGTGTATGTGTGTGTGAGTGTGACATCCAATGCAGCTCCACTCGCAGGAGTGTGCATGGCCCAGCTGTGAGCCAGGACAGTGGCCGGCCGAGCACCAGTGCAAACGAGCAAGCAAATAATTTGTTTTTGCACATAAGCATCTAAATAAGTCATACGTGGCCACCATCCAGACTTGGTGAGGACTTTTTTTCTACTATTTGCCGTATCAATCTTTTGTTAAATTATTTTCAACTAAATTTCAGATGACATGATCTGGTCACAGGCTCCAGCAGCCAAGGAAAGCAACGGAACTTCTCACACAAGCACACTGTAACACAGCAAAGCCATACACATCTCTGGCTTCCATCTTACCCCCAGTCCAGTTAAGATGTCTACACATCCTTTTAAATTCCTTTTTTCATTGGTTTACTCAGCTCGGGATCCAAGCGAGGGCAGCACACTGCCGCTCTGAGACTCCTTTGGCGTGTCGCTTCTGGAGCATGTCGGGGTAAGCCTGCCAGGGCTTGCTCCTGGCTCCATGCTCAGAGGCCAGTGGCACTGTCCCCCTGTACTGTGCCCTCGGCCCTGTCCTAAATGTCTTTCCATGCCAAGGAGGCTCCCGCATGTCTCACCACGACAGTCCTGCAGATCTGGAGCAGCTGAACCCAAGGGTGGCCCAGCCCTGGGAGTCACGGGTTTCCCGTACCCCTGCGGCCTGGAGCAGGCCTGGGCCCCTTCACAGCAGGGGCCAGGACGATGCCTTTAAAATTCAACCCGGAATCAGCCCCTGGCTGAGGGATAAGGCCATCCTCACCAAACTGCGGCTGCAGAAAATAACGGGAGAGTGGGCTGGAAATTGCAAAAGTTCATTCCACAGAGATCAGTGAGTTTAGCTACGTAAAAATGTTACATTTCAATCTATAAAGTGGATGTCCACTAACCAACTCTAAAGGCAATGCCCCTGAAGAAGAGAACGGCAGCGTCTGAGGGCCGGAGGTGAGGGCACGGCTCGCCAAGCCTAATACCCAGCACTACCCTCAGCGTGTGACTGACAGCCCTTTTAAAGAGAGAAAACTTTGCAAAGGAGGTAGGTGGACAGAGGGCGGGAGCCGGTCACCGCCGGATGGACACGGCCACCGAGATGGACGTGAAGCCGGACGCCAGTGGCCTGAAACTCCGCTATTAGAGACTTTGAAATCCTGGTGCCTAAATATTTTTTTTAAATAAGAAGTTAATTTCCGTATGTCACATCATTTCTTGTAAGGAAATCTTGGAAGGTTTTTAATAAATTGTAGCCTTTGGCTGAAAGTGGGACCTGGAATTCGATGAGCGGAACGGCCCAGGAGCAGGGGAGTGGGACCTACCCCCAGGTAAGTAACAGCGAGTTGGGGCTAGAGCGTTAGCACAGCGGGGGGAAGGCATTTGCCTCGCACGTGGCTGACCCGGGTTCGATTCCCAGCATCCCGTATGGTCCCTCGAGCACTGCCAGGAGTGATTCCTGAGTGCATGAGCCAGGAGTAACCCCTGTGCATCGCTGGGTGTGACCCAAAAAGAAAAAAAAAGTAACAGCGAGTCACCCTGAGTGTGTTCTCAGACTCGCCCTGGGACACGCAGTGACAGTGCTCACCCGGGCACAGCCACCGCGTGGGTCAGAGCCCCTCCCACTCAGGTCCAAAGCCACAGCAGTGCTGGGGCTGAGACGCAGGAGCCCCGGAGACGTTCCCTGGGCACCTCCTGTACTCAGCTGGATCACACCCAAACCCCGGGCAAGTGAGGAAGACGATGAAGAACACTAGCGCCACCTCCCCAGGAGCAGACAACGCCTTAAAGCAGGCTTTAAACTGGCTTAAAGGACGTCACTTGTAAAAATGTAAAGCTTGGGGGGTAGCGGAGTGATAGCACAGCGGCTAGGGTGTTTGCCTTGCACGCGGCCGACCCGGGTTCGAGTCCCAGCACCGCCAGGAGTAATTCCTGAGTGCAGAGCCAGGAATAACCCCTGTGCATCGCCAGGTGTGACCCAAAAAGTAGAAGAAAAAATGTAAAGCTTGGGGCTGAAGCGAGAGCACAGCGGGGAGGGCGTTTACCTTGCATGCAGCCAACCTGGGTTCGATTCCCAGCATCCCACAGGGTCGCCCGAACACCGCCAGGAGTGATTTCTGAGTGCAGAGCCAGGAGTGACCCCTGAGCATTGCTGGGTGTGACTCAAAGAAAAATGAAAGAAGAGTTTCGCTCCCATAAGAATGAAGCTCTCGAGAACAGGCTTTCAGACTAAAGGTCCTGAGCTACGGTGAGGCTAAAGGGAACGTCGGAGTGTCTGAGTCAGCTCACCCTCGGGCAGGGTCAGACAGGACAACAAGGAGGAGGGTGCCCGGGTGCCACGGGGAGCAAGAGCGAGCTGGGGGCCCACAAAGGTGGGAGGAAACCCGAGGAGCTGCCGGCGGAACAGTTAGCCGCTGTGTGGCCGAGGCCGACAAACAGCCCCGCAGCTCAGTGGACTCCCCGCCAGCACAGTTCTCCGCAGACTTTCCTGGGAAGGGAAAAACTGGCCAGATCTGAACAAGTGACGTCTGAGTGTAAATCTCCTAAAAGCAAACAAAGAGAGATGATTGCGCTGCACTAAAATATCACTAATCCGAACCAATCTCAAAGGGGAGGAAGGAAGCTGTCCGGTCCCGCTTGCTCTCTTCCGAATCAAGAACCTGCTCTAGAACCAGACCCCGGGACTGGGGCGCAGGGAGGGAGGAGCCGGGCTGGCCCGTGCACAGGCAGGAGGCGACGGGCACGGGGCACGCACTGGAGGCGGGCTGGGCTCACAGGGACGAGGGAAGGACCAGGGGCGTCCAGCAAGAGAGATCGGGGGTCCGAACACTCCTGCTCACGCAGTGACTGCTGGAGGTCCCTCCGTGCCCTGAGGAGGACGGAGAGGAGCGGGAGGGAGCAGCCGTCATCAGCCGTGCAGGAGGACGCGGCTGAGGGAAGCGGCCAGTGTGAAGGTGGCAGAGGGGAGGGGCTGGGCGAGGTGGACACTGAGGGCAGAGGCGGGACCTGGCGGGATCTGGGCAGGCGGACAGACTGAGGGAACGCTAGGGACCTTGGGGTTTCTCGGGCGCTGGGGGGTTGGGACACACCTGGCAGTGCTCGGGGTCGCTCCTGGTGGTGCCCAGGGGACCCTGTGGGTCTAGGGCCAGCTACCTGCACGGAAGCAGCGCCAGGCGGGAGCACGAGTGGAGGGGTGAAGGGAGGAGCTGAGGGGCTGCCCTGCAACGGCTCGCCCAGGTCTGCTCCCTGGTGCGGGATATGGCCCCTGAGCGCCCAGGAGTGACCAGAGCACCGCTGGGGGTGCCCGAGCGGAAGAGACCATGGAGCGGTGGACAGCGGGCAGGGCTCTCGCCTCACACACGGCTGGTCCACCCCACGTGGCCCCCGGGCACCCCAGGAACAGTTCCTGGGTGCAGAGCCAGGAGCGTGGGCGGAGCACCCCAAGGACCAGGAACTAAGCAACGTGTCAGTCTACACGCACCGTCTTCACGAGCCTCGGCCCTGGCTCTGACCGGACTGTGGCTCTCCAAGCAGGGGGAGTGACATTCTCGCTGACTCCCCGGGGCCCGAACATGCCAGAGGCCCGGTACGACACTCACTGACATACAACAGACACTGAACTGTCCGTTAGGCCCCTCCCCTCCCTTAGTATGACCCAGAAATGACAGAGACACTACCGAACAGGACCTCTGTGAAGATCTAAAATATAAGAACTGGAAAAGGTGGTTGTCGCAGAGAACCGTGTAGGGGAGAGAGGAGCCTGGTCACGGCTCTCCGCAGACGCAAGGCCAAGACAGACGGACAGCTGCGAAGTGAAAACCCCAAAACTACCCAGTCCAACACGCACGTGCCCGGGAGGGACAGGCTCAGGCAAGAGGAACTCGAAGGGCTCGATTTTTTCAAAAGAAAAAGGCCTCTTCCCCAAATCAAATTCAACATTCATGTCAGGATAACGGCACACGACAAGTGAAGCCTCTGGAATCCAATCGTGTCGAACTGGTACAACCAGGTAAGTTTTCTACTAAACACAGAAAGGCACACAGGCTACAAAAATCAAAAAGATTCAAAGCTTCCTCCGCCCACCGCAGCTGAAGCCAGACTTGGCTCATTCTCTGCAGTGTTACCGGCGCGACTTTCCTGTTCTTGATTCACTCCAGACAGTTGGTCAAATTGAAAACACTGTGTAAATATATAAAATTGCATTTCATCTCAATTAGTTGAAGAATCTAAACTGACTGCTCATATTGCTAACTTTATTAATGACTCCTTCATTAGCAAGGTTTTAAGTACCTGTAGTTTGAGGATTAACACATATTAAAAATAATGGTGTGAAATAACCCAATTTACAATATCAGGAGATGATAATGATTTTGCTGAAGGAAACAAGGTCTAATAAAAATAATCTAGATTCCTAATACCACTTACTGACAATCACAGCTTTATATCATGATAAAATTACATACTTATCTCCTCATTAGCAACTAATCTCACTTATTCTTCTTGCCAAACCAATTATGAGGAAATTCTCAGACTCAAAGGAATTAATAGGACACTTGGACCTCTCCTAGTCTTCCCATGACTCAGATAATTAGCAAGCACTTGTATATTAAATCCAAATAGTTTTCCTAAACTAATTAATGAAATGAAGGACATCAAATTTTTATCAGCTAATAGCAATTCGAGTCCCACCTACAAATCGGCCTCAAACGAAAAAACCTGCCATTTTCAGGGTCTTGTTGGTCAACCAGGAGCCTAATTTGATGGTAAATGAGGGGGGGGGAGCTGCTTATCTGATACAGTGATCCATTCATGTGAAAAAGGAATAATTTATAAGCAACTCCTAATATAGTAACCAGAATCCAGGCTCTCTGACTCCTTCAGCATGTAATACAAGGTGAATAAGTGATTATCGCAGAAATTTGCATTTATATGATTTTTTTCCCTCAAGCAGCTCAAAAATGGAAGAACACAAGGCTAAGTCATTTTCTTAACATTCCTTTAAAAACCCGGGGTTTCTGAAGAGCGTGTGGGACAGCCTGGCCCTGGCATGAGCACTCTCTTCTCGGTGCTCTCACGTTCAGTCAGAAATCCAGTGGCGGCTCTGTCTCCGACTTCCATATGGCTCCTTCTTTCTCCAAGGTGAACACAAAAGTCTCACGGCCCCCGTGACCCTTCCCCCAAGACTGTCGTCTCCCCGACAGCCTCCGAGCAGGTGTTTGCCGACACATTTCATATGAAGACGGAGCGTGTTAGCTGTTCTCAGCTCTAAGTTGACATTAGCTCCAAGTTGACATCTTAGCTCTAAAAGGTTGACATTCATAGTAAATTAGAAATGAAATTTAGCGGGATTGTGGGTCTTGGTTTCTTCATTAAAATTGCAGCTTCCCAAGTCTGGGGGGGGGCGGGGGCAGGCCCGGGTTCTCACACCTCTTCTCTGAGCCAGCACACACCGGACCCCCAACTCCAAACAGCTGGCACAGAGCAAGTTCTGGGAATGGACCCGCAGGGCAGCGGGCAGCAGGCGGGCGGGGCTGTCGGGCGCCTCCGTGAGCGTCAGGCCTGGACTCAGAGACCCGGGAAAGTCTCAGCTCTGAGGTGCCTAGAATGAGTGAAATGCGGGTGCTTCCGGGACTATTGCTGTGTGAAGCTCATGTCTCACCTGAGCAGGAAAGGCCCTCTGGGGGGGAGGGGGGGCGGGCGACAGCACAGTGGGAGGGTGCTGGCCCTGCGTGAGGCTGACCCTGGGTTACTCCCGGCACCCCTAGGGGCCCCCAAGCACCAGCAGGAGTGATTCCTGAGAGCAGAGCCGGGAGGAACCCCTGAGCATCACTGGGTGTGCCCCAAAAACAAAGCAAAAGGGAAAGAAAGGCCCCCTCAGACCAACGGGCAAACCCCTGAACCCTCACGCCGCCACATCCTGGCCTCCAGGGTGAGTCCCCTGGCCACTTTGGGGACACGCCAGCAGACTTCCTTCTAATCTGCCTCCAGAAGAAGCTCTCCGAAGATCAAAGGGGCCTCGCTCTGGCAGGTGAGTTTTGTTGTCAGTGGCTGAGGAGGAAAACAGACTTCAAGAAAACCGCTCAGAGAATCTCAAAACAATCAGGCGCTGAACTAGAACACAAGGAAGGCGCAGCACGTCACACCCGCACCCACGCCTCCTGATCTGGACAAGGCCAGCAGGCAAGTAGACAATTCTCCAGAAAGATCCATGGACCGAAATATGCGTCATTAATGCTTTCCCCAGCAAGCCTTGGCTTTTACATTCTGGAGAAATCATTTCATTCAAAGCTCTGCATTTAAAGTACATGATCAGACACCTCTACCCTGAAGCCTGCCGCGATTTGTTTGAGAATTCCTGCACTGGGCAGAGTCTCGGCAGGTCCCTCGAGAGCACGACCTGGGCGGCATCCTGGAGTGAGGGATGCCGTTGGTCTGGGACCCCAGCAGAGGCGGGGTCTGGCTTGTTCTCACCCAAGAGCGAGCCACGCCTCACCTTCCCCGCTCACTGACAGCTGCTGATTTCAGGACCGACTCGTGCCGCATTGCTACCAACGTCTGCAAAAGCTGCTTGAAATCTCCTTAGAGAAGCCTGAAACGAACAGTGATTCTGTCACCTCTGCATGACAATCGGGAAACCCAGAAGGCTAAAAATTACATGAAAGCAAGATCTTTAACACCCTTGGAACGCATTTCAGATTTCTTCAAGCACTGTTCCAGTGCAGAAGCTAAATAGCTAATGCCAAAGAGAATAAATTAAAATTTCATTTGGAGAATAGGCTTTAATAAAATACTACCCAATTTTAAATACTTAAATATGAAATTAAATTTCTCTGTACTCTTTCCTCAATTTACAAATATAAAATATGTATAAATACAGAGGCCAGATTATGGGTTAAAAACAAATTCATCAGTAAACTTTGTACTTAGAAAATTCTTGAAAGCAGTAAGACATGGACTGTGGTTTCCATTTTGTTTTAGTAACAGACATCAACTTGAAAAGAATTTACAGTGATAAATAATTACCTGAAAGCAAAAATCCCACTCAAGGAAAGGAACATCTAGCCATTCTCCAAAAGCCAGTTGGATCGTAATTTTACCAGGCATATTTTTATTGTACCAAACTTATAGTGGGCAGTAATTCTTGAATGTCCACCAATGGAAATGCTAGACACATGAGCAAAATTATTTTCTCTTTTTAGATAAATGTCATGTTCTCCCCATTTAAAATGTTGCTCAATATTTACTGACTTTTTAATTCTTAGCAAGTTGTGAAAGCATTTTTCTACTGTAAAAATTGTCTGTGTTTACTAGGGGAAAAACACCTTACTGATACAAACAGAATTTATGTTCCTGCTCCGCCCAGACGAGACCCGGAGCGGCCGCACACAAGCGGCTCCTCTGCTCCTGAAAGACCATGATCCCGGAGGCCCACTAGCTACTTTCGGCACCCAGCGACTTCTTGCAGAAATGCCTCTAGACTGTGAACTGAGTGTGACCCCCATGCCGCCCCGGGAAGGGAAAGGTTTTTCTCTCTCGGCTTTTCCTTTCTGCGGTGGCGGCGTGGTGACCACCATCTTATAGAGCCCACTAACCGGAGGTACGAGCTTGCAGTGACGCAACTCCTGGCAGAAATTTCTCTGGACTTAATTACTAAAATAGCAGAAATCCAAAACCATGTGGCCTCGATAGCAGCCACGCAAGCTCATGTACTCTTCATTCTCAGCAATGTAAAATAAATTATCAAATGATGCCTTTTCAACAGGTTTGATTGTTGGGGGAAAATTCCAAATAATAATAGTGAGTTTTCTGTTGGAATATTGAATGTAATCAAAGTACAGAGAGAGTAAAGTGAAGATCATCAGCCACACAGGTGGGGGGTGGGGCGGGATGGGGGGTATACTGGGGTTCTTGGTGGTGGAACATGTGCACTGGTGAAGGGATGGGGGTTTGATCATTGTATGACTGAGACTTAAACCTGAAAGCTCTGTAACTGTTCTCATGGTGATTCGATAAAAAAATAAACAATTAAAATATTAAAATAATAATAATAATTTATGTTCCCCATGAAGATTAGAGCCAAAAACTCCTATTAAATCACTAATTCTGCCACCCAGGTGTCTGCACATTTTTCAACATTTCAGAGTTGTCCTTTTAATTTTCAATTTTATTAACTACATATCACTTGTATCACTTGTCGTCCCGTTGATCTTCGATTTGCTCGAGCGGGCGCCAGTAACATCTCCATTTGTCCCTGTCGCGTGCTAATGCAGCCCAATGATATCTGCTTGCTCCAGGAACAGAAAGAGCCTCAAATTGTTCACTCAGGGATTTGACCAAAAAAAGCTGGCCATCTAGTTGGTGGGCGGCCACGCAGTCTTCTGACATCCCGTGGAATCCAGTCAGTAACAGCTCTAGTCCAGCGGTCATCTCTGAATCGCATTACATGACTGGCCCATCTGATTTTTGACACCTTGGCAAATGAGACAACATCCCTGATTCTTGACCGTTGACGGAGGTCAGAACTCCGGATTCCTTCTCTCACTTGAGTGAGATGTCATACTCCTAGCATAGCTCTTTCGATTCCTCTTTGGGATACCCGAATAGTGTTCTCATCCTGTTTGCGTAGGGCCCAGGTCTCTGAGGCATATGTTAGTGCAGGAAGAACAGTGGAGTCGAAAAGATGTGCCCGGAGTCAGAGGTTCTTCTTCCTCTTAACCACTTCTTCAATGCTCTTGAAGGCGTTCCACACTGCTCTCTTCCTCCTGTGTAGTTCTGGCGCCAAGTCGTTCCTCATGTTGATTTCTCAACCCCGGTACACATAGCTGCTGCATTCAGAGATGTTCATTTTTTTTTCAAGTTTAACAGTAAATCATTATTCTAAACTTTAATTCATTTTCTCTAGTTTAGTATATTCCACAGTGATATGTCCATATATATTCATCAACAGAATATTCATATTTAGATGTATTTGTTAACAGGATACCAATAAAACTTTTTTTTAATTTATTTATTAGTGAGTCACAGTGAGGGTACAGTTACAGACTTATATATTTTCGTGCTCATGTTTCCCTCATACAAAGTTCAAGAACCCATCCCTTCACCAGTGCCCATTCTCTACCACCAATAAACCCAGCATCCCTCCCACCCCCCCAATCCCATCTCCGCCACCCCACCCAAACCTCGCCCCCCCCCGCCACTGTGGCAGGGTATTCCCTTTTGTTCTCTCTCTTTAATTAGGTGTTGTGGTTTGCAATAAAGGTGTTGAGTGGCCACTGTGCTCAGTCTCTAGTCTACATTCAGCACGCTTCACCCTTCCCCCGCATGGCCTCCAACCACATTTTACTTGGTGTTCCCTTCTCTATCTGAGCTGCCTTTTTCCCAGAATGTGAGGCCAGCTTCTAAGCCATGGAGTCAACCTCCTGGTACTTATTTCTACTATTCTTGGGTGTTAGTCTCCTACTCTGTTATTTTATATTCCACAGATGAGTGCAATCTTTCTATGTCTGTCTCTCTCTTTCTGACTCATTTCACTTAGCATGATACTTTCCATGCCGATCCACTTATATGCAAAGTTCATGACCTCATTTTTTCTAACAGCTGCATAGTATTACATTGTATAGATGTACCAAAGTTTCCTCAACCAGTCATCTGTTCTAGGGCACTCGGGTTTTTTCCAGATGCTGGCTATTGTAAATAATGCTGCGATGAACATATGAGTGCAGATGTCATTTCAACTATACTTTTTTGCTTCTCTGGGATATATTCCAAGCAGTGGTATTGCTGTGTCAAATGGGAGCCCAATTTCTAATTTTTTGAGAATCGTCCATATTGTTTTCCAAAAGGGCTGAACCAATCGGTATTCCCACCAGCAGTGTAGAAGGGTCCCTTTCTCCCCACATCCTCTCCAACAGCAGTTGCTTTTGTTCTTTTGGATGTGTGCTAGTCTCTGTGGTGTGAGGTGGTATCTCATGGTTGTTTTGATCTGCATCTCCCTGATGATTAGTGATGTAGAGCACTATTTCATGTGCCTTTTGACCATTTGTATCTCTTCCTTGGAAAAGTTTCTGTTCATTTCTTTGCCCCATTTTCTAATGGGGTTGGATGTTTTCTTCTTGTAGAGTTCAACCAGTGTTTTATATACCATTGATATCAACCCCTTATCTGATGGGTATTGTGTAAATATCCTTTCCCATTCTGTAGATAGTCTTTGTATTCTGGTCACTGTATCTTTTGCGGTGCAGAAGCTTTTTAGTTTAATGTAGTCCCATTTGTTGATCTCTGTTTTTACTAGATTGCTTAGTTCCATGTCATCTTTGAAGATACCTTTATCTTCAATATCGTGGAGGGTTTTGCCAACCTTGTCTTCAATGTACCTTATGGTTTGTGGTCTAATGTTGAGGTCTTTAATCCATTTTGATCTGACTTTTGTGCAGGGTGTCAGGTTGAGGTCTAAGCCCATTCTTTTGCATGTGGTTGTCCAGTTGTGCCAGCACCATTTGTTAAAGAGGCTTTCCTTGCTCCACTTCACAGGAGATGTTCGTTTCATTGAGAGCAAATGGAGCTTCAGGGACTAGTTCATTTTTCATGAGCATCGTATTGTTGAACTTCAGCTGCAATCCGACCTTTCCACACTCGTGGTCGAAGTCAGCCGGCATTTGTGCCGCTTGGCAAATGTTTGGTGTTATGCTTGGCGCAGGGAAGGCCCGCATGCTCTCAGCAGGACCTCCCGAGTTTCCTGCCCTTTCCTGGGCTCCACCCTCTCTCCCCAGTGCTGTCTTGGGGTTCCAGGAAGTTTAGATGCAGTAACCAGAGAAGCAGAAAAGCACATTTCACACCTGGGGACACTGAGGCCTGGCGCGAAGGCACCCACTGTGGGCGGGGCGGGGGCTGGGCATCCGGGAGCAGGAGTCAGAGGAGCTGGGTACTGGGTTCCAAACTCACCGGGTTGGACAACAAGGAGGCGCCCGCACCCACGCCCAGACTGGCATCAAACTCGCCCGCTCGGGAAACGCCGCGGCACCGCCTCCCGGGTCCTGCACACTCCCTTCTCTCAGGACAAGACTCCCCCCGGCCGTCGGAGGCCGGACGAAGGTCTCGGACACCCCGCTAGGACCCACGAGAAGCCAGCCGAGAGTCGGACAGCGCACGCCCACCGGGATGTGTCCGCCCTGCCCGTGGGAAACACGCGACAGAGCCTGCCTCCAAGGACAGACACCAGTGACCACCAAAGTGACCACCGAGGCACCGAGTAAAGGCAGGAGGAGCTGGGGGAGCCACTGGGCAGCATCTGAAGGACAGAGGGAAGGCCCAGTGCAGAGCCTGGGAGGGATGAGGCCCGGGCTCCAGGGGGGACACAGGGGCCTCTGGCCGCGCCTCCCCCAGGGACGCCCATGTGACCGCGAGAGTGGGGGGTCTCTGTCCCGGGCAGGGGGCACTGGCAGAAGCAGTGGAGTGTGGTGAAAGGGCTGAGGCGGGTGAGGGCCGGAGAGAGGCGGAGGCAGGGGAGGGAGGAAGAGGCCCTGAGGCCGGGATGAGAGAGGCAGCTTCACGGGTGGCCCCGAGCTCGGAGCATCACCGGCAAGTGTGGCTGGAGCAGCAGGCGGGGCCAGAGTCCCAGCTGCCGGGCGGGCGGCCCCGTCCCGGTGGGGGAGGTGGGGGGGCAGAGGCCTGTGGGAGGCACCGGCAAAATGCTGGGCGGGACAGAGGACGGGGAAGTCTCGGGGCAGCGTAAACCTGAAGGTTCCACGCAGACCCACAGGACAGAGGGTCCGGCTCCGGGATGGCTCGCCGGCCCCTCTGCGCCCGGTCCTTCCTCTCTTCACACCGGGTCCCCCTCTGGCTAGGGAAACCCCGAGACTCCAAGTCACAGAACTTGTGCTCACTGCAGCAGCTGGGGTTGGGGAGGCTCCGAGGCCAGAGGGGGACCTGCCCCGGGCTCCTCTTGCCCCAGGCGCTGCTGTGTCCCCTGGCGCCACACTCCGAGCTGCTTCCACAATGCACCACACTCACACCTCAGAAACCCAGCAAAACGCGCATTTGGACCACAGCCCACGGAGTCCCCCTCAGCACGGTCTGCTTCTAACACCGGGTCTGGCGCGCTCTGGGATGTCTGTGTCCTACAACGGGGCATTCCTCTGCCCGAGACAAAAGTTTTCCTGCAGTCAAGAACTCAGTTGAGGGCCAGGCAAGTTTATCGGTCGAGGAGCTGGAGGACGGGCGTCACGTGTGGGAGCCCCTAGTTCAAGTCCCATCATCATCGGGAGCAGCTCCCAGCTCTGCGGGTGACGCCCCAGAAACAAACACCATGAGTCAAGGCTTGTTTTTAAAGTACGAAATGATGAAGAAGACAGAAGTCAGGAAAGACAGTTACCCCGAACTGGCTGATCTAAGTGCAGAAGCAATCACCCCATTCACTCACTCTTCATCGTCAGGGGACTGCATTATTATTTTTGTTTTACACATTTTGTTTTTTAGGCCCCGGGCCACAGTCTTCTGGGGCAACTTCGGGCCCCGCACCGGGGGGCCTGGGGCAGCAGCACTCGGGGAAGCTGCCGGCTGCTTCAGCCTCCAGCTTCGCTCAGCCTTAACTAAGTCCTTTTTAACGGAATCACTCACAGTGACCAAACAAAGCCAGTCTGTACCACACACGAAACTAATTCCTTTCGAAGAGGAAAAAGACAAGATAATACGGACTATAAATAATGGGGAGGCCTAAGGGCACAACGGCAAGATCCGGGTCATTAACCGTGGGAGCCAGGATTAGGTCTGGCGTGAATCAGCCGTCCTGACGCCCAGACATGGCCAGAACTTCTGCACTCCCTGCCCTGCGCTGGCACGTGCCACAGCCGTCTCCCGCCTGCCAGAGCCCCAAAGGGTGTCGTCACCAACGCACAAGATTAACATGAAACAACTGCCAGCTCCTGAGGCCCGACACCTGCAGCTCCTACGGACGCAAAGCGCCTCCCAGGTGAGCGCGGCTCTCAGACAGGCTGGGTGAGACCCCAGCTAGCCGTCCTCGGGAGGCAGGCCTGGCCATCCCCACGGGGCCCGGTGGGCAGGTGACTGTTCCACCCCGGGTCCCACTCTGTGTCGAGGGAGACCTGGGAAGCACTTTCCCAGGAAAAAGACAGGCGCTTCTGCTGGAAATAGCCCGCAGGCCGGGTTTAAGGCGCAGTCACTGAAACACCCCCACCTCATCAGAGAACAAGGCCACCATCAAATTAGGCACACAACCCCCTCCCCCAGACAAATTTAAAATGCTAGACAAAAAGCAAAAATGCAAAAGACTGAAATAATTTTCTTTGCTCTCCAAGAAACGGGCAAGTTTCTGGATAATAACTGCGACAAAAGAGAGGGACAGACATAGAGTGACTGCACTCATTTGTGGAATATAAAATAACATAACAGGAGACTGACACCCAAGGACAGTAGACACAAGGGCCAGGAATACTGCCCCATAGCTGGAAGCCTGTCTCATGAGCTGGGGGAGAAGGCAGCTGGGATAGAGAAGGGATCACTAAGACAATGGTGGTTGGAGGGATCAGTCAGGATGGGAGATGAGTGCTGAGGGTAGGTAAAGGACAAAACGTGACAGCCTCTCAGTATCTGTATTGCAAACCATAGTGCCCCAAAGTAGAGAGAAAGAGGGAAATTGCCATAGAGGCAGGGGGAGGGTTGGATGAGGGGATACTGGGGACACTGGGTGGAGAATGTGTACTGGTGGAGGGATGGGTGTTTGAGCATTGTATGACTGAAACTCAAACATGAAAGCTTGTAACTGTATCTCACGGTGATTCAATTAAAAAGAAGAAGAGAGAAAATAACTGTGACTTTAAAGGCTGTGGCACCTCCAGAGAAGGGGCAGAACCTTTTCTGACCAGGCCAGTCCCCTCCGCCTCTGGTTCTGCAGTGGAAGCTCGGATGGGTTCTGAGAGCAGCCAGGCTCGGGGCAGGAGACTCTGGGCGCCGTGGGCAGGTGCTCCGGGGCCGGGAGAGAGAGGAGAGGCGTGACCCGCAGCGCCTCCCGCAGGGACAGAAACCAACACCCGAGCCAGGGCACGCCCGGGGCACCCAGGAGCGGCCACGTCCCGGCCAGCTGACTATCCGTCCACTCCAGATCACTTAAAACAACAAAACAAAGGAGATGGAACATTTCTGAATTTCAAACTGCTCGAAAACAAAAACATTCTAAAGCGATCAAATATTTTAAAGGCCTGGTGGCTGGGCTGAAGCTTATCTCATGCAAAAGGGAGCAAAATTTGCCACCAAGATAGGAACAAACTGCTGGCAAATGAGGAACTCGGGCATCAACAGGCAACATTCCTGTAATTTGTTGCCAAAATTGCAAAACTTACAACAGGAAGAATATGCAAAAATTCATAAAGTAAAAATGATAAGAGGTTTGGTAAAGGTGTCAGTTGTCCCAGATTCAACAATAGCGCTAATGGCATCCCGTTCGACACCTCCGCGATTGTGTGTGTGTGTGTGTGTGTGTGTGTGTGTGAGAGAGAGAGAGAGAGAGAGAGAGAGAGAGAGAGAGGAAGAGAGAGAGCAAGAGAGGAAGAAAAAGAGCAAGCAAGAGAGCGAGCGCAGAGAATTGGCCTATTCTGTCACAGCTCTACCCCAAGTGCCCGGCCCAGGTGACTGTACAGTGAGTCCGTGTGAGATGAGTGCAGGAATGAAGAGTGAGGAGTGAGACGGGCGTCCTGCAGACACACGGCACACACCTGCCGCGCCTGGCTGAGTGTCAGAGAAAGCACATCCCTGGTGCGAGGAGGGGACTGTGTGAAATGGGTAGATGGGGACGGAAACCTCGTATAGACGCCAGCTCCGGGGCCAGGCAGGCACTCTCCCCGAATGCAGCTGGGGCGCTGGCTCAAACTCTGGCACCCACTCGGCCCCCTAAGCATGCAGGGGCGGGGGCCGAGCAAGGCTCGGGCTTGAGCCTTGCCCCGTCTGCCTGGTCCTCGGCTGTACTGCTTAGTAGTATGGAAGCAAATGACCCTGAGCACTGATGTCTCCAAACAAAAAAAGGCAACGCATGAAAGTGCGTTGCTGGGGGAAAAGATTTTTCAGAAAAACATAAAGGCTAAAGGGCTTTCGGAAACAATAACACATTGGCAGTCCGAACAGCAGGAAACTGGGCAGATCAACCAAGAAATCTTGCTGCACCGAGAAAAAGAAAAACAGCTGTACAAAAGAAGGGGAAAGAAAATAAGAAGTTGAACACACGTCACGCGATGCCACACGAGAGGCACTCGTTCATGCGTGCTCAGCCCATTGGCAATTACTCGGGTACCGGAGAAGCACTTGACAAAGAGGGGTCCTAGGAACTTGGGGTGAAATTATCAACAAAAGAGGCCTTTTCTCTAGTTCAGGGGCTGAAATTTTAGTTTCATACAATGAGAGGAGTGACACCAGGGGGGAAACCTCCAAGAAATCAGAGCTGACATTTTCATAAAAAAGAAAAGGAGTTTCTGATTAAAGAACAGGCCGAGACCGGGCCAGCATCACATCAAGTTTATCAAGGAAAACTACGCAGCATCAAACAAAGAGAAGGAAATGTGTGGCTGAGAGGCGTCAGGGACAAGAGCCAGAACGCTGCCTGATTCCCCAGGACAAACGCTGGGGTGCTGGGCAGTGACAGAGCCCCAGGACTGCGGGGGAAACGTATCTGACAGCAGGAACCTGGTCCATACGTGCAAAGACCATCCTCCGGGGTCTCGGGGGACGTCAGGCGCGCGTGGTCTCTGGCACTGCAGCGGGACAGCACCACGAAGCAGGGGTGGCGAGGAGCAGGGAGACGGGAGGGGGCAGAGGGGAGCAGGGAGACGGGAGGGGGCAGAGGGGAGCAGGGAGATGGGAGGGGGCAGAGGGGAGCAGGGAGACGGGAGGGGGCAGAGGGGAGCAGGGAGACAGGAGGCGGGCAGAGGGGAACAGGGAGACGGGAGGCGCAGGGCAGAGGGGAGCAGGGAGACGGGAGGGGGCAGAGGGGAGCAGGGAGACGGGAGGGGGCAGAGGGGAGCAGGGTGATGGGAGGTGGGCAGAGGGGAGCAGGGAGACGGGAGGGGGCAGAGGGGAGCAGAGAGACAGGAGGGGGCAGAGGGGAGCAGGGAGACGGGCAGCCCCACGGCGTGCAGGGAGGAGGCGCGCCAGCCGGGCGGGAGGGGCCCGGGAGCCGGAAGGAAACCAGCTCGCCAGGACCTCGGACGAGTCCAGCTCAGTCCCCCGAGCTTCAGGACGGACAACAGGTGTACAAACTCAAGCACACCAGAGCTGGGGACAAGGGCCAGCGAGGGCAGCAGAGGGCCACAGAGACCCAGACTGGGGGCGGGGGGGACCTGCGGTGGGGCCGGAAGAGTAAGAACCCACCCACGAAGATGGAGCTGGAAGAACAACGGGGCGTCCCCAGACCGCTGCAGTCCAGAAGGAGGGCTGCTCCCTCTGTCCTTCCTCCCTCGCGGCTCATGTGACATGCATGACAGCGGGGACACAGGGCAGAGCACCAGCCCAGGGATCTGCTCGAGAAGCTCCCGGGAACTGAACAGGCGCCGCTGCCCTGTCTGGCCGGGATGGAGGGCAGCTCCCAACCAGCCAGGAAGCTCCTGCGGAGACTGGGGGGCTGCGGACACCCCAAAAGAGACCAAATAGTGGCAGCAAGAATCTGCACTTTAAGGCGACATTAGAAGACCAGGTGCCGTGGGTGGCGCGGGGCACACGGGGGTCTTGCCCTGCGGCTCGCCCAGATGTGGCTTAGTCACAACCGCAGCGCTGGCCTGGCCAGGACAGGACAGCAGGGGCCAGGACGGGCGCAATTCAAGCCACACACCCGGGGCTGATGCCACAGCACAACGCAAGCATCACAAAACGAAGCCCGAGGCTTCAGTCCCTGAGGAGGGAGGAGAGAGCTGGAGAAGGGCAGCCAGATCCGGAACTGGCCAATCAGAGAGAGTGTCGGGCACCCCGCTCGCCCCGTGACAGACCCGGCAGACACTCTGGGCAGCAGTGACAGAACGCTTCCTGCCCGACCCACGCAGTGCACAAACTAGGGTCCGGATCAACCAAGCCCGAGTGGAAGGGTCTCCAGCCCCCTCGCTCTGCAGCTCAGCTCTAGGCCCCCCGGCCCCCCGGCCCCCACGTGCCCGGCTGTGGACACACGGCCCTGACTTCTGGGGCACCCGCGGGCTCCCCCATCCAGGTGTCCCGGAAGTGTAGCAGTGGGGTTTGGGGTCTGCAGCTTCCACCACGGACCCCGGATGGATCCTCAGCCGGCCTGAGGCCAGCCGCTGCCCCCTCGGCACACTTGGGTGCCTGAAAGAAGAGACCGTGACCAGCCCGAAGCTTCTGGGCCCAAGTTCTCGAGGCCACTGCTTCCCTCTGAAATGGGCCCTGGGCCCGTCTCCCTGCTGAACAGTCACGGCTGGAGGCTGCCCAGCTTCATCCGAGGAACGAGCCGTCCACCCCTCGGGCCCGGCCCCTGAAGCGGCTTCTGATCACCTCTGGTGAGTCTGACAGAAGGGGGAACCGTCTTCCCAAATCTGTGATGGACAGAACTTTCCCACCTCCTGCCTGGGAAACAAAGCCGTCAAGGAGCTGATCTCTGAGCAGGGGTCTTGAGACGCCCCGTGACACCGCCGTGGCCCTGGCGGCAGAGGAGCCCGCCCCGCCCTGAAGCCCTCTCCTCCCACAGCTCAGGCCAGGGAGGCAGAAAGCCTGGGTGAGCCCTGACTCCTCTCTGCAGCTGAAGAGAGAAACAGCAAAGGCCTTTCTCCCGCTTCTCCGCTGTGGCTTTGCGGGAGCCCCAAACTGCCCCCCTATGCCCGGGGTCTGCAATCTGCAAAGTTACATCCTGATTAGTGATCTGCTCGTCATGATAATCCTCTCAGGCTTGCAATTTTAGCCAGCAACAATAAAAAGTATCAGATAGCATTTGACATTTGAGCATAGAAAAATAACCTTTCCAATTTACTAAATCCTGCTTTTAAAAAGTCATTACCTTACTGAAAATGGGGTAAGCTGCAGAGAAATGTAATCATTTAAATATTTTAAAAGATTATCGATGGCATTTAAATAAGGGGAAGGATAGTTTATTTACTAAATGCCATTAGCATAATAAATGGCTAGCTATTCAGAAAAATGCAGAGCGTGGCCCTATATCCTGCTATACATAAAAGTAAATCCCAGATGCATTAAAGATTTTCACATTAAAAAATAAGGCATAACTAACATTCAGAAGAGAATTTAGGAGAATATTTATGGAAGCTAGAAGATTTACCTATTAAAGGGATAAAGAGAGATAAATATACTAATCTATACTCCTTTATTCTGTATCAAGCAATACCATAAACTACCTCAAAAATGTATAAAGTGGGAAAAAAAACTTCCAAGATAATGACAATCAAAAACTTTTTTCAAGAACAGCCTGACCTCGCACCAGGCTGTCTTCACCAGGGCACCTCAGAGGGGCGCGTTGAGTTTCCCTCCCCGCCCCAAGCAGAATCCTGGCAGCCGAAAACCTCCAGAACTCAACAGCCACCATGCCCAAGGCCACTCTCCACAAGCTCGGACAAGCCTCACCCAAGTGGTATCCAGCAGAAAAAATCAGGTACGCGGGAACCCGTGGGATCGGGACTGGGCCTCCTCCCCCCAGCTCCCCAGTTTTCTAGTAGCTTGGCAGTCACACCCACAAATTGCCCCGGCGCCATGTAATCTCATCAACAGCCAAGATCCAGAGACTAAACTAAAGCTCCTGGAAGACAGCGAGGCAGAATTTCCGCGTGACCCCTTGCTCTACTCTAGTCCCCTTACTTATCAAAAGCATCACACATTTGTTTGTTTTTTAACATACTTGCTTGTATTCTCTTATATTTGGGCTTAAATGGCTCCAGAACGAAATACAACAACCTTCACACTTCCCTCTTATTGTGGTGGGAAGGTGCTTGGTGGTGGGATTGGTATTTGAATATTATCTGTAATGAACTACTGTGAACTACTTTATGAAAATAAAATATATATAAAATGGAAAATATTTTAAAAGTTTTTGCAGGATATGAAACTGAAGTGACCAATAAACATGGAAAAGATGTTCAATTTTCACAATAGTCAGGAATTGCCCCATAAGGCAGTAGAGAAATATGATTTTCACCCATGAAAGTGGCAAAGATGTACCAAGAGTGCCAGTACCCAGGGCTACTGAGGACAAGGCGAGTGGGCAGGCACCCTGGCTACTTCGGGCAACGCAACCCAGCAAACACCCGGAAAGAAACCCGTCGGCATGACAGAAGAGCACATGCGTGCATCCCTGTTCCCAGCAAACTCCGTGAAAGAAACCCGTCACCATCCACACAGGAGCACAAACACGCGCCTCTTTCTGCCTGGAGCATCCCGCTGTCAGGATCCACCCGCAGGAGTTACAGGGGAGACACAGGCAGAGATGTTTGTCACCTCACGCAACAGCAGACCCTGTTTGTATATAGCAACAAGCAACACAAGTTCCTCCAGAAAACTGTCCCAGTGACCTTGAGTCCCCAGTGATTGATACCCTGACACGGCTACCATTCACGAGCACCAGCCTGAAATGGCTGATTTATATCTATTGTTCTGGAGGAATGAGAGAGAAGAGGCAAATCAGCGCTGGGAGTGTTGAGAATGACCCCAATTCTGAAGCATGTAATCATGATGAATGACATTCGATACATATGAAGTGAGTCTAAGTATGTATCTGTTTGCACTTGTGGGAGCACGAGGAAAAGTCTAGAAAGGTCGCCCCTCGGATGTCAGACTAGTTGGGGAGAAGCAGGGAACAGGGAGAGGAGAAAATGGGGGACAAAATGCATTTTCATTCCTGGTATTAACTGCTTCAGTTGCTGCAATTAAGTTCTTTTACTCATTTAATTAAACAAAGAAAATATTAAAACAAAAACTCTCCTATGATGTAATTAAATATGTTACTTAATATATCCAAAAAGCCGCCCCAAGTCTGTTGCATACACTTAGTGTCCCGGGGCCCCACACGTGGAGGCGCAGCGAGGGCACGAGTGCCAGGGGCCAGGGTGCCACCCTGGGCCTCCTCCTGCACGCCTGCACTCTGGCCCCCACACCTCCCAGCCTCCAGGACTTCCTGAGGTTCAGCCCTCCTGAGTCCTGATAGACGCAACAGAGAATTCAAGCTCAGATTTGTACCCTCATCCCCACCGCACCGGCCTCGTGCCTCACGCTGCTTTCATGGCACTCGTGAGTGTTTATTCCAGCGTTCCTTTCCCGAGTGTTGTTCTACTGATTACACGGTGTCTACAAAGATGAACCATGTAACTGCAAAGCCTGCAGAGGATTTTAAGAGAGTAAGTGCATGGTCAAGAAAGAGCATCCAAAGCCAGCCTGCCACCACTGGGCAGAACCCCTCCCCTCCCGCCCCCGGGATGGCGACTCAGCTGCGACGCCACTGACTCGATATTAGGTATTTCCTAGGTATTAAATTCAAATACAATCGTTATCTTGCTTGAAAACAGGTATTGCTTAAAATCATTGTTAACTTGTTCTACAAATGTGATTTACAATACACTGGGAAGAACTACTAGAGAAAGTGAAAGCAGAGATGCACCGAGTAGCTCTAACTTGCTGTGTGCAGAGGGGCTGGTAGGAATTCTGCAAACTCCATAAAAATGGCATCAGACAACGCGCAGGAGGGTGGCTGGGACCCAGAGTGATGATTTTGGAATGAGGAAAGCTGGCTCACACTCCCCGCTTCCTTCATTCGGGGACTGGCTTCTTGTTCGGCCTGTGGCCCTGGGTCCAGGCCTCTTCCCCAGGGCAGCGCCTTGGCCCCTGGCGTGCAGAGGAGGCAGCGTGGATGGAGGAGCAAGAGCACTGAAGTGAGAGCAGCCGTGTTCGGCAGCAACAGGGGAGGGTCACAGTGAGGTGCAGAAGCAAACAGGAGGGGTGAGTTCTCGGGCTGCCCTGAGTCCTCGGCGGGGGCACATTTACCCCAGGGAACCAGCACCACAGAAGCGCTTCCTGGTGACCTGGCTGCACGGCCACAGCCGCCACGGCCACAGCCCCGCCCTGCGGTGCGGGCGTTTCCCATGGTTCTCTGAGGCCTGGGACAGCCGGGAGAAGCGAGGGGTGAGGTTGCTGGAGGGAGCCAGCGTCCCTCTCCGCGGCCATCCCTCCCCTTCCCGAAGACTGAGAGACGCCAGGGAGAGCCGGCGACACGCCAGCGAAACTTGCTCTCCGCGAAGGACCCAGAGGGAACAACACCACGAGACAGAAAAGCTTCGGACGACAGTGGCTTCTCCCCAGGCAGACACGGTGCATCCCCGTGAGCCACGGCCCGGCTCACGCACGTGCACACACACGAGCCCGGCCTCACGCACGCACACACACACACACGGGGCCCGGCCTCACGCATGCACACACACGGGGCCTGGCCTCATGCACGCACACATGGGGCCAGGCCTCACGCACACACACACACGGGGCCCAGCCACACGCACACACACACACGGGGCCCGGCCACACGCACGCACACACGGGGCCCAGACTCACGCACACACAAACACAGGGCCTGGCCTCATGCACGCACACATGGGGCCAGGCCTCACGCACACACACACACGGGGCCCAGACTCACGCACGCACACACACGGGGCCCAGCATGCAGGGAGAGCAGAAGAGGGGCAGCAGGTAGGCAGGACTGAGGCGGTCGAGGGACATCCATGGAGGTGCCACCCAGGCACGATGAGCGAGCACAGACAACTCAGGACCACCCGAAGACCCCCGGGTGGAGGGTCCGGTGGGGCCATGGACACTGGAGCAGGGGCAGGGGCTGGCCGGCCCGCCGGGGCCTCCGTGCTGCTCATCAGCTCCCATGCCTGGCCCTTGCCCACTTGGGCGCCTGCCCCCCCTGCCCTGCTGTCCCACCCCCTCCCCTGCCCCGTGTCCCCTGGCTCCTTCTGTGGCTGTCCCTGAGCCACACAGGCCCTGGGCCGCACACCCATGCCCTCCTCCACCCCACCCCCGTGCAGAGCTGCAGCACCTCTCGGCCTACAGGACAAGGAAGACGCCACGGCAGCGCTGGCAGGACCCGCTGCCTCCTCTCTCTGGTGCGCAGCCGCCAGGCTGCCTCCTCCAGCAGGCTCCCGGGTGGGGCCCCGGCCACATTCGGGGGAGCCGAGAAGCTCTGGGCAGAAGGAAGGGTGGGGCATGACGGGGGCACGGGGGCGGGGGCTGGGCACAGGGAAGCCAGGAACCCCCGCTGCCCCTCCCTCACAGCCGTCAGCACATGCTGGCCAAGGCCCAGGCCTCGGCGGCCCCAGCAGCTCTGTGTTGGGGGCCACGTCTGCTGCCGACTTTGCAGCCGGGCCTCCGGCACACACGGAGCACGCTCTGCTCGGCACACCCCACCCCGAGACTGTTCCCGCTCTGTTCAGAGCGTCCGGACAGCGAGAGACACACAACCAGCGAAGCCACGATGCCGGCTGACCCCCAATAAAGACAGGTTCTCTCGGCCCCTCAGCGCTGAACGCAACGGCCCCGGGGCCCCAGGGGAAGAAGGAAGCACAAAGCGCACGCCACCACGGCTGGGTGCCCCACCAGCACCACTCCAGACGGGCGCTTAAGCGTGCTCTTCACTGTGGGTTCTGTAACAGTCCTCACCGCCTGCATTAATAAGCAGTTAGTGACAAAGTCAGAGCACATCATCTGTGCAGTTCATTACAAGCTGAAAAATAGTCAGGGTTTACAAATTTTATTAGCATGCCTGACATCTGTCAACTATTTTGGTTAATTACACCTGAATTCGGATTTTCGTCTTCAGTGATTTTGAATTTTAATATATTTGACATAAACAGTTTTCTAAGCTACCATTATCTCTGTTGAGTATTTTTGTCTTATTCCTATTCTAAAACTGTCAGAAATACACACTGCGAGCTCTCAAACCAGCCCGGTTCATTCTGCACTTAAATAAAATAACTTGTGAACTGGCAGAATACAATCTACCACATGGCTAAATTTGCTGTCGATGCCTATTAAGTCCTCAAAGTATTGCTCTTCAGCTCATAAAATATTGTGAATTCTAAATTACACATTAAGGATACAGGCCTAGAGTTTTCCTCTTTCACTTCAGTGTAGAAACCATCTTTCCTCGGTATCTATCTTCCCTGTGTGAGGAGTCCAGCCCCCTGAAGCCCACAGAGGGCCGCTTCTTGGTGGAAGTTAGTTCGGGAGAAAAGCCCTTCGGGGTGGAAGGGAAGATCAGAAGGAGCAGGAGGGGCTGTGGGGGACACACAGGGGGTTTGGGGGTGGAACAAAGCCCCCCGGGAGAGAGCAGAGCAGCTGTACCTACACCACTCACAGTCCGCAAGCCGTCGGCGGCAACAAGACCCTGCCAGAGAAACAACAGCAAACAGGGACGTGCCGCAAAGCAGTTGCAGCGTCCCCAGCCCCGGGCCCCAGGCTCGGCAGCAAGCCCCAGTCCCGGAGGAAAGAGCCTCAGAGCCCCGAGGGGCCAAGTGGGCCTCAGCAGCCACAGACACTGTCCCCTTCAAACACGTGGGAGCGGGGACAGGCTTGTTGGCGCGGAGAAGGGACCACTGAGTCAGTGATGGTTGGAGGGCTCACTCGGGAGGGGGGTGTGCGCGGAGCACAAACGGCCAAACGCGATGGCCTCGCAGTGTCTGTGCTCCAAACCCAACGCCCAAAAGGAGAGAGCAAGAAGGAAGTGCCTGCCACAGAGGCGGGGTGGGGTGGGGAGGGGTGGCGGGAGGAACACTGGGGACAGCGGTGTGGAGAACGTGCACTGGTGGAGGGACGGGTGCCTGATCACTGTATGACGGAAACTTAATCATGAAAGTTTGTAACTGAATCTCATGGTGATTCAAGTTTTAAAAAAATCAAAAAGAGAAAAAGAGAAAAACTACACTATCAAAGAAAAACAGTGCTCTGCCTTGTCTGGACACACTGGGGGTGAGCCTGAATGGCGGAGTGACACCTGAACGGCACTGTCCACTGGCCATCCTCTGGACAGACAGACAGACAGACAGGGGCCAGGGCTGGCCTCCACGTCGAGAGACAGCCCCACCCCCCACTTAAGGCTCTTGCCCGGACCCGCAGTCGAACCCCCGGAAAGCGAGGGCTCAGTGGAAGGCCCATCTGATGAGAGCCCGGGGGCCTGGACTGCCCGAAGGGCTGGTGCCCCCGCCCTCACTGTTCCAGGGCTCAGCCCTCTTGCCAGCAGCACCCAAGGGGGCAGGGACAGGGGGCGACTGTTCCTGGGTCTCCTGGAGCCCACCCTAATCCCACCCGAAGCCCACCATCTGCCCGTGTCGGCAGCCGGGTGAGGAGACGCGTGGCCGGCCGCAGCTGGGACAGGGGTGTTTGTGGAGAGCTCAAGGCTCCAGCTTCGGATTGGACGTCTGATATTTAAACATATTAAAAGAGAATTTTTCGGAGAGCTAGTCAGGCAAATCGAGCAAAAACAAAAAACAAACAAACCCGCCCCAAAGCCCAATGTTCCACTTAAATTTCGCTGCCAAGCACCCTTCAGCTTTCTGCGGATCAGTGAACCTGTGTGGCTTATATTTTAAACCCAGATGATGGGTTTTAAGTTTCACAGACTGAGAAATTCTCTTCACGGGACGGAAAGCACAATCAATTCTGTTAAAATGTCAATTTCCCCAAACTTACCTATAAATTCAATATAATCCCAATCAAAATGCCAGCCAGGGAAAAAAATATTTCTTAGCAGAAAATAACAAGTAGTTCTGAAGTCCATGTGGAATATCATTGTTTCGTTATTTCTTAAAAGAGAACAACCAAGTTTAGGGGTACTGCTACCTAGTTTCAAGAATTATTTCAAAGCTACTGTGATCGAGATAGCGTAGGCTTGGTGCAGAGAAACAGAATCCAGAAATAACCGTGTACACAAGAAAAGAGTATTTCCAATAAAGTGCAAAGGTTAACTCAATGAAGAAGAGAGCGCCTTCTCGACAAATAATGCTGGAAATATTTTAAAGATCTAAATCTCACTCCACTTACAAAAATAAATTCAAAATGAAACGTAAAGACTCACTGTAAAAAATGAACAAAACCACTAGAAAAGTATCTGTGAGCTGGTTGGAGAGAGATTCTTAGGTATGATTAAGAAGCGCCAAAGACAGATTAGAACACTGGGCTCCACAAAAGCCAAGGTGCCTGCTCTCCAGAAGACGCGTTCGAGGGTCACGAAGTGGACGAAACTCTCTGGCCAGGCAGGTACCCGATAAACTCACTTTCAAATTGATCGTAACAACGTCCAAAGTTCAACAGAGAAAATAACCCAATTTAAAATGAACACAAAGGGGCCCGCATGCCCGACCCCGTCTGATCCTGCCACCACACCTCCGCCTCGCCACGAACACCGCGGAGTGGACAGGTCACCCGCACCACACACACAGCCCGGCACGCCTGCCCCTGCGGTGCAGAGTCGCCAGGAGGGTGTGTGGGCTCCTAACCCTGCCTAGGAGGGACCCTCCCGCCAGTGCGCCACGGCCGAGTGGCACGGATAGCTCACGCATGCCACTGACCATCAGAGACCCTCCGGGGACGCCAGCAGCTGGGGGTCAGGCCTGGGGGAAGCCTGTGCCCCTCCCGAGGCCGGGACCTAGAGAGTCAGTCGAGGGGGTGAGAGACACCACTCTGGGGACGGTGTCGCCTCGTCTGATGACCCAGCTTGTTCCCCTACACAGAGGAGGTTCCCTGGCACCGTCAAGAGTGACCCCCGAGCAGAGCGGGAGCAGGCTCTGAGCAGCACCCACCGAGTCACCCACACCCATCCACAGCTGAGTAGTAGTCAGCTTGGGGCCAGCCTGCTAGTGCCCACTGACCTCACAAGCTTCAGGCACGACCAAAGGGTCTTTGGGTGGGGCCGGGGGGAGCTGGTCACTTTGGATTCCGTAAATCCAAAGGCACTGTCTGTAGCACTGTCGTCCTGTTGCTCATCGGTTTGCTCGAGTGGGCACCAGTAACGTCTCCATTGTGAGACTTGTTACTGTTTTGGGCATATCGAATACGCCACAGGTAACTTTCCAGGCTCTGCCATGTGGGCGGGATACTCTCAGTAGCTTGCCAGGCCGAGAGTATCCCCCCGAGAGGGATGGAGGAATCGAACCCAGGTCGGCCTCGTCAAGGCAAACGCCCTACCCGCTGTGCTAACACTGAAGGCATCAAATGAAAATAATAAAGCAACTGTGAATAAATGTTTTCTTTTCTATAAGCAAACTGTTTCACCTGCAAGGGGCTGTGATCGTGGAGAAGCAGACTAAAAGGAGGCGCATCCGCAACCCCCCACTGGAAGACAGTCTGCATCAGCCCAGCCGCCCTGGCAGCCGAGAACGCGAATAGAATTGGGCTCGGGCACCTGCGTCTTGGCTCAGAGCAGGCAGAGGCGAGTCTGCTCGGGAGAAGGCCCCCGCCCCCGCAGTCGAGCAGGCCTCCCGGGTGCCTCTGTGTAGAGACCGTACGGAGGGTGAGTGACGGCGGCTGGATCAAGGCTGGCCTCCCAGGGACCCCGAATCCTGGCTTGAGAAATATGCGCCTCACCACTTCTTAAACAAGCAAGCAGCATGCGTTCCGGACAGATGTTCACTTGGAGGAAATACAAGGTTACTCATCTTTCTGAAACTGGATTAACGCACTGGGGTCGGAGAGATGGCACAGTGGAACGACAGGGCGACTGCCTCGCACAGCCAACCTGGGTTCAATCCCCAGCACCACATGTGGGCCCCCCAGCCCGCCTGAGTAAGCCCAGAGCACAGCAGGGGTGCCCCCAAGCCAAATAAACACATACTAACATATCTCATGCAGCCAGTCGAGACTCCGGCGGAAAGAATTGGTGAACGACACAGGCAACGCAGTGCGCAGTGGACAGGAAGAGATGTGGGCCAGCTGCCGTGAAGAATCAACGAGGAAGGAGAATAAACTTTGTCAAACAATGTGTGGCTGCAGGAGTGAGGGGGGTCCCGACGGGGAGAGGGGTAAGGAGCGTCAGTGGGGAAAGAACGGAAGCTGAGTGCTGCTGGCACAGAAGGGCCCGAGGTCAGAGGCCAGCAGGGCCCCAGCTCCTGACCCAATACTAGCCCAGCTCAGCCATGACGCTGACGACAGCTGGGCTGGCCGGAGGACTCCCAGACACTGATGGACAGATATGGTCCCCGCAACCGGCCACACCGGCCACGAGAGGGGCGTCATGGAGACACGGCCGGCACGGGAAGCTGAGCACGGCCCGGCCGGCCCGGCACGACGTGGGAGCAATTCTGTCTCTGTGGCAGACTCTTCTCTCGGGAGCCTTTAAGAGAAGGTGTCAAATGTAGCTGGAAGACAAATGACACTGTTAAAAATGGGAGCCCCGGTTACACGGTTTTATGTAGAAGTCATATTCATTGGGAATATGCAATAATAATGCTCTCCAAGTCTTAGCAGCAAATGATCAGCTTAATGTTAACCGTGATGCATAAATCAGGAGAATCAAGGGACCACCCAGCACCTTCAAAGCCGTGGGGGGCGGGGGCTAAAGATATGGAGAAGAAATTGGCTGCGACTATGACTCAAGAAGCTCTGAGCACTTCATTATTTCGTTTCTTCCTCTGAACAATGTAAAATCCCACCTAACACTGCTCAGGCCGGGGGGAGACGCGGCAGCACAAAGGGGGCTGTCAAGTGTCCCCCACGTGGGGAAGAGGCGTTCTCACTGCCATCAAGGGCTCCTTCCGGGTGGCAGGAGTGAAGTGCTCTCTCGCCGGGGAGACCGGGGAACGCTCGTCAGCCACGGCTCCTGCTAACCGCTAAATAAATGGAGGCTCTTAATCAGGCCGCACGCGAGCAGCCGACTTCTAAGGATGCTTCTGCCAGCATGTTCCAATGGGGCCACAGACAGAATCACATCCGTGGGGGTCCACGGCAGGAGGACAGGGAGCCCCAGGAAGGAAACGGGCTGTGGGGGGCCAGGGCAGGGCGAGGCGAGGAGCAGCCAGGGGATTGTGGGCCTCGCTGCCTTCAAGGTCTGCTTCCTGTACACTGGAGCACTTGTGATATTATGCTAAATCATTCTGTTTAAAAAGTCAGATTTTAGCCTGGAAAAAAATCACATCTATTTTTCATCCCACCTCTAAACCCACCTATTTCTGGGAAATAATGATGTCGGGAGTTTTTGCAAAGAACCATTTCTCTCCCTTCACTCTTAAAGAGCCCCGCACACAAAGGAGGGCAACGGCGCGGGCTGGCTCTGGGGGAGGAACGGCCGAGGGTCATTTCTCCCTGTCCTGACATCACGTTCCCGCTGACCAGGCTCTCCCAGACTGATGGCGGAGGAGCTGCTGCCCGCAGAACAGGCCCCGGGCTGTTGAACTGTCACATCTACTAAACTGCACATTTTTAAATCAACAAACAGCAACAGGGGCCAGGAGACAGCTCGGGCACACGCTGGCAAGCAGCACTCGGACACTCTGACCTGCCAGATGTCGCCCCCAGCACCACCAGGGCCAAGCTAGCGGCCCACCAGGGCTGACCTGAGCAGAGTGGCCCCACAGTGACCACTTTAGTCCTACAGGCCAAGAGCAAGGACTGGGTTTGTGCTCATACTCCTCCTCGTACCCCTTAGGAGTACGTGAGTGCCCCCCCCCCAAGAAAAAACAGTAATGAAGAAGGTACTTTCACTCAAGAGCTACTTTCATTCTAGAAGAACCTATTGTCTGTACAGATTCCTAAGGAAGATAGGAATTTTTAACAGTCTAGCATCTTCTTGATTTTAATTTGTAATCTAGATCAGAGACTCAGGGAAAGAGAGAAGAAAAGGGAGTACAAAAAGTCTGCTCAAAGACTCTTCACAATTTAGTAGCATTTATTTCCTTTAAGTATCAATCAGCTTCTAAATGTTACAGGAGAAAAAGGAGAGAAAAATATAACATGGTTTATAGCCAGGAACACTAATAAAAGCATTTTCTGAAGTATAATCACTATTTTCATTTTCTATTTAAAATTTTTCATATTTTTTATCATCTCAGTTGCCAAATCTCAATCTTCATTGATTAAAAACATAGCAGAACGCCTTGCATACCAATTCATACGGGTTTGCAAACATTAAATCATCATTAGATTAGAATGACATGCAGAACAAAATTAATACTCCAAAAGAGGTTCAGGAAAATATAAAATCTAAAATTTATTTAATCAGGTTTTAAATTGAACCTATACAAGCTTAAGTTCAATGAAAACTAATATCACACACTTATGATCAATTATTTCATAATCGTCTTTCCAAATCCTTTAATTTACTAAGAAATCCTATCCAAATTTCTTTCTAAAGTTAGTCATACAACTGGAAATGCAAATTAGGTCTAAATTTCTACCAAATTCATCAAATGTCACCTTACCTCAATTCATCAAATCACCATACATGAGAGAGTCCTCAGTACTCATTAATGTTACAATTAAAATCCATATTATATGGAAAATGAAATTACATAATTATTTGGAACCATTAGGGAGCAAAACTCTTTGAAATAATTTTCCACGCAAGCCACATGATACAAAGCTCAATTTCAACCTTAAACATAATTTAGACATAATTTCCAGAGCTAACATTTAGTCGAGAACAATTGTTCTCCATTTTAAAAGCATTTTTCATGTCGAGAAAGATCTCAGTTGGTTCCATTATCCAATCCCGTGGCTAATAAGGGACCAGAGAGGAGGGAGGGCCAGGAGCCCCGTGAGCGCGTCCCCATCGCAAGGTTGAGAGGACAGGGCAGGTCCCTGGATGGCCAGAGACGAGGCGCCAGGAGAGGCGGGGAGCCTGGCGTCCCGGCTGGCCGCGCGGTCAGCAGCAGCAGGGGCCGCTGACGAGTCCCGGCAAATGGGCGTGCAGATGGCAGCGCAAAGATCTCCTGGACGACAGTCCTCCTCAGGCCAGCGGTTTGCTCTTCTGTCTTCGCTCCCAGTAGACAAGCAGCAAGAGAGAATTTGTATCAGTCGAGACTCAGTGGTGAGTCCTGGAAGACAGCAAGCAGTGGCCCCAGAGCTCTCCGGACCCCGGCCGCGCCCACATCTCGGGGCACCTCAGGTGGAGCAGTGCGCCCTCTCCGCCCGCTCCAGAGGAAACCCCGGTGGCCACGAACTTCCAGAAGGAAAACCCAGGTGCGTGGGTTCAGGGACTAAGACTCCAGGCCACAGGGCGGCCTCGGAGACAGGCCGTCCCTCCCCGTCTCCCCACCCGCCTGGGGTCCTGGCTGTCACGCCCAGGATCTGCCTCCGGGCGCCGTCTCAGCACATCAACGGCCTTGATCCAGAGACTCCCAAATGAATCTCACACTGGACTAGCTCCCCACAGAGATGTCTCCGGACCCCAACCATTTACAACTTTAGAAGACCTCTCATGATATTCATAATAAGCAACAGAAAATGAATTAATCTAGCATCTGCCCCTGGCAGGGAGGCTTGAAAGGTGGTGGGAAAATTCAAAATAATGGTGGTGGGAAGGTGTAATGGTGGTGGGATTGGTATTGGAATATTGAATGTAATCAATCAGTGTGAACGACCTTATGAAAACTAAATTTTTTTAAAAAAAACTTATATCAACAATCACAAATGGACACTTTTGTAAAAAATATTACAAAAGGCCCCTCCTCACACAAAACAAAATACAACACCTGGCTTTCATTTGGGAATCATTCATTTATCTCCAGCAGCACAGACTGGAAGAAAAATCATGCTTTGGGGGCCGAGTGATAGTCCAGCGGGGAGGGCGTCTGCCTTGTATGCAGCCACCCCAGTTCAATCCCCGTCCACTCCGCCCGATAGGGCAGCGCCGAGCTCGGCCCCGTCCACTCCGCCTCGTAAGGGCAGTGCTGCCGGCAAGGCCTCCGCCTCGACCTGCTGGCCACCGGGAATCGGAGAAACTTCACAGGCCACCAGCAAGAACTCCTGGAACATGACTCACACCCGTGTGTTAGTGCTCGTGCTTCAGTCTGATGGTCTCGGGCGGAAGCTTCACCCCGTGGGCAGCAGCCCCTGGACCAAAGACAAGAGCCGCTGCCCCGCAGTGCCCAGGACTGTGTTACCGGCTCGGGGGCCGTGGCAGCACCCAAAGCTGTCACTAGCAAACATGGTGCTGCACAAACCACTCGCATTCGAAACCACAGTCACAAGCCACACACACACACACACACACATGCACACACACACATGCACACACAAACACGTGCACACACGCAGGCGCACACATGCACACACTCACACACACATTCTCACACACTCACATATATACTCACACTAACACACACTCACAAATACACTCACATAGACACACACTAACACTCACACACAAGCACACATTCTCACACACACTCTCACCTCACACATGCGTGCACTCACACACTCACACACACTTACACATGCTCACACTCTTACACACATGCACACATTCACACATGCATGCACTCACACACACATGCACACACACAAGCACATAACATACAGATGTGAGTCACATACACACACACACACACACACACACACGAATCTATGAACTGGAGCTGAAGCGTCAGTGTTTCAGGGCCCTGTGTGAAGTGCGTGTGCAGCAACACACATCTAGACAAGAGCGAAACGATCCTCCCCTGACAGCCGCAGTGTCATGAATCACCATTAACTTTAAAAATGGAAAGTGCATGTGAGGGCACCAGAGGACAGCGGGGAAGGCACTTGCCTTGCATTCACCCACCCATGCTCAGTCCCCAGCACCGCGGGGAGTACTGCCCTGCCAGGAGTGGTCCCTGAGCACAAAGCCAGGAGTAAGCCCTGAGCACTGCCTTGTGAGGCCCCAAAAGAAACCAGCAGCAAAGTGCGCAGAGCTAGTGGTCGCCACGGTCCAGCTACACACCACGGAGGGTGTCTTGGCACAACCAGCAGTCTATAGAGCGTAGCGAGTGGGACCACCCCAAGTCTGGGAGGGCAAAGAGGGTCTTCTCGAAGAAGCCCACCACCTCCCCATCACCCTGCCCCACCCAGGCCGGCGCTGAGCAGCGCGGCCGACCCACTTTCTAACTCTGGGTCTTCAAAAAGCAGGAAAACATCCGTCACAAACTAGGCCAAGATGATCAGCAGAAACAGCTCTAAGACCAGCCCAAGGCGACGGGTTTTGCTTCCTCTCTGCTGTTACTCCCTCACTGACTCCCTTCAAATGGCTGCTTCCAGGCACGCCGCTGGAACCGCCAGGAAGGAGGGGTTCATCACCTACTTAGGATATTACAGTATTCGTAGGCAAAGGACTCTATTTTTAAAAGTTTAAATTATTACAGTTATACACATTCTCTCTCTCTCTCTCTCTCTCTCTCTCTCTCTCTCTCTCTCTCTCTCACACACACACACACACACACACACACACACACACTTGCATGCAAAACTGTGTCTGGAAAGCTGCTTTGGAGACTGTGGCATCCTGGTCTTCTGTCCAGCTGTCAGGTTTGTGAGAGGAAAGGGCCATTCTGAAGAAGAGTTTCTCAAATTTATAACAGGATCTTTCTTTCCTGCTAAGCACTGACTGCAGCTCTAAGATTTCTGAGTCAGTTGAGCTGGAATAGCAAAAGATTTCTAATCTGCTTGTACGTGATCCCGCTGGTCCCCAAAGCCTGCCACACAGAGATTCATCGTCCTGCAGCCAAGCAGCCTTCACTATTGCAACCCCCTCAATCACTGTGCAGTAAACACTTCCCCTACTTAGTCTAAACCTAGAGTGGAAGGAGGAAGGAACGGGAGACAGGGCGGAGAAGAAGTGCTTATTAACTGAATTCAGAAGCTGAGACTCTGCCTTCCCTTTTCGGGGATGCGAGTCAAAACCCCAAGTCAAACCCCACCTCTGAGACCTCCCAAGTATTTAGGCACCTCAAGCAACGGTCAATGCGAATGAACACCACCTGGACGAGTTTAAAAACCACTGACAGACCAGCCGTAGATCACACAGGGTCACAGGGAGCCACCAATCGCATCTCTGGCCAAACATGCCTTTGAGGGCGACGGGGCTGACAACGGGGACAGAGAGCTGGATCGCGACCGTCCAGCGGGCGCGCGTCTGCCTCCTCCGGCTCAATGGGAACTGAGGCGCACAGGGCATCACTCAAGGCCTGTGGGAGTCCCGGTCACCCTGTCCTGGGGCAATCAAGAGGAAAAACCAGGGGAACTCAGGTAGAAATTCCAATGCCGAGTAAGGAAGCCCCTGAAGAGAGTAGCTGCAGTGTTTGAAGAAGTGTTTGCAAGCTGAAACTAGCAGGGCAGTAAGGCTCGGCCACGAGACTCGTTAGGAAACGGCCTTCGTGCGGGTTCACAAGAGTCTGTTTGACATGGGGGAAATGATTGTATTTGAGGGTTAAGAGCAATTTTGCTTCTACTTGTGTGGATGCACGCGTCTCTTCAAAAGCAACGCACATGCTGATGTCCCTAATTCTGTCTCACAAGTCACAACCTTCTGTGAGGTCCCGGCACCCACAACCGGGCTCCTGTTAGCATTCGGGAACCGTCTGGGTGTTCCTTAATCTGGTGCTACAAGTTTCCTCATGAAACCTCGAGAAATGTCTCTCTCCCCTACCGTAATGTGCCTGTAAATAACCCGGGCTGTTCTGTGAAGAGAACATAAATGTCTGACAAACAACTCTTCCCCAACTGCTTTAATCGTTGCAGCTTGTTTACATGCTAGCTCTTAGGGTATCTTGCCCTCTGGAGAATTAATCCACGAGGCAGAAGCAGCCAGAGTGAACTCAACCCTCACACTGCCACGTCAGAGCAACGGCGGCCGCAGATGAAGCAACAGCACCCGGTCATTCCTTGGGGCAGGCGTGGCACACTGGCTCGCCCCGGGCCCACGTGGCAAGGCCACAGCAGCGACTGGCCTCAGACAGCACAGCGAGAGCCCATGGCCCTGCGGGTGCACTGGGACAGGAAGCCCCCCTCTCATACCCCCCCACGGAAGGGAAGGGTACTCACTGCATTCAGTGGGAACAGTGTCTGACGCCTATCACAGGGATTTGCTGAGCTCTGAGTCTCATTTTTCTCATACTGTCCAACAGGTACTTTGTGAGCTGGTAGGTATGAATTTAACTGTATCAACAAATGGATTTGAGATCGAGAAGCGGTCATCTTTGGATCTCGGAGGGGCACGCCCCAGCAGTGGCTGGCGGGTGGCGGGTCTCCCCTGCAATTCTTGGCCACCAGGCTGATATTTGGAGGCCAGAGACTAAGGACAGGGGGCACGGGGTGCCTGCGGCCCATCGGGGCCTGGGGGCCTTCAGGCTGCACCCCGACCTCGTGGAAGCATGTGGTGCAGGGGCCGGGGGCCGGGTCAGCCGCATGCCAGGCGAGCGCCTTCGTGCCTTTCCTCTGTTCTGAGTCTTAAAGGAATTCAAGGGAGAATCTCCTATAAATAGGTGCCCCCTGCTCCTCAGGGAGAGCCATCAAGCCCCTCTGGCCCCGGGTTCTGGGCCGGGCCGACGCGGCTGCTCATTCCCAAGTGGGAAGAGCCGAGGAACTGGGCCTCAGAGGCCGGAGCAGCAGGCAAGGAGAGAAGGACGAGCTACGGAGCAGAGAAGCTCAGGCAACACCCAGAGGCGGGCGCAGGGGACACCACACCCACGCCCGGACTCCGCTCCTTGGGGACAGCCGGCAGCCCTGGACACGGGCCGGGCCGCCACCATGCGCAGAGCTCTCGAGGGCCGGAGTCCCGCCATCAAGAGGGTTTCCACTGCAGCGAGTCCACAGTCCTCCCCACACAGAGAAACCGTTTACTGGGAACTCCCGCGGCCAGCGCACGCGGCGCCGAGTGCCGGGAGACCCCCGAACGCTCGCCAGGCAGGGGGAGGTGAAGATGGAGGCGTCTCGCCAGATGGAGCTGGGGGAGGAGCTGCCAGCCCACCCGTCATCCACGGCGCTGCTGACAGGGGCTGCCCTCGGGGGGCGCTTCCCAGGAGCCCCACGCGGGAACGGGCGGCAGAGTGTCCTGGAGAACACCCTGCATGCTAATGACGGGAGACACACAGTGGGAGGGCGGGAGAGCGTCGGGGACAGGCTCCACTCGGGACCACGGGACACAGGCTCCCTGGCCAGCTCTGGGGTCTCACCACAGGACTGCACGATGCACGGGGCCTGGGGTTTTAGGGTTTGGGTTTGGTTTGTTTTGGGTCACTCCTCGCTCTGCACTCAGGAATCCCTCCTGGTGGTACTTGGGGACCTGATGGGGTGCTGGGGGTTGTACCCGGGACGGTCACCTGCAAGGCAAATGCCCTCCCCATTGTACAGCTCTGGCCCCTCAGCCTGAGTTTTTAAGAGGAAAACCTCAGCTTTATCACTCACTACACCTGTGACCTCTTAATAGGGCTGGAGCGATAGCACAGCGGGTAGGGCGTTTGCCTTGCATACGGCCGACCCGGGTTCGATTTCTCCGTCCCTCTCGGAAAGCCCGGCAAACTACCGAGAGTTTCCCACCTGCACAACAGAGCCTGGCAAGCTACCTGTGGCGTATTCGATATGCCCAAAACAGTAACAACAAGTCTCACAATGGAGACTGGTGCCCACTCGAGCAAATCGATGAGCAACGGGATGACCGTGAAACAGTGATACAACTGTGACCTCAGAACTTTTCTGAGTCTGTTTCCTTATCTCAGAAATAACAACTGTAGGAGCAGCCAGCAAGACCCTCAGAAGCAGCACGTGATTAATAAGTGGATGCGAGTGTGCGGCCTGGCACCGAGGCACGGAACGATGACACCTGGTTTCACGATGCTGTTTTCTCAGGTCTCGTCTCTCCAACCCCTCTATCCTCGTCCGCGTCATGCTCTCCCACAACAGACCCATGAAGCCTCCTGCACTCGGGGCTGGGCCCCAGGACGACGCTCACCAGGGCGGGGACGGTGCTGAGGCCGCCCAGGCCGGAGCCGGGAAGGTGCTGGGCTCCCCGCCGCCTGGAGACCTTGAGCAGTGATCCTGCAGGCAGCCTGGGGGACAGAGAAGCACGCAGGGTGTGGGAGAGGCCGTTGTGCTGCCCACACGCCATCGTCGCCCGCTAGAACAGAGAAGCACGCGTGTGCCCACAGCCGCGGCTGATCCTCACAGGCCCGCTGCCGGCCAGGAAGAAAACAAGAGGCTCCCGCAGGGGCCGGAGAAGCCGGATACGTGCGGCTGGCCAGCCTGTCTCTCCAGCGCTGAGGCCGGGCCTGAGGTCGCTCGGGAACTTCCACCCTGACCTCACGGTGGCTGCTGTCCGGGGCGCGGAGGGCTTCTCTCGCGGGGGCTGATCCGGACCCACACAGGTGACCGGTCAGAGCGACGGCCGCTTGCTAAGACTGTCCATGGGCGACTTGGCTCCATCTGCCTCTCTCTGACCAGGGAAGCTCCGGCCCTATCGCAGGGAAGGCCAGAGATGTTGGAGAAGTCGTGCCCAGGGGTTCCAACGATGCCTGGGCTCGTGGCCTCAGTGCTCTCGCCTCCCAGGGCCTGGGCGTCTGTCAGGTGTTCCCAGTGACAGACGGCTGCACCCAGCACCGTTCTAAGATGCCAACTTCGAACGGCCATGTTTTAGTTCAGCCAGTTTCCCCCAAACGTGGCTCAGAGGTCAGTGACCACGGCCTTTGCCCTGTGACCGGCAAAGCCCCCACTGAGCGCAGGAGCAGGACAGCGCCATGCTGACCACACAGCACACAGCAGGGGCCCCTGTCTCCCCGGTGAACCTCTTCACATCACATGGACAGGGGTGACGAGGGCCGGGCAGGGCCAGCCACAGTGAAAGGGCAGCAAGGCCCTGGCCCCGGGCGGGCCCCTCTGGGGCCCCGGGAGCTCCCGGCACAGAGGTGCGGTGGGTCAGGCCAGGCAAAGGCCAGCGAGACCACCTCGAGGCCTTGCACCGTCCACAGCGACCGGAGGCCAGGGCCGGGCGGAAGCCAGATGGACTGCGGGGAGGGCGAGCTGTGGCGAGACACGGCCAGAGTGGCCTCCGAAGGAAACAGGCCCCCAAGGCCCTCAGGGAGGACACGCAGCACCTGCCCCACAGAGTGGCCAGGCCGAAGTCTGAGGGGGCCTCCTCGAAGTGACCGCTGAGACGAAGCCTGCATGCGCGGGCTCAAGGCCGGGCCCGAGAAGCCAGAGGCAGCCTGCCCGGGCAGTGGCCGCAGGTGGGCAGAACCAGGGGCTGTCCTCGGGGCTCTGTGGCCACTCAGCGTCTCCGCCAGCACCCACGGACGGGGAGGTTCTCCGGGATGGCCAGAGGCGAGGAGAGTGCAGCACCGGGAGGGCAGGTCACCGCCCAGGGTCAACCATAAGGAGGACGCGCTGGGCAGAAGCCGTCCACTCCACAGCTGTAAGCTGACCGCTCTCATCCTGAGCTGCCCCCACTCAGCCTGGTCTGCTGGCCCTCTCGGGCCGCCCCTGCGGTCCTGAGCAAGCACTTTCTTGCTCACGAAGAGACCCTCACTGGCCTCACTGCCCGCTGGAGCAAATGTCCCCTTTAAAACCAGCCAGATCAGGTGGGGCCCCCCTGACCAGCCGTTTCTCCCCCAGGGTTAACTGTGTGAGTCACATAATTGCAGAGAACAAGTAAAGAAGGGCCACTTACCTGGGAAGAAAATCACAGAATTTCCATCTATATGCGCTGTGATTTATAGATCAATCATTTTGTAAGAGAAGAACAGTGCTGGTGAAATTATTCTTAAATCTCCTCATCTCTGGCGTTCCCCCCGCGTCCCCCTTGTCTCCGTCCTGTTTGCTGGAAGGTGCTCATCCTAGCTGTGCTCAGGCCACAGGGCTGACGCCTCCCACCGGCCGTTTTCCGGCCACTTTCCCCGGGCTGGCGTCCCTTCCCTCCTGACGCCCAGGCCAGTCCTAACTGGACTCCCGCCACATTCACTTGTTTTCTTCTCTGATTTCTCAGTTACTCCCTGCGTCCAGGTGAGTTCCAGAAGGAAAAACCAATCGACCACAGTGCTAACAGGCCGTATTTCAGTCGGCGGGGTTATGCCAAAATACAGCAAACGGAAGCAGATGACTTCCCCAGTCCCCGGAGCTGCTCAGAAATCCAGCCCCATCGCAGATTTATGCTCCAGGGGAAAAGCCGTCACTCAATTCTGGATTTACAGCCGTCATTGATAAAAGTCTTCAACAGATAAGGGCCATAAATCGCTCGTAGGAGTGGGAGCTGCAGGGAGGGGGGCGAGCTGTCTCTGGACGGGGACCTCCACTCGGGGCCCCCACAGCCTGCTGCCACCGCAGCGGGGACAGGCGGGGACAAGCAAGGCCTGGGAGCTTTCCACTACGGGGACACCCACCTGCCAGAACCAACAGCAACGTACCTGGAAAGGGTCAATGGGTCCCGGCTGTCGCAAAGGCTATCAGAGATCTTTTACGTTTTCATTTTCTAAGGAGAAAATGTGCTACATGTCAATAAAAATTTTTGTTTGAAGGAAAATCTTACCAAAACTGCATGTCTGTCAAGTCCTCAGGAGAGAAGGAAACATTACAGTTGACACGGTGAGATCATGGATGACTCATCCCCGAATCACTGAGCGCAGGACCCGTCTGATGCCTCCCCATAATCACCCTAAAGTCCCGTCTCATCCTGTAGCCTGGAAACTGTTATTTCTTCACTTTATACAATTCACTCTTCTCTCTCCCCTCTCTCGTTTCCTAAATAAAACAGTTATTTCAAGGATAATGTTAAAAGCTCCTGCTTCCACTAGTCTGAAAGATTTGGTTAAATAGCCCATAGAGTCTAGGAATCTTATAACTGATAGCAGCATAGCCGGTCTGAAATATTTAAGGAGAGGATTTCACAGGATGGATTTACCCACAATCATTTCTATAAAGATTCTAAATCCTACAGCAAGCAAGCTACCAAAGTTAGTACTGTCACGGTTTTCATTTCAAAATAAACTCTAAAGTAACATTTCTAATATTAAATTAATTTGTATTGCCAAGAACCACGTTTATTGTTCAGAATATGCAGGGAGAAAAGGAGTAATGGTTTGATTCACTTTTAATGTCTATGTCATTTACAGAGAACATGACATTAGAATAAACTTTACGAGGTTTAGAAATAATTTTTACGGCAAAGAAATAGAAGTGGTGTTCATCTGATCCCCTGGCCCTGCCCAAAAGGAATTTTCCTAATCCATTGAGACATCAGAAGCAAAACCAAATTTAGTTTTAAATCGCTCAGCTCTATGACACAACACTACCTAGAAATTTCCCTATGCTGGGGAAATAAAAATGGAGAAACATTAAAAAAAAAAAAGCAAGAGGCTCCATGATTAAAACACAATCCTGGGGCCAGAGTGATAGCACAGTGGGTAGGGCATTTGCCTTGCACTCGGCCAACCCGGGTTCGATTCCCAGCATCCCGTATGGTCCCTCAGCACCGCCAGGAGTGATTCCTGAGTGCAGAGCCAGGAGTAACCCCTGAGCATCACCACATGTGACCCAGAAAGCAAATACATTTTAAAAAAGAAAAGACCACAATCCTGGGTCTCTATTGATTGACTTTTCACTTGTGGATTTACTGTTTTTATGTTCTCACTATCCCAAAACCCCTATCTTATGAAACCACATAAACCTGCTTATCTCAAGAAATTCTCCCCAGCAAAGATTCAATGCTCCGGACATGGTGCTCCCCGGGCTGGGCCAAGCTACTCCAAGGCTCGCGTCCCTGCAGCAGGAATCAGACAAATCGACGACACATTTTCCTCCTCCTGAGACAGAAAACTCGAGGCCCGTTTGCCCCATAAAAATTTTACTCTTCTCTACTCTGTGATATAAACCAGGCCAACTATACTGGTCATAAAGATGTAAATGATTACAACCGTGCGGTGGCCTGTGTGTGAATCTTCTGGTGGGAAGATGGCGCTCACGGACCACCTTCTTCCTTCTCTTTCCATGTGGGGTCTACCCTGGCTTCCGACCGGGACTCCCGGCTGCATCTGCCAGGGAGGAGCGAGGGGCCACGGCTGGGACGGAGCAGACCCGCGGGACCGACGGACGCCCGCAGCACTTGGCAGCAGAGACAGCTGGACTGACTTCGGCCAACAGCCCCACAGCTCCCCGGGCTAAACTGGGGGCCACAAAGTGAAAGTACTTCACCCAAACAGCATAAACGGCGATGATGTTTACAAACGCTTTGAAATTCTGAACAATGATTTCCGGTTTGTACCCTGGAAACGACAGGGTTGTATTTGTGTCATTTCCAATCCCGTACCCTACCCTAAGTATCCCCATTTTACCCTCCACCATTCACCTCTGGCCAGGCTTGGCCAAAGGAGATTCTCAGCACTGAAAAGGCACGGAAACAAGTCATTTATTTGGCTTTTCTAAGAAAGTTCAGTGTTCCCTGGAAAAAGGACAGTGGGGTATGATCTAAGGTGCTTCCTGAGTCAATGAATCCACTTAGTTTCACATAAATGAGGAGTTTTTTTTCTCTTAATCTATATGGGGTTTTCACCGTGGTCTGCCACACAGTCCTCAATATTTTCTCCTTTGTCCTGAAAATATGCACAGCTGTAAATGTAGCATTTTCTCACATATTGATCCTTTAACCACCTAGCAGGACAGCTGACTACAGAATTCTTGGGTCTGTCAGACTGTCTTCTTTTCTAATGTAATATACTTTATTGGGGGTTCTTTTAGAACTTTCTCTTCACCTTGGAATTTGGAAATGCTGCTATTGATTATATTTTAGAGAGACGCAGATTCATAGGAAATATCTCGCTACTTGTCCACTCGCAGTGCTGATCAGACCTGAGCTTCGGAGTCCTACTGGGTTCTGAGCACCGTTTAGTCTGATCTCTAGGTCTCCTAGGCAGAACCACGTTTCAAATCTATGGAATCCCCCACACTCAGACTCTTCTGATATTAGTCATAGCTTTAGCTGTTTCATAGCTTTAGCACATTACAAATTTCATTAAAAACGTAACGATCAGGTCTCAGCTTGAATGCCATTCCTGTTGAATCTAACGTGGGTCCAAACGGGAACCTCGACTTTGGAGCTCAGTTCAGGACACCCAGACGCAGGGAAGAAGGAGCCCACGGCGGGGAGTGAGGAAAGTCTCCCTGTGGAAGGAAGGCGAAGAGTCTGGGCCAGGGGAGTGGAGAGCGTCCCCGAGACCCAGCACGTGTGGAGAGCACCTGCCCGCCTTCCACCTCGGAGCCTCAGGCCGACTGAAACCAGGCAGAAGGAGGCAGCGCCAGGAGCAGGCCCCACTCTGCGGTGGAGAATAGGGTCCCAGAAAGACCCATATTCCAGTCGGGCATAAGTAGCCAGGGAGATGATCCAGGGGGCAGGCACAGGCCTTGGCGTGGCTGACCGGGTCCGTCCAACCCCTGGCACCACATTCTCACCCCCGGGCTCCAGCAGGACTCAGCCCTGAGCACAGACAGGGAGTCAAGCCGGGGAACAGCCAGGCCCCAAAGCCAAGAGAAAAAGATGAGGCAATGTCGGGGGCGGGGGCTCTGGAAAGAGCACTCAGTGCGAGTCCAAGACTGCAGCCCCACCCAGCGTCCCACAAAGGCCCCCTCCCAGCCAGTGCAGACGGTGTCACACCTCACGGCCAACTGGCAGAGGGGTCTCAGCCGAAGCCACCAAACCTCACACATCTAAAGCAGGAAAACGGAGCTTGAAAGTACCCACCAACAGATCCGGCAACGGAATTCCGAAAACAGTTGTGTAAACTTCTGCAATTCTGAGCATCATAACCACTCACATCAAAAATAAAGAACAAGGCACAGCTAGCAGAGCCGCGGTCCGGACGGCAGCGCGTGCCCCGAGCTCTCCGCCTCCCCCCACCCGCAAGCCCAAGGCAGCTCGAGCCCAGCCCGCGGTCCCAGAAGCAGCGCCGAGAGCAGCCCCAGTAGCAGCGTCATGGCCGGGTGGAACGCCTATATCGACAACCTCATGGCGGACGGGACCTGTCAGGACGCGGCCATCGTGGGCTATAAGGACTCGCCCTCTGTGTGGGCCGCCGTCCCCGGGAAAACCTTCGTCAACATCACGCCAGCTGAGGTTGGTGTCCTGGTTGGCAAAGACCGGTCAAGTTTTTTCGTGAATGGGCTGACACTTGGGGGCCAGAAATGTTCTGTGATCCGGGACTCACTGCTGCAGGACGGGGAATTTACCATGGATCTTCGTACCAAGAGCACTGGCGGAGCCCCCACCTTCAACATTACTGTCACCATGACTGCCAAGACGCTAGTCCTGCTGATGGGCAAAGAAGGTGTCCACGGTGGTATGATCAACAAGAAATGTTATGAAATGGCCTCCCACCTGCGACGTGCCCAGTACTGACCTTGTCTCCCTTCCCATCACTCCCCACTGCTTTTGCACCCTTCTCCCTCCCATACACACATACACCATTTTTATTTTGGGGCCATTACCCCACACCCCTTATTGCTGCCAAAACCACATGGGCTAGGGGCTGGGGCTGGATGGACAGACACCTACCCCTACCTGTACCCTTCCTGTGTGTGGTTGGAAACTTTTTTTTGTTTTTTGGGTTTTTTTTTTTCTGAATAAAAAAAGATTCTAACAAAAAAAAATAAATAAAGAACAAGGGGCAGAGCAGGAGAGGGGTGGTAAAGAAGTCACCGATCAAAGATTCTAATCCGCCCTTTCTTCTCCCGCTCCCTCTGCTGCAGCATGGCCATAAAACAATGCCGATGCCATGCGGGCTCCCGAGAGTGCCAGAGCGTCCCACGGACAGTCTTTAGCAACGGGAAGGCAACACTCAGGATCCGGAACAAGCTAGTATAATCCTACTTCCTGTCGAGCCGCATGCGACGCTGGGCAAAAAGCAAAGTCTACCCCCAGAGGAAGCCAAAGCTCCCAGCCCCCCACCCCCACCCCAGAAGGGCTTTTGATGCTGTGAGGGCAACGGACAGGTGCAATGTGCACGGTCACCAACCATCTATGCATCTCTTCTACGTACAGTAAGATGATTACACTGCTCTGGAAGGAAAATTAATGAGAAAGGAAAATGCACAAACGAGACCAGAAACGTGCTGAGATCTGGGCTGAGATCTGAGATTCCCTGCTGCTGGCGATCCATCAAACCCAAAAAGTAAATGTAATTCACCTAACCTTTTAAAATCTTCTAGGTTAAGCAGTATTTTCAAACTCACCAAGCCAGGGTAGAATAGGAAAAAATGTAATGCTAACAGGACAATATCGTTAATCCTGCTATAATATTAGTAACACTTCTACACTAAAAGGCGATCAAACTGAGTATTAAATAGTACTTTACTTTGTTTTCACTCTGGGGTATTCTTCTCTTTGCAAATCACCATGGAAAGTTCTCAAGTTCGAGAGGGACAAAGGCTGGAGAGGCAGAGAAACGCCTGCAGAGCCGAGTGCTTTGGTGGCAGCCCACGGCCACGCGGCGGGCACAGCCCGCATTATTCCCTCCTTCCGAGTCGCTGGGACCGCTCAGCAGCTTTGCATATTTTCCAATTTTATTTATTTATCTTTGCTCTTCCACATTTTGCCCTTTTGATTGTGGAATTTCTAGGCAGGGATTAATACCAGGCCACATGAGGCTTCGTTTTGTTCTTTAGAGAAAGCTGTTAATTCTCTTTTAATAGCATAGTGCATTTCTTGAACGCTGGAAATTCAGGACTTAATGCATACACAGGTAGTTATCAACGCAGAAACAGATTATGTTCCAGACGTGTATGTGTAAATCAGTTGTCGGAACATATTTTCCCACATGACCAACACTGAGGCGTGACCGGCATTCCAGACTCGGCCGGATCCACGCGAAGCCGGGCTTGCTGAGGCCTCGCCGGGGGCCGGGAGGGAGCTGGGCTGAGCAGCCCCTCTCTGGGCGCTGCAGGGCCAGCGGGGAGAGCTGAGCCCAGGCACAGCACCTGGGGTCACACGAGAGGCGCAGCGGGACAGGCGGGACAGGCGAGGACACGGGCGGGAAGGTGGGGTGGCGGGAGAGCGGGCAGCTGCAGCGACGCTGGCTCCACCACGAGTGTGCACACAGGTCGTGCAGGCGACCCGGCTGTGAATCCAGCACTCTGACGCCCGGCTGGTAACAAACAGAAACAAACAGAAGGACGGGGATGGTGGAGGGCCTGCGGGAGGGTCACGGCGCGGGGTCTGGGGTGTGTCAGGCGTGGTCAGAGGGCAGCGGTCAAGATCTGGGGCGTGTCAGGCATGGTCAGAGGGCAGCGATCACGGTCTGGGGCGTGCCAGGCGTGGTCAGAGGGCAGCGATCACGGTCTGGGGCGTGCCAGGCGTGGTCAGAGGGCAGCAGTCACGGTCTGGGGCGTGACAGTCATGGTCAGAGGGCAGCGGTCACGGTCTGGGGCATGTCAGGCGTGGTCAGAGGGCAGCGGTCACGGTCTGGGGCGTGTCAGACGTGGTCAGAGGGCAGCGGTCACGGTCTGGGGCGTGTCAGACGTGGTCAGAGGGCAGCGGTCATGATCTGGGGCGTGTCAGACGTGGTCAGAGGGCAGCGGTCACAGTCTGGGGCGTGTCAGGCATGGTCAGAGGGCAGCGGTCACGGTCTGGGGCATGTCAGATGTGGTCAGAGGGCAGCGGTCACGGTCTGGGGCATGTCAGGTGTGGTCAGAGGGCAGCGGTCACGGTCTGGGGCATGTCAGGCGTGGTCAGAGGGCAGCGGTCACGGTCTGGGGCGTGTCAGACGTGGTCAGAGGGCAGCGGTCACGGTCTGGGGCGTGTCAGACGTGGTCAGAGGGCAGCGGTCATGATCTGGGGCGTGTCAGACGTGGTCAGAGGGCAGCGGTCACAGTCTGGGGCGTGTCAGGCATGGTCAGAGGGCAGCGGTCACGGTCTGGGGCATGTCAGATGTGGTCAGAGGGCAGCGGTCACGGTCTGGGGCATGTCAGGTGTGGTCAGAGGGCAGCGGTCACGGTCTGGGGCATGTCAGGTGTGGTCAGAGGGCAGCGGTCACGGTCTGGGGCGTGTCAGGTGTGGTCAGAGGGCAGCGGTCACGTCTGCCCTGGGCACCGCCCTGCCCCGCAGAGCCCTCACAACAAAGCCCTGCACGGGCCGCTTCCCTCACACCCAAAGCATTTCCAAACCATTTCATGCTCGTGTGGAGACTCGGCCTTTCAAGGCTGCGCTTCAAGCCTGATGCGCCAGAGATGAAAGAACCTGGTGTTTCCGGCCTGTCCTCTCGGCGGAGATCAGCAGCAAGGATCAGAAACATCTGGGTGACTCTGCTCTCCCCACGGGGGCTCGGAACTGCCCGTCTGATTATTTGCACTATGTTGGATAATCCACTCTGGCCACTGGCCACTGAGAGGTCCTCGGCGCCCGCTGTGAGGTTTACTTCCACCCTACGGTTGTGGACTGGGGACTCTGACGATGCCCACCGACTGACACCCTCGGGGACACGGCTAGCAGGAGGGGCGTGACCCACAAGGGCTCCAGCGTACATCTTGCTTTCCATTTTGACATATTTTGCATCTTGTCTGTCCTTGTCATTCTGGCAAAACCATGTCCTCTGAAATAGCCGGTGGCTCCGTTTGCTCCGTGTGACGGGCCCCTGAAGCCTCAGCCTTGCCTTCTCAACAGTGGACATTCCTGCTGGACACTGGCAGTCACTGGTGGTGAGTCTGCTGGATGGGGAGCGGAACCCCGCTGGACACTGTTACAGCACGAACACACCATCGTGAAAGGGACATTGGTGCCGATCTGAGTTGGACCCCAGGCACCCCAAAGAGGCCCCCATCCCCACCAGGAGTGATCCCTGAGAGCAGAGCCAGCAGTCAGCCTGCCAGGGATGGCACAAAACCCAAAACGAAAAGCAAACCCGGCTTGATCACTTGTCCAGAGAGCCACACGGTCAGCAAGCAGGGCAGGCTGGGTGCTGGGGGCCAGGCCCCGGGCGTGGGTGGACAGGTCACCTTCCTTTCCCAAAGATGAGGCAAGCAGCTGGCCAGGGAGGGCAGCCACGGGACACTGTTGAGGCAGGGGAAGGGTCCACTCCTGTTGGTCCCCTTCCTTGGTTCTCAGGCCACAAGTACCTGATTGGATGGGTGGGGCGGGGGGAGCAGGGGAGGATCTGGAGGACACTCGGCACCATCTAAAACTCCCAGAGCGTCTGCTCTGAACTCTCTGGGCAGTGCAGCGTAGGTCAACTTCAAGGTCAAGACGGGGTCCCCGGGGGTGACAGCAGCTCAAGGACAGCTGAGACACAGCAGCACACGGCAGACCCACATGGCCTCCCAGTGCCCGGGCGCTGTGAGGAGTCCCCCAGCTGCTGGCAAAGTGCTCATCTGGCAATGAGCAATTCTTCCCCCGACCTGCCCTGCCCGCCCGGTGTAAGGATCAAACCGCAGCCTCCCGTCCGAGCAAGCGTGTGCTGTAGCACGGAGGCGTCTCGGGCCCCACTCCAGTAGGATCACAGGGGTTTGGCCTTTCCCCCTGGCCGCAGGGAGCTTAGGTTTACTGGGTTACACCCGTCACAGTGCCCCCGAGGCTCCCGTTCCTCTGTGTGTATCTGTAACCTCTTCTCTGCGCTCTGCCTCCCCTATCTGTGAATCACCTACATCCCCAAATCAGACCCTGTGACTTGTAAGGTCAGATCCTTGTAAGGGCTCTGAGTTTTGTATTTACAAGTGAAATACTGTTTTTCTCTTTCCCTTATGCCCTTTGCATCGTTACTTTAGAGCAATGTCCTTTTTGTATAGACACAGGAAGACAGTTAATGCTATGCTTTTGTAACTTGGGAGGTAATGACTCCGGATAACATTTACTCCTGGGCATCTGTCATATCTACTCAACCTAAGCCTCAGTTGCCTTTAGTTCCTAGCACCCCAAAAGCGGGATCCCTATGAAGGGACTGGATGAACCCAGGGCAAGCTGTGAGCTACCCTGGCATCGAAACAGTACAGGCCAAATGCCATAAAACCTATAATAGGTTAAGAGCACAGTCATGGACGAATTCTGTCATGATCCAAAGAGAAGTGATTGCACAGGGACCCTGCTAGGATTAGGAAGGACTAATCTGGCCTGAGCACTATAGTCTGAGATCTGTAGTGAGATGGCCCCAGGAGAGCCACCCTACAAGCTTAAAGTATATCTTACTGTGTCCATATAAAATGACTAGTAGATTATTAAGAAGTAAATCTAAGGGGCTGGAGCAATAGCACAGCAGGTAGGGTATTCGCCTTGCATGCAGCCGATCCGGGTTCAATTCCCAGCATCCCATATGTTCCCCCAAGCACTCCCAAGAGTAATTCCTGAGTGCAGAGCCAGGATTAACCCCTGAGCATCACCGGATGTGACCCCCCTGAAAAAAAAAAAAGAAGTAAATCTAAGATGATTATCTCTGGGCTAGGAAAGGAGAAGTATGTCCTCAGGTGACAAGCACGCCCTTGAGCGGGTCTCCTCATGGGGGGAGATCTCTGTCTTAGAAGAGCTTGCCCGGAAGGAAGGTCCTTCCTTAAGTCGACTGTGTTGCCTGACCTAGATGTAACTGCTACCCCCAGCGTTGGTGGCGGGCCCTAGACCAAGGCTGCGAGACTGGGCGCGGGGAGAGCAGGACGAGGGACAGGAGGAGGCGGAATGAGGCGCAGTGTGAGACTGGAGTGGGCGCGCAGTGGGACTGGAGCAGGCGCACGGGAGAATGGAATAAGCGGCAGGACGGAGACTGGGGTGAGCAGTGACTGGTCACCAACCAGCCTGGTGGCCTGTCCCCTCCTTCTTACACTTGGCGGCGGCAGCTGCAGGCCGGGGTGGGGAAGCGGCTCACGGCCACGGAAGGCATGTGGCGAGAGAGCCCACTCACTTATTGAATATACACACCCCATCATTCTCTTTCCATGGACAGAAATCAATAAGAGAAAGGAAGCAGAGACCACGTGAAAACAGAGCTCTCTGTTGCATAAACACAAATAAGGGGGCCTGATAAAAGGCGAATCTGTAGTCAGACTACCTCCAAATCTGATCAGAGATACCATTTCTTTTTACAACTCCAGGTGAAAGCTGTGCAATTTGACACTTGATCCAATAGAGCCGTAAAGATTTATAAGACCCATTATCATTACCTTGACAATGAAGATAAAATCTACTGAGATATCATAAAATACTCTGTACTTTAGAGGAGACAGCACCGGCGTCACAGCAGAGACCTTTCATCTGGCGTAGCTGCACACGCCATCTGCTTTAGAAGCGTGTCCTGCCACAGGGAACTGCTCTCGTGCCTATGAGCATACAAGTACGGTGACATGGCAGAACAGGACAGGAACAGAAGAGGCCAGGAGCAGAATGGAGAGGCCACTCTGTTTCAGTTAAGTGTCCTGTATGCGTCCAGTTGGCCACTCCCAAGGATGTCTCCACACTTACCACTAGGCCCCGGTGTGAAGCAGTGAACAGTGCAGAAGTGGCCTCCATCCGAAAGGCCTTGGTGAGCCGTGGAGACATGAGCATCACACACAGAGCTGGGCACAGCAGGAGGAGGCAAGCTACGGCCCTACCCTGTGCGGTCTCGCCTGCCATGGGCACTGTTTGAGCGCATCCAGTACTCTAGCCTGGTTCCTCCCTCACCATTACACTGTATGGTCTTAAAACGATCCCTATTGAGATCCGCGTATAATGGAATACAAATAAGCACACACGCGCGCGCGTGCACAGACACACACACACTCCTCAAATACAGTTTTCTACGATATAAGTAGCACATATTACATTATCGTGGTGCCCGGGACCATACCGTCTCATTGTGCCAGACAGACACCCCATCACTGAGCCACCCCTCCAATATCACGGACTTGATTTACCTTTCCCAGCCTGGGTTTTCAGCTCTGCCCCGTGCTAATAAACCTCATTTAAAAGATGTACTGATGACACATGCAGATCTTGAGTTTCCTTCTTTTGGTTACTGAGATGAATGAAGGAATGACAGAAGAAATATAAAGCACTCTCTGAAAAGAAAAGTCCAACAGAACCACAGAGAGTCAAATGTAGGTTACCACAGATCCCAGCGTTCCACTCGGAGATACAAGAGAAATGAAAGCAAAAATTCATGCAAAAAGACACACACATATTCTCAGCAATACTACTGATAACTGCTAAGAAGAAACAACCCAAATGTCCGGACTGAGAAATCAGTAAAACGGGCCAATCCCCAAAAGGGAGTACCACTTGGCAAACACAAAGCATTGTGTCAGACACAGGCTATGACACAGATCAGATAGGAACACGTGACACCTAGGAAGAAAAGACAGCCAGGATGTCACATCACACATGACGCTGCACAGGGGCTAGTCGGGAAAGGCAAACTGACAAAGGCAGAAGGTAGACTGGGGCTTGTCTGGGCTGGAAACGGCGTGGAGGGAGCGGGGAGGGAGCAAGATTTCCTCCTAAAGTCACGATGTTGCTAAAACCCAATTAATTGTGCACCTTTAAAGTAGTGAATTTTAGGGGCTAGAGAGACAGTACAATGGGTAAGGAGCTGGCCTTGCACAAGGTCAACCTGGGTCCTATCCCCAGCACCCTGGAGAGCTCCCCAATAACCGCCAGGAGTGACCCCTGAGCACAGAGCCGCGAGTAAGCCCCGAACACAGGGTCCAAAAACAAGAACAAAGCGGTGACTTTTCGGGATGTGTATCTCACAGGGCAGTTCTGAAAGCTGCCAACTTTCCCAGGAAGTGAACTTCACCATAGTCCCCAGAATACCTGGAAGTTGGTGGATTCTCCGGTTACAAACGCGACATCTGGACTGTGGGAACCAGACCTCCCCATCCGAGGCGGCAGAACCAGGTCCAGAGACTGGCCCGATTCTCGCTTCTCTAGTCTGGCCGCTAGGTAAGGGGGGATGTTATTATCGTGAGGTGCAGAGCTGTGATGGGTGAGGGGCTGGGCTGTGCGACACCGAGACATCCCAGTCGGTGTATTCTCTGTCACACCCAGTAGCGCTCAAGGGGTACTTGGAGCTCAGTGATCCGGGTTGCCTCAGAGCGCGTCTGGAGGGGCAGGCGGGCAGGGCCTCCCGCAAGGAAGTCCCTGCTTGTTTCTGGACCACCTGTCTGGACAATACGGCATCTTCTACTACGCGACAATGTGCAAACAAGAGATCCCAGAAGTTACAGGAGGGGTGGTGGCACTCGGACAGCACAGCCCGGGGGCAGGGTCCACCGGGCGCTCTGGCACAGAGACTGTGCGCAAGGTGACCTGGCGCCAGGCTGTAGTTCTGTGAGTGCCCCACCCCCACCCCTGGGGAATCTGCTCTTTCCTGGGCGCCCACTCCGTGCCCTGACTCTTCCCGTGCCCCTCGGCCTGAGACCGCCACGCTGCCTGCACAGTCTGCTGCTGCGGACACACATGGTGCATGCGTGAGCACAGAGAACTGGGCTGGGGCGCCGGCAGGCAGAGCCAGGACCTGCTGGCCGGAGAAGAGGCCCCGGGAGGCCGGCAGAGCACAGTGTTCCCCCACTCCGGACCAGGGTCTGCTGCCCCACGCCCACCGCCAAGCATCTCCGGCAGCAGCGCTGGCGGGGTCTGGGAAACTCGGGGCACGGGGAGGGGGAGGCCAGGAGGACAAAGGCTCCGACCTCAGGTCCTGACGCAGCCGCATCGCAGGACCTTCCCTGGTTCTTCTCACTGTGTTCGAGTGGACTGTACTTCGCCCCACAGGGGAAGCCCCGGGCCCACTGAGACCCGAGATGCTGCTCGCAAGCGCTCTGGGTCCGCCTCGCCCGCCCTGCAGGCTGCTCCCTGTCCCCTTGGGAGGGGGCTCTCACATGTCAAGCCTCCTCCCTCCTGGAGGTCCCTATGAGCGCCACCGTGATTACAAAGCTCTCCCGGTGGCCACCGTAAAGGGCACTGTCCATCTGAGACACCACCCCGGCCTCTCGGCCACACCCCATCTGCCCTCGGGTGAGGGGCGCATCTGCACCAAGGAGGGGAGGAGACCAATGTGGCCGAAACAGCTGGGCCTGGGCCTGGGCCCGCTCTGCCACCCTCCCCGGGTTCACGGGGACGATGATGGCAGGGACACTCGTCCACACTGTCAGATGCTGTGAGCAAGCCCTTCCCACGGGCCAGCCCCCCGCCGCCCCTGTTGGCCCCTCTGAGCGCCGTGGACACTGGCTTCTAGCCCCCCTCACAGGCGCCCCCAGCACTTAGGCCCCGGGACTGCTGTCACCATGGCCTGAACTACACGTCACACCCAGGGAACCCTCCGTCACTTCACTTCTGCCAAGAGTCTGCACATTTCACCAACACAACCAGCATGTCAAAAGCCATTCATTCCCCTCCACCCAGCCCTGCACACACAGGCTGACACACGCTAACACACGCACTAACACACGCACACTTGCACAGTCCCCAAGGCCTCGCCTACACCCCATGCACACCGCCCAGTGCTGCCATCAGCCCTCTCCGTCCTGCGCAGGGCTGCCTCGTTCCAGAGGCTGGTGGGACAGGCTGGCCGCTGGACGGCAGAGCAGGGCACCTGGTACAGGAGACAGCACTCTCCAAAAGCCTCGGGCCACCCGAGACCAGACAGGCCCCGTCCAGGAAGAAGCGAAGGCCTGGAGAGATCTCACTGGGCAAGGAACCAGACCCGCAGATTGAATTAAAGGGCCCCTGTTAATCAGAAGCGAAAGTGTCAGCTGACATTATCTGGATTTGTTTTTATGTCATAGACAAAGGAAGTCAGTTTTGATCTCGGGGTGGGTGGGGAGGGACAGAGCGGAGGCCGCGGTGCCTTCAGCAGCCGACTTCAGCTGGCAGCCAGCACTGTCAATGGCCTGACAGAACCACTTACGCTAATTAACTAGTTAGGACTCTGCGATGCAATGGGAACTGTACATCAGCATTGCTTAATTATTTCAGAACTGGAAGCTGTTAAATAAATATTGCAAAACCGCTGGTAAGTCACTGGCATTGCCCCTTCACAATGTGTCATCTCCAACGCCAGGGAGTGGCGAGCAGTAGGTAAAAGCCAATCATGTTTGAGAAGCAGAACTTTCAAATGTTTTTAAAACTTGTGATTCACTAACAAAGCTATCCTCGAGCTATCAAACATGAATCATTCTCTCAAGTACAGGCCGAAGCCACGTATTTCTACTAACAGGTGGTGAAAGAGAAGATCGGGACAGGGCACAAGAAAGAGTGGCGGAAACATCCTTAAATACAAGTGAAACGCTCGCTATGCTGAAGCGTATCACTGAAGTGTCTGTTAGTATTCATTCTGTCTGTCCGCCGGCAGGCTACATGGAATCTGTCCATGGCTTCCTTTAGCAATAAGACTCTGGCTTTTTAAAAAAATCAATAAAGCCAATACTGATAGTGGTATTAAGTAATCATATAGAGCAGGCTAGAGCGATACCACTACAGTGGTAGGGCATTCGCCTCGCACGCGGCCGACCTGTGTTTGATTCCTTCATCCCTCTCAGAGAGCCCGGCAAGCTACCGAGAGTATCGTGCCCACACGGCAGAGCCTGGCAAGCTACCCATGACGTATTCGATATGCCAAAAACAGTAACAACAAGGCTCACAATCAGAGGTTACTGGTGCCTGCTCGAGCAAATCGATGAGCAACGGGATGACAGTGACAGTGACATACAACAGGAGAAGAGAAGCATTCTGTGATAGAGTGAATTAAGTGAGAAGGAAAGACTGTCCCCTCCGCCACTGCCCTGCCCTGCCCGCCCGTCCCCACCCCTTCCTCAGGACCTGCCGGTGGTGCCGGGAGCAGGCAGTGCGCCCCCAGGCCTGCCTGGACATCACACAGGAAGGACAGTCCAAGCTCGCATGCGAAGGGCTGATGCTGCCCCCACCCTCCCCCCGGCTGGGGATGGCGCGGCCCAGAGGTGTCTGCTAAACGAAGGACCTTCATTTCCAATTCAGAGCGCCTGGCTGGGATTTTATAATATAGGTAAACAATACATGCCACTCACAGAAAGCTGGTTTCCTGGGCATAAATCTAATTTATTAAATGACAGCAGCGCCCAATGTCACCCACTGAGGTGAACAGCTTTCCGGGTGCCAGCAGGCTGTCACTGTGTCTGTCTGCTCCTCCTCGGCTCGCAGAGTGGCAGCCTCAGCTGGGCCCCGCCCGCCGGGGCCGCCAGGGCAGCACGGAGTGGCCCACAGGCTCTGCCGCCCTGTGGAGCGAACGGGCAGGACCCCAAGGTCGGAGCCGCCCGGGGGACGGTGTGCAGGGCCTGGAGCCCGGGTTTCTGAGCAAGGTGTGAGATCGGGGGAGGAGAGGCTGGTCCAGAACATGCCCCACCGCCAGCATGCAGTGCGACGGCACCTCCTCCGTCACTGCGGGGCGGTGTCCCCGAGTGCGACGGCTTCATCTGTCACTGCAGGGCTGTGTCCCTGAGTATGACGGCCCCGTCCTCTGTCACTGCAGGGCTGTGTCACCAACTACAACGGCTCCATCCTCCGTCACTACGGGGCTGTGTCGCCAAGTACGAATGGCTCCGTCTGTCACTGCAGGGCTGTGTCCCCGAGTACGGATGACACTCGCTTCTGTCACTGCAGGGCTGCAATAGTAGTTCTCTCCACCCTTCTGGGGGAGACACAGCGCCTGCCACCCGGGTCTCTCTGCCCTCCCCTCTAGCCCCTCACCCCACGGCAGCAGCTGTGCCCAGCCCATGTTCGAGGAGAAACAAGGAGCTTCTGCTGCCCCCACTGCACTGTCCCCTCCCCCACACGGGCTCGCCTCCCTCCCCTCGCAGGGGGCTGCCCGTCCCCGCCAGTGTCCGTGACGGGAGGAGACTGCCTTCCCCAGCAGCCTTCCCTCTCTGAGCCGGGCTTATCCGTGCCCTCATCTGGATGGAAAAGCTGTTTGCGGGATGATGTTTCATTTAATCCACACAGTGATCTGAAGAGAAAGAAACCAAAACTCGGGGAGATTAATGAACTGATCCGAAGCTGAATACAGTGAGGCCGGATCTGGACAAGGTCGGCCTGAGTGGAGTACCTGGGCCTCTGACCCTGGCAGGATCTCGCAGGACAACATAATCCAGCCCCTGCCGACACCGGCGGCCAGCACAGAGGGACGGGCAGGCGCCCCTGTCCGAGGCAGAGGAGGGCCCCGAGGGTCGCCCTGCGGGAGACGGAACCCAGAGTCTGGGGAAACGCACACACCAGCTCCGAGTCAGAACGAGCTGGAGACGTGGGGCCCCACTGCGGGGCTCAGCCTCCGGGGGGGACACCCGGCCGCCCCCCGGGGCCTGGTGACCCTCCCAGCACAGAAACCCCAACTCAGAAAGATCCACGCACACCTGCGTGCCTCGGGGCGCCATGCACACCCGCCGGGGTCCAGAGGGGACCCGACGACCAGCGGGGGCTGCAGACACATGACAGTCCGAACGCTGAGCCCTAAGAAAGGGTGAAACCGCGCAGTTCCCACCACGTGGAAGGCACAGAGGGTGACGTGCCGCATAGCATAAGCCAGGAGAGAAAGACAAGCGGGAGGGGCTCTTCCTCAGGCGTCCAGGGGAAGCAAAGGGCCGGGGAGAGAGCACGGGAAGCAGAGCACCTGCACGCGGGGGCCCCAGTCCGACCTCCAACACTGCCCAGCACACGCCCAGCGGTGGCCCTAAGCCCCCCACTACCACAGAGAAACCGAGTAAGGATGGGGGCTGGTGAGAACAAACCTTCCTGAGGGAACCAACGGGGGAGCGGGCTGGGGGCGCAGGGGTGAGGTGCAAGGGAGGGGCAGACGGGAGGGGCAGAGGGGACATGTGCTTCGGTAGCACAGAACGCCCACCCCAGAGATGCCGTACATTACGGCCCTTCGTCAATGAAGAGACAAGCCTCGCGAGCCTGCCGAGAACAGGGAAGTCAGCGCGGGGGGAAACAGCAGCCCAGCGCAGCTCCTCCGGGGTCTCCCCGCCCGCAACGAGCCCCGCACGGGCTCACGGTGGGCCACTTTCCCCCCAGACGCCCTGCTCTGCGTCACCCCCATCAGGTGAGAGGCCCGAGACAGCCCCGGACACGGGAGGGGGGTACCCAGATGCACAGACCCCACATGGCCGTGCCGGGGCCTCAGGGACCAACCCTGGGCGACTCCGCCCCCCGCCTCCTGCCTCCCTGCACGCAGGCCCTCGTCACGGAGCACCCAGGGGACCCAGGCCGTGGCACCCACCACTCCACAGGGCTCGAACCCGGGACACTTCCCAAAGGAAGGAGCAGCCCGGGCCCGGATGGGGCGCCCGGCGGGGGTCTGCAGCCTCCCAGCACCGGGATCTCTCCCATGAGACGCCCGCACACCCTCTCACACACGCAGTCCAGAACACAGAACTGGGCTGCGTGCCTTAGGCCCACGCCTTTAAACACTCCCAAACAGCTTTCATGATCTTGTCCAGTCAGAACACATGTACTGGGGCTGGAGCGGTAGCACAGCGGGGAGGGCGTTTGCCTTGCACGCGGCCAACTCAGGTTCGATTCCCAGCATCCCATAGGGTCCCCCAAGCACCGCCAGGAGTGAGTCCTGAGTGCAGAGCCAGGAGTCACCCCTGTGCATCACTGGGTGTGACCCCAAAATAAAAACATTTAAAAATAAAAAATATAAGATCAATTACAGGTGCCGCTCAAGGCTCCGGCGGCGTCCAGCGGGGCAGGAGTGAGCCCAGGCTGAGGGAGCCCCCAGCCGCCCACCCAGGAGAGCTCCAGGCCGTCCGGACGAGCTGGCAGGCTCCTTCCCACCAAGGCTCCCGCGCCCAGAACAGAGGCGTGTCCAGAGAAGGGCTGACACGCAGACTCCGTCCCTCTAATTTTCCATTAACTTTCTACTGCCTAACACGGACAACAGACACAGAGACACACGTATGTACATCATCTGTGCCTAACATGCACCTTTCACAAGACTTAGGATATGCCCTCTCGGGAGAAACCAGACGATGCGACAGAACTGTCCAGGCAGTGGTCACTGGGCACGTCCACACGACCCTGACCCGGTCCCCCTGGTCCTCATCTGCTCCTGGAGCTCCTAGTCAGGGAGCAAAGGACCATCTGTCATTCCCTCTTAGTTGCGAGGAGTTCTGTTTTGTTTACCTGAGTCATTATGTCTCTACCTAAATAATTGCTCCTTAAATTAGAATGAAAACATCTGTTTTTCAGGAGTATTTATGAGTCAACACCACAAATCAAACACAAAACACTGTCAAACAGTCACAGTACAAAACTAACTGATGGATGAAAAGGTTTTCAGTACTAGCTTCCAAACAGTCAAAAGAACCATTCCCTACTTTTATGGAGAAAAAACTAAAGTTAAAATAAATTGCAAAATTTTAGATGAAAGGAATCTTAGAGATCTTCTAATAAGCAAATGAATGACAAGCAGTGGTACCAAAATGTTGCCTTATCTAATTTATAATAAACTGAAGAGTGCATAATTAAATCTCTATCAGCACTCATCACATTTACATAAGAGGAAAATAATTTTAATAAGTTTCCACATAGAAGTAAAATGGAATCTACTGTTGAGTTCAGAATAAAGTTTATATTAACTAATAGGCTCAATAATGTTGGAACTTAAACACTCTGGTTTCTATTTTTAAGCTACACAAATAGTGAAGGCAGAATTGCAATCAAGAAGAAAAACATTCTGATTTATTTAAACACCTCAAAATGTCACATAAAATGGCCCATTCGAACCGAAAGGTAACTACTTCAAAACATTTGCCTTTCACAATACACATTCTTATCTCACTCGGAACATTTAATTGTGTTTGTGTATGACCTTTAAAGCATCATTGTTACAGCTTGATGATAGCATCCAAATAATTTCAATAAAATATCTACCACATCTGGGAATTAATAAAATCATAATAGAAACCCCAAAGCTGATAACGCGAGTCTCGAAGACTCACACTCAGGCGTGCCTCTCGAGGAGCAGGTGAGCTTCTTGGGGAGATGCAGTGAACTCCGGCGACAGCCTGTCTTCCTCCCCGTGTCTGATCGCTCCCGCCTCCGTCCCCCTCACAGTCCTCCTAAGCTCAACAGGCCCACGGACACGCGGCCGGCCAGCGGGGACAGACGCGGGTCACACGCCGCTGCCTCCCTCCAGGTCCTCTGCACTATCTGCCGCACTGGCTTCTCTGCGAGGACACCGCACTGTCCCGTACAAGGCGGGCTCAGTGCCCGGGCGGGGGGGGGGCAGTCTCTGCCCCCTCCTGCCCCCAGGCCGTGCGCTTCCCTGACTGGCGAAAGCAGCGAAGAGCCAGACAGGCCAGGAGACAGAGCCAGCGAGCTCAGAACTGGGCAGTGAGAAGGACCCAAGGAAGTGGCCAAGCGGCGCAGATGCAGCCCACTCTCTGGCCAGCTCTCAAACGCTATCTTACAGCCGCGGCATTCGAGGGCTTGGATCAAGTTTACATTCCAATTTTTATAGATGCAATATACTGCAAACAGGCAGAACTATCCCCACAATTCAGATGAGTCCATTAAAGCTCAAGGAAATAATAGGACGCCAGAGTATAAGCCGGAAACGCAGCTGAAGCGTCCCACCCGGTGAAATGTTGCTGAGGGTATTTTGGCCATATGTGGTCACCCTACCTTCGCCAATGGAACTGTAAGTTTCTGGGGGTTCCACACAAAAAGTGTGTGGGAGTCCTGTTCAGTGGTGCTAATGCCGCCTCTCGCAAAATGCTCAATACTTTCAATCAGCGGCTTCTCAACGGGCCCACAGAAAGTTCCTACTGGTCCACAGCAATATTACTGGTCCTTAGCCAAGTTTCCTGTGTGCCACCAGCGCAACAGGCGAACAAAGGTTGGAACCCACTGAAGATAAACTAGCCGGTGGAGCTACCCTGTTCTCACAGCTCTGTGCTGACTCCTTCTCTAGAGCCATTTTCAAAGCAAAAAAAAGCCCAGATGGACTGTCCCCACCCGTGACCGCCTCCCCATCCTCATCCTGTGTCCCTGATCTGCGGAACTCGTCTCGACTGCGACTTGGGTTTCCCACCCCCCAACCTCCAATTTCCACTTGATCACTGTGCCAATGGCTATGTCACCCTGTACGTGCAGACTTGGCCTTGCTCGCAGCTTGCCCTGGTTCCCATGCCCCAGGCTACCCTGCAGGAGAGGGCAAGAAACAGCATTTGACAGAACTCCACAGCCTTTAATGACTCAAAAACAAACAAACAAACAAACAAACAGTGAAAACAGTCGGAAGCAAAGAGAACGTCTGCAAACTGATGAAGGCGTTTATGAAAACCCCACAGCTAACAATATGCTTCACAGAAAAAGGCAGAAAGCTCAACCCTTGAGGTCAGGACTAGGAGAAAGATGCCCACTTTGACCAACATCAAATGCTCTGCCAGTTTGCTTAGACAAAATATAAAATCAAGAGAATTTAAATTATAAAGGACGGAGAAGTAGTTCCACTCAAATATGGTCAAATCCTACATATGGAAAATCCTAAAGAATGCAATTGTTTAGTATATAAAGTTCTACCATTACATATCAACACACACAAAAATCAGTTGCTTTCTATATACTTGCCATTAACAACCTGAAAAATTTAATTAAGAGAAGCAACTCCATTTATAACAGTATCCAAAAGAATGAAATACCCAGGAATAATGGTAACCAGAGAGGCAGAAAGTGCACCAAAAACTACCAAATACTGCTAAAAGGGAAGTTGAAGAGAACTAATTAAGTGGAAAACATCCACTTTCATGGATCAAAACCTTAATACTAGTATATGTCAATAGCAACCTATAAATGACAGCAAAGTGTGGCAGAAATGGGGAAGTCAATCCTCACAGTCATAAGCAACCACAATGAACCCCAAACAGTCGAAATAATCTTTAAAATGATAAAAGTCAGAGGTCACAGCGACAGTACCAGGGCTGAAGCTCTTGCCTTGCACGTGACCAGCCCCAGTTCAATCCCTGGCACCACAACCCCAACCACACAGCCAGGAGGTGCCCCTGCAAATCACCACGGAGACCCCAAAAACAAAAAGTGAGAAAAAGGTGAGGAAGGAAGACAGGGACTGTGAGTTCACAAAGTGTGGGGACACGGCACTTGCATTCGGTGGCCGGGAGTTGCCTCCCCTGAGGAGGAACAGAGATGGCACAGCACAGACCGTGGCGAAATGGCCCGTTTGAGGCAGAGCTGCCAGCATCCTTACAGAACAGCTCAGGGGTTCGAGGCACAGGACTGCTCTAGGGTGTGACTGACATTTACAGAGGTAAAGCGTTTCGGCTTAGGCAATTCTCCCGGGGGGGCTAACTCAAGGAGACGCTCTGCCTCCCAGGGACATCTATACTGTTTTTCTCTTTCCCTTAGTTGTACTATCAAACAATTAACTTTACTTCTCATTAATACTTGCAGCTATTTCGATAAACACAGTAAGAGATATAGATTCTAAAATTTAGTTCTCTGAGCTTGAGGGCAGCAAGGCTTTTACCGTAAATCGCAGACTAAGTCCTCAGGTCAGTTCACCTTCCCCATGGGGGAAGTCATAAAGGCTTGCACCAAGACCATGCTTTCTAGACGGTCCCATTTCAATGCCAGGGTAGCTTTGCTGCTTGACCCGGATCCATTCCAGTCCCATGGCAAGACCTTCCTTTACGAGGTGTTAGGAACTACAGCAACTGAAGTCTGAGTCAAGTAATTATGATGGATGCCCAGGAGTGGATATATTTCAGAGACAATCAACTCCCAAATATTAGGAGCACAGCAATAGCATTAACGGTCTTTCTGTGTTTAAGGAAAGAACACTGCTCTATGGCAAAATATGAAAAGGCTATAGGGAAGTAGAAAAGCAGGTAATTCACTTCAAATACAAACTCCAGAGTCATCAAAGTTTTGGCTTAAAAGTAACCAAGACTGACCTGGGGAATTGGGACAATGAGAGGTAAAACACTAAGGAAAGGTTAAAGATAAATTCAGGGGCCTAGGGGTGCTCCCAAGAGCACTGTAAGCTTCTCTGCAGGAGGAAAGGGGGCAATTCACTGATGAAGCCTAAGACTCTTAGGATTGGTAGCCAACAGAGACCTCACACTTCTGACTTTAAAATTCACTCCAAAGCTACAGTGATGGATGGAAGAGAGATGGACAGACAGAGACCAGCTCAGGCTCTCGCCAGGGAGCCAGGCCCAGCCAGCGGCAAGGAGCAGCCTCCTCAACAACACATGCTGTGACAAGCAGATTTCCCAGGTGCAGAAGAGCGAAATCAGACTCCTAGCTTACATTATATGTGAAATTACACGCAGAATGGATCACGGACAGACGTGTAATGGGTAAAGCTCAAAGCTCTGGAAAGAAAACACAGCGGTAAATCCTCACAGCCCTGGCTCCTCCGACGACTCTTGGGTGTGACGCCCAAGTCACACACAATGAAGAACAAATGCACGAGACTTGACGGAAAGGACAAACGTTATTGCATCAAAGGACATCACTCGGGAAGTGGAAGGAGCACGACAGACCTAGCGGAAAGACTCTGACAGACAGCATCTGACTGATGCTTAGTATCTAGACCATCTAAAGAACTCTTAACTTGATAATAAAAGATAAACAACCAATTTTACAAATGGGAAAAGGAACTGAACAGACATTTCTCCAAAGAAAATAAGCAAATGTCTGAAAGCACATTAAAAGATGCTTAATATTATTCATCATTGGCAAATGCAAGCCAAAATCACAACAAAATGTAAGTTATCTCCCACTAAAATGGTTATGCTTGATTTAAAAAAAACCTAAGAGCAAGAAAATAACAAATATGGGTGAAGCTGTTGAGAAATTTAATGTTCACATATTACCATGATGCAGTATGGAGAAGTTTACCACTGCTTCATGATGCAAACACAAAGTACTGTGTGTCTGAGCAATTTCACTCCTGGGTGTACATTCAATAGAACTAAAAACTGGGATTCTAACATATCTATGATAGTGTTTACTGCAGCATTATTCACAATAGTCAGAAAGTGGAAACAGCCCAAATGTCGATCAACAGAATGAATGGAGACACAAAATGTATTTACATGCAATAAATTATTATCCAACCAAGAAAAGAATGAGACTCTGATATATGCTGTCACATGGCTGGCCCTGGGGAACACGGCAGGACAGAACACGACGGGACAAGAATCTGTGAACAGCTCGAGACAGAAAGAAGAGAGGAGCTTCCTGGCGCCCAGGCTGCTGACGCGGACCAGGGTCTTTGCCTGATGGCCACAGAGTTTCTTTGGCGCAATAGGGGAGTTCTGGAAATAATGATTTGGTTGCACAGCACTGTAAATGTAATTAATGCCATTTATCCATGAACTGGTTAAAAGGGCAAATTTCATGTGATATATATATAATACGCACATATATAAAAAGTATATATATAAACAATTTTTAAAGTAAAAACTCACAGAGCCCAAAGGTCATGACACCATGTTCAAGTTAAAGAGGTCCCAACTGGCCCAAAATGTGATCATCTGAGCATCAATAAAAGCTAATAACTGGCACTATTAAATGCCCCAAATACTTTTTTAAAAATATATGAATCAATAATCATATAAACTGTTTAGTCCGCGGCCGACATGGGCTCTGCTCGGGGATTCTGGCAGCCCAAGAGGACAGCAAACCCTTGCCTGCTCCTCACCTTGGCTGCTCTCCTGACCATCATCACAGAAGCGACACCCAGGAACTTCCAGGGGACGCCTTGGGAGGCTTCCTAAGTGGCACGGTGCCAGCTACCCGCAGACACACGCCAAGGGGCTGTGCTCTGCCCAGTCTCGGCGTCAGGCCTCACATGCATGGAGCCAGCGCCCTGGGCCCACCACCCCTTCCTGCACTCGGAGCAGAACTGGGGGGCTGGTCCAGCCCCGACTCCAAATCCCTGGCCACTAAGTCACAAACTGTCATCAAAACAGCCGTTCCTCTTTGCCTGGAGCAAAAAGGTCATTTGTCCTGCGACAGTAGGTAGCCAAGTGGCCCTCAGCCCTGGCCCCTGAGAACAAAGGAGAGGGAAGGCCAAGCATTCATGCAACCCTGCGCCAGGGTGGTTATTGGACCACCAGAGGCAGAGCATGGGCGGCAGCTCCAGGGTTGGGGTCCATGCAGGCAAAACCCTGCGCCTGGTCTCCGGCACATACGCCTCCCGAACAAAACTGGGTGTGGCCCTGGTACCCCTGAAAACCAGCTAACAAACACACAAGGAATGATGTAATTAGAAATATGTTCATTTTAATCCCTGAGAAACCATGGGGCTGGAGCCATAGCACAGCGGTAAGGCATTTGCCTTGCACGAGGCCGACCCGGGTTCGATTCCTCCGCCCCTCTCAGAGAGCCCAGCAAGCTTCTTAGAGTATCTCGCCCGCATGGCAGAGCCTGGCAAGCTACCTGGGGCATATTCTATATGCCAAAAACAGTAACAACAAGTCTCACAATGGAGACATTACTGGTGCCCGCTCGAGCAAATCGATGAGCAATGAGATAACAGGGACAGTGACAGAGAAATCACGATTGTAGGTGATAGTTAGGATAATTATCCTAAAACTAAGGCGGGAGGTTCGTAAGAGATGAACTTGGTCCACACCAGCGGAACACACACACATAACCCAAAGCCCACAACATGAATAAGAGGGAAGGCCACGGGACAATGAAGAGGCTCCAGAGACATAATCAAACACAAGCAAAGGTCTTGTTTACATTCTTATTCAAATAAACCAGCTATAAAATGTTATCTCTAAAAATTTGGGTGGGGTGGTTTGCTCAGGGCTGACTCCTGGCGGGGATCAGGGGACCGTGTGGCAGGGACTGAACCCGAGTCAGCCGGGTGCAAGGCAAGCATCTTCCCGGCTGCACTACTACTCCGGCCCCAAAAATGTTATCTTTAGATAAAAAAGAATCTCATACTGGGTGAAAAAATCAGGTGGCATTAAAGAATATGCTAGTAATGTCCCAAGCATGATAACTGATGTGCAGTTATGTTCTGAAAGTGAGTGCTTGGGGACTGAGCGCCCGAGATGCACCCTCAGTGACACGACAGTCAATCGCTTGCGAAGGAGTGAAGGTGTGTGAGGAGGAACAGGAAGGCCCGGAGCAGATGTGCTTGCTGGGAAAACTGGCCAGCCACAAACAAGACAACTAAACTCAGTCTGTAGCCCATTCCACAAGCAAGTTAACCCAAAGACCTGAAATTAGACCAGAATCCATAAAACACACTGAAGAAAAGTGGCGGGGTTCTCAGGCTTCGGCCTCAGAGGGTCCTCAACAATTTGACCCCGTTGGCAAAGACAATAAAACAACAATGACAAACAACATCCCAAAAAAAGGGTTTAGGGACAGCATCAAACCAAAAGTGTTTTGCATGACAAAGAAAACTTGGGCTAAAATAAAACCCTGAAGAGGACTTATAGAGAGCCGACAGGCATATGCGGAAGGGTCTGTCGCTTGCTATTAAGGAAATACACATTAAAGCCAAAAAAAAAAAAAGATATTCTTTCATACCACTGAGAATGATATACACACACACACATATCCTATGGAAATAACCAATTTTCTCAGGGGTAGAGTAATAAAGAACAAAGCTTTCCTCGCTCACTCATTTTCAGTGGGAGTTTCGTTCGGTTCAGCCTCGACGGAAAAGTCTCCTCCAAAAGTAAGAGCTTTCACATGTGCCAGTGACCCCACCTCACAGTATCTATCCCTGAACACAAGAACACTGATGTGAAAGGTGGGCACACCTACCGCGCTGCCCTGCTCTGTGCAGGCCAGGGCATGAGGTGACCCAGCCTGGGACGGTGTGGAGAGGGGGTGCCCACGGCACAGGGGGGGCGGGGGAAGGGCACTTCGGCACGCGGCAGGGGAGGACCACGCGGTTCCCTGCAGCATGGCTGAAGCCGGGAGACGTCTCAGGGAGTCAGAAGAGCAAACACCAGGCGCCCACTCACCTGCCATATAGAGAAACAGCGGTATCAAAGCCAGACCTTACCTTTACCTGCAGAACTAAGACAATGTGTGTGTGGGGGGGGTGCGGTCGGAGGGGAGGGGGGCAGTGAAGTGGGGCTGGAACAGACAGGATGGGCGGAGGGCTGGGCATTTAGTCATGATGAGGGTCAAGCACCTGCCAGCGTCAAATCTGTACGTCAGCACTGTGGCAGGTGCACCCCCAAGCACGAGGGGAGGCCTCAGGTGGGCTACGCAGCACACATGCACACATACCACACACACCAGACCGCAGCTCACATACCACACACGCCAGACTGCGTGCACACCGACCAAACATGCCTGGGTCTCCGGCCCCGCTTTCTGATTCTAAAACACACAGCAGGCCTGAGCCCCAGGAGGCTGCCCGAGGCTGGTGTAGACTAACGGGTCATTGCATGTGTGTCATCTGTTGCTGCCTCCTGTGGTGTGTAAAGAGGTGATCCAAGTTTTGAATACTCCGTCACTGGCTGGAAAAATTCATAAATCAGGGTAACCGTCGTCTTTTTCATACTGACACTTTCTACCCCAATCTGGTACATGGATGAACTTATTTATTTTTGCCTCCTTTTATTTTTCCTATAAAGGCTTTGTGTCGTAAGTTTAGCCTTACAAAGTGTGCGTGTCTATGTATATGTATATATACTCACACATATTTTTGTGTATATGAATTAAATAATGAATTTAATTTATTGCAATGAATTAACTCACTGCTGATACTTGTTCGAGGGCCACCAGTGCCCATGAGGGGCGCCCAGCAGTGAGCAGCCTGCCCTGGCCCTGACTCAGGGACCATTCCTGGCAGGTTCAGGGAACATACAGGGCCTTGGGAATCAAGCACCCACATCGCTCTGGCCCCATGAATATCGAGAAGCTTTGTTTTGAGGGCCCAGAGAGACAGCAGGCGGGGCTCCTGCCCTGCACGCCGACCTGGGTCCCATCCGCAGCACCCCAGAGGTCCCCGAGCACAGGAGCAAGCCCTGAGCACTGCTGGGTGTAGCCCCTTCCCAAAACAAATCAAATAGATTTGGGGGGGGGTCCCCCAAGTGGTGCTCCAGTGCCCAGTGGCCACTCCTGGTGACACGTGGGCAATCAGGTGAGGTGGCCCAATGCCAAGAGCGAGTGTGGTGCTGCCCAGGACGGTCCAGCTCAACCTGGCGATGCTCAGGGTCCGAGGGCACAGCTGGCAGTGCCTGGGGGCAGCAGGGCCGCAGGGAGGGCGCTTCAAGGACCGTCTGCTGCCCGGGAAAGAGCCAGACCGGGACACGCAAGCCCCAGGCCCTCCCCCTGCACGTTCCCCCGGCCCCTACTTTTAAACAGCTTTCAAACACATTTTGGGTAGTTAACATCTCTGTGGGAAGGAAAAACAAACTGTTGTTCTACAATAAGGGAAAAAAACCCAAAGGGGAGAAACATGATTTCACTTCTGAATAATCTTCAAAACAAAACTTCCAGGGAAAACTTGATTCCATCCCTGAGGCCTGGAGGCTGCACCATGTGGAGAGCATCGGGCGCCCACAGAGGGCAGGAGGGCGGCCGGGGCCCTCCCCTGGGGGACGCCCCCGGCAGCAGGAAGACACCCCCTGGACACTGCCCGGGAAACTGCCCGGCCCCTCCCCAGAGCCCAGGACTCCTCAGAGCCGCTTTCCCCGGCAGCCCCTCGGCTTCTGGGAGCCTCGGAAGCTCAGCTCTTCCACGCGTGCTCTGCCCAGCCGCCCAGCCGGCCTGAGGACCCCCTGAGGGCACGCCCCCATTCCAAGGCCTGGGGATGTAAATGGCTCCACTCCCTGCCCTGCTGGAGGTGATCGCAGCTATTTTTTTTTTAAGATTTTTTATTTTTTGCTTTATTTTTAATTTTATTTTTATACAGATGTTCACAATAATTCATTGCATTTAATATTTAAACACCAATCCCAGCACCGCGCACCTTCCTACCCCATAAAAGGAAAGTGCGAGGATTGTTGTATTTAGTCCTGGAGCCATGTAAGCCCTTGTACAAGAGATTACAAGCCTGTATGTTAAACCCAAACACATGTGTGCTACTTTTGGTCCATCCGTGGGCTAGAGCATGAGAGGTCCAGGAATTCTGAAACTTAGAGCATGATTAAGAAGAGATTCACTCATGGGTAGGGCGTGTGTCTGCTCCCTGGGATCTCAGTCACAGGTCCCGCGTACCTGGGTTTTCTGCAGGCTCCCTCGTGCCTGTGCACAGTGGCCTTGAGCATGGCTGCGGCTGAGTCTGCCGGGGCGACCTCAGCCGAGCCCGACTCTGGACCCTCCCAGAGACGTTCCCTGGCGACACCCCCCCTTGAAAGCCCTTCCCGCTGCCACCCTGCAGGGCTCATCCTGGCACACTGCTGCTTCCTCCCAGGCCTGCCGCTTCTGGGCAGGTGCTTCCCTCGGGCCTGGACACCCCAACACCAAGTGTGTGCACACGGCACACAGCCAAGCAATATCCGCTGAGCAAAGACATGATGGAAATCCCTTCACGACTTACAATGAGATGAAGTCTCATTTCAAAATACATTCTGTAAAATATTACAGAATATTTATGACATCTTTATATAGGCACATATATATATATTTCACAGTATGCATAAAAATTCTCCATTTTTTTTAAAGTTGGAGGGAACAGTGTTCAATGCCTCATATCTGCAAAAAGACTAAAAAAAAAATCTTGTTTCCAGCTGCACCCTACCACTTAATTACCCGACAGCGCAGTGGGTAATACGAAGAGAAAGCTCACGTTCAAGAAGCAGAGACTCAAATGACTTCTGTAAATGAAGCATAACAACGATTCGCTCTTATTTTCTTCCATCACACGGCATACACGAGACGGGGCCAGGGGCTGGGCAGCTGCTGACCTCCGGAACACAGTTGCAGAAGAACGGACGTGCCTCCGGAGCACTGAGAAGGGAGGTGACAAGGTCCTGGACACAAGCTCTGTGTTTTCCCACTGAAATAACCGAGGATCGGAGAAGCTGCACTGTGTCGGGAATGGGATGTAAACACAGAGACAGAACAGACAAACCTCCGACCCAGGCTGCGGGGAAGCCCGGGGCGCCAGGAGGGCTAGATACAGAACCGATGACAAGCGCGTCTGAGTGAGCCGGCGGCTCACTGCCGGTCTCCCCGCTGCCACGGCTCAGGTGGGCGCGGTGCCAGGTGGCACAGGACCACCAGCCCCTGGTTGACAGCACTCGGGCAGCGGGCGAGCATCCAGCCTCCCCGCACAGCCACGTACCCGGGACAGCTACGCATCACGTCTAGGATCCCGGAGGGCCCCTCACCGGCTGCTGGCTGAATTCTAATATGGAAAACAGAGCCTGGTTCATGTAGTAAAAACTGCATCAACTTTTTTTAAATATTATCTTACTCACTTTTGCTCTAACCGAGAGTTTGTGCCCCCCACATTCATGTGCTTTCACGGGGTGAGGGAATTGGGGCCCACGGGAAGAGGAAGGCGAGAGATAAGAGTTCTCGGTGCCCTGAGAGGGCCTGTAAGGGCAGCAGTCTGCAAACAAGCGTCTGCCGGGCGGGCCACGCACACGGAGCCTTCCAGAGCCTTCCTCTGGCCTTCCAGACTCGGAAACTGTGACTCAGACAGCCACAGGTCTGTGGGATTCTGCTGTACTAGCCTAAGGTGACAACGCTAATTTTTGCAAACATATGAGTAAAAATAAAACCCGATATCGCCTTCAAAGTATGAAGTCCGGCTTTGGAGCAAAGCCCAGCGTGTCCCCTTTGGGCAGGGCCCAACATGGGAAGTTTAGGGTCTCTTCTAATTCGGGGGGTGGGTGGGGGACACCAGCCTTAGCAGAGGATGAGTCCATTTCCGGTACTGATGGCTCTGTGGGATCCGGGGAGAGCCAGGGACCCATGGGGCAGTGGAAAGGGACAGTCCACATTTGCAGTGAGCAGAAAAGGGGTCCTTCTGGAGTGGTAGCACAGCAGGGAGGGCGTTTGCCTTGCACACGGCCAACCCGGGTTCGATCCCCAGCATCCCATATGGTCCCCCGAGCACCGCCAGGAGTAATTTGTGAGTGCAGAGCCAGGAGTGACCCCTGTGCATCATTGGGTGTGACCCCAAAAGAAAAACAAAAAACAAAAAAAAAAACAGAAAAGGGGCCCTCAGAGGCGGGAAGTGGACGCTTAAAGGTGAACTATGACTTGGACAGGCAAAAAAGAAAACCAAAAAGAAATTTTTTTCTTTTTTTTGCTTTATGGGTCACACACAGTGTTGCTCAGTGGTCACTCCTGGCTCTGCACTTAGGAATTACTCCTGGTGGTGCTCAGGGGACCCTATGGGATGCCAGGGATTGAACATGGCTCGGCCACATGCAAGGCAAATGCCCCACTCGCTGTGCTATTGCTCCAGCCAAAAAAACAAAAAAAAACAAGGGTGGCCAGTCAGCCTAATCGATCCACAAAAGTGCCCAGACTGGTGGCACATGGGGGCTCAGATGGGCTCTGCCACCAAGTGGCCTGACCCTGGAGGCTCATCTAGAAACAGAAGCAGGGCCCAGACATCCCTCGGGAACCTGTTAGCACAGAGGCAACAGTCTCAACTGGGGAAATTGTTTTAAACTTTTCACTGGGGATGTTGGGGCCACACCCCGAGAGGCTTTCTCCTGGCTCAGCACTCAGGGACTTCTCCTGGCTGGGCCTGGGGGACAATACGGGCTGCCGAGGACAGAACCAGGGTCAGCTGCATGCCCCGCAAGGGCCCTGCCCACTGAACTATCCCCCGCCCTCAGGACCCCTTCCGAAGTGCAAGCAGGCCTCTGTGTGCCGTCTGCACGCCCAGCAGTCTGTGTGCACGTGGGGGGGCGGCGGGAAGGCCGGGTCCTCACAGACGCCCCCCGGTTTCCCCCCTTCCCCTGTGTGGGGTTTGGTCAGGGTGTGAGAGCAACAGCTTCAGCTGGGGCCAAGGAGGCTCATAGGACCAGCACCCGTGTCCAGAGTCCGAGGAAGCTGGCGGCGGTGGCTGCGGGGAGCAGCCCATTACTCCCGGCCTACAGACACGCGTGTGGAGTCTGGCTCATGGAGGAGAGGGACCCGGTGGGGGGTGGACTGGCAGAGAAGCGAGAGCGGGCTGCTGGCGGCGGCAGGGAGACAGGCCCCGCCTGGAGCAGCAGGTAAGGCCGGCCATGCCAAGGGGCCTCGGCCCAGAAGGCAGCGTGCAAGGAAGCGTGTTCTGAAGCGACTGCAGAGCCCGTCCCAGGGCTAAGTCGTGCTCTGACTACCCGGGAACCTTCACCCCTTCTAAAAGGGCGATTTTCTTTTACATGAAGTATTAAGAAACCCAGCTGCCAACACCGCCATCTGCACGCAAGGGATCACCGACGCCCCACGCGCGTTCCCAGGGGCAGGGTGGGCGGCCAGACCTGCCACCAGCCACACTGGGACACGGCAGCGAGACAAGCTGGCTGGACTCTATCCTGCCACCAAATTTCTTTTCTTTTCCTTTTTTTTGCTTTTTGGGTCACACCTGGTGATTCTCAGGGGTCACTCCTGGCTCTGCACTCAGGAATTACTCCTGACAGTGCTCGGGAGACCATATGGGATGCTGGGAATCAAACCCGGATCGGCTGCGTGCAAGGCAAACGCCCTACCCGCTGTGCTATCGCTCCAGTCCCCACCGAATTTCTTTAAGTTAGCAACAGAATTTTACAGGAGCAGCTCCAGGCTGTCTGGCTGCTGTTTCTGACCCGACTCAGAGTGAGGAGGGGACTCTCGTGCCGTCAGCTAGTGAAAACCTGCCGCCTTTTATCCGAGGGGTTCCGGCAGTGTTCCCAGGGCCCGGGGCCACCCTGATACCGCCAGCCGCGCCATGCTCCCGCAGGGGACAGAGCACACGGGGCTACAGGCCTGGGTGCCGGCATCTACCAGTGCAGCTTCCGGCTACACCCAGGGAACACACGTGAGGCACATGTTGCCAGGATCAAACCCAGGCTGGTCACCTAAACACTGTTCTATCTTCCGGCCCCGGGAGCCTTAAAGGGGCCACACCTAGAGGGGCTCAGTGTTCGGTGGAGGTGCCCCGGGATACTCTGCCCGGCGGTGCGGTGGCAGACCCCGGGGGTTGGCGGCAAACCCAACTCTGGGCCTCACACTCGGGCCCCTGCACTGCTTCAGCCACAGCCTCACTCCCGAGGGCAGAGACACAGGGAGGAGGAGGACGTCCCCGACACAGCCGCCACTGAGGGCCGTCCCCAGCGCCCAGGTCCAGAGGGAGATGGTGTCTGCATTAGGTGAGCATCGCGCCTTGTTACATAAAGCCGGGGATTTGTTTTCCACGTGAAGAAAGAAAAGAAAATGCCAAGAACGGACAAGACCTACTTAATCAAGAACTATTCTCCGATCCTACGTCTGCTGTACCCTCCGCCTCGCCCATATACATACACTGCCATAAATCACACGCATGAACATGCACTTGTATCTGTGTGGCTAGCATCATAAATGTGTCCTGGGTTGTTTTACATACGTGAACAGATGTGCTGATTTCCATGCATCTGCTCTGTCTGGGTGCAGAGGTGCAGGCTTGGGGGGGAGTTCCAGTCTGTCAGCCTAATCCCAAATGCATAGAGCCACAAGGAGGCCCCCGGACAGCCCCTGGCGAGATGGGATCAAACGCGCTGGGTTAGATAATGCCACGCTGGTCTCATCTGGGAAGGAACAGCGTGACTGGCAAGAGAAGAGCCACGGTCTTGTCCAAACAGACCAAGCCTCGGAGTCCTTCTGGGAAGGAGTCTTTCCAGGGAGTCAGCACCCTTCACACTGTCCTTCAAAATAAGATGATATGGAAAGTAAAACTATATTCGTTTCTGTCTGGAGGCCACACCAGGTGGTGCTCAGGGCTTACCCTGGCTCTGTGCTCAGGGATCACTCCTGGCAGTGCCCGAGAACCACATGGGATGCCGGGATGGAGCCCAGGGCGCCAAGGCTAACTCCCTTCCTGCTCGGGCACCTAAAATAAAACCACAATCTAGGGAGCGGCTCTGGAACACGCTAGTGACTAGAAAACACTGAAAAATATATGTAAGAGGAGGATGAAAAGACAACATTTAAGAGATGCAAATTAAAATTTAGCATTTAAAAATATTAATAAGATATTAATGTTATTAATATTAATAATATTGTTAATAATATTCTATGTCTAGCTGTGAAAGAAGTTTCATTTCAAATATCCACAGTGATAATTGCACATTAGTTCCATATAATTGTTTATGACCTATGCTAAGTCTATGTAAGTTAAAAACACTTAATTCATCAATAATTTTCAAGTAATAACTCAGTAGAGTTCTATAAAGCATAGTGTGGGCAAGAGATGACATTAAGGTCATAGTTTTCAATATCTTACATTTTGAAATACAAAGTTTTACATTTTTATATTTTTTATATTTTTATATTTTATATTAAGATTTCATTCACTTAAGTTCTTCAACATAAGTGTTTTAAAACATTTTTCTGAAACATAAAATTAAATTAAAATTTTTGAAAACGAGCCCTGAGTGTCCTTTAACTGAGACTATTTGTTGAAGAAAGACTGTTCTGGCTAATTCAGTTATTCCTATGATACTGGCACTTAATAGACTCTATGCATCAAAGATGTTTGACAATCATTAACCTTTTAGGGTTATGGTAATTTGTGCAATTAACTTGGAGGAAATTATTTTTCTTGGTCACATAATTAATTATCCATGCTCTTTTAAAAACGTTTTTGTACCTGAACTAAAAGTTACAAGAAGACCCCAAGAGCAGACACGGAAGATTATGTCCTGAACGTGAAGAGCGCAGTCAGCCGGGCCCTGATGGGGTGTTTCAGACAGGCGACCTGATGGCGGGGAGCCAGAAACACACACCGACGGCATGGCCCCGAGCGCGGGCAAACGCCAGGCCTGCCAGGGAGTCTGAACTCTTAGTTGGGCTTTACAACAGGGGCATCAGTTCATTTCCAAGTTCAATATATATATTATTTTGGCTTTCGGGGTCATGCCCGGTGATACACAGGGGTTACTCCTGGCTTTACACTCAGGAATTACTCCTGGCGGTGCTCAGGGGACCATATGGGATGCTGGGAATCGAACTCGGGTTGGCTGCGTGCAAGGCAAACGCCCTCCCCGCTGTGCTATTGCTCCAGCCCTAGATTTTTTTTAACTGAATCACCATGAGACACAGTTACAAACGTTCATGATTAAGTTTCGGTCATACAATGATCGAGCACCCCTCCCTCCACCAGGGCACATTCTCCACCACCAGTGTCCCCAGTGTCCCCCCCAGCCCCCCACCCCACCCCGCCTCTGTGGCAGGCACCTTCCTTCTTTCTCTCTACTTTGAGGTATTATGGCCCAAGTTCAGTAGATTTAAATGAGGCGTTGGGGGAGGAACGAGGCACTCCCAGTGGTGCTCAGGCACAACCCCCAGCTCTGTGCTCCAGGGCTGGTCTGTGACACCACGGGGAACAGTGTTTGTTCCAGGGGTCAACCCTGGACCTCATGCAAAACATGTGCCAGCCCACTGAGCATCTCCAAGCCTCAAGAAAGCTCTAACTTAAAGCAAAAGGGCCTAATTTTTTTTTTCATTTTCTGGGTCACTCCCTAAGATGCACTCAGGAATTATTCCTGGCAGTGCTCCAGGGTCCATATGGGATGCCGGGGATTGAACCCGGGTGGGCCATGTGCAAGGCAAACATCCTCCCCACTATGCTATCACTCCAGCCCCAAGGACCTAATTTAGGTCCACAACCTTGCTAGCAATGTGAAAGAGTGAGTTACAGCTCAGGACCCCCACTGGTCCCTCAGAGCAGGAGGGAGGCCAGGATGCAGGCGGAGGGCAGCCGCCATTCCTTCCCCCAAATGGGGCTCAGCAAATGAAAGAGCCTTGGGTGGGTCCTGAGTTAGCAGACAGGGTCCTGCACCCCCAAGGAAGCTGCCAGAACCCCTCAGTGATGGCTACGGACCACCAGACCAGATGTGTGAGAATACAAATACACCCGTGGTTTTGATATATACACATATGTGTGACTTTCCATTTTTCTATGTGTTTAGATTGCTCTTATAATAAAAATAGTTCTTGAACTGATGTTCGTCTTATGGCTGGATTTATCGTGACTACACAGACATTCATTCACGTGTGAGATGAGCACCAGATAAGCAGGCAGGACATTCCAGTTTCACTTGTGTTTGTGAAAGCAGATTTACAGGGTTTGTTTTTTTCTATATATCTGCGGTAACCAGCAACCCCCGCCCCCCCCCACACACACACACACGCACACACAGATGGCCAGAGGCGATCTGTCACGTAGTGAGAGAAAGAAAGCCTTTCCAAATACACTCACTTGAATGGAAGTTAACTGTATTCGTCATAAACACAGCATAAATGTGATGACTGAAGACCAGGAGAGTCATCAGTATTTCCGAAAGTAACAACAGACCCAGTGCCTGCAGCAGTCAGGCAGGGCTAGCCAGCAGAAGGCCCCTGGCCATTGCGTCTGACAAGGAAGCATCTCGGGCTGAACCACACAGAACGGCCGTTTCATTTTTCAATCTACAAAACAGGTGATTATCTACGCTCCAGTCCACATGACAGTAACTATCACAGCTCTCGAGCCCACAAGATGTGGTTCAACTGCTATATGTACACAAAACAGCTCTGCAAGCGAGGACTTGGTTCCTAATGGTCCGAGTGCAGGTCTGGCTGTCATAAACCTGCTCCCGCCTCAGAGCTCTTTGTCCGGAACAGAGCAGACCCTCGGTGGATGTCACTTTCCATAAATGGCTTGCTTAAAATAATGAAAATGATTGCATGTGTCTAACTGCCTTTAGGGCAGATACATAGTTCTTTACGTCCCAGATCACTGTCACTGTCATCCTGCTGCTCATCGATTTGTTCGAGCGGGCACCAGTAAAGTCTCTCATTAAGAGACTTATTGTTACTGTTACCGGTAGCTTGCCGGGCTCTTCGAGAAGGGCGGTGGAATCAAACATAGGTCGGCCTTGTGAAAGGTGACTGCCCTACCACTGTGCTATGATACCACTCAAAAACATCAAGTAAAATCTTCAGTTCCTGTGGGGCAGGGAGGAACCGGCCACACCAGGTGGGGCCACATGCAGTGCCAGCGACAGAACTGTGGTGGCAGCATGCAGGGACACATCTTATCCCTGCTATTCTCCGGCCCTCCAGGACTCCCTGCAAGCATACGGCAGGTGCAGACTGGACGGTGAGCTGAGCCTCCATCAGCTTCTGTGAGCACAGCCCAAGCACCCCTTCCAGCCACAGGCTCTTTTTTTTTTAATGTAGATGTACTGCTATTTATTCAGCCATGGGCTAAGCTGATTGAATTGGGCATGAACTCCACATTACCTTCTTTTTTTTCAGAATGTTAATTTTATTTTTTATTATTATTTTTAATCACAATGAGATACAGTTACAAGCTTTCCTGTTTGAGTTTCAGTCATACAATGATTGATCACCCAACCCTCCACCAGTGCAATTCTTCCACCACCTAGAACCCCAGTCTCCCCCCGCCCTGCCCCTCCCCCTGCCTCTATGGCAGACAATCTCCCCCACACTCTCTTTGGTATTGCTTGTTAGGAATAGCTTAAGATGTCACATGGCCGCTCTGTGGTCGCATGCTCCTGGAACTCCAAAATTCCAAATAATTAGGATCTGGGGAAATCTCTGGAGTGAGCTGCTTGGTTTGGAGATTCTTCTGTGTGTCTCTGGACCAGGCCGTCACGGAGCTTCAGCAGCAGCCGAGGCAATTAGGGCGTGACCTCCAGGGTCCCATGGGGACAGCGGAGATGAGAAGGACGGGCCCATCCCCTATCCCTTGAGACTGGAGTTTGCCATCACTGAACCCGTGTACCTGCACTCCTCACTGGGTTCTGGAAGTTGGTGGCCACTGCAGTTTTTAGGGGGCAGGTGGACGGTCATGTCTGCCCCCCTCTGAGGCACCTGGTAAAGCTGGTCTGACTTAAAGTCCAGAGGCATCTCTGCAGCGAGCTGCTCGGTTCGGAGACTCTTCTGTGTGTGTGGACCATGGCCCTTGTTTCCATCTTTTCCAGAGGAATGAACTATTGGCATATGCCCTGCAGGGTGCGCACGCTCACCCACACTGCACTGCCTGCTGGCCTAACTGCGGCTTTCGATCTCTTTCAGGACTTACAGGTCTCTGAAATAAGGCCAATAAATGAGCTTGTACAGCTGAGCTGGAGGTGGGTTGGGGGTGTGGCTCCCACATACCTAAATTTTGGCCGTTTAATTTCTTGGTAAGTTTGGCCCCAAGTTGTTGGGGTCCGGCCAAAGGCACAGCATCAATTTTGGGTTATCTGGAAGTCTGATGGCACCATCAGGCTGCTGATGCACTCGCCCCATGGTACGGGCTGACCTGCTGGAGGCAATGTACACCTCCTGCCACAGACTCTCGACAATGCCCACCAAGACCTGTCCACTGCCCTTGGGTCCTCCCTCTCACTCCTGACCCAGAGAAGATGGACATGCGAGGGTACCCAACACCCTGTGGCTAAAAGCTCCCACCCACACTCCTCCCTCGCCCTTGGGAAAGACAGACGCTCCTTAAACATTGTCAGGGTCCTCCCCTCCCTCCAGAGAGCCAAACTCCAGCCTCACTCCTGAGACGCCACGACTCCACTCTCCACCCTCCCCCCAAAGCTCCACTGCTCAGACTCAGCCAGGAGTCACAGACACGGGGACCGCCCGTCTGGAGGTGAGAGAGTCACGGGTAGGACACGGGGACCGCCCGTCTGGAGGTGAGAGAGAGAGTCACGGGCGTGGGGACCGCCCATCGGGAGGTGAGTCACAGACATGGGGACCGCCCGTGGGGAGGTGAGAGAGTCACAGGCGCGGGGACCGCCCGTCGGGAGGTGAGAGAGAGAGTCACGGACATGGAGACTGCCCGTCAGGAGGTCAGAGAGTCACGGACCCGGGGACCACCCGTCTGGAGGTGAGAGAGGTCTCTGAGCAGCGGCAGGCAGATGGGGAGGAACTCGCAGGAGAGTGGGTGCGTGTGGGGTGCAGCAGGAGGCACGAGGGCTGGGCGGGGCCTGGCGCGGGAAGACAAAAGGTGCAGCCACGGTGGGCCTGCACAGGGGTGACGCCAGGGCGTGGGCCGGGCCGGAGACCAGGCTGCTCCGGGCCCCAGCTAAGCTCGCAGAGACGCTGCAGCAGGCGGCCGGGCTGTCGCTGAGCGGGGCTGGAGGTGGAGGTCAGCGGGATGGTGTGTCCCGGCTGACAGGCCCGAGCACTGTCCTGTCGTGAACAACCAGTGGAAACCGTCACAGGCCCTGCAGAGGTGACAGGCCCCAAAGGGAGTGCTGAGGCCACAGTGGGCCCTGACGCCGGGCTCACTCCCACTGTCCTTCACTGCAACAATCACAGAAGCCCGGACTCGGGCGTCCCGGCAGCGAAGCCCAGCACCACTGCCCCTTGGACGAGGACGAGGCTGAACCCAGAGACGAAGAGGACACGGGTGTTCCACAAACTCGGCTGTCCCAGTGTGAAAGCAACGTACGACTACCCCCACCTCAAGCCTGGTTTCTGGTTGTTTATTTTTTGGGGGGTGGGGCAGGGGTATGCCCCACTTCAGTGCTCTGTGGCTTCCTTCTCATGAGCAGTTCCTGAGTTTATTTCAGGTTCTGCAGTTTGCTCCTGTGAATGAGGTTTCTCCGATATTGATTCTACAAGGTTATTATTGGCATGAAAGAAAACTATTGACTTTTTCCACTTAATTTGTAAACAAGCACCTTACGAGGTCGCTCCTATGAGTTTCTCAGTTGACCTTTTCTAGTTCCCATTCGTGTAATCACATCTTCAAATTACAGTATGTATGCACTTCCCGGGGTTGGAGCGATAGCACAGGGGTTGGGCGTTCGCCTTTCACGCAGCCGACCTGTGTTTGATTCCTCCGCCCCTCTCGAAAGCCTGCAAGCTACCGAGAGTATCGAGCCCGCTCGGCAGAGCCTGGCAAGCTACCTGTGTGTATTGGATATGCCAAAAACAGTAACAATAAGTCTCTCAATGAAAGACGTTACTGGTGCCCGCTCGAACAAATCGATGAGCAACGGGATGACAGTGACGCACTTCCTGACACTCACCACTGGACCAGGAACACTTCCAAACGGAAGGATCCCACGGCCTTGAGAGCGCCTCGTTTGGCTTCCACGGCAACACCAGGAGGGCACCTGTCTGCAGCCCCTTGTCTGTGCCCTGTGCCCGGCCACCGGCACACCTCTCCGAGGTAAGTTGTGTCTGAGGGGTGTTCTGGGCGCAGACGGTTTCCACTGCGATGAAGTTCAGTTTATCAAACTTTCTCTGTCACCTCTTTGACTTTTCCTATTCTCTCTAAGAAAGCCTTTGCCTTCTTCCGAGATTTTCTCTATTCCAGCTCTTTGCATCTTCGTTCCGTAGAAGGTGCAGTTACAGATCCATCTCTGTATGTGAGCATCCAATTACCCACTTGTTTAAAACTTATTTCCTATGAATCATCTTTTCAACAAACGGTCCTGGAACATTTTCTTGCCCATTAATTAGTTCTGAGACTAATCACAGCTCTCCCTAAGGAGCTGAGACTGGGATGGGTTCCTGAAAAAGCTGGAATTCCCTTCAGAAAGAAAGCAAGGACAAATAAATGGGTGGGGGGGCAGGAGGGCTGAAGCAATAGCACAGCGGGTAGGGCATTTGCCTTGCATGCAGCCAACCCAGGTTCGATTCCCAGGATCCCTTATGGTTCCCCGAGCACCATAGGGATAATTCCTGAGTGCATAGCCAGGAGTAACCCTTGAGCATCGCCTCATGTGACCCAAAATGCAAAAAAATAAAATAAAAATAATTTTAAAAATTTAAAAAATAAATGTGGGGAAGGCAACCAAAAGGCAGTCAGTATTTGTAGAGAGAGACCTTGATCTGTTTAGAAACACCTTACATGTGTTGGTGTGATCTGTTTGGGAAAACTCACGTATGAAACTATCTGAAACTTACCTGCTAACACTAACCTTTTCTTCTTTCTCTACTTAAATTAATCTGGGTAATCTTCCCAGAAGAGTGCCCATTCCTCCTGTGTTTTAAGTGCAAAAGCATAGTCATACAGCATACGGTTTTTGAATTTCCCTTTCATTCCTAACTTTTCACCTTTCGCTTTCTTCTCGGTCTGGTTACCTAAAATCAAGCACTACTGCACTGGCCTTTCCTCCGGAAGGGAAGAAAACCCTTGGTTGTACCAAGTGCTGGTGGGATGGAGACCAGCTGGTTTAAACAGGAATCAGGTGAGGTACTGCTCGCAAGACCCCTCTCCCCCAACCCCCTACCAATGCTGCGAAGACAGCGTCAGGCTGCACTCAAGCTGGCTGGAACCCAGGTCCTGCTCCAGACGGTGTCTACACAGACGGACACTGATGTATGGAGCCAGCACCTACAGGGGAGGAGAGTTTACTCCTCCGGGCGGATGGAGAGGAGGTGAGTGGCCCGAGAAGGAGTTTGAGGATGAAACAGAAGCAAAGGATTAAGGAACACCGGGGGCGGGGGGGGGGGGGCGAGGACATTCCGGGGGGAGAGCTGGGCTGGGGGTTCGGGGAAGGACTCACACTCATCAGGGCTGGGGGCGGGCCGCGGCTGCTGTCACCGGAGCTGGCGGCTTGCTGGACATCACCGCAGCTCCCCAAAGCTGGGTGGAAAGTGGGTTTGTTGTTCTGGCCTCAGAGAAAAGATGTTTCTGTGCGGCAGGGGCTGAGCCAGGGCTCAGACAGGCGACACACGGCCAGCCGCAGGGAGACTCGAGAGCAGGGCGAGGGCACGTCTTCCTGGAGTCACTGCTGGTCCCTTCCAGAGACGGTGACTCGATGGCTTTCTTTCCCTTGGTAGCTGCCTCCCTGCCATCGAGACACTGCTAAATTTGCACTGTCTTCTGGTGCATATTTTTTATCTTTAATGATTTTCATGATTTCCTCCGTTTCTTCTTGTACAGGGTCTGAGCTGAAATGCTTGATTTTCATTCTCTTTTGTTAAGAGATGCCAGTGTTTAAGTACATTGATTGTCTTTTCATACACCTCTCTGATTGCATCTCATAGTGTGGGGATGTACTTTCCATCATGATTTCTTTCTAGAATTCTTTCCCCAGAAATTTTGTATTTGTAGTCCTGCTTCTCTTTGATCCGATCAAAAAGCTATTCCGGACATGAAGGAGATAGAAATGGGACAAGAGAATCTGGGGCTTTTTGTTTTAAATGTTCACGTATAGCACTTGTAGGAGTACTCACATCCTCTATTCCCACTTAATATTTAAAAATGAATTCAGTCTCATTACATTACTATTCTCTGCATTCCCAAATTAATGTTTATTGGGGCCAGAGCAATAGTACAGTGGGTAGAGCATCAGACTTGCATGTGGCCAACCCCCGGGTTCAATCCCCAGCATTCTATGTGGTCCCCAGGGCCCATCCCATATGGCCCTCCGAGCCCCACCCGGAATGATCCCTGAGAGCAGAGCCAGGAGCAAGCCCTAAGCACCATCGGTGTGGCCCCAAATCCAAAGAAGAAAAGAAAATTATTGCAATGTAACATAGCCCATAAAGGTGATACAGCACTGGGGCATTTACTTTTGCATCATCACTATTATCTTTGATCCATCTTATGATTTTCTCTAATCTAGAACCTTTGTGTTTCGGAGATTCCTCTGCCCTCTCCCGGCAAGCTACCGAGAGTATCTCACCCGCACGGCAAAGCCTGGAAAGCTCCCCGTGGCGTATTCGATATGCCTAAAACAGTAACAAGTCTCACAATGGAGACGCTACTGGTGCCCGCTTGAGCAAATCGATGAGCAATGGGATTACTGTGATACAGTGACAGTGATCTTTTTTGAGACACCAGGAGATTCATATGAAAACTCTTTCTTGGGGCTGGAGCCATCGCACAGTGGGTAGGGCCTTTGCCTTGCATGCGGCCAACCCAGATTCGATTCACAGCATCCCATAGGGTCCCCTGAGCACTGCCAGGAGTGATTCCTGAGTGCAGAGCCAGGAGTATGCCCTGTGCATTGCTGGGTGTGACCCAAAAAGCAAAAAAAAAAAAAAAACAATCCTTTCTTACCTGTGAACCATGTTCAGAGAGGCAGAGTCACTATCTTGATGTGTTCTTTTCTCTTACCTATAGTATCATTGTATCAGTGTCCTCCCGTTACTCATTGATTTGCTCGAGCGGGCACCAGTAATGTCTCCATTGTAAGACCTGTTACTGTTTTTGGCATATCGAATACGCCATAGGAAGCTTGCCAGGCTGGAGTGATAGCACAGCGTGTAGGGCGTTTGCCTTGCACGCTGCCAACCCGAGTTCGATTCCTATCTATAGTATCTTTTTTTAAAGTCACAGGCTAGACTTGCCTTGAACACGTGACAGAGAGCGCTCCATTTAGGTAGAGGTTCCATACAGACAGGGTAACATGTCCCACACAAGGCGCAGTGGTGTGTCCTAACTCAGCTCTCTCCTGTAACGCAAGCGCATGGGAGACTCCTGTGGGCTGTCAGATGCATGTACTACTGGGAGCACATGTGCTAAGGGTCCACACGGCTTTGGTTAGGAACACAGATCAAAATGACACATTTCGGGAGCAACCCCTCCCACTGCCCAGGCCCTGCTGCCAAGTTGCATGTGAGAAGCATGTTTTCCACGGGAGCAGACGGAGGGGCCAGCGAGAGGGCCAGGCAGGTCAGGCTGGTGTGGCTGCGGGGGCCTGCGGGAGGAGTCTGGCCTGTCCTCGGGACCCCACGCCTCCCAGAGTCCTCCCTGCTGTGCCAGTGAGTCTGAAACGGTGCCCTGCATAGTGGGACGTCCTCCCCACGCTCTTCAGAAACAGGCCACGCGTGACCCAGTCCCACTAGCCTCCGTTCACCCCGCCAGCAAAATTCCGGAAGTTTCTCTGGGTCTCTTAGCTCGAGGCACCCGTGTGACGCTGCAGTGGGCCTGTCATCTGCGTGATGCTTTCTCGGGAGCAGGGGAGCGGGCCGAGGGCCGGGCAGTCTGCCCCGGGACCTCAGCGTGTTCCCTTTGTCAGTAAATTACGTCATCTCCCACCTGTTAGTGAGATCTGGGACTCTCGGCAGTACTTGCACGTTGAATGCAATTTTTTTAAGATGACTTTTCCCCATAATTCTGCAGTCAAGCTACAGACTTATAAAGAACAACTGACAGCGACTGTCTCCTCCCTGGGGGCCACCGTGTGTGTGGCTGTCTCCCTTGGCTGGCACGCCCAGCACAGAGGAGAGGAGCCATCTGCTCGCTGTCTGGAAACCGCGTGTCGGATATTCCCCTGGCAGTGAGCAGACCGCGCTGAAGCCCCCCCTTCTCAGGAGGCGCCTCCGAGACACTCAGGACCACGCTCTCAAACCCGGCTTCTCCACAGGCGCGCGCGGGTTCCAATTCAAAGCCAGGCCCTAATCTAAATGTGATCTCAGGCCTATGTTCGTCTATTTATTATGGCTCTCGGGCTCACAGACTGCAGCCGCAACTTGCCCCTGACAGGTGGGGTGTGGACGCCCCCTTCCTCTGGGCACAGCATGCTCCCTGGAGGTGGGGGAGCCCCCGCAGGGCCCCGGCCCTCACACAGAGCACTGCGGTCCTGGAAGCAAAAGCCTGTGAGCCTCAGTGAAGCCCTGAAATGTTCTGTGAGGACCACCTGGCACGAGACCCCAAGTCATCAATGTGCACAGGTGTTTGCTGGCAAGGAAAAGAATAGATTGCACACTTTATGGGCTGTTTATAGTATTTAAAAAAAACCTTTCCATTCATAGTTTATTGCCATTGCAATGCTTTATTACTTTACATTAATTACTCAAAATCAGCTCTTTTGTAGCGACATGAATGTAAACCTAAAGCATCTTATTTTATGCACTGTATTCGCTGAAGATGAGATGCACACAAAATGACTAAGTGTTGGCTTCAGAAAACTGTTCTGAGTTTTTAATTTATGTTCCCCAGGATCAGAAAACCCTATCGGGGAGTTGGACTTTTCTTGTAACAAGCCACACACTACATATTTTTGGCTCTGCAGGCCCAAGAATCTGTCACAATATGCAACTCAGCTACTAATGGGTAAAGGCAGCTGGATACAACACACAAACAAACGTCCACTGCCACGTCTCAAGCAAGCCTCACACAGAGGCAACAGGAAAAACTCAGAACAAGAAGGAATTTTAAAATTTGGATTACACAATTTTGTAGAAGCACAAAGAAATCCTGACTAGGTATAAGACAGGAGAACAAGCCCCCACAGGAATCCCAGCAGATGCAAAGCTTCAGAACCCAACTGCCGCCACGCTCACGGCCGACCTTCACAGGCTCGTCCACAGTCCCCCACGCAGGAGAATGAACTTGCTGAAAATCCCGGTACATGGGACGAGTGACAGAAAACTCCAGGTTTCACAAGTCGGGGATGGGTGAGCCCCCCTCTGCTCGCCTTTCTGGCTTCCTGGCAGTCACACCCACGAACTGCCTCTGGGAGCCATTTAAGCAGTTCACGGCCATGATTCAGAGACACAAATGAATCTCAGGAGAGAGCAGCATGCTGCAGAGATGCCTGTGGACCCCGAATATTTAAAATCTTTTGGAATTCCAGTAGCAAAAGGCTGCAAAGGCGGCCACAAAACATCTCAGGCTATTCACAATGAGTGATACGGAATAAGTCATTTACCTGTGGGGCAGGCTTGGGTGGTGGTGGGAAGGTGTAATGGTGGTGGGATTGGTGTTGAAATATTGAATGTAAACAGTTAATGTGTTTAAATTTAATGAAAATCAAATTTAAAAATTAAAAAAGCAGTAGTTATATTAAACACCAAATCTTATGTAAGAACTAACTTTTCACAGAAACTCACTATGTGTCAGCACATGCTAGGTGCCTTATACTAATCATCTCTCTCGGTTCTCAGAACATCCCAGAGAGGAAACTCAGTGTCCACTGCTCAGGGCCACGGAGCCGGGCGGGCCCAGCTGGCCGAGCACAGTGAGGCACCTGCCAGGGCTGCACGGAGTCCTGGCACCACAGGGAGAAGGAGAGAGGGAAAGAAGGAGAGCGAGCAAGTGAGCGAACAAGAGAGAGAGAGAAAGCGCGCGAGCAAGAGAGAAAGGGAGAGAACGAGAGACAGAAAGAGAGAGCAAGAAAGTGAGAGAGAAAGAGAGAGCAAGAGAGCAAGAAAGTGAGAGAGAGAGAGAGATAGAGCAAGAAAGTGAGAGAGAGAGAGAGCAAGAAAGCGAGAGAGAGCGCTACAGGAAAGGGGTCCAGAAAGTTCATGTGGAACTCACTTCTGTTCCGATGACAGACCTTCCGGTGTCTCCAGGCCTCTCCTGTGGTCACCCCTCAACTCTGCTCTCTCTCCCCCACACGCTCTGTGCTGAGTCTGGGTCTCCAAGCACCCCCTCACTCCACCCTCGCCCTTCAGTGGCGTGGAGACTGGGAGAGACGGCACTGACAGTCCTGGATACGTGCAGCTGGGTGAGCCGGACAGCAGGTGATTTTCACACTGTCCCGGGCAGCGTTTACCCAGAGGCACCATCCCTGCCTCCACTCCGGCCCCCGGGAGGGCCTGTTAGAAAGGACAGGCAGTGCTTCCTGCTCTTACGTGAGGCCTGGAAATAATCAAGCTTTGTTTGATCACTGCACTGACGGTCCACTGCACCGTGTAGGGATTTTTCTGTTCCAGACTCGCTTTACTCACAGATGCGGATTTTAGGTTTCATGTCCAGTTCCAGCAACATGCTCATGTGAAGGGACACAGTGCTCTGTGGTGACAGAGTGTTTCCTCTGAAAATGATCACTTCCACGGTGAATGGACGTGATGGAACCGCTGCTTTCGGTCTTTTAGCAATGTTCATCCACAAAGGGAATATTGTCAGCAGCGGCATCCAATAAGTAGGAATTTAAGCATGTCTTAATTATTCCAATTTCCTACGAAAAACATTTTCCTATGTATATAGTCATTTTGTGCCATAATAATTGCTTATAAAAATAAATTAAATCAAATCAAATCATCATCCCCCAAACAATATACTGAATTCTCTGGAGGTATATGGTTATCATCAGTTTCACAGTGAAGGGAACTGATATTAAATGTACTCAGCACAACACCAGGAAGAGTCCAGCCGGGAGGGTCTGGACAGTGCTTCTCAGCTCTCCTGCATGGACCCCCTGGACTCGTTTCCTCCCTGGGCCCTCATCCTACAGCTGACCGCCTAGTGTCAGGCCATGGTCCCCGTTTGTGTGATTTCACCTGAGGCCCAATCATCGTGGAATACTGCGGGAGCCCGTGTGTGTGTGTGTGTGTGTGTGTGTGTGTGTGTGTGTGTGTGTGTGTGTGTGTATCAGACGGTCCCTGGCTGAGAGACAACAGACTCCTTGGACTCCTGCTCTGGGAGTGGCTGTGTCTGGAGCCTCCCAAACAGTGCTTGGGAGCCTGAGGGCCACGCCTGACAGTCTGGGCCAATCAGGACAGCAGCTCAGTGTGAGGGGCCCCTGGGTGCTGTGCTGGGGCCCCCAGGGCTACACCCGGAAATGCTCATGTGTTGCTGTGATGCTGACGCGGACTCTCCCCAGACCTGAGTCCCCACCTGTTGGAACGTGGATCATAACCGTACGGGGTCACGGGGCTGAATGTGGGATTCACAAATAACCTATTTTGAAATAAATTTATGATTTAGTAAACTAGTAAACATTTGCACTACATACCTATTTTATATATTCTGGGTCACATAAAAAACTTCTGAGGCAAAAAGAACTCACAAGTAGAAGTTTTAAATAGTCCTGAATAAAACCTGTTCCTTCTTGCATCTTTTCCTTCGACATCTGCTTCTCGAGTAGGATTTTACTAGGACAAGCCACATCCACTCACAGGTTGTCTGGGGCCACTTTTGGGTCACAGCGAGCATGACAGGGAATGCGTGGCCTGAGGCCTCAGATACTTCCAGCCAAGCCTCAATCTAGACAGCAGATCCAAGAAACTCCGACATGAAAGAGCCTGGCGCAAACAGCAGGGAAAGGATCCGAATGCCTCGACAGGGAGAATCAATGCCGCTAAGCAAGAGTTTTCACAGATGACCGGTTTAGGATAAACAAAAACTCCTCAGTAGCTTTCTGTGGTTTTCTGGTGCATCATCAATTCAGGACATGGAATAAAGCTCATTAGCAGCAGCTGCCTTGAAACAAACCCCCAGGGCTGCAGAGATGGCTCCCACTTTGCATACTGGAGGCCCAGGATGTCATCCCAGCACTACACGGTCCCCTTGGCACTTCCAGAAGTCTCCCTGAGCATAGAGCTGGGAGCGGCCCCAAGAATTACCAGGTGTGCCCCTATGCCCCCCACTCACACACAACGAAGTGAACAGGTTTGAAATGCAAACATAAAAATGTGTTTCTTTTCTACTCCACCTGTGTGAAACGGCAATGTAAAAATTCAGGTTGCATATTCTCAAAATGATCATAAAATAAGTGGCAAATTGGAATACAATATTTGTAAGTCATCTCCCAAGGAGATCATTTCCCTTTTGCCTTAAAAATCATGACCAGACCGTAGAGACAGGACAGTGGGGAGGACATTTGCCTTGCACACAGCCAGCCTAGGTCCAATTCCTGGCATGACAAATGGTCCTTGCTGAGCACTGCCAGGAGTGACCCCTGAGCACAGAGCCAGGAGCGAGATGTCGCCCCAAAACATCAACCATGACAAGTTAGGGTGGAGAGATAGCACTGCAGGTAGGGCACTTGCCTTGCACACGACAGACCCAGGTTCAATCTCTGGCACCCCAGATGGTCTCCGGAGCACCGCCAGGAATGATCCCTGAGTGCAGAGCCAGGAGTAAGCCCTGGGCATTGCCAGTTGTGGCTCCCTCAAAAAGAAAATCATAGTGAACATCCAAATCTGTCAGTCAAAAAGGCAAAAGAAATGGACAACAGAAAAGAAACTCTGCAGCATTTTAAAAGATGATCAACTGTCCTCATCAAAGAAACGTAAATGAAAACTACAAGATGTTTCAGGAGCTAACAAAAATACAAACGCTCATGACAAGTCTGAGAAGAGACTAGATATAAGTACATTATTAGAATCCCTACAATGAATAATTTTGTACCTTACACAAAATGACTCATGCACGATTACCCAGTACTTCAGCAGTTATTAAAAAAAAAAGTGAGGGCTGGAGCAATAGAACAATGGGTAGGGTGTTTGCTTTGCACGCACCTACCCAGGTTCGAGTCCCAGCATCCCATATGGTCCCCCAAGAACTTCCAGGAATAGTCCCTGGGTGCAGAGCCAGAAGTAACCCCTGAGCATTGCTGGGTGTGACCCAAAAAGAAAAAAAAAAGAGCAAGGAAGTTATCTATGCCCTCTAAAGGAAGTAATCTCCAGGAAATATTATAAAAGAGAAAAAGGGATATGAGAAATTAGAACAACAAAATAAGATAAAAAATAAACATTTGCTTATTTTTATAATGAAGAGTTAATAAAATGGGGATGATAGAAAGGAGTGAAAAGGAAGTGAAATTATTTCTTATGGAAATTAGAGATCAGACCAGGGCCAGCGCATAGGAGGCACCTGGACGCCTGGACTAGAAAGTGAGACTTCTTAAAAGTACTTTAAAATGTTTACTTGTGTTCCTACATATAAACCTATCTATGCACATCTATTGTATGTGTGCATATGTGCAGATAGGCAATATGTACACACAAATTACATTTTTCAAGTAGAATTTAAAGTAACAAATCAACATTTGTATCAAATCATTATAACATATGCACGATAAAAGAACTCAAAACTTTTCAAACTTAGTACTCATTTATATTTTGTTGGTACACATTACATTTAAAAGACTAAAAAAAGAGAAACCTATAAAAGAAATCCTTGAACTGCACTCACTAGATTTATTTTAAATAATATTGGCACTGTAACTGTAAAACATTTATGATAAATAAGTCAATATTATTTTTTAAAAAGTGTTTTCAGTGTAAGAGAAAAGTAGAAATACAAGCTGAGAGAAGTGACAGTCAAAGCTGACGGCTGTTGAATTCAACGCTGAAATGCCACTGAGAACACAAGTCATTTCGCTTCCTCACCCTCAGCACCGAGGTGCTTTGGAGCAATGACTGTCTGCAGCAGCACCTATATCTGGGTTTCTCAATACCATTCCTCCTCCAGGAAGCCAGGGCTTCTTACAGATAAACCAGCTACAGCTCTTGAAAAATTACAGTATGAGAAATGAAAATGACATATCCAGACTGAAAACAAGTGGCATATTTAAATTCTCCAAGGTCCTTGGAAATCAAGCAGCATTTACCAGTATCATGAACAAACAGTCTCACTACGAGTGCCAGTTCATCTCGGACTCTCACGGCTGTGCTGGCTCAGCTTCACAATGAAACAGTTCTGGTTTCCTCCCACCAATGTCACAGGATATAAGAAAAACATATAAAACTTCCATATACTAACAATGAACACATGGACACCAAAATTTAAAATACACTAGCATTCACAATTACTACCAAAAAATTACTTATGTGTAAAGCTGACAAAACTTGTATAGCTCTTGTAAGTCAAACCTAAAAACTGCTAATGAGAGAAATCAAAGAACATGTAAACCAATCAAGACATACCATGTTTATGAATTCAATATAATACCACAAAGATGCAAATTCTCCAAAAATTGATTTAAAGATATAATACTATTGCTGGAAAAATCCCAGGAAAAAATTTTCTAGATATATATAATATGCTAAAATTTATATAAAAAAGCAAGTAAATTAGAATAGTTAAAATATTCTGAGAAAAAAAAGAAACAGTCTGATTCCAAAATCATATACAGCTAAGTAATCAAAGACTGTTTTATAAGCTGAAGGATACAGAGATCAAAAAGAAAACAGTAAAAGCAAAAAGGGATACACAATATGTCTATGTGATTTCTGACAATGGTACAGAAGTAACTGCACACCCACAGGTCAAAATAAAATAAACCTCACCACAGGCAAAACTTAACTATAAGTTCATCATGAACTACAACATGAAACATATCCAAGTTCTAGAACTAGGTTACATGTTCTTACACATCAAATGAAAACACAATTTATAAAAGGCAAAACTAATTAAACATCAGAATTTAAAACTTTTGCTTTACAGATCACCCTGTTAAGATGAAAATAGATTCAGAGAAAGAAAATATTTGTAAAGCAGCATCCAAAAAGACTCTCAAAACTGCACAGAGAATAAAACAATCCAATTAGAAAATAGGGGGGAAAAAAAGAGTTATTTCAGAGAAGATATGCAGATGACAAATAAGCCCACGAAAGGATGTTAGATGTTGGGGAAATCTAAATTAAGATGAAATGTATAAAAATCATTATCCACTTATCAGAATGGCCAGAACAACAGCAAATATATGTGACAGTAATGGAACTAGATAATTCCCTGCCAACAATATAAAATGGCAAAACCAGTACAGAAAGTTCCATACACATTACACATACAACTAGCACACAGCTCAGCAACCACACACCTGGGTAAATAGCACAGAAAAAAGAAAACTTGAATTTGCATAAACCCCATGTACAAATGTTTACAGCAGCTTGATCTGTAATAGCCAAGACACAGAAACCATGTAGGGTCCCGGCTAGGGGGCGCTGAAGCAAACGGACAGGGGATGCCGTGGAATACTGCTCAGCGGTGAAAAGTGGGAGCCGCTAACAGACACTACTCAGATGAAGCCCTGAACCCCCTCAGAATCCCGCTAGGTGCAGGGTCCCACTCACGACACTCTAGAAACCATGAAGTAAGAGACACGGGGCCCAGAGATGGCTGGCGGGCGAGGTGCCTGCACTTTAGCAAACTCCATGAGTGGGTGGTCTCTGACAAGGCCCAGAGCAGGCGTGCACTGCCGGATGTGCCCCCCTCCCCGTCCCCAGTAACAGAAACAAGCAGGCGACCGGCAGCTTCGGTGCGGAGGGAGGGAGGGAGGTCAGCCTCCGGGCTGGTGTGCGGAGACTCTTCCAGGGCTGCGGCGTGGGCTGGACGACAGTGTCAGGACCCTGGACAGCACCAAGGCCTCCGGAGGCTGGGCTGGAGGGACATGGCTCCCGCTGAAAGGCTGCAGGAGGGCCGCTTAGCACCTGTGCACAAACCAGGACACCGAGGGGAGAGAGCGAGAGGGGATTCGGGGATGCGCCTGCCACAAAGGCGGGAGGGGGGAGGAGGGGAGGGGGGTGCGGGAGGGACACTGGGGACATTGGTGGTGGAAGATGTGCACTGGTTGGGTTCTCGATAACTGAAACATAGTCGCGAAAGTTTGTAAGTCTGCAACTGTGTCTCCTAGTGTTTAAAAAATTGGTTTGTTTTTTTTGTTGTTGTTTTTTGGGTCACACCCGGCGATGCACAGGGGTCACTCCTGGCTCTGCATTCAGGAATTACCCTGCTGGTGCTCAGGGGACCATATGGGATGCTGGGAATCGAACCCAGGTTGGCCGTGTGCAAGGCAAACACCCAACTCCAGCCCTGGTTCCTTAGAAATTATTATTAAAAATAAAATTTAAGTATACATATTTTAAAAAATAAAACAATAAAAATAAATAAAAGGAACAGAGGATCTCCCCACATTATTTCTTACAATAGTGTGTGAACCTACAATTACCTCAAACATAAATGAATAAAAATCCTACAAATGACCAATCAGGGGCCTCTGACCAGAGCGCCTACTTGCAGGCCTGAGAACGTCTCGGCAGCTCTGTTGTGGGGGACACCGGGGCCACTGCAATGTGTGTGCACGACCTCCAGTCATCACGGCGACATAAAAGAAAGGGAATAGAACCAAAGACTCACAATAAACACTAACCATTGAGAAATGAATAATCTACGGTGAAGTGAGATCATTCAAGTTTGCCTGAGAAGTTCAGTAAAACAAGAATGGAAAACTGTGGAAGAAACATTAAAAGTGAAAAATAATCACCCACAGCGCCTTTTATGTAGTACATCAAAATATCTTCTAAGAATAAAGTTGGTGCATATTTATATAACTCTCAATAAATAGTGTTTTCTTTAATTATATATTTCAATACTATGTCATATTACAGTGTTCATTTATAAAATAACTGCAGTACTTTCTAAAATTTAATATTTAAAACATCTTACATATTCTTCAACCTACTGGAGAGAAAAAAAAGCAAATTACATTTTTTAAAAGTTTTTTAAGTCTTACTTTCTCTTACTGAAGTATAATTGACATACATTATATGTTCTCAATGTACAACAGTGGTTTGAGATTTGAATACACTGCAAAATAATGAACAAAATGTGTCTATTTGCCATCTTTTCTTAGTAATTTTAAGCTTTGCAATAAAATTGCTGGCTGCAGACCTTGAGCTCTCGATGAGATGCTGTGACTCCTTCTACTGTAACTGGGGACCCAGTCCTCACTCCCTTCCCCGCCTCCGTGCCCTGACCACACCCACACCCCCCGCCGCACTACAAATATTCTCTGGAACCTTAATTTCTAATCATTTGTAAAGATATAGAAAAGATATAGAAAACTATTTTTAAAGTGGAATTCCTTTAAACATAGAAAATATAAGAATTATTATAAAGTCAATGTTGTATAAATTAATTTTCTGCTTCTGTAGCTTTATGTTCAAATATCATCAGCAAAATCCCAAACAGTAAGATTGCCAAGATGAATAGAGGAAAATTCTAGCAAAAGTGAGAAAACCTTTCAGAAAGGGGCCTTCAAAAAGATCACGCAGGCCAGAAAAGGTGTTGAATAACATTGGTTTGTCCTTACTCCTCCTGTGGGGAGCTTAGGTTTATTGAGTTACTCCCACCAACAGTGCTCCCACAGCAAACCCAATTCCATCAGGCACTAATAATCCTATATTGCTTTTCTCTTCCCAAGGCAAGCTGTAAGCGACCTGGCATCAAAAAGGGACAAGCTAAGGACCATTAGAAATATAACAAGTTAAGAGCATGGACATGGAACAAGCTCTGTCATGCCCCCAAAAGAAGTAACTAAATAAGAACCCGCTGGGGTTAGGACAGACTAACCTGGCCTGAGGACTGTGGCCGGGAATACATAGCGCAATGTCCCCAGGAAGAGCCACTCTTTGAGCTTAATAGATCTCCTACTGCGTTCATACAAAATGACTGGAAATATTAGTATTCAATAAGATTGTTTAAATGGATTACTAGCCAAGGAAAGGAGAAAGCCAAAGGCCTTTGGAAGGAATCCCGCCCTGAAGCGGATCTCCTAGTAATCTAGAGTGCTGAACCCCCAGCCCAAGAACTTCCCCTGCAGGAGGGGCTTCACATCTGCTCACTGTTATGCCAGTGCCCAGCCCCACCGTGTGCACCCCACCCTAGGCCGTGGGATGGAACTGTCTGTAGCTGCCGCAGCTGGGGGACGGTTCTCAGCCACTGAACACATGTGTCGTGCGCCCACGGTTTGAGCTGCCCGCACACCCGCACGCTGGCTCACGCCCAGGCTCCCACATGACCCCACAAAGCCCCTCAATCATCACCGCCAACCGAAGCTCCTGAGACCCCACAGTGCTCCCTGGCTGGGTTCATTTTATCCAGGCAGGAGCTATTTATCATAGCATAGTCCTCAGATCAAAACGCTATTATAAAAACTAGGTCTCGCTACCGAGGAGAAATATTATTCTTTCCTTTCCAACCTACCCTAAAATTGCAATAATGAACTTTAAAGCCTTTAGGTGTGAGGGGTCTGCAATAAAGCCTGGTGCCAAAACGTAACTCCAACGAGGAGTGGTACTGAGAAATTAATCTGCTCCAGGCAGAGATGTAGAAGAGTGGACAGAGGATGTGTAAAGGCCGCTTAAAGGCCAGGCTGCACACGTGACTTACTTTTCTGCCTCTGTGCTGGGCTCAGCACTCTCAGTGACCCCTGGTCAGGACACAAGCCTGCATGCCCACTCCTGACACCTTGACACAACAGGAAACAAGGTCTGGGGCGGTAAGGAAGGGACTCTCATCGAAGAATGCCGGTGGCCAGGAGGGCGCCAGGGACCAGGAAAGGACAGCTCTCCGGCCCTGCTATGCGGTGGGTCGAACTTCGGTGCGAAGTATCTGTTTCACTAAACGAAGACTCCAGAGCATGGAGACTCTCTCAGCCCAACCAAGGGGTCCCCAAGCAGAGCTGCCAAGACATGCCTCAGGCATGGGGTGCTGGGGTCAACCACGGCACCAGAGGTGCTCAGAGATCCTCCTGGCAGGGCCCAGGGAACCATATGCGATACCGGGGAACAAACTGGGCCAGTCGCAGGCAAGGCAAGCGCCTTCCCCGTCGGACTACACACTGCCCACTCCTGCCCAGACACTGTCTGGAAACCGCTGAACTCCTGAAAGCAAGACCTGTAAATGTGGAGAAGGGCGAGAGCTCCCGGAACTGGTGCATCTGATCCTGCTGGTATCCACAGTCACAGAATCCTCTAGCAACAAAGGGAGCATGGAACAACCCTACCCTGGGAACAGACCTTTTAAATAAAGCATCGAAAAATGTTTGAACATTTTCCTTGCACCTGAGACACAGTCTCGGGAAAGGCGCTTGCCCTGCACGGGGCTGACGCTGGTTCCCTGGGGCACTGATTCGGGAGAAAGACCCAAACAGCACTCGCACCCGAGGCGAGCATCTTCCTAGCCAGGTAGAGGCTCACACATCACAGGTGATACATACATATATATACATATATAAAATTATACATTAACAAATTATATGTCTATTATAAATTTATAAATTTCCAATGGTTGTGATCAGACAGTATGGCTCCTCATTTACCACTCCTGCAACACTGCTCATAATTCTCTAACTCTGCCACCAAGTACGTCTGGTGGGAGACGTCTACTCTGTACCGCGTGGCTGGTGTCCCCTGGCGCGGCTGCCTTAGGAGAGAGCCCACGAGCCCACGTGAAGGGGCCACCTTTCCTGAACTCTCCGCCAGGAGACTGCCACGGGGACTCCGCTGGCCTTCCCAGGAGCCAGTACTAGCCCAGGACACCTCCAGGGCGATGCTAGAAGGTCGGTGAGAGGGACCGAGAGGGGACAAGTCACTGACACTTCCACCACGGTGCTGGGCACACGGAAGGTGGCAATACAACTTGGGAAGGATCCAGAGAGAGAAAGAATCACCCAGACGGAAAACTAGGGCTGCCACATTGGTTGGAGTAAGTTCTAACTTCCGTCTTAAAGACCATTACCTTAAAAACAACAACTACTCATCTTACACTTCTGTAGAAAAAGGAAACAAAAAGAAAAGCAACCCAATGGGACTCCAGCAATGAAGAAACAGTGCTGGTCCTCTGGGTTCCTGAGTGGCAGGTGGGGAAGCCCCGAAGTCTGCAGGACAGGCAAAGGCCACACCAAGCATGGGGGCCAGGGCTCCCCTTAAACACAAATCCTCATTCCGTCCTGTTCTCCACATAAAAAGAAAGATGTGGTAATCAAGATGCTTAATCTTTCATCACTGGTACACAACTCACCACCCCTGGCTCCCCCGAGGATGCACTCTTATTCTCCACGGAGGGAGCAGGTAAAGGACTCAGGTCAGGGTACCCGGGGAATCACGAGCGATGGCGCATCAGTGCTCAGAGATGTTCCAACTTCAACCCCTACCGAAAATTCGAGTCATTCAAAATGCATAGTCATTCCAGATACTTAGTGCTTTCTGGTTGAAACTTCTTTTAAAAAAAAATTATTTTCTTTATGAGTTATTTCTTACGCTGGAAGCTTGCTTGAAAGAGCATTTTAATGACTAGATTAGTTCAATGTTCCAAATAGCCCCCCACGTTACAAAAACTTATTATTGAAACAGCCATCTAAGATCGCCACTTTAAAAGGAAAGAGCTTAGACACCAATCTATGAATATCATCAATGGCTTGGAATTGTATTATTTTATTTAGTTCCATTAATAAAAGGCTACTTTGTACTAGATATAGAGTTTAAGACAAATATAATTTAGGGGCCAGAGAGATAGTAGAGAGGGTAGGGTGTGCTGCTGACCCAGGTTTGATCCCCAGCATCCCATATGGTCCCCAGAGCACCACCGGGAGTAATTCCTGAGTGCAGAGCCAGGAGTGGCCCTGGGCATCACCAGTGTCGGCCAAAAGACAAACAGAATTTAGAAACACATCTGTACATAAATAAGACACAGAACCTGCGTAAGGGAAAGAGAAGTTTGATCAATCACAAACCCAAGCCAACAGTGGAAATAAGCTTCTACTTTATATTGTTTTTAAGAGAAAATGTCATGGGTTGAAGAGATAACTACAAGGATGTAGGCATTGCCTGGCACACGGCAACCTGGGTTCCACCATCACTCTGTAGCCCAGAGCCTATGCACAGCCAGGTATGGCCCAAAGTCAGAAAGAGTGAGAGGGGCTGGAATGATAGTACAGCAGGGAGGGTGTTTGCCTTGCATGCAGCCAACCCAGGTTCAATTCCCAGCATCCCATATGGTCCCCTGAGTACCACCAGGAGTAATTCCTGAGTGCAGAGCCAGGAGTAACCCCTGAGCATCGCCGGGTGTGACAAGAAAGGAAGGAAGAAAAAGAAAGAAAGAAAGAAAGAAAGAAAGAAAGAAAGAAAGAAAGAAAGAAAGAAAGAAAGAAAGAAAGAAAGAAAGAAAGAAAGAAAGAAAGAAAGAAAGAAAGAAAGAAAGAAGAAAGGCGAGAAACTACTGTGGCAGAAGACACGTGCTGATGGTGAGCACATTCCCCGTGCACGACAGAGGGCATGTCCCCAACTCCTTCCTCCTCCCACGTCTCAGAGAGCAGCTATCTAGGGCAGTGATCTTCAACCTTTTCACACCTGCAGACCAGCCAACGGGCAAACGGCTAAGACAGGAACAAAAATGAATCCCACGTTCTCGTATTTCGTGATTAAATTCCAATGTGAAAGGACAGTGTTTAGGGCAACATGGTGCGACGCTGTCCTGCACAGCTGGCCTCCCGCCGCAACAAAGACCCGGCTCCGCAGCTGCGTGCACAGCTGGTGGGAACTTGGTGGACAGCAGGACGTCCCTGCCGGCCACGCCAGGCTGCGGGCACCGGCCGGAGAGCAGGACTCTAGAGACCCTGGGCACTACGGAGTAGGTTAAAGTTGATGTTTGGGCAATTTTTTTTTGGGGGGGGGGCATTGGTTTTTGTTTTGTATAGTATTTTTTGCATCATGTTCAAGGAAACAGAAAAGGCGTGGAGGGCAGTGAGCTGGACAGAGGGCAGGGAAGGAATAAAAGGGGGGAGGGACACAAGCAAAAACATTTCACATTCTCTGAGACCAGGAACATGTATATCAACAACAGGACTGTCTAGAGTCTCTTAAAGATTAAATTCTAGCTGCGAATACATGATTTCAAGGAGAAAAATGAAAGAGATACTTAAAAAGATTAATGTGGTCAAGCATGTATTTCATGATGAGCTCAGAGTTCCAAAGGAAATACTCAGAAGACAAAGGCCTGCCCCACAGAAAAGGACGGCGTGGGCCTCTACCGTGGGTCCCAGGACACCAAACCTCCGAGGGAAATAAGGTTTCTAAGCAATAAAAATAGTTTCACTGATTGCAACAAACAATTAAGGAAAACTGACATAACTCTACACCTCTACTCCTGGGCTAAGCAGAAGATAGTGTAGAACAAACACACTGGGGAGAGGCGGGGAGGTGCAGAGACTGGCTCGGAGAGAGCCCCAAGGTGACACAGTTTGCTCCCCTTCCCACCTGGTCCCCAGCATAGCCAGGAGGGACTCCTGAGCACAGAACCAAGAGCAGTTCTGAGAGCCGCCCGGTGTGACCCAAAAGCCAAAAAAGTATTAAAATGAAATGAAAATAAAACCCAGAGGCAAGCACCATGAATCTAAGCCTCCAGCACACGGCCTCCTCCTCGCTCTAGGAGGCCCTTGAGGAACAGACAGACCACGGACAAGAGGAGCCGGGGACCTGGCAGTGTCCTGCTTCTCGGCCTCGCCGTGACCATACAGGTGTTTATCTTACAGCGGACTGGACCATATCTCTGCATGCGACCATGTTTTGCCAAGAAAGGGCACAAAAACGGTTTTTAAGAGGTACAGGACGATTGGAGGGGAGCAGACGCCATGTCAGTTTTCCAAACCACAGCAATATGTGCAGCACGACTCTTGCGAGATTCTTACAAGGATTTTCCAAAAGCTAATGACGCTGCTACAGCCATGAAACCCCCTTTTCAATGGTGTCACTTAACCTGCCAGGGCTCGGGGTCAGTTCCAGTGATGGGGGGAAGGGGGGAGGGACAGGGTTTGGACAGATGGAAAAAAGTCATGAATGTCCAAACACTTGTGTGATATCCCAACTTGGTGAATTATCAGGGAAGACATAAAGAGAACTAATTTCTGGAACAAATTTACTCTAGAGGGAACACCAGTGAGTGCCCAGAGTTCTCTGACAGCTCCGCTAACACGTGAAAGGGCCTGCAAGACATTTTTTTGTAAAAATCACCTGTATCACCTGTCATTCCATTGCTCATCGATTTGCTCGAGTGGGCCAGTAATGTCTCCATTCATCCCTGTCGCATGCTCATGTAGCCCAATGACATCTGTTTGCTCCAGGAACACGAAGAGCATCAAACCATTTTAGCAGCCTCTCCTTACTCATCCTTCCCAACGCTGCCATAGTGGGGCTCTTCAGGGTCAGGGGAATGAGGACCATTATTGTTACTGTTTTTGGCATATTGAATACACTATGGGTAGCTTGCCAGGCTCTGCCGTTTGGGCGGGATACTCTCGGTAGCTTGCCGGGCTCTCCGAGAGGGACGGAGGCTCCAGGAAAAACTGATCATTCTCTTCTGGGAGCTTTGTTTTATAGTCTCTGGATGTTGGCCATTGATGAGATTACACAGCACCGGGGGCAGTTTGTGGGTGTGACTGCCAAGCTACTGGAAAACGGGGGATCTGGGTGGAAGAGGCCCAGTCCTAATCTGAGCAGGTTTAGAGATTTCAGCCATGGGTCCACATACCTGGGTTCCTGTATCGTTTCCTTCATGCGTGAGGCTTGTCCGAGCATGTGGAGAGTAGCCTTGAGCATGGCTGTGGCTGGGTTCTGGAGGTTTTCAGCTGCTGGGGCTCTGCTGGGAGGGAAACTCAACCCACCCCCTCCAAGGGGCCCCAGTGAAGACAGCCTGGTGCAGGAGAAGGAGATAACGTTTTTTTAAAGTGCATTTAATGATTAATCAGGGGTAGACACGCTTAGAAAATATTTTCTGGTATGAGGATCAAAAGCCTTTAGAAAGTAGGCAGAGGGGCTGGAGCGATAGCACAGCGGGTAGGGCGTTAGCCTTGCACGCGGCCGACCCGGGTTCTAATCCCAGCATCCCATATGGTCCCCTGAGCACCGCCAGGGGTAATTCTTGAGTGAAGAGCCAAGAGTAACCCCTGTGCATCGCCGGGTGTGACCCAAAAAAAAAAAAAGTAGGCAGAAAGATAGCGCTCTCAACACATCCTCTGCAGGAGGAAGGCTGGAGGTCAGAATAAGAAAATTCACGGCAAGGTGCGCAGCAAGTTGAAGGGATGCCCACCTTTGGTTTTTACTTTATGAAAGCACTTTTGAGGGAGGGAGAACTAGATACTAAAAGGAAAGGGATGATCTAGGAGCTAATGCAGGTGCCAGGGGAGAAACTGGCTGGAGACACAGAGGAAGTTTGAGATTCGAATTCTGACACAGTGAACTTTCACCAATGAAGAACTTTTAAAAGCAACTCCATTATGCCTGGAAATGGCTCTTTGCTTATGTTTACAGAGACCTTTAGTCACAACAACTTCAGAGAACAGTCAATTTCTTATAAGAGGTTTTCTCAAATTCATTATGAAATCTGAAACATATTCTAAAATCGTCAATTACTTAATTACTTTAAAATATACTGCTATAGGTCTTAATAAATATATCAATAGAATTATCACCAAACGTGAATGGAAAAGGATTAGATTTTCCCAGATAAATTCCACCCCAGTTTAATTAAAGCAAAGGAGAAAATAAGCTAACCAAAACTTACTTAGTATCACTTAATTAGAGCTTGTCAATGAATTTGGGGATTTAAATCACTTTCACATACAAAAGTATCTATAGTTATTTTGCAGCAGGTTTTCTTAAGGTAATGAACTAAAAATAGCTCGTATCCAACTAGTTCCCCTGCCTCTGTCTCAGTCTATTTCATTTTGATATGTTTAAGCGAGGTATAGTCAATAATATTTGCCTTTATCCTTCAGGATATATTTTTAATAAGGGCAAAGTTTAATGCCTTAGCTAGCAGAGCTATTTAAACAATCTACTCCAGACTTACAAAGTCAATATGAATTTCCAGCGAAATAGAATTAACTGTATGTGATTTAATAAATTTGTGACTTTGACACATATGAAAAAATACTATAGATTAATCATTGGACTTGGTTTTTGTTTGTTTTAAGGAACTTGTAAAGCAGTGAAGGATACAAAAAATATTCTTGCAAGTAACTGTCGAAACTTAAATTTGACTTCTCTGATGCTGCCTCCTCGATCAAATCGATGAGCAACGGATGACAGTGACAGTGACGGTGATACTGCTTGCACCTATACTTGCCCCCAGAAAAATGTATAGGATGATCTTAAGTACCAATGAGAGCAAGTATTTAAAAACCAACTTTTCTTTACAATCAACTTTCCAGATGTAAACGTAAGGTCTCAGGGCCAGAAAGATAGTCCAGTGGGGAGGGCACTTGCCTGACACGCAGCCGACCCAGGTTCAATCCCCAGCATCATCCCACACAGCCCCCCAAGCACCACCAGGAGTGATTCCTGAGTGTAGAGCCAGGAGTGACCCCTGAGCACCTCTGGGTGTGCTCCCCGCCTCCCCCAGAAAATATGAGGTCCTAAAAGATGTTTTCCCCAATTCACCCACAACTCTTTTTAAAATTATTATTTGCTGCCTTTTCTTTAAAGATGTGAATCTTGGTGAAATGGAAAGTGGTCTGGAGTAATGGTTCAGAATCCAGCTGTGCTGACACAAAGCGCCTTTGGGCCTCGTCTCTTGCCTCTCTCCGGACTAGCCTTCTCTTCAGGACATCACCCAGAACCCTGCACACGCCAGCTGCTGCCTCGGCTCATCTCTCCTGTACGGGATTCGCAGAAACACCCTTCGCCAACATGGACAAACTTGGTTTCCGTCACCAGGAACCGCTGCGTGTATCTGGGCAGTTGCCCTGTTCCTTTCCCGATGGAGGAGACACCCACTGTCTGAGTGTGAGGTGCATCCAGAGACAGACTCAGCCAAGTCTTGGGTAAGGCAGCAAAGGAACCACACTCCGGGCACGCCGAGACTATTACAGCTACTCCGGCTCCACGTAGGCTCCAGAGACTCATAAATAAATATCCAAAGAGATCAACAGGCCACAGAAGATTTTTTCTCTGGACACCTGTGCACGGCTGAGATGTCAGGGGCACCTGAAGGGGGGCCAGCCCTGGGTTGGCCCGCCCAAACAGAACCCCAGCCACCAATTGCTCCCGCACTCCAAAATCACTACCATGTCCCTGGCCTAACTCCACGTCCCGGGACCGAGAAATTTCTCACCCAGAAATTAATCTTCTGAAAAAATGCAGATATGTGGGTTTTGTGACTGAAATCTCCTGGCTTTCGTGGGGTAAGACTGGGCTACCTCCCCCAGCTCCTTTCCTCCATGGTCACACACACCCCAAATCCATCACCCAGGTCAAAATTTAACTCCAGCTGTACCACCCTGTGAAACATTCCAGGGTCCCTGAAGCAGCCTCTCGGACCCTGCAACACTGGTACACCAGGTGCAGCACACAGAGTGGACGGGGGACCAAGAAGGCAACCAGTCCCGATCAGCAATGTCGACTCAGAGGGCTAAGCCCGGGGCAGCATCTCGGCAATGGCGCAGACTAGAGCTTTGTGTCTCCATGGTGAGACACAACAATTTACACTGATTTTCTTCAAAGGAAACATTTTTTGATCATTCTGTTAGCAAATTATTAATAACAAGCAATCTAAATTATTGAGAGTCTGCTCTGGGGAGAGGCTTAAGGGGAGGTTTGGAAAATCTGAGACAAAGGTGGAGGGAAGGTGTCACGGTGGTGGGACGGGGTTGGAATAGTCAATGCCGGAAACAAATCATAAACAGCTTTGCAAAGCCAGAGAGTTTATATCAAGTATGTGAGAAATTTACATATGTAGGCCTTACCAATTTCATGTAAACTCCAAAATATAATGACACAGAATTCCTTTAAAAGTTTTATTAATGACAGGTAAAACTTAATTATTACCATAATGAAGTTCAGGCATAAAATAAAATTCAATGTAACATTCTTTAGATTCTAGAATTGAAAACCTGTATGTGTAAATGAAAATAGGCATTTTATTACATAGAATTAAGTGGTTTTAATTTTCTTATTTACATTGGTTAAAATCATATAGTAACACAAACTGGGTCTTACTGATTTATTTTCTGATCACCCTATTTGGCAGTTCTTAAAGTTTTGTTAGAATGAGCAATATAAAGTAAATGTGTTGCGTGCTTAAGGGGGCAGGTGGGCTTGGGAGGGAAACTGGGGATACTGATGGGGTTGGAACACTAAGTGCTAGAAACAACTGTATAACGAGCAACTTTGTAAATCATGGTGTTGTTAATAAAAATTAATTTTTTAAAAACTACATGTTTATCTTTTCAATTTTACAGAGAGCAGAAACAAGGGACAGAGCAATTCGTGATTAAGCCAGACATTACAAGATTACTGTAAAAAAAAGAAAAAGACAGGATCTATGTAATTTATCTAACAACCCTGGTGTGTTAGTTAAACACCAGGAGGGGGGGTTGGGGGAGGTCACACCGGCAACGCTCAGGGGTTCCTCCTGGCTCTGTACCCAGGAATCACTCCTGGCAGTGCTCAGGGAACCATGTGGGATGCCAGGGATCGAACCCAGGTCGGCCACAAGCAAAGCAAACACCCTTCCTTACCTCACAATTCTTGACTTCTCATGCCAACGTTTGCATGACTTAGATGTCCAGTCTCTAATGCAGGGGCAAGGGGTGGGGGGAGGCATAACGATGACAGTAACAGAGGGAGAGAAACTCTGGGACACAACCACTGAGCCAACACAACATGGCCCTCTGGCCTGGCTTCTGCCCCAGTGCGCCCCTCCACAGCTCCCAGCCCCGCCCCTGCCCGCCCAGAGCACCCCGAAGAGCCCTCCATGCCGAAGAGCCCTCCGTGCCGGGTCTTTCTCTTGCTCAGCCTTTGAAGAGGCCAGGGAAAGGCTGAGGAGGGGCAGCAGGCTAGGAGCCCCCCCTCCAGTAACAGTCTGCAACTCTCTCTCTTCAGAGGAGACATTTGCTGTTGCTCAAATAACAGGGTTTCTTTCTCCCAGGGCTGTGACAACATGCCCTTACCTTATAAGGCATATTTGGACATGGATTTTTTGTTTTCTTTAATGGGAATTTTCCTGCATCTTTTAACTACTACTGTTTGCCTAATTCCATTATTACTAGGGGATTGCGTCTACTTGGACCATCTGAAAGTTGTGGAGACGAACTTCCTACTTGACACACACTCAGTGTCACGCGCGTGAGACCAACACGTGTTGAGACCAACGCGTCATGTAGAAATGCATGCAGCCCACACATCACCACTGGGGCGCCTTCTCTGCCGAGTGTCCTGCGAGAAGTGTCCTGACGTCCCACGGACTGTGACTGCCGCTCTTCCCCATTCCTGGGCATCTGGTCCTCAGGGGCGGGGAACCTTTTTCCTGCCAAGGGCCCTCTGGATGTCTGTAACATCACTCGCAGAGCACAGAAAATTATTAACCTGAAAAACGGGCCTGTGAGGGCTGGAGGAAAGGTTTAGTGGGCTCAGGCCCAGGTCTGACCCCCAGCCCCACACGGTCCCCCCAAAACTGAATGCCACTGAAGGCAGCTCCCTCCCCCTAACACCATCCACCCCCCAAAGAAAACCTCGCTGCTGTTTGGTCAAACACTAACCACTGTGTCCAGTCACCTTGGCAGGGCCAGACCAAATGGCTTCAGGTGCTCACTGCGTCTGCGGCCCAGGTGTCCCCTACCCCTGTGAAGTCACCTGCTTAACACCTGCACCGCCAGGTAGCTGACCCCTTGGACCTGGCGAGCCGAAGCTTTTACCATGGTATAATCATTTCATTCTTCTCTAATGCCTTTTGCCTGGCTGTCTATTTGTCTAATATCAATATAGTAACACCAGATTTCTTTTTATGAGACTTAGTCTGAAATATCATTTCCCATTATCTTGCTCTCTGTATCTCTGTTTTAGATATGCTTGTTGCAGCTAATGAGGCTCTTCTGGCAATCATTAGCTTTGTTTGTGTCTCTGCGTAAAGGATGGGGAACCCGGCTGGCAGCCTCTGCCTTCTCACTGAGCCATCCAAGTCTGCTTACATTTATTTTTATTACTTTTCGTTTGTTTGGGAAGGGACCCCCTGGCAGTTTTCAAGGGTCCCCGTTGTTCCCCTGGCCCAGTGGTGAGGCCCTAACGGTCGGCGCCAGGCTCCACCTCATGGGAGGCCACCAGGGCTACTCGGGGCTCCGTGGCTCGGCGGAGCCGGGACCAGCTCAGAGCTCCACGCACGCTCTCCCTGACCCTCACTGCCACTCCGACACGTCTAGCCTACGGCTTGACACTGCCTTTCCCAACTCTTTGTCCTCGTCATAGAGGATAACGGTGGCAAAGTTCATGTTCATCTTTTCCCAATTTTCTGCCTTGTATTCCAAATGCCTAATGATAGCAAATTACTAAATAAATAAAATTCATTCATCCATTTTATTTTTATCATTTATATGCTATTTTCTCTTTGGGATCAAGTGATATTTAACTTTCTTAAGGAATCTGTATGTTTTTCACTGATAGCAAAACACAGCACATAAAATCTTTATGAAATTTTGATACAACTACCATCTGTTTTCTAAGATGAACCAATCCACAGAAGGATAAGGCTGCCCGTTGAAAAATGATGGTAACAGACTCAGAATAACAACTGTTTGGGCAGTAATCAAGACACACACTTGCATTTTTTGTCCTTTTTTTGTACTTATCCAACAAGACTCAGGTATATTAACACAAAGCAGTTACCTATGGATCCAGTGCTATCGCCCCTTAAGTAAGCAGGTGCCACTAATTGTATTTACTCTATCATAACTCTCTTTTGACATCAAGTTCCAAATAAAAACTAGCTAAGGCCTAATTTCTCAGAAACAAAGCAGTAATAATATTTCATGCTTAATGGGGGAGATGATTATTATAATATTTTTACTTTTTCAAAGGTTTGAGTACAGGACCAAGTGAAAGATTAACTCTGAGGAGTGGGTACAAAGGTTGACCCCATAAAACTGATACATTTGGTGATCACTGAAGGAAGGCTCAGGCCTCAGCGGGAAGAGGCCACTGTCACGGCAAACACCCCCCGGTGAGCAGGTCAGGCAGACCAGCCGTGGGGGCCAGGGACTGTCCCACGGCCCTCGAGCTCACGCAAGGAAAAAACTCTCAGAACAAGCATGAAAGCAATCGGTCCCACAGAGCCAAACACCGTCCGGGTTAGTCACTCACGAGAAAATTAACACGCACAGAGAAGAAAGACCAAACTGTCTGGTAACGTCCCTGTCTTTGGTGGGACACCTCAGGAACAGGTCCTCGGGGGATGAGAACTGCAGGCTCCGGGCTCCAGCCACGCGTGCTGGCCGCTCTGCGACCCCCAGGCTCTGCACTCGGCCACTGACCAGCTTCCGCTCACACTGCGGTGGGGACCGTGCCACCGTGCGCGCCAAGGGAACACGTTCCCGGGCTCACGCCACGTGCTGACCTGGGCTCTCACCTACAGCCTCTCACTACACAAAACGGCTGCATCTCTGCAGGCTACACACTTAGTGGGTCCCTCCCTATGTGTCGTACTCACATAAACAACGGTCATCGGGAGACGCAGAGTCCAGCCTGTTACCAACTGCCCACCCACGCCCAGGCCACAAACTCCTGAGACGTGGCAACACAGGGCAACATGTCCAGATACCGACCCCTGACCCCGGGGCAGGGGACATCCTGGGCCCGGCCAGAGCCCTCCTCTGCCGGCCGGCCAGCTCGCCCCTCCCTGACCCCTGGCCGGCCACACTCAGGCGAGTGGGCAGAGGGTCCGGAGTCTCCCTGCAGCCCCCGTGCATCTCCTGCGCCAGACAGGACGAAGCTGTCCTTGGGCAGGCTCTAGAGCGGGGAGACTCCGCCCTCGCCTCGGACACAGCCTCAAGGCTCACCCACACATACCAGGGGTCCTAGGTGCAGCCACAAGGCGGCCGAAAGGAGGGCAGGCCGGGGTGGGGCAGCCGGGGGCAAAGCCAAGAAGGACAGGCGGAAATGGAAATGCCTGAACCACAGTCCCCCACCAAGTCACTGTCGGGCTGGCGCCAGGAGGGAGGGCAGGAGCGGGCTGGCCACAGGGCCGGGGACACGCAGGGCCGTGCCGACTCTGTTCTGGAGATGGGCCGGCACCAGGCTGCAGAGGACGTGAGGTCTGAGCCAGTGGCTGCTTCCGTCCAGCCCTCAAAACGGGAGCCGCGTGGGTGCGAGGCGGTCGCAGCTCCCACCCACTCGGCGCTTTCCTCCCTCGCTTCACCTGATCTGCTCCCCGGACCACACAACCGATGGAGACGGCTCACATTCACGGCGCCGAAGCACCTCAGGACTTTAGGAGTGAAGAGCGAGCAGGGCTGGGAAGGCCACGCATCGACCTGCAGGTGCAGGCACCAAAGCAGCGGAGCTGGACGGCACCGGCCCCGCACCGCCCGCACCCTGCAGTCTCGGGGGAGGGGACGGAGGGACGGAGTCTGGGCTGAACCTGAAGGTGCCCCTGCCACCCCGTCTCCAGCAGCTAGGAAGGCCCCACTGCTCGTTTCTCGTCGCCACGTCACACTCGTGAGCCAGGATCCCGGGTCCCCGCCGACTCTCCGGGGTTCCGAGGCACAGATCTACTTTCCAAGTGAAAAAGAAGGACGCTGTAGCGTGGAGCTGGCGGGTACTAAGCCACACTCGGATGCATAAATTACTCCCTGGGAGTTAATAAGGTACTTAAGAAACTTGTATTAACTCTTTCAGGCCACTGGGGTACCATTCGGGGAACTGAATTCTTAATTTACTCAAATGGTACCCGGAGGTACAGAAACGCGTAACTTCCTCTGAGGGCGTGGGGAGAAAAAGAGAGTTGTAAAGCCATTTAGGAATATAAACTAAATTCAGAACACAATTAAAAACCAAGCTACAGGGAAATACTGTTCTAGTGGATTGGCCTCTGGCCTTCAAGAATGTGGCAGAAATTAAACTAAAGGGAGGTTAGAGATCTCTGGATCTTCCTGAGAAAACGACACCTAGGCAAGAGCACTGGCCCCACGGCCAAGGGTGGGCTCACTGGGCTCGGCCAAGAGCAGAGGAGGAAGGAGCACTTCCGGCCCCCTCCCTCCCCCGATGGTCCCAGGGTCGAGAGAGGAGAGGCTGCAGGCAGAGTCCCAGGTACCCCGCTGTCACCCCTCTCTCCCGTGAGTGCTCCCTGGCCTTTGTTCCTCTCTTGCATGAGTGCTCCCTGGCTATCACCCCCTCTCCTGTGAGTGCTCCCCGCTATCATCCCTCTCTTCCATGAGTGGTCCCTGCTGTCGCCCCTCTCTCCCATGAGTGCTCCGTGGATGTCGCCCCTCTCTCCTGTGAGTGCTCCCCAGCTATTGCCCCTCTTCTCCTGTGAGTGCACCCTGGCTGTTGCCCCTCTTTCCAATGAGTGCTCCCTAGCCGTTGCTCCTCTCTCCCATGAGTGCTCCCTGTTGTCACCCCTCTCTCCCGCGAGTGCTCCCTGGCTGTTGCTTCTCTCTTCCGTGAATGCTCCCCAGCTGTCACCCCCTCTCCTGTGAGTGCTCCCCGCTGTCGCCCCCTCTCTCATGAGTGCTCCCCAGCTAGCACTGCCCCCCCCGAAGCGGCTCCTGGAGGCTTCCAAGCAGCCAGTGTTTCTCACCAACAGTGCTCCTCCTCAGGGCACTAGAGCTCATCCGCCCTCACCCGGCCCACAGGCCTCCTCTGGCCTCTGCCCCACGCTGAGGACACAGAGATAGCCACTGCCTGATTAACGCCGCTCCCACCCACCAACACTCGCTCCCGGGACTGCGAATATCAGATTTATATGAAATTTTGCCAGAGTGGTATAAGACTGCTCGAAGGAAAGCAAGTACGCTTTAAGCCCGTCTGATCTGTGCAGCTGGAGAGGGCCCCGCGGACGTGGCCTCTGGGCAGGAACGACTCTAACATTCACCAAGGAGCACTGGAAGATGGAAAGGCAAGAAGCAGCCCAGCGTCGCAGGGGGGAGGAGAAACAGTCTCCCGGGAAGCAGCAGGAGCGAAACAGCCGACGTAGCGTCTGAGGGAAAACTTTCTCCGAGTTCTCTACGAAGGGTGGGCAAAGCTTACATAAAAACCAGTTGTTTTTGTACACCCCATGTGGAAAAAATGAAAAACAATAGCCAGGAATAAATGTAGCCGAGGAGCGAAGGGCTGCCCAGACCCTCCTGCTCGGGACGAGCATCTGGGCAACTCACAGGGCCCTTCGGACATCGTCGGGGGACGCCAGAGAGGCAGGCCCTCACCGCCTTGTTAGCCTAGGCCATACTTTTAAAAAGGCAAAAACAAAACCTCATAGATACACAGAACAGACTGGGGGGAGGGTAAGAAGTGGGCAAAGGGGATCAAGGCACAAACCCCCCATTTGGCCGGCCTGGGCATGTGAGGGCGGCAGGACCCCGGAGGCTGGCTGCTGGGTGCGGGCCAGTTCCCAGGGGAGCACCGAACGCTTCCACACAGAAATCTGGCGAATCGGACCTTCTGCAATTATTCTGCATGTATACACAGACGGGCATCTGCACGTACTGCACACGAGGTTCCAGATGTGCGTTCTAACAAATGTTAGTTCTATCTCAATTTAAAACAATTTTGACAGCCTGTGCTTAGGAGGGGAGGCTGGGCGACAGCTCTCCGTCCCCGCCATCGCCGCTTCTCATGTCGTCTGCATTCCTTCTGATTCTGCCGTTCAGATCAATGTTTTCCTTTAACATTTTTACATACCTGTTTTCTAATAAATATATAACAAGACTTTGTGTGGTTATTTATTTTCAAATATTTAAGGATTCCTTTTTTTTTTTTTTCAAAAGTCCTATTTCAAGAACACTGTGGCTCCTCTGTTCCACGGGAAGATAAACACTGCTGTGGGGAGACAACTGTCCACGGCTCACAGCCCACCTGGCCACGGGAGAGCCAGACTCTTCACCTGCAGGAAGATTCAGCTTCCAAAATCCAGGCCTCCGACATCCCTGAAGATCTCTGGAGACTTGGGGCAGGGCTCACGGTGACAGGAAACACTACCAAGTGCAGAACTTCCGACGCAGAGAAGTCCTCAGGCTTACAGGAGTCTGGCTTCAGGACCTGGAGAAATTCTCGTACCGTTCTATATAAAAGGCGACCTAAAGTGATCCTCCCAAAGCACATGTTGTCCTAAAAGGTGGCTTTGGGGTCCATATCTAGAAATGCAGAAAAACGTCTATGAATTTTAAAAATCGTAGTTTATAAATTCATGGGGCTGGAGAGATATTACAGTGGACGAGGAACTTGCCCTGCATGAAACCACGGCCAGGAATGATCCTGAGCTCAGAGCCAGGAGTAAATGCAATACTGGTTGTGGCCCAAACCTCCCCCCTCAAAAATAATAATTATAATATCTTCTTAGTGGAGGTTTCAAAACTACCTGGGGCAAATACAGCCGTGCCCCACATTCGGCCTCCACACTTTCAAGCTGTATGACCCGGGACAAATCAATGAACTCTCCCTTGGCTGCCCTGAGGGTAATAAAAGCACTTACCCCATGCGCTTCCTGCAGGGCTGAAGCCAGACCATATAAAATGGTACAGTGCGGGCTCAACCACCGTGACTACAGGAGCACCAGAGAGCCAGGACATCTGGGGGGCGTCAACTGGTTTCCCATGACAGGATCAGAGGCACGCAGATAAAAGGGGTCCCCAAAAGATTTGGAGCAGCAGAATTTTCAACGTTGCAGTTTAGAAAACCTGAAACCGGATATACTAGAAAATTAGACCCAAGTCAAATACAGTGTGTCCAACAGCAAGAACACCGGACTCTCCAATAATGAGGCTGTTCTAAAAGAATTCTTTTAACTATTATGCAAAAGGAAAGTAGGAGAGAGAGAATTTGGTTGCATCAACACAGCTGAACTCCAAGAGGCTGAGGCTGAGCAGTGACGGCCCAGCAGGCCAGACGTGCAGTGCAGGAGGAGGCGTCCGCTCTGACAGAGGCCAGAAACCGCCGCCAGACGCTGCCCAATGCGGGGCAGGGCCTGAGGCATGGTCACTCGCTGTGCACAAGTGGCCACTCCAGAGAATCACTGAAGAGGGACAGCATGGCCAGAGTCAAAACATCATGAACAATTTTTGAAGATCTGGGACAACGTCTTGGAACCTGAATTTCTGGAAACAGCTGTTCAGGCCCTGAAACTGAGGCCCCACAGCACTCAGCTCCCGGTCCCAACTACTGCGGGACGGGGAGACTTGCGCCTGGTACTGAATGGTGCTCAGTCTGGCAACTATAAAAACTGCATCGCAGAGCATCCTTCTTATATCACAATGTAAAAACGCTTAATGTGACAGTGACAGTGAGAGTGACAGTGCTCGTATCACCATGGGGTTTGGAGGGGGCTAGCCATGCAGAAAACCTGCCCTCCTAAAATGGGACAGCTACTTCGGTTTGTTTACATGATTTATGTTGCATTAAAAGACTAAGGCTTTCAAAATCTCATTTCCTAACACAGGTGATGTCCCAGTATCATTTTTTCTATCCTGTGTTCTTTGGAACGTACTATCAAAATTGCAAGTAGTTTTGATCTGGGATGAGTCAGTCTCTAAAGACTGTTATATAGTTTTATATATATAACAAGATATAACTAATAACAAGATTGTTATATAGTCATAAACATTTTCTCTGCACAATCTTTAAATCCCCAGAAAAGTTAAAAGTCCCCAAAGTCCAAACCGAGGAGGAGACACGCCTCTCGCACGCACCAGCCCCCGGCTCAGAGCCATCACCTGGCCCTTGGGTGCTGCAGGAACGGCCACACACTGGGCCTGAGCATGTCCCCATCTGGTCCACAGGATACTGTCAGGAATCATCCCCAGCCCCGACTTATAACACCCTCCCAAAAAAAGAAAAAACCTAAAAGTCCAGATTGTACTTCCTCATGGCCTGCCTTGCACGTACCGCCACACGTCAGAGATCAGACGGTGCTCTCTGGAGGCCCAACACTGAGCAGGAACCCTCAGGGCTTCCAGAAACATTTGGGGGCAATATCACTGTATCACTGTCACTGTCATCCCGTTGCTCATCAATTTGCTCAAGCGGGCACTGGTAACGTCTACATTGTTAGACTTCTTGTTACTGTTTTTGGCATATCGAATACGCCATGGGGAGCTTGCCAGGCTCTGCCGTGCGGGCGGGATACTCTCGGTAGCTTGCCGGGCTCCCTGAGAGGGACAGAGGAATTGAACCCAGGTTGGCCTCATACAGGGCAAACACCCTACCTGCTGTGCTATCGCTCCAGCCCCTTGGGGCAATATAATGATTTTAAAATATGTAATGAGGCAGAATGTCCTGACCCCACAACAGGGTGTCTTCACAGAGACACCTCGGAGGGGGGGGCGGGTTGAGTTTCCCTTCCTGCCCAAGCAGAACCTCGGCAACCAAAAACCTACAGAACCCAACCGCCGCCATGCCCAAGGACACTCTCCACACGCTTGGATGAGCATCACCCAAGAGGGGATGAGTCTCACCCTAGAAGGGATGAATCTCACCCAGGAGGAGACCGGCAGAAAAACCCAGGTATGCGGGAACCCTTGACTGAGATCTCCAAGCCCGCTCAGACTGGGACTGGGCCTCCTCCTCCCAGCTCCCCAGTTTTCCAGTAGGTTGGCAGTGTGACACCCACAAACTTCCCCCGGCGTCATGTAACCTCGTCAACACCAAGACCCAGAGACTATAAACTAAAGCTCACGGAAAAGAACAATGTAGAATTTTGACCTCTTACATTCTATCTAACTTACTTATCAAAAGTAGCATACACTTGTCTGGTTTTAACATACTTGCTTGCATTCTCTTATATTCAGGCTTAAATAGCTCCAGAATGAAATACAACAACCTTCACACACTTCCCTCTTATTGTGGTGGGAAGGTGCTCGGTGGTGGGATTGGTGTTTGAATATTATCTGTAATGAACTATTGTGAACTACTTTTATGAAAATGAAATATACATAAAAATAAAATATGTGGGGCTGGAGCGATAGGACAGCATGTAGGGCATTTGCCTTGCACGCGGCTGACCCAGGTTCGATTCCCAGCATCCCATATGGTCCCCCAAGCATCGCCAGAAGTAATTCCTGAGTGCAGAGCCAGAAGTAACCCCTGTGCATCACCAGGTGTGACCCAAAAAGCAATACGTAATGAAGCATGTGAGCAATAATCACCCTAGTTCCCCCAAAGTCGTAGCCTGTGAGGTCATGTTCATTCAGGTGTGGGCAGACAGTAATGTGACCGTCTCCCACTACCACTGTACAAGAATGTACCCAGCTTGCAGGAACCATTTGACTCACAAAAAAAAAAATTTTCCACTCATCATTCTCTAGACTTGAGACCCTTGAATTTGGATGGCACCGGCACAGGGCAAGGCTGGCAAGGACATCTGCAGCAAAGCATGCCAGGTTAAATTATACCCCAGGGCGCAGCTGATGGAACTTGCTTTCAACATGTCACTCTCTTCAGTCCGACAACAACAAATGAAGACGCCAGATCCATCTATTATGAGATCATAATGTAGTTTTAATGTTTGTTGAAATTTGGGGATCTGTCCTTTCTATTTATGATAATAACAAGAACAGCTGTTACATTTTTACTCTGCTTAGAAATAAATTTTCTACAATTCTCTTAAGCGTCTATACCAATATAATGAAAGCACATTTTTTAACACAGGAGAAATTTTGTTGTTGTTGCTTTGGGGCCATACCTGGCTGATTCTGAGGGCTCAGCTTGATGCTTAGGGGAAATTGTAGGGCTAGGGAATCAAATCTGGGACTCCTACATGCAAAGAATGTGCTGTATAGTTTTTTTAAATCATCTCTCTGGTTCCCAAAAGGAAATATTTTAAAAGCTATTACCTGCTACTATTTAAGTAAATCAGCATTTACTCAAATATCATGTAACTAAAATAAAACAAAAATGGATCATAAAGTCAGTAATAAAATATATTATCCATTAAACTTGAATTCCCTTTTGGTTTGCCAACATTCCAGTTCTCATTAATGAACAGTCTAGTTATGTAAATGTTATAAACATGAACTTGTAGGATACCCAGAGAGAGCTAATATTCAGGGGACAAACATGTAACTTATGTATAACATGGAAGACTTTCATCTGACTCACAGATGCGACCACCACGGCAAGGACCAGGAGAGCCACTCTTGGGAAGTCGGGAAGAGGAGTCTAATCTGACCGCCAGGCGCCCTGCAGGGGACAGAAGACTCTTCACTTAGTCAAGGAAACAGAAGCAAAACCATTTGGACTAGCACTGAGGACCACAATGAATTTCCATTTTATAATTTGTTAAGGAAACTCCATACTGTTTTCCAGAATGGTCACGCCAAGTCGCGTCCTCACCAACAGTGTACTAAAGCTCCTTTCCCCACATCCTTGGCAACACTCCATCATTTTCATACAGGCCATTTTATAGTAAGGTGATATCTCATTGTGGGTTTTGTTTGCATTTCTCTGAAAGTGGTATTGAGCCTTTCTCCACACATCTGTGGACCACCTGTATGCCTTCTTCAGGGAAACATCAATGTTTTGGGAGCATTTTTGTTAAGTTGCTTGCTTTTTCCTAAGTTATGTGAGTTCTTTACATACTTTGGTTATTAACTTTTTGTCAGATATTTGATGTGCAAGTATTTCCTCATGATTTCTAGGTTTCTTTTTTGTTTTGTGGTAGTTTTTTCGTATAACTGAAAAGCATATTCAGATTGGATTTTTTAACTTGTCACTTTTTTCCTCTGCCCCTCTGGGAGAGCACGCCAAGCTACTGAGAGTATCCCGCCCGCACGGCAGAGCCTGCCAAGCTACCCATGGTGTATTCGCTATGCCAAAAACAGTAACAAGTCTCACAACAGAGACATTACTGGTGCCCACTAGAGCAAATCGATGAGCAACAGGATGACAGTGACAGTGACAATATTAAAGACACTGAATTCCATAAATTCCACTCCCCATCCCAACGCACCTCCACAACCACCAAATGTTCTCTGGACTCTATTGACCCTTGGTGGCGGATACTTCTTTGATTGTTTTCTTTCATCTAAGTTTTATTAAAATTCACGTGCTTTTCAGTTCTTTCATGTTTAGAAACTAGTTGATTGGGAAACTAACTACACATCTCAAATGCCATATCCTCTTCTAGAGACTGCCTCTCACCGGTACATTGTCCCCTATGACATTTAGAACTTACAATTCTTATGTTCAACTAATGAATAATACTGCCTTTCTGCCTTTCTTTTTGTCTTTGTATCCACTTTGTATTCACTTTGTAATCTTTTATTCACTATTTTCATCTTCTTGCTAACTGGATTAAAATGTTACTTATAATCAGTTACATTCTAAATCAATTTCTAATCTCATCTTCAGATAGAATCCAGTACATTCAATTTTTAAAACTTATTATGAAGACTGTAGATTCACTGGCAGTTGTAAGAAGGCAGATAACTGGTCAGTCTTGATCAATATCCTGCAAATACCTTGAACAACCAAGGCCCCCCACCACAGATCAGCTGCAGGCAAGAGAACCTTCCACCACACGGGGTCCCCCCCACCGCTGCTGTCTGAAGCCACACCCACATGCTTTGCACCCTCATTTTCTCTTTCACCACCAGAAACCATGAACCAGTTTTCCATTTCTAGAATCCTGTCATTTCATTATCACTTAGAACCAGACCCTATGTAACCTTTCTGAATAGGCTTTCTTTTGATTCAATGTAGAGATACACCTAGACTGCAAAAACGCTTTGTGCCCTTCTATTGTAAGACTTCGCCATCAGGGGGCTGGAGCGATAGCACAACGGGGAGGGCATTTGCCTTGCACGTGGCCGACCCGGGTTCGATTCCCAGCATCCTATAGGGTCCCCAAGTACCACCAGGAGTGATTCCTGAATGCAGAGCCAGGAGTCACCCCTGAACATTGCTGGGTGTGAGCCAAAAAGAAAAAAAAGAGACTTCATTATCAGAAGTGCCACCACCTGATGTTTAGTCATCCTCCCATTCTCTGGATTCTTCCTAATTTGAGGGTAGCACCAAAAAAAAAAAAAAAAGGCTTTGCTGAACCCTTAGGAACAGTTTTCGTGACCGTTTTCATTTCCCCGGAATATCCGGAGTGCCAGCACTGGGTCACCTCTTAGCTGCGGGAGGCCGTCTGCCTCTGTGGGTGGCTTGCCCTCCTGACTGCTCCCAGCAACAGTGGTGTCCCCCAGTCTGTATTCGTTTCTCTGGTAGCTTATGACGTTAAAATAATTTTTCTGTGCTTACTTACCGTGATGGTGGTCTCTTTGGTGCAATATCTATTCAAGTTTTGGGGGGTTTGCTTAAATAGACTTCTATCCATTACTAAGGGGGGTTTTTTAAGTATAATTTGCATAATAATCTTTGACAAATAGATTGGTTACAAATATCTTCTGTAGCATGATTTCTCCAAGAGTAAAATAGTTTTGAATTTATCAACTTGTATTTTATAAATTATGCTTTTGGTGTCAATACTAAGAGTATCGTTGCTTAGTCCCATATCCTGATGACTTTCTCCACTTATTCCCCAAAAGTTTTGCAGGTTTACACTTAAGTCAGTCATTGATTCAGAATTAATTTTATATAAGGTTTTAACTAAGGTCCATTGTTTTGCCCATTGGTGGCAGACAGTCCCAGCGCCATCTGTTGAAAAAGCTATCTTTCTTTTTTTATTATTTTTTTTCTTTTTGGGTCACACCCAGGGATGCTCAGGGGTTACTCCTGGCTCTGCACTCAGGAATTACTCCTGGCAGTGCTCAGAGGACCATATGGGATGCTGGGAATCAAATTCAGGTCGGCCACATGCAAGGCAAATGCCCTACCTGCTGTGTTATCTTTTCAACTGTCACATTTTTGTCAAAAAACACCTGGGAGCTAGGCTGGTTCTGTGCTATGCAGCAGGACATTTGCCTCGTATGTGTGAGACAAGTTCAATCCCTGGCTCGGAGAGGGCGGGGGGTGGGGGGGAGAGATAGAGAGAGATAGAGAGAGAAGAGGGAGGGGGAGTAGGGAAAGGAGAAAGAGGACAGAGGAAGGAGAGGAGAGAGATGAGGGGGAGGGGAGAGAGAGGGAGGAGAGGAGACAGAGAACCTAACTGGACACACCTGTATGAGCAAATGTCTTGGTTCTCTCTCACCTCACTCACCTGTGACTCACCCTCTGCCAATATACCATCTTGATTACCGTGAGTATAAGGAAGACTTGATAGCACTGAGTGACTCCAACCATTTATTCTTCTAAAGATTATCTAAACTACTGATAACTTTACCTACTCCCACCAAGAACCTGTCTTGTAAGAGCTGTATAAAACTCGCACAACAATTTAGAGAACATTATTTACTACACTGAACCTTCTATTATATGAAAGTTTGTACCAACATGTCTGTAGGTCCTCTTACAAAAAACTCATTACGAAAAACTCATCAGTGTTTTGTAATTTTCAACACAAAGATAAAATCTGTGTTACAGTTTCACCTAAATGTTCTTTTCTGGAGCATACTATTCTGTAAGCAGTATTTTATATCAATCTTAATAGAAATGTGATTGATTTCTGAAGTTGATTTTATATGCAGCAACATAAATAAGCTCATTTACTCATTGAATATTGAGCCAGCTTTGCATGTGTGGAATTCCACTTATTATACCTGGAGGTGCTGCGGGTCCATGCCCCGCGCCAGGAGGGAGCTGGGCGCTTACATGAGGGCGAGTGTCTTAACCTCTCTCCTATCTCTCAGGCCCTAATTATTTTTAATACATTCCTGGGTTTTATTCGATGATGTTTTCTTGACCACTGTTGCCTAGAAGTGATGTCAGGCTATATAATTCTTTGTACGGTCCTGCCTGATACTGTTGTCATAGCAATAGTAGCTTCAGAGAGTTTTTAAGTCCCCTCCCTTCTACTTACTGGATGACTGTGCATAATAGATCATTCTTTAAATATTGTCTGATTCCTCCACTGAAACCACTTGGTCCTGGAAATTTTTTTTCCAGGAACATTTTTGGGAGGGCGTGTGCAATAACTTTGCACATCAATACCATAAACGTCAATATTATTGTTAGCATATTACCTAAACTATGCCAGATATTTGTTAAGAATTCAGTGTGTTTAAAGCCTCTAACCCTAAGGCCACGTGTCTCACCCTGGAATAATACTGGAAAGTTTTCATTTTTGAGTATTGAATGACCACCCAAAAGAACGCAGAGTTGTAGCATCATCTTCTAACAGCTACAGGATCTGGGGTGACCCCCTGATTCATTCCTGATTATTGTGATGTATCTTCTCTTTTGTTACGTTTATCTTGTAAGGAGCTTATCAATTTTATTGATATTTCTGAAGAACGAGTTTTTCATTTAATGGATTTTTCCCTCATTTTCCCATTTTCAATTTCATTGATTTCTGCTGTTATTTCCTTCCTTCTCCTTGATTTGGGTTTATTTTGCTGCTTCTTCTAGTTTCTTGAGGGAGGAGCTTAGCTTGATTTTAGACCTTTCTTCTTTTCAACGTAACAATGGTGCTATAAGTTTCCCATTCAAAGAAATTTTCATGCTTCAAACTACGTCATGGTCTATGTATTGCATGTTCTTTTTTAATTTCTTTTGATGGATTATTTATAAATATGTTTCATTTCCAAGTGTTCAGAGATTTTCCTGTGTTTTGCTTTGTTTTCCATCTAGTACTTACAAAATTGCTAACAACTGGGTATTAACAACCCCAAATTCATCAATTAAATTCTTTCATCTAACTTATTATACTACATTAGGTTTAATTTCTCCTTCAAATCTATAGGGTTTTTTTGCTTCATGTATTTTGATGCCTCTCTTGCTTGGTATGAACATATTTAGGATTATATCTTCTTTATAAATTCAAAGTAATTTTCTTTGCTCTCAAATTTACATCTTCTGATGTCAGTGTGGTCCTGATTTTTTTTAACTAATGCTTCCATGGTATATCTCCTCCCACCCTTTACTTTCAACCCACCTGTGACACATTAGAGGTAACCCAGGTTTGATCCTGACACTCACAATCCCCCGAGCCCCTGGGAGCAGCCCCTGAGCACAAAGCCATGAGCCACCTGAGGACCACTGGGTGTGACCCAAAAGCAAACTAACACACAAAACCCAGCATCATTTAGAATCATGTTTTCTTATCTACTACTAAGAAGATACGGCTAAGAATCATGTTTTCTTATCTTTCCTGGGTATGATCAGATCACTGTCACGTAAGGGAATAAGTTGTTTCTGTTTGTTTCATCTCTTACCCTCCTACGCTCTGTGAACTCTTTCAGAACTCTGTGTTTATGTGTGCATGTGTGTGTGTGTGTGTGTGTGTGTGTGTGTGCGTGTGTGTTCTATCTTCTCTGGTGGGGGTTGCTGTAGGGCCACCATCCGGGGCCAGGTGCAGAGGAACAGCAGCCAGGTCAGGGTCAGCCTCTGTCTGGGGCTGGGCCAGGCTCAGTACAGCCCAGCTCTGCAGAGAGGACCCGGGAGCTGGACCTGGCAGGGCCAGCTGGACTTTCTAAGCTCCCTGACATCAGTAACACTGATTCTGATAACAAAGCCTTTCTCTGTTTAAAGTGGGTAGAATTGGATTCTGTTCTCTGCAACAGACCCTAACCAATACAAACAACGGATCTTCCAGAATTCACCCAAAAGTGAGCAATGTGGCCTCAAAAGCAGACACATGGGGTTTCCTGAGGGTTGGGAAACACGTGTGGGAGAGGAGACGGGAGTGGGGGAGCGGGGGCTGGATCGACAGTGCAGTGGATTGCGCGTTTGCCTTGCACTTGCCAACCCGACATGGGCTGGCACGGGTTCAACCCCGACATCCCATATGGTCCCCCAAATATCACCAGGAGTGATCCCTGAGTGTAGACCCATGAGAAAACCCTTAGCATCTGCCAGGTGTGGGTGTGTGTGTTGGGGGGGGGGGGGGAACAAACAGAAAAAGCAGTTGAAATTTTCTCTGTGCTGACTCTGAACCCCAGGTTGAGTGTGCGGGACACGGGCCCCCCACGCCAGCCCGGCAGAACCGAGCACTGACAACCCCCAGCCACAGCCCCTCAGAGCGTAACGTGCAGTATGAGCACAATGAACCCTCCTCAAAACGTGCCGTGCTTTCTTCATACGCCGTTGCCTGTACCCTCTAAACGCCAGCGGACGCCCTAAACACTCTAAGAAATTCCAGCTGTCCCATAAATAGTTCCTGGTCAAAGCTTTTGCCAGACACAGTCCCAACGGCGGCACGGCAGGCCGTCTCAGAACTTGGACCCGGCCGGAGCGCCAGCACCACCAGGAGCAGCCGGCTCCCAGGCTCCGGGGCCGCGCGACGCCCCCCTCACGGCCAGCACGCCAGGGAGGGCGCCAGCAGATGCCCCCGGGGCAGCTCCTTTGTTTCTGGGCAAGGTCCCTGGAAAAAGTTGGGATGTACTGACAAGGAGAAATAGAAGCACCTTTTTTCAGACGATAAAACTCATTCCCCCGGGCTCAACTTAACCTTCAATTTATATCAGGATTAATGTCAACATAGTAAGCCAAATAATTATTTAACCTAAAATGTTAATGTTATTTAGGCACCTCTAATGATAATGAGAACTACACTTTTAAAACTTGGCAGACTGACCAAAAACATTTCTTATATCTATTTCTTTTAAGAAAAAAATACTTCTAAGTATAAACACCTTGCTAGCCAAATGCTAGAAGCCTTTAAAATATTAGCATTCCCTGCAGTGTATTGGTTTTCCTAGAAACTTTCCAAGTCTTTCTATTTTATTACGGAATGCAGTCTTTCTTGGACCTATAAATATAATAATTCTCTCTAGATATGAGATTAACATTTATTATGAATAGCAATAAAGTCTGTTTTCTCCAAATAGGCTACAGATTCCAATATCAAACTCTGACTTCATTCTAAAAGAGTTGTTAGAAGTATGAAGGACAGTTCTTAAGTTCATGAATCCTATTTACCATCTCCCATTTCACCCACAAAATAAGAACTTATATCTATATGAGCTATAATGCCACAATAACAGGAGTGATGGGAGAACAAGTCCCGGAGCTGACGGTGGAGGACGGCCCCGCTGGGAGGGATCTGTGCGGCCGGGAAGCCCCCCTCCCCCCCGTCCCCGTCAGCTGTGTCTGTGACTACACAGGGGCAATGAGACTTAAGGTGACAATCATAAAGTAAACAATAAAACTTGCTATGAGTTATGACAAATACACACTTTGAATCTAGAAATCTGCCATCATGAGTATCATTCAAAAATTAGAGTGACATTAAGTATTTTTATTTGTTGAACTCACATGGTGTGCAATAGTCTGGATGTTAACATATCTTAGGACCGACAGTGACCACACCTCTGCCACTGCACTGCCACCATCCTTCTTCTCCTGGACGCTGGGCCACTTCCCAACCCTTCCCAGCCCTGGTAACCTCAGTCTGTGGCAAGTCTGAGGGCTTGTTTAATTAGGACAGTCTACTCTCTAGCTTTACTTCTTTATAAACCACATGTGAGTGAAATCCTCCCGCATGTGCCACCTTCCTTCTCACTTACTTCCGAGTTACTTCAACCATCGCTACGGGAAATAGCACCACACAAAAACATGGTGGTGTATCTTTTTCAATTAGTCTTTTTGTGTTCTCTTACACAGTGATCTAGGAGTGGAACTGCTGAATCACATACTGGATCAAATGCTGGGTCATCATTCATTTTTTAGAAGTCTCCATAGTATTTTCCAGAGGCTGAATCAGTTTACATTCCCACCAGCACCTGTAGTTTAAAGTGGTTTTAGGGGACGGAACAATAGTACAGAGGGTAGGACATCTGCCTTGCACATGGCCCACGAGATTTGATTCCCTGGCACCTATACAGTGCCCTGAGCCCCATCAAGGCTGATCCCAGAGCACAGAACCAGGAGTGAGCCCTGAGCACAGCTGGAGTATACCCCCCAAAAAAGTGATTTTTAACCTGCAGTTAATCACCATATATAATCATCATATTCATTTTTTAGACATTAAAGATTTAATGCTAATCAAAATAAAGCTTAAGAAAGCTACATCCAGGGGCTGGAGTGATAGCACAGCGGGTAGGGTGTTTGCCTTGCACGCGGCCAACCCGGGTTCGAATCCCAGCATCCCATATGGTCCCCTGAGCACCGCCAGGGGTAATTCCTGAGTGCAGAGCCAGGAGTAACCCCTGTGCATCGCCAGGTGTGACCCAAAAAGCAAAAAAAAAAAAAAAAAAGCTACATCCAAAAATTACATAGTACATTTTTAGTACCTATAAAATAAAAGCAAATGTTCTATATAAATATGTAAAACTACATTACAAAGCTACATTTTATTATAAAAACTAAATTTTCTTATGAAAATATCTCTAACATAATTCTAAGTAAAATATTTGTCAACCTAGTTGTTGCTGCCTAAAAACTTTCATCCTGAGAAAAGAATGGTTGAGATTAAAATATATATATATACACATATATGTACACATTGCCTGTAGCCAATCTGATGGAGTTAATATTCAAAGAAAATGTATTTCATCAAGAGAATTCATTAAATACTTATGTTCGTATTTGACTCCAAGACAAGCAATAAACAGATAAATTGAATATCATTAAAATTAAAAACTTCCATTTGCCTTTGCATTGTAGCAAACAATATGAAGTAAATTTGTGTCTGCTAAGGGGACAGGCTGAGGTGGTAGCAGGAAACTGGTGATATTGGTGGAGGGTTGGTCACACTGGCGGTGGCATTGGTGTTGGAACATTTAATGCCTGAAACAACTGTATTATGAACAACTTGGTAAATCACCGTGCTATAATAAAAATTTAATATAATAATAAATTTAAAACTTGTGTTCAAAAAAATTCTTTTAAGGAAGTAAAAGAAACCCTCAGAATCGGAAAAAGTATTTGAAAACTAGATATTTGATAAGACACTTGAGTACTTAGATAAATATCCCAACTCAAAAATATAGAGGCATAACTCTAAAATGGGCAGTTTTCAAATATATATTTCCCCAAAGATAAGCAAATGCCCAATAAGCAGATGAAAGATGCTGAACATGACCATCAGTCAACTAAACATAAATTAGAGCTACAATGATACCACTTCATACCTAGTAGGATAGCTATAATTTTAATTTTTTCAATGGATAACAACAGGCGGTGGTAAAGATGTGGAGGAATTGGCATCCTCATGCATTGCTGGTGGGAACAGAAGATGATGCATTCATTCTGGAAAGAGTCTATCAGTTTCTCAAATACTCTCAAGTAGAGAGTTCTATCTGACTCAGCAATTCCACTTCTAGGTATTTACCCAAGAAGTATAAAAAGATCCACACAATTAGTTAGCTGTATCAAAATTATTTATAACCAACCAAAAGTGAAACTAAGTCAATGTTTGTCCCTAACTGGTGAATATCAGTACAATGGAATATGGAATTTAGAAGGGAATCAAGAACTAATACACACTACATACAGACGTGGGGAAGCTTCTCGCCAAGGGCCCTCTGGATGCTTTTACCATCAGTCCCAGGCCACGCACAGGCAGATGAGCCACGGGCAGGGGCCACATCCGCGTCTGCGCCATCGGGCATCAGGGTCAGACCAAAGGTCTCACTGGCCTTGCACAGCTCACGCTGCTGTCGAGGGGATGGACCTTGAAAGCACAATGCTAAACGCAAGCAGCAGGTGCGAAAAGGCCAGTTATTGTGTGACTCCATTCACATGACGTGTCCAGAACAGAAAAATTAGAGCCAGAAGCAGACCAGTGGCTACACTGACCAGGAGTCTAGCTGAGTGACCTCCAGAAACTCTTGGATAGTGCTCAGGGCCAAGGAGAGGGAGGGGTGCCCTAACATTAGCAAACACTGCTGCTCGCACAACTGGGACTGGACGAAGGTCTCTGATCTGTAGCTTTCGAATGAGTGCGCTGTGTGGTGAATAGATTATATCTTAACTGGGTTAATTTGTTTAAAGCACAGCAGCTCCCCTCACTGCGGGGGATGCATTCCAGGGACCCCCGGATGCCTGAAGTGGCCAGCACTGGGCCCTGCATTAGCTTTCTCAACACACACATTCCTCTCCTACACGCACAAATACAACACAGTAAGTGATGATAAAAATCAATGTATAAGAGACAAGAAAGGCACTTACCTTGCACAGGGCTGACCAGGGTCTGACTCCCAGCACCCCACAACATTCCAGACCCCAGAGCTGACCCCTGACTGCAGAGCCAGTAGTGAGGCCTGGGCACAGCTGGGTGTGGTCCAAAAACAAACAGCAACAAAGAGAGAGAACTGGAGGGAGCAAGTAGGGCACTCACCTTGCACACAGCTGGCTGGGTTTGATGCCCGGAATCCCTTACGGTCCCCAAAGCCCCGCCAGGTGTTATACCTGGTGCAGAGCCAGGAGTGAGTCCTGATGCCACCAGAAGTGGTCCAGAAACAAAAATGTACCAGAGTATACGGTAATAAATTCAGGTGGCTACACTAGACAGCCTACTGTAGGGAATATTTTCAGATTCCAACTGACTACAGGAAACTTAAACAGCCAAAAGTAAAGCTTTGGACCAGCAGGTGCTCCTGGTAGTAACAAGGAGCTTGCTTCCTCCAGGGAGCACAACAGAGAGAAGGGGGAGAATGTTTCTCCCCAAATCAAAAGAGTACCTCCTGAAGCAAATGCAGAATTTGGGGGCTGGCAGCCTACATCATGAGCACCAACCACTATTAGCAAAGGGAAAATATATAAAATAAATATTTAAAAATAAATGTATTATTTATACATACAAAAGTTATATATTTAACTTTTTCCAATTTTAACTTTTTATTACAGAAACAGGTAGCACTGTCCTTTTGCGCCGCCGCACGAGATCGACCCTGGAGGCAACTGAACCACTTTGGACACGAGCGGCGCCCCCAAAATGCCTCCAAACTGTGTGCTCGGAGCTACTGGCCCAGGCGCTGCCAGCGAGTGATGCAATTACCAAAAGAATTTTCCCTGGACTTCATATAGAAATCCAAAACCGCGCGGCTGCTATTGCAGCCGCGCAACCTAATATCTCTTGATTGTCAGCAACGTGTAAATGTTCCTTTTTAGCAGGGCTTACCGTGGGGGGAAACTCCAAACAATAGTACTGAGTTTTTTGTTGAAGGGTAAAAGATTGTAGCAATAGAATTTTAGGCAGAATTTTCCCTAGACTTTATATAGAAACCCAAAACCGCGCAGCCGCGGCAGCCTAATGTCATCTAATCATCAGCAATATGAAATGGTTCCTTTGTAACGGGTTGGACTTTGGGGGGACCATAATAGGGTTAAAGTTTGTAGTAACGTGTAATTTCTGGCTGTACTTTCCCTGGACTTTATACAGAAATTCAAAGCCCCAAGGCCGCTGCCATGGCCGCGCGACCCAATGTCATTTAATCATCACCAATATGAAATGGTTCCTTTTTAACTGGTCGGACTTTGGTGGGAAATCCTAACAAGAATAGTAAGTCTTTTGCTGAAATATTGAAGGCAATCAAAGTAGTAGCCATCTCTATAGACTGAACTAAGCCATATCCCCACGCCGGCTGAGAAGAAATATCCTTCTTTCTTGGGAAGAAACGCGGCGTGGCGTTAACCATAATGTCCATTAAGCTGACACGGACCTGGTGGCGTGGGAATGGGATACAAGGGAATAAATTATTATGTACTTGGAACAGCGGGACACTGGTGGAATCTCGAGCCGGGGCCGGTACCAGCGTATTACTTTTGGTTCCAGAAACTGCTTGCAGACATTCTACCAGACTATCAACTAAGCCAGAGCCCCACGCCGGCTGATGACGGGAAATAACCATCTTTTTCGGTTTTTTTTCCCTTTGTCAGGCAGCGTGGTAATTACTAAACAGGCGTGAACTAGATGGCGCGGGACGAGGGGGGAGAAAACTAGAAAAGTTATGTAACAAACAGCAGGACTTAATATCTCTACATTCTCAGCAATGGAGAGCTATCAAATGCTTCCTTGACAGTAGGACTATCTTTTCTTTTTTGGGGGGAAACCCTAGCAACAATAGTGAGTTATGTGTTGAAACATGGAATGTAACCAAGATAAAGCGTAAACGAAGTGAAATTTATCACTTTCAAGGGCGGGGACTGGGGAGGCGGGAGGGGGCGGGAGGTGGTTGGTGTTGGAATATGGGCACTGGTGAAGGGAAGGGTGTTTGAGTATTGTATAACTGACATAATCCTGAGAACTATGTAACCCTCCACATGGTGATTCAATAAAATTTATTTAAAAAAAAAAGAAAGAAACAGGTAGCACTGTAGCATTGTCGTCCCGTTGTTCATCAATTTGCCCAAGTGGGCACCAGTAACATCTCCATTGTAAGACTTGTTACTGTTTTTAGCATATTGAATATGCCATGAAGAGCTTGTCAGGCTCTGCCATGCGGGTGGGATACTCTTGGTAGCTTGCCGGGCTCCCTGAGAGGGACAGAGGAACAGAACCCAGGTCGGCCGGGTGCAAGGCCTTACCCGCTGTGCTATCGCTCCAGTCCACAGAAACAGGTATTATTTTTAATGAACATCTAATGTTCATTACGTTGAAAGCCTGTCTCCATAATCCAAACAGCAGCAAGGGAGAGAAGGAACTGCTAAGAAGATGCACTGACAAGACCTTATTTTTTCCCCCTTGGTTTTTGGGCCACTTCAGTAATACTCCTGATTCTGCACTCAGGAATCACTCCTGGTGGAACTCAGGAGATCATATGAAATGCCAGGGACTGAACCCGGGTCAGCTGTGCACAAAGCAAGCTCCCTCCCTGCTGTGCCGTCACTCCAGGCCATTGACGAGGCCTTCTGATTGGTGATTCAATACCATCAACAATCTTAGATTTACCTTCCCAGCATTTCTTACTGGGAACCTCTCTTTTGTATTTTCATGCCAAGGAACACACATACACACACATTTACTTATTTCTATTAACCAAAACAAATATAACAAAGGTTCTTCATGGGTACTTACTAACATATGGCCACACTACAGTGATGAAAGATGAAGCAGATCTAAGTATGCACTTACAGAATGACCTCTAAGGCACGTAAGAAAGCAATTAACAATAGAGTTTATGATCCTACTTGTATATCTCTAATGTATCTACATACTAATACAAATAGTCTTTCAGAAAAATACACAAAAATGTTAGTGGTTATACCTTTGAGTTGAAGGATTAAAGAAGATATTTTTCACACAATACATTTTGCTGTTTTTCCTTTTTAAACCAAGTGAGTTACTGCTTTTAAGATACTTTATTAAGCCATACTGCCTCTTGGTGTGAAGTATGGAGTGTGGTTTATTATAATACAAGCAACCTAGATCACTTGAACTAGCATGTTTAGCATTATCTAAAATGAAATCATCGCCATTTAGAAGCAACTTCAGTATATATGCCTAAAAGCAAATTCATAGAGCTCATAAATGCAGACCTTAAAATAGGCCTGATACTGTTTTATGATACATTACTTCATTTCAAATAATTCAAAATAACTGTAATGCACTAACCTGATTGGATAAAGTGAAACATTTAAAAATAATCTTTCAATTGTCTCTCAAAGACTTTTTTGTTCAATCATTAAATTTCAACTATGTATTTCATCATTATTCTCCCCATTTTCTGAAGGAATATTAAACATGTGCAGAATAATAATATCATACCAGTAAAGTGTTATTTTTTAGGCATTTCTGAATATTTTGAATACTCTCCCCACATTAATTTTCACAGCCTCCAAATGAATAAACAGGGAAAGTATTATCATTGTTTTACATTATGCATAGTGATCAGATATCAAAATACGCAATATACTATTCAACAAATAAAAGATAATTACAGGTACAAAAACCTCTGGCCCAAAAGCATTTTAGAATTCAGACTTCTTTGGGTTTTATTAGTACAATAACATAGAATTACAGAACACCCCTGGGGTACTCCTTGGGGTACACTGTAGTCAAAGTGCTCTACTTCTGCAAAAAAATTAATTATATATACATAAATATTTTCTACCAAGTGCGATAAATACATATTTTTCAGGTCAATTTTGTGTCTGAATGAGTTATGAAAGACATTTCAAAACTTTTTATTTTGAAACTATAGATATGGGATTCTGGGCATATAATTTTATAGCTGCCCATTATTTTATCCACTACAGAGTATTTTCTCATATTGCAAAGTCACTTTAAATCTCAGTGCTAAGTCGCGTGCTGGAGAGACAGAGGTAGAAACACGCCTGACAAGACCACTTTGGAGTTTCTGGGATCACGGTGCAGCACTGGCCTCGCCGACGAATCACTTGCTTCCGGCAGGTGTAAATATAAACAAAATCAGCCAAAGCTGGATGTGAGGATGAGAGGAGATAGGAGCAGCTGCTTCCTAATTAGCAACTCCTTTGTCATCCCTGCAGCCCTTCCACCTGGCAACACCCCAGACAATAGCACCACTCCTCACCCTTCCCCTCGGTTTGTCTTCCCAACTGAAGGCCCCCACCCTGCTCCTTCAACTCTCCTGTGCCACTGCTCTAGCTGCAACTCACTGGCCACTCTCTCCTGAGGGTGCTCACCTGGCAGAGTCCTGAGAATGTCACACTGAGGACCAGACGTTCTTATCTGACCAGCACAGTCTGGCTGCTTTCCTGGAACTGAACATTCTCTTAATATCTACATATTTAAATTATTAAGTCTAAATCACACTAATGCAACTGGTTTAAAACCAGAAAGAAAATCAACTAATTTGCTATTAAAATATACCCAAAATATATAGAACCACTTTATATCCAGTATGTGTATAAAAGATACACACTCAGTAAAAAATGACACTGTAAATAAAAATGAAGAATTAAACAATTTAATATATGGGGCTGGAGCGATAGCACAGTGGGGAGGGCATTTGCCTTGCACGCGGCCGACCCTGGTTCGATTCTCAGCATCCCATATGGTCCCCTGAGCACCGCCAGGAGTAATTCCTGAGTGCAGAGCCAGGAGGAACCCCTGTGCAACACCGGGTGTGATCCAAAAAGAAAAAAAATTAATATGGATCAAAGAACAGTATGCATTGTACCTGCCTTACAATAAATGAGAGAATGAGAAACAAGTGATGGGATGGAGTAAAATAAGACGAGCCTTGAGTTGAAATTACTAAAATTAGATAATAGGTGCATATTTTACCTGCCTATTTCACATTTTTCCATGATTAAAATGTAAAGTAAGGGGAGAGAGACAATACAGAGATTAAGGCGCTTGCTTTGCACACAGCCACGCCTGTTTCGACCCTGTACAACATACGTACCCCAGCACTGGCAGGAGAGAGCCCTGAGCACTGAGCCTGGAGTAAGTCCACACACAGACAGGAATGGCTCAAAAAACAAAAAAAAAAAAATAAAAGCAATAAATAAAAGGAAAGAAAAATTAAGTGATAATAAAAGCTACCATTTGTGTACTTCTGGTTTGCAGTGGTCAATCTGGGTGAGATCATATAGGAACCGCAAACTTGGTAGGGGTGTGACAGCTTCAGAGGCGTTTGGCAACGGGAACAGATGGACACACCCAACGACCCAGCAGAGGTACCCACCAGTGGGCAATCCCCAGACAAGCATTTAACCATGGTCATCAGCTCATGATCTGAAAATGGAGAAGTACTAAGACAACTCCAACGTCTGACAAAGTGGCCTCATGGAAGGGAAGGCATCCACTGAAGGCAACGGCACATAGCCACATTCACAGCTTCTAAAGTCAACAGTGGTTGAATGAAAGATTTTAAAAGAATAATATAATTTTACCCCAAATCACTGGTTATGTATACTTTTACATACGTATATAGGCGGAGATTTCTGGGGTCTGGCCCACCAAAATGTTAACAACGATTTATCTCTGGAAAGGGAGGTTTGGCTTGTATTTCTTCCCTTATACTTTTCTGTCCTCTGCAGTTTGTAATAGATGCGTGTATACCTCCGTACAGCCTGCCTCTGCCTTTGGCTCTTACGTTGATACCAACGTTGGTGATAACAACGAAGATGGCCTTTTCTAGGCTTCTCAAAGGGAAGATAGTTTTTCAGGAAATGTAATCACGGTTTCCAAAAGTCGGCCACTTACTCTGTAGGACTCTTCTACTGAAAAATTAGTAAGCAACAGGTCAGGAAATCAAGGGGCCTGGGGGCTATTTATGTCATTTTTACAGAAGACATTCAGCAATAACTCCATTATTCTTGATAATGATGATAGATTAGAGATTACTGAGTAACTTCAATTTCACATAAGATGCTGCTTTGCTCTGCTGATATACATGCTAATCTCAAAGTAGATCTACAATGGGCATTGTTATAAAGAATTGGTAATTATTTTTAATCATCTGTATTTAAAGTTACCACCGTAGTCCCTGGTTATGTAAATAGTTCTTTAAATCGGGCACACTGGTGGTTCAGAGGTATGGGTGTGTGTGTGTGTGTGTGTGTGTGTGTGTGTGTGTGTGTGTGTGTGTGTGTGTGTGTGTGTGTGTGTGAGGCAGGCTGCAGGGCGGGAGGGAACCTGGGGCCACCGGTGGAAGGAAACTGACACTGGTGTTGGAATTCATACTGGAACCCCGTATGCCTGAATCTCTATTGTGAACAACTGTATCGGTCACAATGCCTTCATTTTTTAAAATAAAATTTTAAAACTAATTTTAAGTATGACACCTGAATTTTTATCTTCAGTGTATTTAAGTTTTGGTCATTCGACTCAGTAGTAAAGTGCATGTTTATTACACATGAGACCTGAGCTTGATATCTGGCACAAGAGAAATGCAAAATTTATTCAGATTGTCTACATATAGTGAATATTCTTTGACTATTAATAGAAATGAGCAATATTGTGTTATTTATGTACACGTGCAATGGTCTGTGGTTAGAGACAGAGCCAGGGCTGAGACGCAGTGAAGGAAGGACAGGAGAGCTGACACGCAGCCACACCCGAGTGCCCAGCCTCTGGGGCAGGCCTTTCTTTCATTACCGTCTCAAACATCATGTCAGAATCTGTATTTTGAGATGGACCCATGAGACCCAAGCATCATCAAAATGTGACTGATTAGAGATGCTTAAGGTATCACAGAGAATCTGAAATTCTTTTGGAAGTGGTAAATACATTTCCAGTCACATAATTAGTAAGTACTCCATTTGCAGTTTTCTACCACTGTGCATGTGGCTTGATAACAGATGTCTAGAGGTTATTACATTTAAAAAACAAAAAGAAAAATTCAGCATGGAAAGCTTGCCCTTCGTTAAAATTAAAACTTGGAGGAAGATCTTCTTGTCAAACATTCACCCTTTAGAACTTACAGAGATAGAGATTTTGAAATTTTATGCTTTCCATTTCTTCTTCAGAAATTACGGACTTAAAATATGAAGATCAAAACTACCTCAAACTGGCCCCATGAGGACACTTTCCTAAAAATCAATTTTCCGGGTTATATTTTCATATCAAAAGTAAAACTCTGCCATAGCTTTGAGCGCTGAGCACTCATAGAGAAAGTCAAGGCGAGCCCTGCCCGTCCGCCGGTGAGGAGACTCGGGACCGGCTACCCACCCACGGCTGTGCCGGACATAAACCGCCCAAAGCGGCTCCTGTTACCTCCCACCCGGATGGTTTCATGTGAGGTCCCGCTGTCATACCAACTTCTTTAGCAAAAAAAAAAAAAAGAGTCAACAGTTAAAAAAACTAATTACAATACTACATAGGCTTTAAGTATGTGAAATTAGAGAAACAAAATGCTTTCAAAGGGGCCACAGAAAATACAATAACATTCAACTCGGGTATTAATTACAAATGTTTGTTGCATTTTAAAAATGATCAACCAATTTATTATCTGTGTGCCATTTGATGTATATTCCAAAGAAAAGCATATTAAAAAAATAAAAAGCGGGCTGGAGCATGGACTCTGCATGCAGGAGCCCGGGTTAAGTGCTGGGTTAACTGCAAGGTCCTGGGGCTGGAGCCATAGCACAGCGGGGAGGGCGTTTGCCTCGCACCCGGCTGACCCAGATTCAATCCCCAGCATCCCATATGGTCCCCCAAGCACCGCCAGGAGTAATTCCTGAGCGCTGAGCCAGGAGAAACCCCTGAGTACTGCCAGATGTGATCCAAAAAGCGAGAGAGAGAGAGAGAGAGAACTGCAAGGACCTGAGCACCGAATCCCTGATTACTGCCAGGTAAGGCCCCCGAAAAAATAATAGTATAATAAGAACCAAAACAGTCTAATCAATCTCAAACGCTAAGAGAGGCTCAGGAGAGTGACGAGCAGAGTACCCCAACCGAGAACTGCAAGTGGGGGGAAAGCAGCCATGCTTCCCTGAAATGGTACATTTAAAATTTTGTGAAGGGGACCAAAAGGCAAGTGAAGTGCCATTTTTCTCAAGTTTAATTCGCCATGAAATACATGCCATGATTTTATCCTTGTCGTATAGATGCAATGAGATGAAGAGTTTCAGAAAAACTGAAACAGATCATGAAAGCTTTGATGTGAGAAGATAAGGAAGGAACTGTCTGAGCAGACTGAAGCAGAGCCAATAAGCACACAGGAGGACAGTTGCAGGAAAACTTCCAGAACAATCTTCCCCAAACCCCGGGACCTGCAAACAGGCCTCTTGTTATTGTATCTGGCACACTGGACTTTCAGATGGGCAAATCATCCCAGGAGTCCTAATCTAGGCACATGAGCCAAAAAAAAAAAAAAAAATTTAAAAACCTGAACAACAGGGGCTGGAGAGATAGCACAGCGGGTAGGGCGTTTGCCTTGCACGCGGCCGACCCGGGTTCAAATCCCAGCATCCCATATGGTCCCCTGAGCATGGCCAGGGGTAATTCCTGAGTGCAGAGCCAGGAGTAACTCCTGTGCATCGCCAGGTGTGACCCAAAAAAGAAAAAAAAAAAAAAAAAAAAAAAAAAAAAACCTGAACAACAAAAACAGCAGAAGGGGTGAGCCTTCCAAAGCATGGGAAGGACCTGCCCGGCCTTGGCATGCTGGAGAAGAGAGACGGGTACCTGAGAAGGTGGGCAAGTGGCTCTAAATGCGGCGTAACCCCAGCAGACGGCCAACAAGAAACAGAATCTGAGTCTAAATCCATACGATCTGGTCTTAATCAATAGCCTGGATGAGCCTGGGCAGAGGTTGTCTCTGAAATCCCGAGACATTATGACCCACCAAGAAGGGGATAGCAGGGGCTTGCATAACTCTGTATTTTCTTTCTAAGCCTGAAAATCCAACAAGCACATGTCTAAGTGGAGATCAAAGAAAAATGTGCCACATACTTATCTGCACAACAAACATTGATTGGGTTCCTATTATGTATCAGCTCTCTGGCACAAGGAACGTAACAATGAATGAAGTCCCCCTTCATGTGAAGTTCTCAGACTGCTGAACTCCAAGAAAGAAACTAAAACTGACCTGGCCAGAGGTGGGGTGAGAAGGGGAGGCTAAGAGACAGCATGGGGGTCACGGGACAGGGAGACAGGGACAGAAGCATCGAGTCCGCTGTGGGAAAGGAGCAGAGCGTGGGGCTGCCGGCAGGTCACAGAGACCAGTGTAGACAAAGGCGGGAGTCAGGGGAGGACCACTCGCTGCCACGGTGAAAGCTCATATGAGCAGAGTCAGGAGGAAGTTTGCATGAAAGGACAGAGTCTGACACCCCAGGGGAAACCACACTTACTGGGCGGGGAAGAAAGGCCCTAACACACCAAATCATTTAAAGCGTGTGGCTAATTGAGCACAAAGTAAACCCAAGACCCTGGTAGAGACTGTCTCTGGCCTCAAGGAGTCAACGATACAGTAGGACAGAAGAATTCATGTGTACCCATTCATGATGAAAACTCTCACCAAACTGGGTATAGAAGGGACCTTCCTCAAGATAGTCAAAGCCATCTACCACAAACCCATGGCAAGCATTATCCTCGATGGGGAAAAATTAAGGGCCTTCCCTCTAAGATAAGGGACAAGACAAGGATGCCCACTCTTACCACTTCTGTTCAATATAGTACTGGAAGTACTTGCAATAGCGATTAGGCAAGAAAAAGACATTAAGGGCATCCAGATAGGAAAGGAAGAAATTAAGCTCTCACTACTCACAGATGATATGATACTATATTTAGAGAACCCCAAAGCCTCTACCAAGAAACTCCTAGAAACAGTAGACTTGTATAGTAAAGTTGCAGGCTATGAAATCAATACCCAAAAGTCCATGGCTTTCCTATACGCAAATAATGAGAGAGAAGAAAGTGACATGAAGAAAACAATCCCATTCACAATATGCCTCAGAAAAAGCAAGTACCTCGGAATCAGCTTAACTAAGAAGGTGACGGACCTGTACAGAGAAAACTACAAAACATTACTTCACAAAATAAAAGAGGACACGAGGAAACGGAAACACATCCCCTGCTCATGGATTGGGAGAATTAACATTGTCAAAAAGGCAATACTCCCCAAAGCATTATACAGATTCAATGTGATCCCTATAAGGATACCTACGAAATTCTCCAAGGAAGTGAACCACACTCCGGAAATTCATAAGGAACAACAAACCCCCACAAATAGCAAAAGCAATTCTGGGGAAAAAGAAGATGGGAGGCATCACCTTCCTCAACCTCAAACTCTACTACAAAGCAGTAATAATTAAAACAACATGGTACTGGAACAAAGGGAGAGCAGTAGACCAATGGAACAGGGTTGAATATCCTTACACATACCCTCAAATATATGATCATCTAATCTTTGATAAGGAAGCAAGAAATGTAAAGTGGAGCAAGGAAAGACTCTTTAACAAGTGGTGATGGCAAAACTGGACAGCTACATGCCCGGACCTCTACCTACCACCATGTACAAAAGTCAGATCAAAATGGATAAAAGACCTCAACATCAGACCAGAATCCATAAGGTACATTGAAGACAAGGTCGGCAAAACCCTCCACAACATTGAAGTATCTTCAAAGATGACTCGTCACTGACCAGGCAAGTGGAAACAGAGATAAACAAATGGAACTATCTTAATATAAGAAGCTTCTGTACCTCTAAAGAAACTGTGACCAGAATACAAAGACAATTCACAGAATGGGAAAGGAGATTCACCTAATACCCATCTGATAAAGGGCTGATATCAAGGATATACAAGGCACGGGTTGAACTCTACAAGATGAAAACATCCAACCCCACCAGAAAATGGGGCAAAGAAATGAACAGAAACTTTCTCAAAGAAGAAATCAGAATGGCTAAAAGGTACATGAGAAAATGCTCTACATCACTAATCATCAAGGAGATGCAGATCAAAACAACAATGAGATATCATCTCACACCACAGAGGCTGGCCCACATCCAAAAGAGCAAAAGCAACCGGTGTTGGTGTGGATATGGGGAGAAAGGGACTCCCCTTCACTGCTGGTGGGAATGCCGACTGATTCAGCCCTTTTGGAAAACATATGGACACTTCTCCAAAAATTAGAAATTGAGCTCCCATTTGACCCAGCAATACCACTTCTGGGAATATACCCCAGAGAGGCAAAAAAGTATAGTATAAATGACATCTGCACTTGTATGTTCATTGCTGCACTGTTTACAATAGTCAAAATTTGGAATAAACCCAAGTGCCCGAGAACAGATGACTGGCTAAAGAAACTCTGGTACATCTACACAATGGAATACTATGTAGCTGTTAGAAAAAATGAAGTCATAAAATTTGTGTATAAGTGGATCAACATGGAAAGCATCAAGTTAAGTGAAATGAGTCAGAAAGCGAGGGACAGGCATAGAAAGACTGCACTCATCTGTGGAATATAAAGTAACAAAATATGAGAGAATAGTAGAGATAAGGACCAAGAAGTTTGCCCTATGGCTAGGAAGCTGGCCTCACATGCTGGAGGAAAAGGCAGCCCAGACAGAGAAGGGAACACCAAGTAAAGGGTGCTGGGAGGACCCTCTCGGGATGGGAGCTACCGAAAATAGACTACAGACCGAACACGATGGCCACTCAATACCTCTATTGCAAACCACAATACCCAAAAGGAGAGAGAGAACAAAAGGGAATGCCTTTCACCTTTACAGAGGTAGGGTGGGGAGGGGTGAGGAGGGATACTGAGATCATTGGTGGTGGAGAATGGGCACTGGTGGAGGAATGGGTAACCAATCATTGTATGACTGAAACACAAACACGAACATTTGTAAGTATGTAGCAGTACCTCACGGTGATTCACTGAAGAAAAAAAAAAAAGGCAAGAGTCTCTTCTGGTTCGGCTGAGTTAGGGCAAAATCTTGTAGCAGAATGCATCTGCACTGATGCTGCAAAGCAGGAAAAGGATCGGAAGCTAAGGAGGGGACAGAATAAAGGGAAATGATAACAGTAACAAAGAGTGAGCTTTCACATACATTTTAGTCAATCTTTGCAGTTAATCTCAATTTATGAATGAAAAGATGAATCAAAAGTAAGTGGAGGTGAGAGTGTGGGAGGGCAAACTCAGTGGGGGGCAGATCAGGTTCCCTTTGGCCAACGCTAACCCCGACAATGCCGCCTGCCTACACGTCAGACACTGAGATGGAGTGGACAGATTCAGCTGCAGCGCACACGCCCCCGCCCCCCCCACCACCACCATGAGACACTCGGGACAGCTACTGCACTCGGTGGTCACACAGCAATCCTGAAAGGAATAGGAAAATGATCACATGGTACAGAAACCAAAGAAAAAAAGTAAACATGAGTTTCTGTTTTCAGAGATATATAAAATAAGACACTTGGCCTTTAGCTCGCAATCCCACCTCCTGAATTCTATCGTGCAGATACACCAACACAAGCATGGAACTTCCAGCACCAAAGATGATTAAACACACACTATTTGGAGTAGATTCAACGTGGACTGTTTGGAGAAGGGGAAGGAGATAACCCAAATCACCTGAACCCTGGCAGGACAGACCATGGCCTGTCCACACCACAGGGTGCTGCAGACAGAGGGGGAACAAATCCTTACACACTTACATGCAAACAAGACCAAAGAGGAAGGCTAAGCCTATCAATTTACAGAAAACAGTGTGTAACACGTCACATTGTCTGTAATACTGGATGGGGGTGGGGGGAGAAGATGAGTGAGAATGTTTCCTTGAGAACATGGAAAGAACAGGAAAAAAAAAGAATCAAGGGCCAAAAAGATGGTACATATGATTTGCTGCAGCACATATGATTCCCTGGAATACCTCCAGGAGTGATTCATGAGCACAGAGCCAGGAGTTAGCCCTGAATACAGCATGTACACGGGTACACACACATACACACACATACACACACACACACACAAACTACTAAGTGAGCAAAATGATGTTTATAAACCCTACTCTGAAAAAGGTTTAGTATAAAGACATAGAATTCTCATAATTCAAAAAAAAAACCCCACAAGTTTTAAAATGCGGAAACGAGATTTCTTCAAGGAAGATACACAGATATTCAACTAATCCTATGAAAAGATGCTTGACATCTGAATTCTTAGGAAAATGCAAATAAAAACCATGACTAAAATCCCACCTCACACTTAGTAGAATGACAATAATAATATTTGTAAAAAGTTATTTGATTTTATTATGGGTGAAGTGGGCCACGCCCAGCAGTGCTCAGGGGCTGCCCCTGACACCCGGTGGTGCTCAGAGAACCATATGTGGTGCCAGAGATTCAAACCAGGGCTGCAGTCACCTGCAAAGTACCACCTCCCTCCTGGACTACCTCTCCCCTGCCAGCAAGATTTTAAAGGAAATAAACGAGAGGAATGTTGGGAATGGAACTCTTAAGACATCATGGATAGGAGTGTACAATGCTGCAGACACTATGGGAAACAGTCTGACAGTCATTCAAAAGTTAAACATAGAAATACGACAGCAGTCCCACAGAACTAAGAACAGGCGCTTGAATACGTGTCCACGCACTTTCACAGTGGCACCACTGAGAGAGCCAAGGGGAGACATGATGCAAATGTCCACCAGTGGCAGAACACATTGTGCATCACACAGAAAACATACAAAGGAATATCACCTGGCCACAAAGAGACAGTGTGCTGACGCAATACAGCAACGTGGATGGACCTTGAGAACATTAAGTAAAATGAGCCAGACCCCAGGGCTCACCTGATCACAGTCCAGGAGCATTAACGACGCAGGATAAAGAGATCCACAGAGCAGAACGCGGGCTGGCGGCGTCAGTGGTAGGAGATGGACAGGGCAGACTCGTCAACGGGTTTCCTCTGAGGTGATTCAAGTGTTTTAGAAATAGGGGGCTAGTGAGTGCATCACATTGAAAATTTACTAAATTCCACTGGATTTGTGTACTTTAAAATGGTTAAGTTTTAACCTGAACTTAACTGCAAACCACAACACCCAAAAGGAGAGAGAGAGCAAAAGGGAATGCCCTGCCATAGAGGCGGGGTCGGGTGGAGGGGACGGGGTGGGGGTGGTGGGACCATTGGTGGTGGAAAATGGGCACTGGTGGAGGGATGGGTACTTGACCATTGTATGACTGAAATGCAAACACGAAAGTCTGTAAGTCTGTAACTATACCTCATGGTGATTCACTAATAAAAAATTAAAAATTATAAAAAATGGTTAAGTTTATTATTTTGTACTGCAATTCTAATAAATATTTTTAGGTAATAGTAATTTTTTACCTGTGATAAGAGGGAGCAAACCAGATGGAAGAAAAAAAGGGATAATCCTACAGAGTTTGACTACTGAGGTCTATAAATACGCTTACAATTTTTAAAAAATAGCCCCATATTTATTTTCTTAAGTAACAGGTTTAGAAAATAACTCATCACAACATAAAAGAAACACAAGGAATATTTCTTTGGAAAGTAACATCTTCAGAGGGTGTAAGATCTTTACAGTATCTGTTTAAAAAGGAAACAGTGTAGCAAGTCTCTCATTAAAATTGACTGTGACAGTAGCAATTCGGTATTAGCCAAGCAAGTACCCTACACACCGACAACAGTGACAGGTTCTGATTACATTCCCGGCAGCGCCCTCGGAGCAGGGGGTAGGAGACACGGGCTGACCACCCAAGAATCCATCATTCCTACTGCACTCCAAGAAACCCTGGGAGCTCTGAAGAAATCAACCAAAATTACATGGCCCAGGAAAAACAAACAAAACTTCCCCATTCATCTGTCATCTATACTTTGATTCTGAGGCTTCAAAGCACTCTCAAAAAAAAAAATCCAGTTTCATCTTGCTTCAGTATATTTTGAACAGATTTTGAGTGTCAAAAAAGATTTTACTTCCATATACAATAAATACCCTAACAGTTTTCATTTCAAAGGTTGTTAGTATATGTCCTGAAATATCTCTAAATTCTGTTATATGAGTAAATGTTAAATTTCAGAATTAAAAAATTCAGATTATTTCCAGAGCTTCAGATTCCCCATCAGAATCTGCAGGATACATTCTTTTCTTTCTTTCCTTCTTTCTTTTTTTCTTTATTTTAATCAAATACAAGGGTTAAAAAGTAAGATTCTTAGTTTATTTTCTAGATAAGCCTTACCTGATTTTCTAAAGGCACACGTTTCCTGACCCTACCAATGTAAGATATTAATCTCAATTCCTGAGAACAATCAAAATCATTATTTTTAAACACTGTCGAGTTTAAACAGAGCAGTTGCTAAGAAATGTAGACAGATATCAGATTAAAGTCTATGAATACTGTGAACTAGCATCACAAATCTGATTTGATAAAGACTTATCTTTAAACAACAGAAATTAGTCAAAATGCTTCATCTTTAGGACTTTTATACACCAACAAAAAGAAAACCTATCAAGGTTAAAAGTAGCTTTAAACATGGAATTCTGATGCTAAAAGACAAGTCTAAATTTTAAAAAATAATAATTTACAAAGCACATAATTCTGTGTGTTATAAAGACACTGGTGGCTTTTCTCAGAGTTCAAAAAAATTATGTGTAAGAAGTAGAGAAGAGACGGGGGGGAAAAATCAAAAACTAGAAATGCAATGTGGGGGCAAAGTCACGCAGAATTTAGACTTGGGGCTGTGCACAGCTCTCCCGGTACCTGCCCGCCGGGCCAGGGGAGAGCAGGCATGAAGTGGAACCAGAGCCGGGGGGTGGAGCAGAAGAACGGGGCCTCTGCTGCACCCCCCACCACCATCTCCAGCGAGCCTGCAGATAAGCAAGGCCCGAGGTCCACCCAGAAAGCTGTGGTACGCCACGGAGCCCTCATCTCTCTAAATGTGCATTTACAGAAAGGCGGGAGGGGATAGGTGAGATCTAAGCAACCAGATTTTTAATATAAAGAAACTGACAAGGTAAGTGAAACCCTCCAGGTCCTTGTTTGAATCTGCTCCTGTGCCACCAGTAAGCCCAGTCCTGGGGCAGAAAGGTGCCCTCCGCTGCCCACTGACATGACAGCCCGGCAGACGCAGCACACAGCATCCGAGACAGACGCAAATAGACAGAAACACTGCAATTGCCCAGCAGGACATCTATGCATCATGCAAGCAGCGAGATCAGAGCACGGGGGCGCCCGGAAGCAGGGAAAGAGCCGCCAGGGTGCAGGTGTAACCCCTGGCGAGAAGCAGCAGCCGCGAGTCACAACTCCCGCCCCAGGATGTGCTTCCAGGTCGACAGTCAATCTCCTGAACCAGCAAATACACCCCATGGACCAATCCCGCTGTTCTCCAGCAAGACCGTGCGTAGACCTCCCCCCCCCCCAGGGAAACTTGCTTCCCTGTGAGAAAAGTGAGCTTGTGCCCTAAGCAGGACATTACGAGACTCAGATGGCAGCATGCCTGCCTTGTCCGTCCCACCGCCCTCTCTGCTTCCGCACACCCTGCTCTACACACCTCTCCCCGCCGGTGCCCACTGCCGTGGCTCAGGCCACGATGGCCTGTAGCTAATAAAAACGGCTGCACCATGCCCAGAGCGTCGCCCCACCCAACGGCACACACACTGCCGGCACCCTCCTGTGACGGGCACGAGGGGCCGGCGTCCCCACGTGGCACGGCTCTGCTGAAGCGCTCTGGGGACCTCGGCTAGTCTCCAGCTGTGGTCAAGCCTCAGCTGATCCCAGCTGGAACTACAACCGTTGGAAGAATCATCCTATTACGTGACAGGAACAAATTTGATTGCAAATATTAAATTGACACTGAACTCTCATCCACAAATATATTTCTTCTCTGTTGTATTTTCATACAGAGTCACAATTGTTGGCATCCAAGACGATGGACTGAGTTAATAAAGTCATCAACAAGCCCAGAAATCTAAAACAGTAAATAAAAGAAACAGCATCATTTGTTGGAGAAAAGTGGGAAGGGAAGGAAGAAGAAATATAAACAATGGATTGCAAGAAAAGGGTAAGTGAAAAGGTCAAGGATTCCATGATGCCTTCTGTGTATTTTAGCTGAAGGAGAAGAGACACCTCAGGGGTTCCCTTGATCTGATCAATTAATGAGTACAATAATAGCTATGATTTATTAAGCAAGACACTGTGCTAAACGCTTTACATACATTATCTCTTCTAATCCTTCCAAAAACCTTGTGAAGAGACATTAACTTTCACTTTGATGAGCAACTGAAAGAAGTTCTTCAACCAGTCCAAGGTCACACATTGACAATGGCAGGGCCAGGCCACCATCAATGCACAACGCACCGCAGCCGGTGGCTTGACGCCACGGTTCGGATGGATACACTTAAAAACCAGCAGATCTATACGTGCTTGTGCAAAGTGATCTTTAAAATACACTGTTAAGCGGGGGGCGGGGGAGGGAAGGCGAGCACGCCGAGGTCAGTCACCAAAGTCACAGCCGCTGCCTTCCTGGGCGTCCAGGTCTGGGGAAGCTACCCACAGCTGCAGGTCAAAGGGCCAATGACTTTGATGGCACTTACTTTCAGAGATTTCACGATTCTCAATGGAATGACTGTCGGGCCCACAGTGACTGCCTCGCCCACTCCATCCCTTCGAGCCCCTCCTGCCCAGGGCAGGTTCCATTTTGCAGGCTCAGTTCTTCAGGCACAACCTCGTTTGTTTTCATTGGCTACCGTGTATTTGTTACCTTTGTTTTTGTGTTCTTTAATAATATTGCCAGTTTTCCACTTGCAAGGAGTGGCCGGGTCCCTGCGTCATGCACCATTTTTCATAAGAAATGAACAGTAGCGGCCAGAGAGATGACACAGGGACAGGGTGCTGGCCTTGCACTTGGTGGACTCAGTTTCAATCCTGGGAACCACATGTCCCCAGGGCCCAGGAGACAGCCCTAAGCCAGGAGTCAGTCCTAAGCACAACTACCTGTGGCCCCGCCCCCCCTAAAAAATGTTTAAATCAATAAACCATATCAAAAGCCAAAATCCTGTAATGATAAGAGACCTCAAATCCCCTTCCTTACCCAGGTCACTTAGAAGACTTAGAAACAACAGACCCCTTTCAACAAGCATCCCGGCAGACACCAAACCACTCACCCTCGGGAAACGGGAGTGGACGGAGGTAAGGTCCAGGAGCCAGCCCCAGAGCAGCACCGCCACAGAGAAAGCTAAGCTGCACGAGGGAGAGGAGACGAAGGCCAGATGCACCCTATAGAGTGGGAAAGGTCCTACACACCCCAGTGAGTCGGGAAAGCAGAATGACAAAAACATCCAACGGACAGACATCAAGTACGTCTGTCGGACCTCAGTAAATAATAAGCCCCTATTCAGAGTCAATATATTTTCTTCACATACCTTAAGACACTTAATTTTGTAACGTGTACAACCTTATATATATAATGTGGTTCGAAACTGGTGATATTTATTAAGCCTACCACATACACCCATTTTAAAATATCTAAATTTGGCTTTGGGGGAAAAATAGCAGCTGAAAGGAGAGAAGCTAAACATCCACACTGCAGGACAGACACGCAGCAGGGGGGCCCTGAGGCTCTCCCGTGGCGCGACCAAGAGCCACACGACAGAGAGACGCCACACAGCCCCGACGCGCCAGGCCGAGTCCCGGAGAAAAGCACTCTTCGCGCGAGCGCACATGTGTGTGTGTGTGTGTGTGTGTGTGTGTGTGTGTGTGTGTGTGTGTGGTTTCCTGCTGAGCCACACTGCCAGCCCCAGGTGGTACAGGGACTGGCACCTGTCCGTGACCCCAATCACTGCCGGCCTTATACAGCAGAGCACTCACACGGGACACCCAGATCACAGACTGTAAGGAAACTTGTGAACGCGAAACTTACACCATTAAAGTTAAAAAAGCATTCCTAATTTTCATTTACAACCACACGCTTCAAAGTTGTTCTACAGAATACCATAAAAAACTTGAATTCATTGAATTCACTCAATATCAGCTGCTAGTGGGAAAATTTGACACCAGAATCATAAAACAATGATTAAACAGCACTGACCAGAAATCAATGGTACAAATGTGTTTATCAATCCATCTTTCAAAGGAATGTTTGTTCTCACAATGAGCCTGCCATTCAAAATATGGCATGCATTTTTTTTTTCAAATAGATGAGCAAAGTAAAGCCCCAAACCATCATTTATATCCGTCAAACAGAAAACACACCACAAATGAAATTTTGGTATAAACTGCTCAACTACTTTAATATAATGTTCCTGCTAACATCTACCAATACCACATCATGGTAACTGATGACTGCTTTGACAGTTTATAAAAATTATAAATGCTTATTATTTGGAATAAAATATTCAGAAAAATACAAAGTGATTCCCATAAAAAGACAAGCACTTTAAGCAGACTGGTATATTCTTTTTAACATATTCACTGCATATATTATGAAACAATAATTTTTTATCCATTTTTTATGTAGTGTTACATCCTTTTTTTTTAATTTAGTATATACTTTTTGGGGGAAAGGTTTTTTATTTCTTTTTTCAAATGCAATCTAAGCCCAATTTGGAAAAAGAAGTCAGTAAAAGAAACCCCACCTTGCCACCTGCAGTAAATACCTTGTGGCACGCCCTTTCGGAGCACTGTCCACTGAGAGATGCATGAATAACCTTCCCATCCCAGAGAAGGGGCAGAACAGGGTCAAAAGCAGGGACCCTGGAGACTGCCAGCGCTGCATACATTCAAGCCCAGTCCCACCACGTCAGCGGGCCAACCTCACGCCTATGAACCTCAATGTCCCTCTATGTAACAATTGTAACAAGAACATGAGACACTACATAGACTGCAATAGCATAGTCCACCCCCCAGCCCCCGCCCGTGAGAGGCCTCAATGAAGCACAGGGCTGGCCAGAATCTCCTCCTTCAGTTAACAGATTCTGAACATCCAGCCGTGTCCTCTTAAACATCCTCAACATGACACAATGGTCTCCTCATGTTCTACATCATCCACTATGAAAGAAGTCAGACAACCAGCAGGGTCACTGGTGATATGTGAATGGGACAGAGGACTCCAACAGCCTCACCTGCTCCCCACAGCAGTGATGTCTAAGGCAGCAGCAGGGGGACGGCAGGCCTGCCAGGGTTTCCTCCCGCCCATCGCAAAGGGACAGGCCAAATAAAGTTTGGCTGATATTTTTAAAGTACTTGTATTGCCAATAGTATCTACCAATAAATTGGTTGTACTTACCAAGAATGAATAACTTCTGAGGAAACGACAAGTTGCTGTTATTGTTGCTGTGGGGGGTGTCGGGGGACACTGGGGAGTCACTTCCCACGTGCCCAGGGGACCTGCAGTGCTGAGTTCCAGCCCCAGCCGCCCAATGGACAGGCTGCACTCAGCCCTCTAAGGTATCGCTCCAACCCCCAGATGGTGGTTTTTAAAAAATATCCTCTTAGCCTGCATTGGCAGCTAACAAAATACTAAGTGTTCATCTACACAGAAGCACACCACTGCTGTATCTCATTCTTTTGATTCCACAGCAAACAACAGAGCTGGAGGGCCCTGACCTCTTCCTAGCATTAATACTCCATGATACACGCATAAGCCTCCAAGTTCACGCACCGTCAGAGGAATACCAGTCAGGCAGAAACCGCAAATTCCTCCATGATCACCTGCCATTAACTCTCATCCACTGAATTTCTTCATATCTTCACATGTTCCTCCAGGTGTGCTCTCCTGCGAGTGCTAAAAAGTTCACTTTTGTGCATGCAATCCACTGAGAGCTCTCCAATACCTGAGATCCAAGTTCTGTTTTTCCACGCTGAGATGCCAACTCAGGACATCAAGGAATGTGTCCGCTCCACTGAATGTCGCAAGGAAAGCTCTTCTTCCCACTGAGAGTCTGGTCACTTCTGAGGCACAGAGTTCCTCACTTCAGCCTCAGCTTTTTCCACACAAATCCTTCATCTTTGTGTTCCCAGAGTGTGAATCTGAATTTGCAGGTGCCAACGTGACCTGGTACTTGCAGCCCTGATAAGATCCTGTTTAGCTTGATCTCCCATTCTGAATTCTCCAGGCAGCTTGAAAGCCCTTCAGGATCGATGGCAGGTAGCGTTCTGCCTGTTGATACACGTATCTCAGTCAACAAGCGCACGGCGGACTGCACTGTATCCTTCATTGTATCTCAACCCCTTCTGTGGTGCCGTCTCACCCTAAGCCAGCCCTGATGCCACATCCCTCCAGTGGCACTGTGGACGCTCTGTGGGAACGGCTCTGCCCCCTCTCTCACAGCATGAGGTAAGTACGAAAGGACATCGAGGCACCGTCACTGCCTAACACTTAGCACTTTACTCTTCGCTTTTCACTCCTTCTGGTTTCTTTTTTAAAGGATCTCAGGGATGAAACCCAGGAATGGGCTCAGACACGTGAGGCAAGTACCCCACGATAGAGCGACAGCCCTTCATACCTCCCCACCTGCAGCTGCATCCTTCTTTAAGGACATCTTCTAACAGCTCCTTCCATAAAAGTCTACCAACGATCAACTTTGTCTTTACCCGTGGGCCTTATTTCACTCTTGAAAATCACTTTATATGGGTGTAGAATTCTGGACTGGTGGGTGTTTTTCACTCAAGCACTTTGAAGATACAGTTCAATCATCTGCTACAAATGAAATGCGTTCTACACCCGGGCTTTCCTCGGGCTGTATTTGTCTTGTTTTCTAGTCTTGCACTTAGGGTGTCTTTAGGTGTGAATCTACTTTCATTTTTCCTGCGTGGGGCTCACTGTGCTTTCTGTATCTAGGAACTCTGACTCGCACTGTTGATGAAAAGCTCTCTTCTGAGAGTGCCTCTCTGCTCTTCCAGCTCCTCTGTCTGGAAACTTAAGGAAGGTAACACACAACTCACTCTCCATCTTTGTAATCCCTCACTATCTATGTCAGCTTTCCCAGATCTCCTTAAAGATCAGCAGTTTTCTCCGCACTTGTGTCCATTCAAGGCTACTTTTATTTAACGACTCTCATTTTCACTTCTGCAAATTCTAGTCATTCTGTTCCTAATCTCTGATGCTCCCTGACCGTCTTACTCCTCTGGTGTCTCGAAGCAGCCACTTCAGCCCTCGGTCTGAGAGTACCAGTCCTAAACCGCACTTGCCGCTGCCTTTCCTTGGCTGCCACTGTGGCTGGCAAATGTTTGCTGCAAGTTCCCTTCAGCATGGGCTGTTCTCCAAGTGCCAAGAGTTCCGCTCACTCCACAGCACTGTCGCTCAGCCTTTTCCAGCCATGGCCCCCTGCAACCTTGATTCCTTCCCGTGTCCCTTCTGCTCCCCACCTCAGTCCTACCAGTTGGGTCCCTCATCTCGTACTGCTGCCCCCGCATTCACAGTTTTCATCTGTGCTCCCCCTGAATTATCCCAGGGCTGCAGAGGGCCACATGGCCCTTTCCTGAGGAGGGTCCACACTCACTTTTGAGGGCACCTCTGATTTCTATAGATCTGGGCTAGGTTTTAGTGTTCATTTCTCAACCTGAGAGTTCACTGCACTGTAAGAAATGTTGAATTTTAATGCTTCTCTAATGTCAGGTACATCTTTGGGGTTTAAATGCTTCTTTTATTCCTGATTATGCAGTCAAACCTCAAAGAGCAAGTTTCTCTGTACTTCCTAGAGCTAGTGGCAAAGGTTTTTCTGTCCTACTGTCACAGATTGGGGGTACGGTGCCGCCAGCAGGTCAACCTGTACCTGTGGGGTGAGTTCATCAGCAGCCTGATGGTGCCTTCAGACTTCCAGATACCCCAAAACTGCTACTGTGTCTTTGACCAGACCCCAACAACTTGGGGCCAAGTTTACCAAATTAAACGGCCAAAAGTTAGGTCTGTGGGAGACACACCCACAAACCACCTCCGGCTCAGCTATATAAGCTCAAAGCCTCCACCACTCTCGGAGAGCCTGGCAAGCTACCAAGGATGTCCCGCCCATATGGCAGAGCCTGGCAACCAACCCGTGACGTACTCGATTTGCCAAAAGCACATATTTGATTTGCCAAAAACAGTAACAACAATGTGCTCTTCATGTTCCTGGAGTGAGCAGGTACCATTGGGCTACACCAGCACACAACAGGGACGAATGGACACATTACTGGTGCCCGCCCGAGCAATCGATGAGCAATGGGATGACAGTGATACAGTGATACTGTCACAGATGGAAGCTCAAGAAGATTTTATGCAAGAGAACCCCTCAATTCCTCCTCCCTCGTGTAGACCTGAGTCTCTGTCTCTTCATCAAGCCACGAGGGCCAAAATCTCAGGGCCTGTATCCAAAGCTGAAACCACAGCCCCTGAGCTCCTGGCTGCACCCCGGCTTTGCTATCTTTCCACTTCTGGCACCGGGGATTTCCCAGTCAGGACTGCTTTTGTTTGTTCTTGTTATATTTTGTCCACAGTTTGTATTTGCAGTAGACTGGGGATTCAAGTCCTCTATATCAGCCTCTGGCAAGGTTGCCAGAAGCTTCCAATAGTCATAAAATATGGAACTGAAATAATCACTTCAGAGAATTGTGATGATTACTTACTAGTTTACCAGATGACAACAGCCCACTTTTTTTTTTCAGCTACAAGAACAGCTTTCAAATTAAGATAATTTTTGTCAGTAGTCACTTTAAATGCCTTGATCTCTTCCTTTCTTGAGAATTTCAGTGGAAAAAGAACATGTCTATGAACTTCAGTTTCTCACCACCAACTGATTCTAGGATAATCTTCTACCCATTAAAACTCTAGTAAGCTCATACTCAAGAAGCTCCCCACCTAGGAAAGGTATTTCTCTCTCTCACCTCTCCCTTTCCGGGGATGAAGGGCATGAGGACCGCCATATTATGACGACCACAGATGGGGTTTACAAGCTTGCAATAATCCAATATCCGGAAGAAATCTCCCTGGACTTAGTTGTTAAAGTACAGACATCCAAAACCACGTGACCTCATTTCTCTTCACAACAGGTCTGACTCTAGTGGGGTACTCCTAACAATATTGGTGAGGTTTGTGTTGAAATATTGAATGCAACCAAAGTAAATAGAAAGTAAAGTGAAATTCATCAGTTACAAGATGGGGGGGGTACGGGGGTGGGCGGGATGGGAGGTGTACTGTGTTGTTGTTTTTTTTTGGTGGTGGGATATGGGCACTGGTGAAGGGATGGTTGTTTCAGCATTGTATGACTAAGACTTAAGCCTGAAAGCATTGTAATTTTCCACATGGTGATTCAATAAAATAAAATTATTATAAAAAATGAAAAAGAAGCTCCCCACCTAATCAGCAAACCCGCAGAGTTTTGCTTGGTCCTGTCTGACGCTCCTGCCCTGGCTCTCCTGCTCGCTCCAACCTTCCACCCCAGCATGACCAGTCAGAATTCACATTCATGATCACAGCCATTCTCTAATTCCTTCACACCATTCAAAGCTCTCCCTTCTTCCATTCATCCAGAAAATTGCAAAATTATTCTTAACAATTCCCTCACACAGACTCTTCACTCTCCCCGCATTCCTTAGTGGCTCCTTAAAACCTAGAACTATGAACTAGCCCAGGAGAGAGTGCCTCACTGAGGCAGACGCCCCCCACCCCAGCCAGGGAAGGGAAGGGACAGCACCACAGCCCTCACTCGTCAGATGCATGCTCTGTATCTGGCCAGGTGGATTGTTACAGGAGCGAGGTTTATTAGACTTAACTCAGGGTTAGCATCAATGATAGTTCAGGAAGATTAAGCAGTCGACCCAAGGAAGCGCAGCTAATGTGGATGCATCCATTTTATGTCATGTTCATCCTCTGAAACAGTATGCTATAGTATCTCCAATAATAATTGATCCAGAAGCCCAGGTCAGTCCCATGATTTTGAGACTCGTAGATCAAACACCTTACAAGCTGTTGAGAGGCTGCCCGCGTACCTCACATTAATATACTGAAAGCCAGAACCACCACCACTCTGCCCGATCTGGGGTGCAGTAACTCATGAGTGACTCTCCCAGCCTTCATGCAAACCAGACACAGAATGCTCACTACACGTCCTGCCTATTGCCCCATCCTGTCCACTTTCTCTGCCAAAGTTTCCCTCTGCTCCAACGTCCTCTCTTTTTTTTTTAGTACCAATAAGTTTTTATTTATTCATTGTATTTTCCCAGGGTACAGAAAGGGAATGGGAAAAGGATCAGCATGTATGTAGCAAAATGATTGCAAAAGGGAAAGGAAGTAAACCCATACCGCAAAATCAACCATCAAATAAACATTTCCCAAGGATGGGGTCACCAAAGCCCATGGGCTCCCATCTCAGCCCATGGGATGAGGGAAGGGGATCAGGTACATGCTTCCCTACTCTCCTGCCCTCCCTCCCCAGAAATTCAAGATTTCACACAAAGCTTTGGTTTCTAGCAGTAAACATGGAGTTACATTCGTCCGTCTCCTATTAAACAATCTTGTGGCCACTTTGACCTAAGTTTCTTGCACCTGCACAAAAGTTCCTGAGTGACTTGGATATACATTCATCTTCCCTTTCCTTGGTTTCCTGATCCCACTTTACATGGAAGGCCCCCTCATTGCTTCTCTACCCTAATATTCAAAACTAAAGTAACACAGCAGCGCATGTTTGGCATAAAAGATAGCAAGTGATAGTCCTCTCTTCAAAGACTGGGTGCAAGGAATAGAGTGTTCTGAACTTCTAAAGGACTTTTGTAAAAAATCACTTTAAGACTTGTGGGGATATACCACAAAATTGCAAGGTTGTGTGGATTGGTGGGGGGAGGGGCTAGAGGGGAATGGAGGAAGTGGGGGTAGAAGGGGGAATCAAGGAGGTGGTAAGAAAATTCAGGAAATGGTAGACGTTTGAGGAACAGAAGACCTGATTCAAAATAGGAAATAAGGGCAGGTAAACACAAGAGAAAGGGTGGTTCAAGACAACGCCCTCTCTTGAACCTAGCCTAAGTTACACCACTTTCTCTCTAACTGCTGTTAAAGCTTATCTCCCAGTTTGGTTTCTCCCAAACCATTCTTCATTTTACACACAAAATGATGCCTTTGTTTCTATAACATAATGCTTTTGACATCCAAATATGATCCTTTCACAAAGTCTGAACTCAAGATCCAAGCTTTTCACTCTAGTTCTGGGTCTGAAGCAGTAGGAAGGCAAAGACTGAGAAAGACTCAGTCACTGAGAAAAAGCCAATTTTCAGAGAAGGTCAAGAAAGACACCAACATAGCAACAGAGGTGTGACAAACAGGACAGGACCTGAGAGGTTGGAACTTGGCTCAGGTTCAAGGTCTTCTCGCTATGCAGTGATACCCTTGGATGCCACCAGTAAAATCCCTTTCTTCTTAAGTAGTTTAGCTGAGTTTCTAGGTTGAAGTCAAGAGTCTTAAGGAAGAAAAAAAATATTTCAGAAGAGTTTAGAAGATAATTTAAAAGTGGGAGCACGCCACAGGAAAAAAAATAAAGTTCTAAAGGAAAAAATACCTTTGGCCAGAAAATATATCAATATGTCAATGTTTGTAAACTCATGTATCTCCTCCTTTTAAAAGTACTACAAAAATGCTGCAGGGTTTGGTACATATTTTATTTTATGTTCTGCAAATCACAGCTCACTGTAGAGCTGTATAAATACTGAATGAAAGAATTATAAGTTAAAAGCATGACCATAAAATAGTTAAAGTGGAATCCTTGGAAAGTTAACCCCCCTGGGAACAGTTTATACATGCAGTCATGTAAATACAATGGTTTTTTCTAGCAACATTTGACCACTGTTCCATTTCATGGCTCTGACTGGCATTGTTAAGTATTATAAAATCACCTTGCTCATAGTCAAGAATTTTACATATTACATAAATATACTGAAAAGTGGCGTGCCATAAAAAGGAAACTATGGGTAGGTGACAGATCGTCTATAGAAACAACTTTTCTGTTGCCACCTGGAGGTTCGTGTATTAAACGGTGACAGCCGTATGGAAGGGCTTGGGCCACAAACATCAAAATCTCCTATTTGCTTTGCATCACCTCTAACAAACCTAGGGAGACGGCAAAAAAGTCTCCTTTCATGAGAAGCCACAGACACCCAAGATAGGTGAATATTTCCCCGCGGCGACCCTCAGCTCAGGCTAGGTCTCACCCATGAGAAACCAGCCCTGCGCCCTCCCACACCACAAACCTGAAGCAGAATCCCACGACCGTGCTCTTAGACACAGCCCTTGGGCTGCTGAAACTCCCGCCACCAATTATTCTCAACAGAGACCAAGAGTGGCATTCCCCAAGTGGACATACTCTGCTGAGTCGAAATAGTCATTATTTGGTTACTTCCCTCTTTTTCATGTCAAGATGATCTCTGTAAATTCAAGCTTGCATATTTGAGAGCGCCCCAGCCTCTGACAGAGCATCTCAAGCAGAGTGCACAGCACAGCTCTGGGGAAGAGCAACCGAAGCAGTGCACAAAGGCTGGTTATATCCGTGTGGTAGCACGGGCCGGAGCCGGGTCTCCAAAGCCCACTTTACCAAACAACGACCTTGCCAATCACACAGACACAGCAACCCCCAAATATCACAGAAACAGCATTCTCTCCCATGTTCAACAAGCTATCTCCAAAGATCATTAAATTAATAGTCACTTGACTGACATCTGTTATCAAGAGATTGGATAATTTCATTGATAGCTGTTATCTTCACCAGACTTTTTCTAGCAACAGAGTGCCAGCTAAGCCTGTCAAAGAAAAAAAATAATTCTTGTGTTAATTTTAAGGGCCTTTTGATTTATGAAAAGTCCCTGATGAAAGCAATTAACACTGAGTCGAACACAAAAACAGCAACACCATCTACTTGTCTCCTTAATTACTGATGTCACTGTCCAGCAATGAACATTCTCATATTCATCACGATTTCATATCTTTTTAAATTTCTCATTGCATTAATTACCTCCAGTGGATTTCAATTAGTCTTACCCTTTCCTTCTCAAGCCCTTTAAATAAATAAGCATCTCACATTTTAAGGAAATTTATTGCTCCAAACTTTAGACTTGCACAGATAGATTATGGAACTAATTCATTTTACAGAAGCTAAAATTTTGAGCATGAACCACTTTCAGGTTCAAGTAAATACATCAGGGTTGCCGGCAACTCCTGAGGAGAAACCGAACACTCTGCTTCCACCATCCCTGGAGCCGCAGTCTGTGAACGCCCAGGAAGAGTGAAGACAGATGGGACTGTTGCGTCCCCACACAGGAGTCGTGCGCAGAGATGGTGAAGAGCAGAAGGGTGTGACGACGTACAGAGAATCGGAGCAAATCATTTCTGAAGACTAGTCTGACAGATTTTTCGTGAGGAAACAGACGGAGAAGCTCACAGACTTAACACGGCAAGTCCATCGCACAATGACACACAAGCCAGGCTTGCTGATACTCACCTCGAGGGGTTTCCAGTCACCACATCCACATGTCTAGGGAAGTCTGGTAAACGTACTCTTCCTCAAATGTGGTGTGGTACTCTTGGGATATTAGTGGCATAAAGTACAGGATGCTGTATGGCCGCATTTGCGGCCACGCAGTCCAAGAATAGATTCCCTCACGGGTGAGGCTTGTCCGAGCATGTGGAGAGCGGCTGTAAGCGTGTTGGTGGTTGAGTTCTGGAGGGTTTCGATTGCCAGGGCTGGCTCCACTGGGGCGGGGAGGGGAACTCACCCGCCTTCTGGGGTTTAAAGTAGAACACAACCAATCTTGGGGGCAATATATTTACACACACACAAAGATATATACAGATATATACATAAGCACACGAGGCTCAACCTTTAACAATACATTATTAATCTCTTAGAAAAGGGCTTAATGGCTCCTGGGTGAAACAACAATCTTCACACACTTTCCTCTAAGATACCTTTTTTGGATCATTTTTAGTGGACAATTCATAAGAAGCAATACAAAATAAATTATTTCGGTTCTGCTTTGGGGGCAGGGTTTGAGGTTCAGAATGGAAACATCCAAAATATGGTGGTGGGAGGGTGTAATGGTGATGGGATTGGTGTTCAAATATTGAATGTTATCAAATATTGTGAACAACTTTATAAAAATAAAATTAAAAATAAATATTCTTCCTCATCTCAGAACAGTGGTGAATGGTACCAGGCTATGGAAACCCATTTGGATTAAAGATCTTGATATCACACCTGAATCCATAAGGTACACAGAGGAAAACATAGGCAGAACTCTATGACATTGAAGCAAAAGGCATCTTTAAGGATGATGACCAAGCAAGTAAATCAAAAATAAACAAATGGAGCTACATTAAACTAAGAAACTTCTGCACCTCAAAAGAAATGATACCAGAATACAAGGACAGCCCACAGACCTGGAGGAATTATTTGCCCACCATTCATCCAATAAAGTGTTAATAGTCAAAATGTTTATAAAGCACTTCACCATCACTGTCATCCCGTTGCTCATCAATTTGTTTGATCAGGCACCAGTAAGTCTCTCATTGAGAGACTTATTGATACTAGTTTTGACATATCCAATACACATGGGTAGCTTGCCAGGCTCTGGCATGTGGCCTCAATACTCTCAGTAGCTTGCCGGGCTCTCCAAGAGGGGCGGAGGAATCGAACACGGGTTGGCCACGTGAAAGACGAAAGCCCAACCACTGTGCTATCGCTCCAGCCCAAAGCACTTCACAAGAAAATAAAATCCCAACCCATTTAAAAAAAAAAGGGAAAAAGAGATGAAAATAATCCTCCTCAAAGAAGAAATGCAAATGGTCAAAAGGCATATAAAAATGCTCTGTATAATTAATCATCAGGGAAAAGCAATCTGAGGGAACAAAATAATACGAGATATCACTTCACACCAGAGACTGGCACAGACTAAAAACAACAACCAGTTCTGGAGATGATGAGGGGGAAGAGAAGGCCTACTGGAAGACAACAGAAACCAGGAATTGAGCTTCCAGACAACCCACCGTTGCTCTCCTAGGACTATCCACGAGGACCTAACAGCTCAGCGTGGAAGAGCCGTCGGCACCACGTTCACAGCAGCACTAGTCACAACTGCCAACTGGAAACAACCTAAGCCTTCAGAAACAGATGAGCGGATTCAGGAGCTGTGGTACAGACACACAATGTACTACTCAGCCCGACGACAAGACGCAGTTTCCAGTTCTATGGATCTGGAGAGCATCATACGGAGTGAATCCGTCAGAGGAAGAGGAACAGACTCCAAATAATCTCTCTCCTACTCGGGACAAAAGAGACCTCTCACAGAGACGAGGAGCAGGAGAACTGGTCTCCAGGAGGAACCAGCCAGGGAGTGGAGAGTGGTGGCAGAGGGAGAGTCAGGGAAGGGACACTCGGACCATGGGCGAGGGGACAGTGCCCACCGCAGAGGCAGCTGGGGGACAGGAGGGAAACTGCAGACACTGGAGGAGTCAACACTGGTGAAGAGATGTGTTGGAACATTGTATACCTCACATGTAAAAATAAATTACTTTGCAACTCTGTAATTCATAGTGATTTAATTTTTCTTAATATAAATATAGGGTGAACCAGGAATTTCGGTTATGATCTTACTCCAGAAATGTCCGTTATGATCTAGTCACAACCCAATTTATTTTCCTATTTCATTCCATTCTCTAGACCAGGGCTTCTTGGATTTTTTTAACCCCTTTTCACGCAAGAAATGTTTATGGGACCCTGGTTACATATGTATATAACACAGGCCTACAAATCAAACATTTGCTTGATATCATGATCACGAAATCCCGTTGATCATCGAGTGGCTCGAGTGGTCTCAGTAACCTCTACATTTGTCCTATCCCTGAGATCTTAGAAGCCTCTCTCTTCTCAGCCTTCCCAACGATGCCGCATTAGAGGCTCCTTCAGGGTCAGGGGAATGAGATTCAGCTGGTTACTGGGTTTGGCATATAGATACACCATGGGATGCTGGCAAGGCTGTCCCATGTGGGCAGGAAGCTCTCAGTAACTTGTGAGTTTCTCCCAGAGGGAAAAGTAGGTTATAAGATATCACGTGGCCGCCAAGCGGCCGCACGCTTCTGGGAGCTTGTTTTTAAGTCTCTGGATGTTGGCCGTTGATGGGATTACACACACCTGGGTTCCTCTGCCGGTACCTTCATGCATGAGGCCTGTCTGAACATGTGGAGAGGGGCCTTGAGCATGGCTGTGACTAGGTTCCGGTGGTCTTCAGCCGCCGGGAGCTCTGCTCAGGGCAGGGAGGGAAGCCGGAGCCTATCGCCTCTGAAGAGCCCCGGGGAAGACAGACAGGTGTGCGGGCAACAGACTCTCTGCCTTTGCTTGATATAGCATAAAGAAATTTATTTTGTTTTGTTTTTGGGGGGTCGACACCCAGTGATGCTCAGGGGTTACTCCTGGTTCTGCACACAGGAATTACTCCTGGAGGTGCTCAGGGGACCATATGGGATACTGGGGATCAAACCAGGGTCAGCCGAGTGCGAGGAAAATGCCCTACCCGCTGTACTCTTTCCATCCCAAAAGAAATTTATTTTCAAACAAAGTGATAGCACAGCCTTTCACACGGCCGACCCATGTTCGATTCCTCCCCCGCTCTCGGAGAGCCTGGCAAACTACCAAGAGTATCGCGCCCACACGGCAGAGCCTGGCAAGCTACCCGTGGCGTATTGGATATGACAAAAACAGTAACAATAAGTCTCTCAATGAGAGATGTTACTGGTGCCCGCTTGAACAAATCGATGAGCAACGGGATGACAGTGACAGTGATAAGTTTATGGTATTGGGAACCCAGTTTAAGGAGCTAGGTACTAGATCAGTGCTTCCCAAAGTGGGTGATTCCGACCACCGGGGGGAGAGGGGCAGTAGAATGATGAGGGGCTATGAAGGCCTCAGGTGTAAGTCAGAGGTGCTTCATCTGCTCACTTATAGAAAGTAGATTTCCATGAGGGTGTCATAATTTTTTCTTCTGGAAAGGTGACAAGTGTACAAACCTCTGCTCTAGACTTAACCTCAGCATTATTGGTCTCCAATCCTAGGATATCTGAAGGAAGACCCAAGCCTGTGTCTCACAGCAAAAACAACACAAAGATCTTAAGATAGAAATAATACCATGGTAATAGTGGGCAGAATGAACTGCCACATCTTATCTGGTACCCCTCATTATCTGCTTAACTTCCATTTTCTTCTGCCCCAATATCTGAGGACACAGGAAATTTCCTAACTAGCCATAATCCCAGTACATATAAAAATTCCATGTTCAGTCAGAATGCCTCCTCAAACAAGCACACACATAAAACATCGGAGCCCAACACAGCTCTTCCTTTTCTCTCAAGGAGCTACAATGCACACTTGAAGACAGGCGTTCCTACATGCTCCTTAAAGGAATGGTCCTATGTGTGATCAACCTGCCACAGACCCCCACAACTCACTTGCATTTGGAATGGGAGAGTTATATTATAGAAACACCTTTGGAGGAAATAAAAAACACCAAAATGGCAAGTTCTTTCAACACAGGAGAGGGGTGGGTGACCCGAACAAACCCGCCCATTGCTCTCCACTGCCAAACTGATTAAATGGATTAAAGTAACTGCTTGTTTCCCATCGCTCCACATGTACGAGAACCTGACACTTGAGACACACCTCGGTGCCGCACTCAGAAGCACCAGCCAGCACCTGCCCCGGGAACCTACCAGACCACCCCCCATCCCCAAGAGGCCCAAGGAGCCTCACAGCCCAGGGCTACACTCTGCTGCCACCACTCCTCGCCCTGGAGTTGGGGGCGAGAATTCACATCCCAGGGGCCCGCCTACTCCCAGGTAAATGAGTATAAAAACACTACCAACCTCTCAGGGGGTGCGTGACGAGAAAAGGAGCCCCCCTATAAGGCACTTGGCACAGAACACGGGCACAATAAAGGTTAGCTGCAGGTGGCATACACAAGACTCACAGAGGGTGCTAATTGCTTGTCATTGGCTTTACAAGACAGCGACCACGCAAGTGGCTAGTTGCCATCTGTCGGGCATGGCGTGGCCTAATAAAGTGTTCTCGGTCTCTGAGCACTCACGAGGAGGAATGTTCACTGTGAAGACGCTTCAGAGAAGCAGGAAGTCCAGATCGCACTTTCCAGCTAAAGTTGAAAGGACAACACCAGGAGGGGAGCTGAGGCGAAGAGGAGGAGGAAGCAAAGTGTTCCTGGCTGACAGGAAGCTGGGCCTCCAGAGCCTGGACTCAGGCACCCTGAGTTCTCCGCTAAGCAGCAGCAGAGAGGCAGGCTCGCAGACCTGGTCCAGAGCTGGGAGTGCTGTGGGAACACAGGTCTAGGCCATGGGAATCGGGTGGAGGAGGACCAGGTCGGAGGAGATTATCACATTGGTCAACACGTGAGTTAAAGTCTCAAAGATCTAAGAATCGCCTGCAGTGCCTCCTCAACCGCACGAACCCAGCCCCCGGGGCCGGACAGCGGCCCAGATCACCTTTAGCTCTCACGCCCGACCGGAACAAAGCAGTCGCCCAGCAGTGCAACGCGAGGATAAACAAAACAAGTAAACCCATGTTTGGGCAAAACCACTAAGTGCAGATCATGACCACAGAATAGGTTTAGTGAAAATAGGTTCCAAGCACAGCCAAGATTTCTGGAATTTAGGGGGGGGGCCCTACAAAACAATAAGCCCAGTGACAACTAAGTCATGTGATCTCACTGAAAGTGGTTAGAAGAGAGCTGCTCAGAGCTGAGAGAACCTCCTGGGGACTCTCTTAACCTCTTGGTGCCCAGGTGAAACTCGGGTCAATGAAAACAGAACCTAGTGCCAAGCTGGAGTCTCTACTGGTTCATGCTCCCTAGTGACTGCTGTGCACAGCTGGTGTCACGAAACACCAGGCTGAGAGGGGACAGAGAATCAGGGGACTAGAAGGAAGAAAAACATACCTGTAAGTTAATGGTTCTCAAAGCTCTGGTGTGCGTACAAGCATGTGTGCGTGCATGTGTGTGTGGGGTGTGTGTGTGTGTGTGTGTGTGTGTGTGTGTAAGAGAGAGTGGGGGGAGGGGGGGGAGAGAGAGAGAGAGAGAGAGAGAGAGAGAGAGAGAGAAAAAAACCCCTAGAAAGCAAGTTAAGACTCTGTGGACAAAAGAGATTGGCAGGGGGAGGGTTGTTGTGACCCGGCCTTACCCCCTGAAGCCCTGGGTTTGATTAACACTGCCTTCCCCAACCCACCCCACCCCCCAAAAAATTACCAGGGAGTCTGGCCTCTGCAGGGTCACTAACCCCAAGGTGACTGATTCACACACTCGAGTACCATGGGTCTGGGCTGGTGGAATCACCTGGGCGAGCAGGAGGGATTCCAGGACAGCACCATCTGTCTGGCCTCACGCACGTTGCTGGGAATAGAAGACAGACTCGGGGTATATGAACGGTTCTCCGGGCAATTCTAATCTGAAAGGAAGTTGGAGCAGCTGTGAGTCTGGGGTACCGGAAATAACTCCAAGGGAGAACCATGCCCACCCAGGCCACCAGCACAGCGGGGGCGACCTGCGCGGGTCAGAGCACAGAGATGCCACAGGCCTTGCAGAACTCAAGCCCCCCGCTCCGGGGGAGCCTCGGAAAGTCACCATCGGTTCAACACACACGGATAAGCAGCGTCCAGGGCGCCAAGGCCATTAGCATGTGGAAAGCAGCAGCTCCTGGACCCATCGGTGCGCGCTGGGAATCGCTGTGCCGCGCCCAGGTCGCAGGATCCAAGTCCTGACGGGTCAGCGCTGCGCTCCAGGACCGCGCAGAGGCCACAGGCCACGCAAGGGCGCCGCGAGGGGTGTGGCCGTCGCAGCCTTGGAAGGTTCCAGAAGTCGGCGCCCCTCTGCCCGCTCCGCAGCAGCGCGGGGACCGTCACTTCCAAGACGCGCGCGCTTGTCACACGCTGACACCCGCTGTCTGCGTCCCCAGCGGACGCGGAGGTGATGGATAAACCACAGCTCGCGGGGCGCGGCGCTGACCCGCAGTGACGGCGCTGCCGGCGCGCTCGGAGCCTCGGGGACCCGCGCACGCCCGTTCCCGGGGCCGCCACGCTCCTCCTGGGGAACAAAGTTTGCGGCGCCCCGCTTCTCCCCGGGAGGCGCCCGGTCGCGCTGCCGTCGGGTCCGGGGTCCCGCTCTGGAGAAGGACCCCCGAGCCCGGCCTCGCGACTTCCGGACGCCGGCCCGACGGGGCGCCCAGCGCAGACCCAAGCGCAGAGACCCGGGGACGCAGAGACTCTGGCGCAGAGACCGGGGGCGCAGAGATCCGGGGGCGCAGGGACCTGGGGACTCGGAGACCCGGGGCGCAGAGACCGGGGGGAGCAGAGACCCGGGGGCGCAGAGACCCGGGACGCAGAGACGGGGGACGCAGAGACACGGGGATGCAGAGACACCGAGGCGCAGAGACCCGGGGCGCATACACCCGGGGACGCAGAGACCCGGGGACTCAGAGACCCAGGGACGCAGAGACACAGGGCGCAGAGACACAGGGCGCAGAGACAGACAACGGGGACGCAGAGATACGGGGACGCAGAGACCCACGGGCACAGAGACACGGGCGCAGAGACCCAGGACGCAGAGACCCGGGGGCGCAAAGACACAGGGCCCAGAGACACAGGGCGCAGAGACACAGGGCGCAGAGACAGACACGGGGGCGCAGAGACACCGAGGCGCAGAGACACGGCGGCACAGAGACCCGGGGTACAAGAAACGGGGGCGCAGAGACAGAACAAGGGGGCGAAGAGACAGGGGCGCAGAGACAGACACGGGGACGCAGAGAAAGGGGGACGCTAAGACCCGGGGCGCAGAGACAGACACGGGGGCGCAGAGACAGACACGGGGGCGCAGAGACAGAGGGACGCTGAGACACCGAGGCGCAGAGGCACCAGGACGCAAAGACACCGAGACTCAGGGACCCGCGCGCGCCGCGGCCCCCCGCCCTCCGCGGGCCGAGCCCCCCGGCCCCCCGGGCCCCGCGCGGCGCCAACTTTGCGGCGCTTCCTACCTTGCGCCAGCGCCCGGAGCAGGTGCAGCTGCAGCGCCAGCAGCGCCCACCAGCCCGCGCCCAACTTCGCGGCCGGGGCTCCCCTCGGCCGCCGCCCGCGCCAGCACTGGCCCGCCGCGCCGCTGCCCCGGCCCATGCCGAGGGGCCGCCGCCGCCGCGCCCGGAGAAGTTGCCGCGGGAGCCCGCGCCGGCCGTGCCCGCGGCCGCCGCCCTCGGGCCGCACCGCCCGGGCCGCGCCGCCGCGTCCGCCGGGCGCCGAGAGCCGCCGCCGCCGCCCGCGCCGGGGAAAGTGCGCCCGCCCGCCCGCGCCGCCGCCGCCCATTCACCGCCCGCCGCGCCCCGCCCCGCGCCGCCTCCCGCCGCCCATTGGCCACCGCCCTCCCGGCCCCGCCCTCTTGCCCCGCCCCTGAGCCCGCCACCCGCCGCCCATTGGCCGCCGGCCGACCGGCCCCGACCCCGCTCCCCGGCTCGCAGCGCCCGCCCGCCTGGAATTTCGCGCCCGGTCCGGTCCGGCCGCCCGCGCCTCCTGCGCCCCCTGGAGCCCCGCGGCCGCCACTGCAACGGCGCGGCTCGGAGCGCGCGGGGCGGGCGCGCAGGTGGGCAGCGCGGGCGGGGGGCGAGGGCTCCCGGGTCCGGCCCGACCCCCGCGGCCACCCCCGGCCCCCGAGCCCGGCGTCGGGACAAGCGGATCCCGGGCCGCGGGGCTGCCCAAGGTCATGCGGGCGCGCGAGGCCTGGGGCCTGGGGAGGGGGCGCGGGGTCTTCGGGAGCCGCGGGCCGAGCCGCGCCCGCCGAAGGGGCTTCTCGAAGGTTCCCCCGGCGCTGCCGCAGGACAAAGCGTTCAGCGAGCCCACGGGCCCGGCCACAGCCGCGGCGCCCCCGCCCCTCCCAGCGCTCTTGCCAGCTCTGCACGGTTCCGTCCGCCAGAACCGGGCGAGCCCAGACGGTGGCCGCAATCGGAACCCGCCGAGTCGGACCCGAGCTCGGCCCTTCACAGGGGGCAGGCGTGGGGGCACACCCGGGTCCTGCAGGGCGTGGGAGTCCCGGCGCAGGCCGGGGGCGCCCCAGAACTTTCCCGAGGGCCAGAGGGTCCACTCTGATTCTTGGGCGGCCGGTGGGCAGGACCTGCTGACCCTGCTTCCCTGGGCCGCAGCCGCGGGGAAACTGAGGCAAAGGAGCCCCGCAGCCGCAGCAGGACAGGGGCAAGTGCCTGGAGCCGCAGTGGCGTCTACGCCGAGCTTGGACACCCGCCCTTTCCCATCCTCTCCGGCCCGGCAGCCTGGACTCCTGTCCACAGTCGGGCCTCCCTGAGCGAGTGAGGTCACTGGACGCAGCCCGCGACCTCGCCGCTCCCCTGGGCCAGCTTGGCAGGTGCATGTCCTACCCCTCTCCAGAGCAGCTGGACCCTTCGTCCCCACGGACAGTGTGGAGGGCCAGGCCTTGGCCCTTCCCTCCCTGCGGACAGGGCAGAGGGTCAGGCCTGAAGGCTGGCCCTCGGAGGCGCCCAGAGCCCGGCTGTGACTCATTCTGCAGCTGAGAGCTTGGGGACACTTGCTCGGAAGAGGAAGGGGCGCGGGGGAGTGGCCGTCTGGGCTGTAGAGCAGCGCTGGCACCTCCGGAGGTCGGAAGCCCCTGGGAAATGTCTTATTCCAACATCATCCTGACTAAGTGGGACTCTCATTTCTTCTCCTTTTTACAGTCAAAGGAATCCAGCCAGGGAACTTAATATATGCAAACTAGCCGCCATGGAGCCCGAGCAGAAATCCAGCCCTCCTGGGTCCTGTTCTAAGTCACTCCCCCCGCAGACGAGCTGCCCATTACAGACCCCATTAGGTGCCTGTCTTAGGGAGTGTACTGACATGACAACTATTCTTTCTCCAAAAAATATATCATATCATAGTTATTAATGCTGGGGAGGGGAGAACCAGCCCAGAGCTGCAGCATTTTCTGCCCGAAAGGGCCAATTAATGTCTCGATTTAATTCTCTCCAGCCCGACGAGAAGTGAGCATTTTATACTTGCTCTTGCCTTGAAAGTCTTCCAGAACTGGGTTTCTCAACCTTCTGTGGACTGTGGCCTTTCTGACCTTGCTCCTTGCTGCACCCCAGTACCCCAGTCCTGCTGCTGACCCCCCTCTCCTGGTAAACATTGATGCGATTTCACCCCCCCCCCCCGCCCCCTGTGACCTCTGACATGTCCTAGGAGACGGCAAAGGCTGCTCCAGCCTTGAGGGAAGGGCTGTCGCTGCATGCTTTCAGGCTGGAAGTGGACTTACTTTCACTTATTTTCATCTTTTAAAATGAACTTGAGCTGTCTCCTGCTTTCTCAAACAAAAAGTCAGGGTTGTCCAGTGTCAAAGTGAAAAAGAGGAGAGGGACAGCGAGAAGGGCATTTTCTCAACTCGGGAGCTGTGAGGGCCACTACAGCAGGGACATGCATGTCCGCAGCGTAACCCCCAGTCTGCAGGGGCCCTGGATGGCCCAGCAAGACCAGCAAAAATTCCAACCCAGCCCTGACCTACCAAACCAAAACATCCATTCTGTCAAGATTGCCAAGTGATTCATATGTAAATGGAAGCTGAGATACACGTGAGTCCCTCCAAGTCTCTTGGGAATTTAATAAACAAGATGAATTTAGCTCCTTTGTGTTCTCTGTCATCCTGTCATTATTGCTGGGGTGGGCTTTTCTCCCTCCCTCTTTTGTTCTTCGTGGGCCATGAGATAAAGGGAACATCTTTTTTAAGTGATAGAATCATATTTTTTATTGTAAAAAGAAAAAAGGCCACTTCCTAGAACATCAATAGATCCAACTGTATACAAATTAAGAACCAAAAACAGCTTTGTGGCAGCATGAAAAAGCATCTTAAGAGGCACGCACAACAGAGGAGAAAGAGCTGGTCTCTATGCAAATAGCTTTTTTACGAGCCAGTAGGAGAAATAAATGAACGGTGTCTACGAAAGATGGGCAAAGAGCATGAACAGGCAAGTTCAGGAGAAATATGAAAGGAAAACAAACATCTGAGGATTTCCCAGTGAGAAACGGATCCAAGAAACGAGAGCTCCAAGTGAGGCTTGTTAGGACGTTGCGATCGTGGCAGGAGTGGGCAAGGGTTGAGGGGAGAGAGGTGGTACTGGAGACCCCGTTACATGGGGTCGGGCGGAGTGAGGTCCCTCTGCAGCCGTCCTGGAGTGAGCTGCGCAGAGTGGGAATGACGACAGCGTGGAACCCACACGGCGCGAGGGACGAAGCCCAGCTCTGAGCCGGAAGGACGGGTGCCCCCTCCATCGGCCAAGTGTCCTCTTACAAAGTTAGCGCAGCATAATAAGATCATCCCGCAGACGCTAACTCTGTTTCTTTCCGGAGGGACGGAGGCCAGACTTTCGCTGGGCTTTCCTTCAGGAGAGGTGGGTGACGGACGTCTCTCTCCTCTTCTAAGTTGCCAAATGCGAGCGAGAATCTAATCATCCGAAAATAAACGGATGGAGCTTATTTTTTAACAGCGGGTGGCGATGAACCTAAGTCGTTTCTTGCCTCTAACTCATTAAGAAAGGTCCCTGGCGGGCTCTCCCGGGCTCTTCGGAGAAAAATATTCCCTGTCCTATTAGAGGTCAAGCTGCAGGAGGGAGGCGGAGCTGGGGGGGTGTGCCCGCCCACCTGTCAATCACGGCCAAGAGCTGGGGGGTTCTGGTTTCCAGAACCTTCCCTCTGGGGGCCTCAGGGCTCCCTGAAGAGTCCCCCCAGCAGCCAATCCCAGCCCGGGCCTCAGCCTCACGCAGGCCTGTTGCTTGGCAACCTGCGTGCCAGCCTCTGGGGCTGCCTTTGATCCCTAATGGGCTGCTTTGGTGGCCCTGAGCCCACCTGGTCCCAGCTCTCTCGGAGGCTGAGCTCAGAGACGCTCTTCGCCAGGAAGCTACAGCGGAGGACGAGGAGTCCGCAAACTCCCGCGGCCTCCTCTGCGGGGCTGGAGAGTTTGGAGGAGAAGGTGCTTGCCCGGCCCTGCCCGGTCTGTCCAGCCCCATTCCCGGTGCCACATAGGGTCCTTCCCCCACGTGCCACCAGGACCGACCCCTCCGCATGTCACTTGCCCCGAGACAAGTGAAGGAAGGCAACTTTTCCCCACTTGCCATGTCTCCCAAGGAGGGAAGATGAGGTTCCTGTTGTGGGGACCCCACCCTGCCACCCTGCACGCCCAGTGGGAAGCCGTGTCGGGAGACAAAGGGGCAAGTCCCCCGGAACTTCTGGCCCTGAGCAGGGGGCTCCATTTACTGAGAATCCCACCGTGCCGAACTTTGAAACTCGGGGCGTGGGGGGTGGAGTCCACATCTGAACAGGCCCCTGGGCAGTGGGGCGCGTTTGCTGGGGAGCCCATGGGGGGGAGGAATCGCTTCATTCTCCCTTTGCCATTCGCACAGATGGCAACGCCTGCTCGGTGCCCACTGCAGGGGCAGCAGGAGAGGAAGAAAAGCGGTGATTATGCGATAAGGAACCCACCTGGGGACACCAGACACCGGCTCCCGCCTGGGGAACTGGGGAAAAACTCAGCAAGTGCAGGGAGCATGGGTGGGAGCTGGACAGACAGCAGCAGACAGTGGACGGCCAGCAAGCGGGCACGGCGGGCTGGCGGGCATTAGCGTGCGGAACCCAAGCAGACTTGAAAGGAGTCTGGACACACTGTTCTGGCTGGAGCTGCACCAGCTCGGACAGCGAGAGCCTAGGCATGGGGCAGGGCGTGAAGTGACTTGTCTCCAGCAAGTGACCCTTGGGCGGGAGAGGAGGCAAACGGGGAGCCATCTTGGGGGGCACCAGGTAAGGAGAGGGGGGGTGGAGAGGGCAGCTGGGGAAAAGGCTATTTGGTTTCTTCAGAAAGTAAAGACAGGTGGGCTGCAGCTCGGAGGCTGGGGGTACAGCGCTGGGCTGGGAGGTCCCTTCCTGCTAGAATCTGGAGAGGCAGGATGGAGACGGGGGTCCCAGGCGTGGGTGCAGGGCAGACAAGGGGTGTCCCAGGCGTGGTGGAGCGGAGGGGGATGTTCAGATCTAGTGCGGAAGGGGGAAGAGGGGCTGTCCCGGGGCTGGGTGCAAGTGGAGGGGGCGTGTCCCGAGACTGGGCGCAGAGTGGAACTGGGGTCCTGGATTGGGGACAGGGTCCTTCGGACTCTCAATGGCAAAGGCAGTCAACCCTCCCGAGACTCAGGGCCATGAGGGGGCTTGGAGCTGAGGAAGGGGCTGCTGAGACCCTCTGCAGGTTCTGTGAGCCCCAGGTTCCCAGGAGAAACCTCTCCCTGGGAGCGGGTCCACACGCAGCCACTGCCTGGGGCCCTTCTGGGGGCGGGGCCTTGGAGGGATCAGAGGGGAGGGCAGAGGGTGGGCACACAGAGCGGGAGGAGACCCCCTTCCTGCACGCAGTGCCTCAGAGACAAGGGCACAGAAGGTCCATGACTGCAATGACAATAATTGGCGGGGTTGGGGGGGCGTCTCACTGCTCAGGGCTTCCTCCGGGCTATGTGCTCGGGGACTCACTCGGGTCCGGTGCTGCTGGGAGTCCTGCAGGCAGGGGCAGACGGCTCTGCAGCCCCGCCACCTGCTTCTCCAGAGGGGGCTCCGTGTGGCCTCTCGTGCAGATCCCCACGTGGCCTCCCCGTGTGTGGACACTATTCGTCTCCATGTAGACCCTTCTTGTGGCTCTTCCACATGACCTGCCTTCCCGGATGGCAGCTGGGTTCTCTGTTGGAAGGCCTAGGAGTGGGGCCGAGAGGCCTGGGTATGTCCATGGGTGTGTCCACGGGTGTGTCGTGTGTCAGAGGGTGTGTTAGTGTGTCAGTGTGTCAATGGCTGTGTCTGTGTGTCGGTGTGTCAGCAGGTGTGTTGGTGTTTCGGTGTGTCAGCAGGTATATCAGTGTGTCAGTGTGTCAGCAGATGTGTTGGTGTGTCAGTGTATCGGCGGATGTGTTTGTGTGTCAGTGTGTTGGTGTGTCAGTTCTGTCAGCGGGTGTGTTGGTGTGTCAGCGTGTCGGTGGATATGTTTGTGTGTCAGTGTGTTGGTGTGTTAGTGTGTCAGCGGACGTGTCAGTGTGTCAGTGGGTGTGTCGGTGTGTCTCAGGTGTTGCGTTTCCTCCTGCGGCCTGTGATGGGGACCCCAGGTTTTTGCGGCACCACCCGGCAGACTCTGTGGGTGTGTTCTCACAGCCCGGAGCACCGGGATGTGAGCCTCACCCGGGGCCTCTGTCTGCCGCCTGCTCAGTGTATCATTCACCTCCGGTTTGCGTTCCTGCTGTTTGAGATGGTTACCTGAGGGTGGGGCTGAGGGTCCTGGAGAGAAGCTGGTTCGGATACAGTTTCTTCCCTTCCGGTCCTATGCTCCATTCACTCAGAAAGGGAAACACTTAGGTGGTGGCTGGATTCCCGTCCTGAGAGCCACCCCGTGGAAGGGGCTGGCCACAGAGGAGCCGGTGGACATACACAGAGGCCTAAAAAAGTCATCTTTGATCCACAATTATGTTCCAATGAGCAGATCTGCAAAATAACTGAAAGCAGGATGGTTTATGTGTAAGGGCGCTTCTCTCCGCATTGTTTGTAATAGGAAAAGGCTAAAAGCAGCCTCAATGTCTAAGGGTGGGGAGTAATACACATAATGGCTTCTCTGCGCACAGAATGCCATGAAATTACAAAATCTATGTTTTCAACAGACATTTACTATTATAGGAAAATGGTCAAGATCGTGCTAACAGGGAAGATTACTTGTGCCATGTTTTAATAAAATGTGGAATATGGAAGTGTATATTAGGAGGGAGGGAGGGAGGCAGAAAGAAAGGAGGGAAGGAAGGAAGGCAGGAGGGAAGGAGGAAGGATGAGTGGGTGGGTGAATGGTAGGTAGCTGGGAGGTGAGTGTGTGTGTGGGTGGGTGGGTGGGCAAGGAGAGACAGCTGGGTTGGAGGGTACACAGTAGATGGGTGGATAGCAGACGGCTGGATAGTCGGTGTGTAGGTGGATATATGTATGTATGGATGGATGGATGAGTGGATATGTAGATGAATGAAGGGAGGGTGGGTAGGTGGAAGGATGGGTGGATGGATGGATGGATGGACATACAGATGAATGGTGAGTGAAGGGATGAATGGAGATAAAGACAGATCAAATGAGTATTTTATTTCTTTTAAAAAGCATAATTTGGGGGCTGGAGCTATAGTACAGCGGGGAGGGCATTTGCCTTGCATGCAGCTGGCCAGGGTTCGACCCCTGGCATCGCATATGGTCCCTCAGCACCACCAGGAGTAACTGCTAGTGCAAAGCCAGGAGTAACCCCTGTGCATCGCTGGGTGTGACCCAAAAAATTTAAAAAATGTAATATTAAAGGACTGATGAGCAAGCTCCCAAATACTTGTGGCCGTCATTCTTGCACGGGACGAGAGGGGTTTATCCTCTGCTTCTGAGAGTCCCAAGATAAGGTCACGACGCTTTAGAACAAACAGGTATGCTAGGTAAGCACGGCCTTAGCTGGCAGAGACACTGGCCGACTCTGCCTCCCACAGGAGCGGGCAGCCTTCAGCCACCTCCCGAGTGCCACTGGGATGCTTAGTCCCCTCTCCTGTCCCCACCTGCCGCTCCCTTCTCTCTCCCCTCCCCCCTCCCCAGAAGCATCGCCACTGGCCAGCCTCCACCACTGATTCCATCTGAGGCCCGAGCAAGACCCCGAGGACAGTTGTCAGGCAGACAAAGAATCAGGCCGGTCAGAGCCAGCGAGGCCACAGACGCGGCTTGTCCCGCAGCTATTTATCGTGTGTCGGCTGGCAGGGCGGGAGAGACCCACGAACACCCCGTGTGCCATAAAAAGCCATTATGGAACTCTCAACCATGAAGTTGTCGGAATCATTTCTGAAGCTATTTGTACTTCCCAGGCTGCACCATTTCCATAAATCTGCTCCCCCTGGGGCTCAGAAGGATGGGAGCAGCACGTGTGGGGGAGGCTGGGGCCGCCAGGGGGAGGGGCTGAAGGGGGGGCGCTGAGGCAGCCTGGGCTGGACCCAGGTGTGGCTTCGGAGGGAGGACCGCACGGCAGGGTGGCCCTGGCTGGGACACGCCAGGGGAAGCACAGAGTGACCCCCACCGGGTGGACGTGATCCGGTCTGACCACACTTTAGCACGTGGCCTGGCCAGTGACCCGTGGGAATTCTGGTAAGGGAGAATGTTCCGGCAACGAGAGCTCCCCTGGGCCACGCCTGGCACTGGAGAGCCAGCGCGAGTGAGCCCCGTCTGGTGTCAGAGCGGACCGCAGAGCAGGTTCCTGTGAGAGCTAAGACCCTTCCACTTTCCTTGGCAACACGAAGCTTCCAGGTCATGTCTCCACCACAGAAGGACGAGTGCATGCATGCTGAGGCCGCGATCAGTGTAAAAGACCCGGAGGGCCAGAACACAGACAGAGAAGCTCTGACCAGGGTCCCGGCTAAGGCCCACAGCTGCGAGGACGTCACTCGTCCACCTTCACGCACAGCAGGGTGGACCTCAGAAACCGTGCGACGGCCAGAAGACAGACGTGGACGAGGCTCTGCCTCGCCCAGCTCGGGCAGCAATGGAGAGCCAGAGGTGGAGGCACTGGCCTTCCGGGGGCCCAGGAGCGTGTCAGAGCCCTGACATATGTGTCTTCGCCATGAAGGCGGGTGACTGGCACACACAGGGGACCCCACGGCACCTGCATCGAGACAGCACCGTCGCCTCCCACAGAATCCCCAGAGCCGGAGAGTGGTGGTTTCTGCCGCTTCCACAGGGCCTGGGGCCGGCCAGGCAGGGCAGGTGGGACAGGTCCTGCAGTCCGGCTGGGCCTGGAGGAGGAGGCGAGCCGCGGGGACCGGCTCCGTCCTTCGAGGCCGGCGGCCTTGGAGGGGAGCTCCGGGTCCCGCCCGTCTTGGCTGACTGCTCCAGGAATGGCGCAGCCCTTGGCACCCTTCCCCGGCCGCAGCTGACAGCCCCGGGCGCTTGTGCCCACGATGCATTGCTGGGGTGGCCCCGCAGGGCTCATTTGCCACTCCCCGGCCCATGCACGGGGCCCCCACGACCTCCCCGCCATTTGTCTCCATCGACCGCCTGCCCGCCGCGGGGAAGGTCGCCGCCACTTACTGAGTGGCTGACCCCACCGGCACTTCTCTTCCAGATCATTTACAAAACCATCTCAGGCACCCGTGCCCCTCCCGGACTCTGCCCGACAGGGTGACTCCACGGACAGCGCTCCCGCCCTGGGGCCTGTGTTACTCTCTCCGCCACCCTCCCTCCCTCCCTCCCTCCCTCCCTCCCTCCCTCCCTCCCTCTCTCCCTCTGTCCGTCCCTCTCTCTGTCCCTCTGTCCCTCTCTTCCTCTCCTCTTCCTCTCCCTCTCTCCCTCTCTCCCTCTCTCCCTCTCTCCCTCTCCCCCCTCTCCCTCTCCCTCCCTGTCTCTCCCTCTCCCTACCTCCTTCTCTCCCTCCCTCTCTCCCTCTCTCCGTCCCTCTCTCCCTCTCTCCGTCCCTCTCTCTGTCCCTCTCTCCCTCTCTTCCTCTCCTTCTCTTCCTCTCCCTCTCTCCCTCTCTCCCTCTCCCCCCTCTCCCTCTCCCTCCCTGTCTCTCCCTCTCCCTACCTCCTTCTCTCCCTCCCTCTCTCCCCTCCCTCTCTTTCCTCCCTCTCTCCCTCTCCCTCCCTCTCCCTACCTCCCTCTCCCCCTCTCCCTCTCTCTATCTCCCCTCTCCCTCTCCCTCCCTCTCTCTCTCCCTCTCCCTCCTCTCTCTTTCGCGCTCTCTCGCTCATACACACACAAACAGACACACAGACACACACACAGAGACACACCCACACACCACTACCCACCACACAGGTGTCCTAACATACTTGGGCGCAGACCCTTCAGAGCTGCCTGAGGCTCCCCCCACCATCTGAGGCGCATCCCCAGAACTAAGCAGCAACAGCACCCCCCTCCCCCCCGCCCCAAGACACGCAGCAGCCCTTGGTCCTGGCCCATCTTTATCCACCAGCACCACCCTGCCCCAGGACCCCCACTCGTGCCGTGCTTGCAGGGGTCCTTCTCCTGCAGCCGTGCATGCAAGCCCCCGCACGGCTCAGAGCAGGCCCCAGGAAAGAGGGAGGCCCGGCCAGACACCAGTGAACCCTCTAAGTTGAAGCCTCCTCGTTGAGCCAAATCTGAAGTGGAAATTTATTCACTCGGCGGCATTAATGTTAATGCTTCCTGTGCACGCGGCGTGTTCCTGGGCTCTCGGAGCGAAGCTTTCTGTCGGGGAAGCATAATCGCTGAGCCGGCCACGGCCCCCGGAGGGGGGAGGCCCCGCTCCCGAGACCCGGCTGGAGCCAGAGTGGGGGGGCAGGCTGAGCTGGGGTGTCTGGGGCTGCTCAGGCCCGAGGGAGCAGCTCTGCCCAGGACAGGGCGGGGCCGGGGGCAGGAGCCTGGTGACGGCTGAGCGGGATGTGACCAAGGATCTGGACCACTAACTAACGTGACGAGGTTTCTCGGGGCCTGCGTCACTGAGCTGGGGTGTGAAGTGGTGGCCAAGCCCCCACGAGGCAGGCAGGGGACCCCGCCAGCTTAGGTGCCTCAGGATGAAAGGGGCTGGGGCTCCTCTCAAGGGTCGGGGGCACCTCGGGGGGAGGGGCCACCAGGGAGGCCTGAGGGGCGTGGGGCCACCACCAGCTGCACCTGTTTGCTACTGGGTGGGCAGAGCAGCCGGCTCCACCACGGTCCCCGGTCCCCTTGCCCACGTGGTGACACGTGATCCACTGTCTGCCCTGCCCTGTCCCCCTCGGCCCTGCCCTGTCCCCCTCGGCCCAGCCCTGTCCCGCTCGGCCCTGCACACCTCCTCTGCCCTTCCCTGACCCCCTTGGCCCTGCCCTGACCCCCTTGGCCCTGCGCCATCCCCGTCCGCCCCGTGCTGGCCTCTCGTCCAGGAGCTTCGTTTCGTTGCTCTTGAGTCTGAAACCCCACAATCTCCAGCCTGTTCACGGCAGATTTCATGCAAACCTCCCTAGCCCAGCCCAGCCCGAGCACTTGCTTCCCTCCACCCCGGCTGGGGACGCTTCCTGGGTGCTGCCCCCGGCCTGCGGGGAGGAGCCACTCACTTGCCAGCTTTCCTCCCGGCCCCCACACGGCTCTCGGAGTGCAGGCAAGAGACCAGCGCCCGAGGTGGTCAGGCCTCCCTCCTCCTCCCGTCCGAGCCCCGGCGAGTCCCCGGCCAGGAGCTCTTGCACAAGGAGGGGCCCAGGGGAAAGGTCAGGGTCCCTCTGAGTGTCCGTCCACTCACACGAGCAGCAGCCCTGCCCAGAAGGCTCTGGCCAGCAGCAGGGCCGATACCTGCGGCCGGAGGCTGGCCCTGACCCTGGGGAGCGGCGAACACAGGGCAGCTGCAAGCCCCCGCCTGTCACGGCCGGGCTGGACGGCCTCTATGACAGGAGTCGGGCCCGTTTATTTCACTTCATTTTCCGGACTTAAACCAAACGGAAGCGCGCCACGGAGTGATGGAGATGAATGAGGCCCGGCAGCAGAGGCCGAGAGGAGAGCTTTGTAACCTTCTTAACTCCATAAATGGAACTGACAGCAGCTGGCCCCGGGACGGGGCGTCCCGTAGGCAGAGGGCAGACAAATAAATGAGCCGCATTAGCTCCGGGCAGCAGAGCCGGGGAGAGGCCGGCGCGGACCCTTGGCAGGCGAGGGGCGTGGTGACTCACGCCGTTGGCCGCTCGGACACCGGGCAAGGCGCATGGACTCCACGGGCGGCTTGGACAAAGGCTGGGAGGAGGACGGCAGGCGAAGGACAGCTCCTGCGGGGGCTGTCGCAGCTTCCGGGGGAGCAGGGACCCAGGGGAAGCGTCTAGGTGACAGCCACTCGGGCCCCCTCCCCACCAGCACCCCGGGCCCCAGCGACACCGTCACGGGGCTGAGAGGGAGGGCGAGGGTGCGGCTCCGGCTGCCTCTCCGGAGGCTGGTCTCTGCGCTCTGCCTGGCGCCGCCTCTCGGGCTCCTGCAGACACGCTCCGGTTCTGACCCACTCATCTCTCCCACCTGCTCACAGGTGGGAGCGAGCCGGGGTGGCCTTCACAGGGCCCTGCTTGCGTCGTCCCAGGCCCCGGTGGGGGTCACAGGGCAGGTCACTTGGTTCTTTCCTTCTAGAATAGTCCGTGTGGGATTTTTTAGTCCCTTTTTTGTGCTCAGGAGAAAGGATTCAGTCAGAGCCTGGCCCACAGCCCAGTGCGTGAGGATGAGGCCGCAGACTGGGGTCCTATCCCCTGCCCCTCCTGCTAGGCCCCACATGTGCTGGCCGAGAGAGGAAGGAGCTGTTCCTCCTTCACCGTGTCCCTCGGGTGGGCCTGGCCAGGGAGCACACAGGGGCCGAGCTCCCACGCCCCATCCCCGCCCCGCCTCTTGATCCCTCTTCCCTGCCTCCCTCCTGGAGACCCTCCGAGGCCCGGGACCCCCCCAGGGACTCTCACTGAGAGCAAGGCCCCTGGACCAAGCCCGCAGCCATGCAGTTGGGTGGGCTGCGGCCTGGCTCTAGGGAGGGAGAGAAAGTGCAGGGCTGGAGCCGGGCTTCGGCTGCTCTGACTCGAAGGCCGGCATGGACGGACCTGGACCCGACCCCAGAGCAGCCAGCAGCAGGCGGAGAGTGCGCCCTTGGGAAGAGGGGGGCAGCAGCGGGAGCCCCCGGCCCGACTGCCGGCTCCGGAAGCCGCATCACGCCGAGGCTGGACCGCGGCGTTCTGTGGCAGATGGGAAGGACGTCGGCTGTCGGGCGCTGGACAGATGGCGTCTGGCGGGGAGCTCAGCGGAGCTGGTGGAGGGAGCAGGGACGCTGGCTGGCAGGTGCCCGTGCACACGCTGACAGCCTAGTGCCTCGCAGCTGCGACCTCGGCCACCGGGCCCGGAGGAGCCGGCCCAGATGCACGTGCCCTCAGCCTCCGGCTGGACCAGCCCGGCTGCTGCGGGCCCGGGAGACGAGGACGGAGGGAGCACAGGGGCCGGGGGCTGCCTGGACCACCCCTGGGGCTCCCGGGTCTGGAGGTTGCACCCGCCTGGCTGCGAGGCCAGTGTGGCCACCAGCTTCGGCCCAGAGAGCGTGGGCACCGAGAAAAGAGGGTCAGGGCACTGCCCAGAGGCAGGACTGGGGGCGGAGCTGGGCCAGGCGAGGCGGACAGGGACAGCGAGTGACGTTCTCTGCTCAGCGTCCACACAGCTGCACTCTTGTTCCCCGCAGGCGGCAGCCGTCCTCCCTGCCGCGGTGTCGCTCAGCCCACGGCTAATGGCCAGCAGCAGTTTCCTGTGGGGGGCCAGTTCACTGGCCCCTGGGTGCCAAAGCCTGGCCCGGGGCTGCGGCGAGAGCAGCTGCCACGGGTGGGACTGTCCCGTCCGGGTGGGAACCGCGAGGCGTCCCTGGCAGACGCGGGTGCGGGGGGCTGGACGCGCGGCCTGGACCCAGCTCGGGCCTGGCCAGGGGCTCGGCCTCTCCCGTGCATCTCAGGGGTTCCGGGTGCCTCAGCTCCTTTGTCTGTATAAGACGGGCTCGAGCGGCCGTGGCCGAGACCCCCGCGGCATGTGCACGGCCGAGCCCCACCCCAGGCCCGGGTGAGCACAGGGCAGGCGCCGGCCTTGCGGCTCTTCCCCCTGAGCATGGCCGGGGGTGATCCCCGAGTACCACTGGGGTGGCCACGGGGCACTGCTGGGTGCTCCGCAGCCACTGGCAGCCTGCACCATCACCACCGTCACCAGCCCCGCCCCTTGGCCAGGTGCCGCCGTGGTCCTCGAGGTCGCCACCCCGCCATGGCCACACCGCCACGGTGGCTGAGCTGCCTGCCTTGCTCCCATGGGCGCCGTCGCCTCTCCATCACGGTCACAGGGGACGGGCCGGCCCCTTCCCCCCGGGAGAGCAGAGGGCACACTAGCCCCTGTCGGTTCTGTGGGGCGGAGGCAGGGAGGCAGGTGCCCCCCCGGGTCCTCGGTGGAGCTGACCCTGCAGGCCATGGGGCGACCCCCAGGAAGGGCTGTTGTGCGTCCGCTGGGTTTCTTGTCACCGTCATAGCCCAGTGCCTGCCACTGAGTGGCTCGTGTTTTGATCCCGAGTCCACACACCCCTGGGGTCCGGCAGGGCAAGTCGAGGCTGAGTTGCTACAAAAGGTTTGAAAAAACCCACACTCCCACTTCAAGGCTTCAAAGACTGGCTCTCGGAGCCTCTGGAAAGACCCGTGTGCTGACCGGCGGAGCGGGGCTGTCTGGGCGGTCAGCCGAGAGAGCAGGAATCAGGTCAGTGACAAAGGGACCTTCTTCTCTGCATGGGGAGGCACGAGCAGGATCCAGCAGAGCCTGCGGCTGCCCGGCCCGGCTTTCTTCTGCCTTCCTTCACGAGTGCGCGGGAGGCAGGGCCAGGGGTGGCCACGGAGAAGCGGGTGAGCAGATGAAAGGCCGGGTGGGCCAGGCGGCCAGAAGACGCGGGGCCATGGACATGCAGACAGGCTGCGGGCACTAAGTGAGCACGTCCCCAGGGCTCGCTCCCCAGTGCTCTATCTGGGCAGTCACCGTCCTGCAGATGCACCCGGAGGGCGGCCTGTCCCTCCAGGTCAGGCCGTTCACACACTTCCCTCTACGCACCCGCGTCCAGTGGGGCTCTGGGCTCCGGCTCTGAAAGCCAAGAAGCTCCAGGCAGAGAACAGCTGACGGAGACAAGGTCAGGGGGTCGAGAGGTGGCTCACCATCTGCCGAGGGGCATCTGCCGAGGGGTCCTAATGGTGGCCGCCTCTCGGAGGCGGGCTGGTCACAGATGTCTGCAGCTCTAGGGGGCAGCTGGCCTCCAGAATGCTGGTTTGGCCCTAGGCCACAGGATGGTGTGGACAGCCCTCACCCCATGTGCAGCCCACCGGGGTTTGCAGAGGGTCCCCTGAGCCCACCAGGAGTGATGGCTGAGCGCAGAGACGGGACTCAGCCCTGAGACCACCAGGTGAGGCCCAAAGGCCAGACACGAAATAAGAATAAAACAGACTCTCTGCGTGAGGGACAGAGGCCAGGGGCCCGGGTGCTCAGAAAGGCCATGCCGGGCACTGCCCTGGTCAGCCCGGCAGCCCCGTGGCCTGGATGAAGGCCGCGGCCTCCCGTGAGCTCACTCTGCCTGAGCCCTCCAGAGGCCGAGTGTGAGAGCAGGCGGGTGGCGTGCAGGCTGGATCGCGTGCCAGCTAAGTAAATACATCGCACCGGGGGGAAGTCGCTTTAGCATCTTCCCAGGGGCGCCACCAGCTGAGCCCCTGGCGATGGCGTTTCAGCAGGAGAGTGAGGCCGCGTTTGCCTCCGGCAGAGGCAGGAAGAATCAAGAACCTAATTAAACTGGGGTCGGGTCCTCAGAGCGTAGGGTGGGGCGGGGCTCCTGGACATGGCCGGGGACGGGGTCCAGCACACTTGGCAATGGTTCCTGTTAGGGTCCAGTGGGCTCCGCACTGCCCGGGCACGGGCCCTGGGGTTCACCCGCAGAGGAGTTGGTGTTGCAGGTGTGCGGTGGGGGCACGTGGTTGTCGTGGCCCTAGGGGCCCCCTGGGGCACTGAGGCTTCTCAGCAGTGCCGGGAGGGGCTCAGGACTGGGCAGACGCCAGAGGGCGGCCTTGGAGAGGCTTCGGTTGCGGCTGGGTGACAGCCAGGGGGTGGGGGAGGGGCCCAGCCGCATGTTTCTGATCAACCTCCAACACACCTTTAGGGAGCTCCCTGGGAGCCCACCAGGTGGGACCCAAATTACCCCCCTCCCCGAACTCAGGAACATCAGGGAGGGCGTTTCCTGCAGCGCCAGGTCCCGGTCCCACCCTCGGCACCACGTGGCCCGAGAGTGACCCCGGGCGTCCCTAGCACACAGGGCCCAGGCAGGACCTCATCCTTGTCGGCCAGAAGGTGGACGTGGACGCTCCTCTGGGGTGGACGGGCTTTGCAGACGCTGGGAGGCCACGCAGAGAGCGAGGCTGCAGGGGCCGGGCCAACCTGCCTCTGCTGCCGTGACGTGTCGCGTGTCGCCCGCGCTGACGTGGACAGTCCCACGTGGAAGGCTCCGTCCTCTAATAGAAACTCTGGAATTAAATCCTGTGTCCTTTGATAGCATCTTTCAAAAGCAAAATTGCCTACTCAATTATCCACATAGCACTTTCTGCCTGTGCAGAGAAAAATGACACACAGCACAGCTAATATACTGAACCGCGTATTTTCAGAGGCACGTACCTGAGGATATCTTTGTCAGTGTAATTAATTTAATTGAGTCGTGCCTGCCCAGAAATGTTTTAATTACGTTGCTGTTTGAATAGGTGATATGATTATAATAAACTATAACATTTTTCTTTTAAAAAAGTCACACTTCTCAGGCGACAGGCAGAGATGGAAGAGGATGGAACGTGGACGGGGAGACTGGAACAGCCACAGTTTACTGCACGGGGATAAAACCAAACTCCTCGGCCATATTACCACCATAATTGTCTGCCGTTTACCCATCTTGTAAAATAAACGAATCATGAAATGTGAGGCTACATTTCAAAACATACAGAGAAGGTGTCAAAGTGATTATGTGGAAGCTGCCTGAGACTTAATTGTAAATTGTTTTCTGCTCGCAGGAAGTGAGAGGTATTAATTAGTACTGATTCTGACAAGAGGCAAGTGTGTGGACCTTGCCTGAGCAAGAATTCTGCTGCGGTGCCTGGTTCCATGGAGGGTGTGTGAGTGAACGTGTGTGGGTGACTGTGCACACGTGTGTGAGTGAGAGTGCATGTATGTAAATATGTATGAGTGCGTGAGTGTATGTTGGGTGTATGTGTCTACGTGTGTGTGTAGTGAGTGTGGGTGTGAGGCTAATGTGGTAAATGTGAGTGTGTGTAAATGTGAATGTGTGTATATGAGTGTGAGTGTGTAAGTGTGAGTGTGTGAGTGTGTGATATGGGTGAACGTGAGTGTGTTCAAATATGTGTGAATATGAATGTGTGTACATGTGAGTGTGAGTGTGTGCGTGTATGTGTGTGTGGATATGGGTGAGTGTGGTAAATGTGTGTGACTGTGAGTGCGTTTATGTGTGAGTGTGTGTGAAATGAATGTGTGAGTGTGTGAGTGGGTTTATGTGTGAGTGTGTGTTTGTGTGAGCATTTGTGTTTAAGTTTTTAATGGCTGTTCTTGCTTGTGAGTCCCTGAGTTGGGCCCAACTCAGAACTGGCTCACTGTCCACTTGCTCACTGTCCACGTGTCCTGAGCGTCCTTCCCTCCTAACTCCAAGTGGTCGAGAGAAGCCAGACTCGGCTTCCTGCCCCTGCAGGGAGTGGCCGTGGTGGCCCGGCACAGCCCCGGGCCCGCCCATCACCACGCTCCGTCCCGGGCCTTTCCCACCAAAGGTTTGTTCTCCGAAACAAACCACTCCCTGGCTGCCCCTAGGCCCAGCGCCTCCGGCCTCGAACAGACTCCCCGGAACGCCGCCGGCAGCTCGCCAGCCCGCTGGGCCACCCTTCTGCTCCCCAGAGCTGGCAGCTGCTCCTTCCTTCTGGGCTGCCGGGCACAGGCGGGGAGCAGACACCGGGTTCCAGCTCAAGCAAAACCGACCTGGGGCCGGGGGTGGGCACAGTTGCCACTCTGCCCTGCTGGGGACATCAGCCCAGACCCCCGCACAGACAGACCAGACTCCGGCAGGCCCACAGCCCGCCGCAGGCTCCGCGGGAGGGGCTGCCGCCACTGCAGCCCCGTGCCAGACCAGGTGTGTCGCGGCCTTGGCACTCCGGGTGTCAGGGCCTGGTGACCCCCAGCTCCTCCCCACCAGAACAGCTACCTCACCCGGGCTAGCGACACCCCAGAGGCAGAGCAGGAGTTAGCTGGGCTTGACATGGTGCCCGTGCACGCGTGCGTGTGCATGTATGTCTGCAGATATATGTGCATGCATCTACACGTACATGTGTGCATATCTGTAGCTATGAATGCACATGGTACCTGTGTATGTATCTCTGTACATGTGTGTGCATGTGTGGACGTGTCTACATGCCTTTAGAGATGTGTGTGCACATGTTTTCCTGAATATGTATGTGTTTCAGACCAACCTCTGTTGTTGTGTTTGTGGGGGCTGTTGGGTCATATCTGGTGGTGCTCAGGGCTGACTCCCAGCTCTGTGCTCAGGGCTCACCCCGGCTCTGTGCTCAGGGCTGACTCGCTGACTCCTGGCTCTGTGCTCAGGGCTCACTCCTGATGGGTTTCAAGGGATCCTATGTGGTGCCTATGTGGTGGGCCCCAGGCCGGCGGGAGCAGGGCCAGGCCCCTCCCTGCCGTGCTCTCTCTGGCCCTTCCCATATTCGCACCAGAGACCCCTGCCAGTGCCCTCACATCTGTGACCAAGTCTGGGCACCTGGGCACAGCCGAAGGGTGTCTGCGTGGTGGGCTGCTCACTACCCCCGGCTGTCCACCCCCCCCCCCACGATGCAGCGGCAGCCAGAGCGAGGGCCCGGTCAGAACCCAAGAGCAGGGCTGGGTCTCTGCAGCCGCAGGGGCCCCCCGCTCACAGCTCGGACGACCCCGCTGCTGCAGAGCAGGGCGCCTGACCCTGGGGGATCCTTGGGGACCGCAACGGGGCGCCCAGGAGGCCAATCTCGGATGGCGTCTAAAAATAGCACCTGGGCCCTCCCCACCCCCGTTCCCGGACTTAATTACTCCTCGCCCCCAGGAGCTGTCAGAGGCTGAGACAGGCAGGTCCTCCAGGCCGTGCAGTCCCGGAACTCGGCTGATTCTTTATTTAAAACCGACATCAGGCAGGGGACACAGCGGGGAGGGCCGGCGGGGACTCGGGAGCACTGTCAGAGCGTGGGCATCTTTCGGCAAGACCCAGCTCCTCCACAGTCCTGCGGAGGCCGGGCGCTCGGGCCCAGACTCAGCCCCCCGCCCGGCGCTGGCCCCTGGGGAGAGGACGCTTCTCCCGGGGCTGAGCGAAGGCGGCCTAGGAACTCCGGCTCTTGGGGAGGCTCCAGGCAGGCCCCGTCCAGCCCCGTCCAGCCCAGGGCCATCTCCGGCCTCCGGGGTCCTCCCTCCCTCCCCTGCTCTCTCACAGACCTTGTGTCCGGTCAGACGTGTGGGGCTCGGGGCGGGCTGCAGACTCAGAGGAGAGACTGGGGCGGCTGTTCCCTCCGAATCTTTATTTTTGGGGAAGAAAAGCAACAGCACAGGTGGCAGTGAAATCCCTGGCAAAGGCATTTCTGATCCCAGAGCCCTGCCCGCGCCGCGCCCAGCTGGCATGCAGGGTGTTTGCTCCAACTCTTGTTTTCATATCTTCCCAACCTACGTGCTTTTGTGTGGCCACAAAGGGTGCACTGTGTTGTTCTGCAGGCTTTTAAACTTTATATAAAATGGTGCCTCCCAGTGAATCATTCGCAACTTGCTTTCCAGGCACGGGACTCTGTTTCCAGGATTGATCCGTGGACTCCTGCGCATGCCCTCGCTTCCTCTCACCCACGCCAACGGGGCAGCCCCGTGACGCTGCCGTGTCCCCACCCACCCTCCTAGCGACAGACGCTTCAGCTAAGTGGCGGAACATGTTGCCGCTTTCCCGAATGCACAGCCCTGTCCCTCGAACAGACACCGCGTTCACGCAGGGCAGCAAAGCGTTGCTTCGAGGGTAGAGCTTCTACCCTTCCTGCTCGCAGACGTGCTGAATTCCGGCCACGCTGGTACACCTGCCTGGGCAGGTCTGAGAGAGGAGCAGCCTGGGTAGGCGCCTCGGCTCTTTCTGCCTTTCCTTCTTTCTGTGGCTTGGGATGCAGTGTGATGGCTGGAGCACCAGCAACCTCTGAAACCAGGCGGTGACGCCCAGGATGAATCAACCTTCCTGAGAAGGAGAGAAACCAGGTGTTCAGGGACCCTGTGGAGCCTGGCTGCACCCTGACCTGCTTCCTCATGAGAAGAAACACCCCGGTCTGTGTCACCACTGAGGTGTGACATCAGCACCGTCTCCTTTGCCGCAGCCGAGGCTGCCCACGGAGCCGGACACAGCTGCCAGGAGCCCAGCTTAAGAGGCTCCTCCAGGGCTTGCTCTGCTGCCCGACGCACGTGCTTTGGGCCTTTCTGTGTTGATTCCAGATTGGGGACACACCCAGTGGTGCCTGGGACCACTCCTGGCAAGTGCTCAGGGACCATCTATCGAGCCGGGTCAGGCCCAGGCTGGTCGCGTGACGCCAGCGCCTTAATCCCGCACTATCTCTCCGCCACACTGTCAGCTGTTGGGGAAAAGCCCCCGGCCAGCAGAGCGGCTTTAGCTGGCTGCAGGCAGGCGAGCGTGTGCAGGCAGCGTGTGCGCTGAGGGCTGCCGGCCACCCTCAGCTGCCCTGCCCGGCCTCAGGCCCACGTCCCCAGGACGCCCGGAGCCTGTGCTAGCAGCTGAGCAAACACCCGGGGAAGGGCCCCTGCGGCGTGTGGCTTCCAAAGCCGGACGGGAGAGTCTGAGCGCCGGGAGACGGCACGGGGGGAGCTGTGTGCCCGGACACCACACGGCCCCGTGAGCACCGCCATGGACGCCTGGAAGCCCCGGCCTCGGGCCAGCTCAGAGCTGCAGCCTGGGACCACCCAGACTCTCGGAGCACGCATGGAGGAACCCCCCAACCACCACCAGGAAAGAGATAGAAACGAGCACTTTTCTGAAACCCAATATTTTTGTTCTGATTGGAGGGTCCAGGGGCCGCACCTGGTGACACGGGGCCTGGCCTTGAGGCTGGACAGTCCCACCAAGGTGCTCAGGACCTCTAGACCAGGACCAGCCCGCCGAGTGTGCCGGGTCTGAGCCCCCAGCTCCTCCCCCAGGGAGCGGGCGGGAGGCTGTGCCCAGCGGCCCTCAGGGCTGACTCCTCCATCTGTGGCCCCGGAGTCAGCTCGGGCCTCCCTCTCGCCGGGCCCCTGCGTCCTGCCCGGATCCCTCCTCGTCGCCGAGAGGGAGCTGGGGCAGGCGGGGTCCTCGCTGCTCGGGGACAGTGCTGCCAGGAGCCCTGCTCGGAGGACACGGGCCGGGAGGAGCGTCCCCTCGGGAGGACATGGGGAAGCCGCCGGGCCCGCAGCGGCGGTGGGAGAGTCTGCAGCAGGGCACAGGGGCGGGAGCACAGCTGGGAGGACAAGCCCCCGGGAGCACTAATGGGCTTTGTGGCCATTTGTGAAGTGGACCGAGCGATCGGGACTCAGGAGAGCCCTGGCCTATGCCACTTAGGGGACACCGGCCCCCTCTGTGTCAGCGACAGGCTGATCCCAAAGTCCCTGCTTGTCCCTCGGCCCAGGCCCCTGCCCCCCCGCAGCCCCTAAGGCCCGGCCACAGGCCCCTGCCTCTCTGAGGTCAAAGGCCTCAGTTCCCAGTGGGACCCCAGATGTCCGCTGCCCCCTTCAGAGTGGACGGGGCTGGGGGTGGGGGAGAAGAGTGAAGCGGGGTAAAGCTGCCAAAGCAAATGTGTGGGCAAAGATTTGAAAGTGTGTTTTCCGGTTTCCTCGGCCGGCGAGAGCGGCCCCCTGCAAACGGCCTCCCCGCCGCCCCGGCACGCGGACACCCCCGCAGAGACGCAGCTGCGCCAAATATTGGTTCAGATGCAGGCGGAGCACGGCAGCCAGCGGAAAGAACAAAATCTAAATCAGAAAAGCAAATTGTGTTTTTTGAGGCATCAAAGCCAGCTCCCCAAAGCAGGGAGAAACGTGCCTGGGAGGGAGCCCCTGAGGGCCGCGCCCCACGGCCGCCCGGCACCTGCCCGGGCCTGGCCAGCTCCCCTCCCAGCGCCCCCCAGAGGAGCGCCTGGGCCCTTTCCCACCTTTCCAGGGGAGATTAACTGCCACAACAATGGAAAGCAACAAATTGGCCTTGAAGCTTGGCAACCCCCAAAACCATATGTTCTGAGAGTTGCCTCATTTGCTGGTAATTAAGTTTTCTTTCCCCCCACAAAATGAGACTTTTCTTGAACCAAAAAAAATAGTTCCAAGCATGTGGCATGTTGCTAGACCTCTCCTGCTCTCTGGGGGTCAGGCCCTGCCCCACTATGCGGGGTCCAGAGCCCTGGACAGGCTGAGGTGCATGGAGTCTGGGCTGAGGCTAGAGAATGCAGCCTGGGGGAGGAGGAAAAGAGAGGGGAAGAGAGGGGAAGAGAGGATGGAAGGATGGGAGGGAGGGAGGGAGGGAGGGAGGGAGGGAGGGAGGGAGGGAGGGAGGGAGGGAGGGAGAGGAAGGGAAGGAGGGAGAGAGAGGAAGGGAAGGAGGGAGGGAGGGAAGGAGGGAGGGAAGAAGGGAGGGAAGAAGGAAAGAGGGAGAGGAAGGGAGGGAAGGAGGGAGGAGGGAGAGGAAGGGAGAGAAGGAGGGAGGGAGGGAGGGAGGGAGGGAGGGGGAAGGGCGAGGTGGACCCCGACCTGCCTTCCTGCCGGGACCAGTCGGGCCCAGCACAGGGCACCAGCCCCTTCCGAGGCCGAGTGGTCTCTGGAACAGTCCCAGGGCGTGCGGTGACACCCAGCCCGCACGCGCCCCTTGGGCCTGGCCCTCACTGCAGGACCACGGCCCTGCGTGCCCAGAGCCGCCCTCTGCAGTGGACACGCCAGTGGACAAGCAGCTCTCCCCACCTCAGCCCTCGAGGCCGGGTGACGGGTGCCTCGTGCCTGCTGATGTGCGCGTCCCCCAGGATCCGCAGGGGCCTTCCCGGCGCCTCAGCACCAAGGACAGACGGGGGCCGTGGCCGGGCAGGACTCTGTCGCAGCCCCACGCAGGGCTGGGCACGCCCACCACGTGCTGGAGGGCTCCCCCACGGGGCTTGGGGGCTGCTTCCAGTGTGCGTCTGAAACTTTACTTTTTGTAGGGTTGGAGCGACAGCCTAGTGGCTAGGGCGTTTGCTTTGCAAGTAGCCGACCTGGGTTCGATTCCTCCACCCCTCTCGGAGAGCCCGGCAAGCTACCGAGAGTATCCCGCCCACACAGCAGAGCCTGGCAAGCTCCCCGTGGCGTATTTGATATGCCAAACACAGTCACAATAAGTCTCACAATGGAGACGTTACTGGTGCCCGCTCGAGCAAACCGATGAGCAACGGGATGACAGTGCAGTGATACAGTGATCAAAATTATAGCATGCTGACTGAAAGTTTACTTTTTGTGTCTTTTTTTTTGGGGGGGGGTGTCTGGTTTACATAAAATCACCACTTCAAAGTGAAATGCTGAGTGGCTTCGCTCCCCCAGGCCTGGGGACCCGCCTTGACCGGCCCGGGGAGGAACCGTGCCGGCTGAGCCGTGTCACCCTGGCCCCACGTCTGGGGACACACCGGACTGTTCCCAGGTCCAGAATGCGGGTGACAGCAGTGGGGGCTCGACGTGCATCGGAACATCGACCCCTTGGGAAGAATCTCGCTTTCCGACCTCTGTTTGCCCGACCACCTGCCAAGTGGCGTTTCAACTGACGCTAAGAGCCCAGCCCCGGTGGGCCCCCCCACACACACCCCTGCACTCCTGGCCCTTCTGCAGAGTGCCCGGCTCCACTTGCCTGGAGCTGGTGAAGGGGCCAATCGCAGACCCTCCAAAAACCACCTCTGCCTCCTAGGCAAGTGCTCCCCATCTGTGGGCTCCCAGCGAGCCTATAGCTGCAGCCCTGGGGGTGCCCGGGCCAGCATGGCCTTGGCCGGACCCCAGCCCAGTGCATTCCTCAGCCCCGTGTCACTTGATGGCGTTCTTATTAGTAATCAGATAGGATTCATAGCCAGTTGTCTCTTGATTCTTGCCAGAGGCTGATAAATTAGCCAGACACAAGAGTCGTTCTTCAATAATTAAATGCCTGGATGATCCCCGTGAGGATCTCAGCGTTCCTGCCAGCGGTGGTCTGGCCGTGCCCACGCCAGCTGGGCCATGGCTTTGGGGAAGGTCCCCGCTCTGCAGCAGCCCCTGTCCCACCCAGGGATGGCACGTGGACCCTAAGCAAAGGCCCCTGAGTGTCCCCATACGTGGGGTGCTCGTGAGCCCACCCAGCCCCTCGCCTGGTCTGCAGAGGACAGCCAGCCTCTGTCCTGGCCACCAGCTGTGCTGCCCCCCACCGGGACGCCGGGACGCCTCAGAGCTCAGAGTTTGCTCGGGTGCGTCATGGCTGGTGGCTCGGGAAACTCGCTGAACCTCTCTGAGCCTCGGACCCTGTCCCTGAGCAAGGATTGTGCCAGCCAGGGCTCGGCCCCCCCAACCACCCGCCCGCTGGGTCCGTGCCCCCCCCATCCGAGTCACTCCAACTCGAGCTTTCACACACTCCAGAGTCACATTTTTCTCAGGGGCTCCTTGCCAGAGCGCTGCAGATTATAAAGTGCAGTTCAGAGTTTCAAGGTCAGAGCCGGTGCGCCCATGAAAATAAAAGATGTCAGGACAGGACGTTGTCAAGTTAATACAGCGTGATGGAGCACGCCCGGAGCGCAGCCTGGAGGCCCGCGAGGCCTAATGGACTTGGGGAGACTTGGGAGAGCGTCAGGCCCCGCTCGCCAATGGATCAAACGCGCCCCAGGGGCTCCTTCCCGGGAACGGCGGGCCCTGAGACAAGAACCTTCCTTTCAACTACCCGGAGATAAATAGTCTGCCGTGCATTAACTTTACGTGAATGGGGCAATTATTTTGAATAGGGAATGCACCTTACTTTACCCCCAATGAAAAAGTATAGCCTTTGAAAGCCGGATCCCATTTTCTTTTAAATGATTGTAAAATGACACGCTGCCATATTAATTTCCCCCGAGCGCCGTCACGGCTGATTTCTGCTGCATTTGGACACATTTAGCTCCGGCCCCTGTTGGTGAAGCGTCTTTATTTCAAAGAGCGTTCTGAAGCGTTTATGTTTTAATCGAATATAAAATTAGCCACGTGGAAAGTTTATCCATCTGCTCCTCGGACTCACTGTGTCGTGGGGCACTCCTGTCCCACAAGGCCGATTCCAGGTGCCACAGACACAGCACACCTAGCCCGCCAGAGGCCGCACCCACCCAGCCCCCCTCCCCCTACCTTCCCTCTTTCATCACTCACGCCACTGAGCTGCCTTCTCCAGGACGCAGGGCCTGGCGGGTCGCGCCCTGCTTCCCCTGCACCCCTGCGGGTCGGGACTAACTCTTCCATGGTGGGCAGATGAGGACTGACCCAATACAAGGACTGAAACGCAGCAGTGATGAGACAATGCACCAGGCTGCCTGACAGAGCCGCCACCCCAGGACCTTTGCCCGTCAGCCCCTCCCCACGCACACACCCAGCAGCAGAGCTGTGAACTGGGGTGGGGGCAGAAGGCTCCCCTACTTGTCCCTCAGCTGAAGGGGTGGGGGCTGCGTCTCGTGCTAAGGAGACTGTCGAGGAACATAACCCTTTATCCCTCCCACGCGATCGGGCCCCGTGCCGGGACAGTGGGCGTCGGGGGTCCGGGGTTAAACCTGCCTCTAGAAGGAAACTCATGAATATGCACGCACGGCTGGACCGAGCAGCCGAGCCGTTGCTTAGACATTCTACAAAATAAATTTGATTTATCCCTTGCTGCTCGTTAAGTGGATTTCTAAGTGATTTCTAAGAACCAGTTAACCTTGCAGATCGTATCTTCTGAGTGCTGGGCCCTTTGTGCTGCTCTCGTCTCCGGCCCGTCTCCACCCCGCCAGCATTGTCACCGTCTCCGCGACAACGGCTCCTGCATCCTCATCCTTATCACACCACCAAACTCCAAGGCCACCGCCGCCACTGCCCACCCCATCCCACCTCCACGCCACTGCCACCACCATCCCATCAGAGTCCCCGTCATCCCCCTCATCATCTTCCCCACATCCTCCTCCTTATCACCCCCATAGTCATCCCCACCCCCCAGTGCTCCCCAACCCCACCCCAGTGCCCCACCCCCCATTCCGGCCAGCTGGCAGCAGCGCATCTCTCCCGCCTCCCCTCCTCTGACTCGTCCAGCTGCTCTTCCTGCTCCCCCTCGCCCATCTGTCCTGCCGCTGACGCCCCTCAGTGGCCACGGCCGCCGTGCCTGGCCTGGCCCTCCTGTGCTGCGCACTTGCGGTGCGGCTACGCTGCCCCCAGAGAGCCAGGACCCCTCCCGGAGCCGAGGGCCACCAGCCCCGACCCGGCGCCAGTCTTGTTTCCGGGGGAGTGGCTGGCCCCTTGCTCTGTGTTCCTGCACCCGCAGACGGGTGACATCCCCTGGCACGTGTCTTTCTCTCTCTGCCCCACCTCATGAGCAGGACACTCTCCAGGGCTGCCCAGGCTCTGTCCCCTCTGGCAGCGGGCAGCATTCTGCTGTCTGTCCCGCCATGCCTGACCCCCCCCAGCCCCTGCTGGCTAAGGCCAGTTACGCTGCACTGGCCGTGGGGTGTCTGTCCTCGGTGGCCGATGTTCTGGTATCCGGGAAGATGCCCAGGGGTGCGGCCCAGCACTCTGAGATCAAACTCAGGCTCTTCTCCACGGAGCTCACAGCCCAGCCTCAGCCGTGTCAGCTCCCCACTCGCCTACCCCACCATCTGGTCACCGGGCACAGCGGCACAGGCCGGCCAGGGGCCCTTCTTGCACCCACCCCCAGGCCGGCGCTGCCTCTCAGATCTCAGTCCCCCGGAAGCCAGAGGCCCGGAGCCTCCCACAGCCCCTTTATTCTCTGCCATCGCACCCTCAGGTTTCCCGGGTCACCCAGACCCCCGACACCCCGGAGGGCAGGCCCCTGGGCAGGGCTGCCCCCGCGTTAGCCCAGAGCCCTGCCGGGCGTCCCGGGGACACAGGGCTCAAGGGAGCAGCCCTGACGCCGGCTGTGCCCTGCCTCCTGCGCCCACTCTGTCCAGGCTCTGCGCAGCACGCGGTCGGCGGCGCTCCTCGCACTCAGGCCCCTCCTCACCGCCCCGGCCAGGCTCAACTTTAATCACAAAACATTTTAGAGTTGGGGTGAGCCCGAAGAGCGACTCTTTGGGAAGGAATATATTTATCAACTAAATAGGGGGATCTGATGGCACGTTTTTAATCCCCGCGGTCCCTCGCCGCAGAGAGACGAAGCAGCTGCATTTGCGTCGTTTTTCTTCCAAATTTTAATAAAGCAATAAGGCGGGTCACATGAAAAAGAAGCTCCTGTCGCCTGCCACCCTGCTTCCTGGCTCCCCTGCTCTCTCCGGAGGTAGCAGGGAGACTGATTTGGTGTAAATCCTCTCCGTTCTTGATTTTTATCTTCTGAAATAACTGTCTCGTAAGCGCCATTTATCCCGAGACACGGGGTCTGCTCGTCGCGTGCCGGCCCCGGCCATCTACCCCCCTCGAGCTCGTGGCTCGTAGGTTCCTCCCAAACTGTCACACGGACACAGGAGCCGAGCCTCTGTGGTCACTGCCCTGGAGATGGCAGGGCCGGCGACACTCGCCCTCGGTTTATCCCGTGTCCCTGACGACTGCTGCAAGCTCCCCTCTCCCGGACGGTGGGACGCTGGTCCCTCACAGTCGTCCAAACACTGATGCTGTCAGACTGCTTTCAAGATTATTCCTGCCAACCCGATAGGTGTGAAATATCTCATCAAGTTTTAATTTTCATTTCCTGGATTACTGGGGAGATTGATGTTGTTTTCAAATGTTAATTGGTGATGTTGTTTTCTTTCTTGAGTTTCTGAAATTATTTGTCCATTTTTCTTTGGATGTATTGGTCTTCCTGCCACTGGCTTATAGAATATATTTATATCATCTGAGAACTAATTTTTCGTCTGTTATATATGTTGGAAATATCCCCTCTTACAATGGTGGCTGTCTATTATACGCATTACAAATATCTTCTCGCAGTCTGTGCCTTATCTTTATAATTTCACTTCTAGTGTTTTATCATAGAGAAGGATTACATCTTAATGTCACACAATTTATCTCTTTATCTTATAAATTGTGATTTGTGCTCTTTCCTTTAGAAGTTTCCTCCACACCATGAAAACCTCTCGGTACCCTTCAGTGAGCTCTTCCTTAAGTCTTCAGTTTTATTTTTCATAGTTTGCTCTTAAGTTCCTCTAATACTGAGCGTATGGTGTAAAAAGCAAATTGAATTTTGTTTTTCTACAAGCAAAGCCAGGGGTCTTCATACCCTTACACGATTTATTCGATAGGTCCTTCCTTCTCCACTGAGTGTGTTTTAATTAACATACTGTAAAATTGATTTTTTTTCCCTGGGTAGAATTGTATGAATTTTAACACAAGTACAGCAGGTCCTCGAATAACGTAATTTCATTCAACGATTTTCCATTATGATGTTGATGAGAAAAGGAAAATAGATTCCAGGCTGTGTTTATGTGAGTTTGCACATTTTACCCGGGGTCTGGACACTCACCCCCTGCACCCCCCTTCCCAGGGTGTACAGCTCACAGACAAGTTTTAATTGTTCCAGTTGGACTAGGGGCAGGGAGAGAGAGAGAGAGAGAGAGAGAGAGAGAGAGAGAGAGAGAGAGAGGAGAAAGAGAGGAGAGAGGAAAAGAAGAGAGAGAGAAGGAGAGAGAGGGAGGGAGAGGGAAAGAGAGGGAGAGAGAGGGAGAGAGCAGAGATGGAGAGAGAGGAGAGAGGGAGGGAAGGAAAGAAAGGGAGGGAGGGAGGGAGGGAGGGGAAGGGAGGGAGGGAGGGAGGGGAAGGGAGGGAGGGAGCGCCCTGGCATCCTGGCCAGGTGGATCGGCTCCTGGCGCCTGCCTCCCAGAGGGATCCTCGGGCTGTACAGCTGGTGAGTGAGTGGACGCGGGTGAGTGGCTGGTGCTTCACACCGGCACACTGGCCTCTGGGACCTGGAGAACCCGCGCGGGGCGGTGCTGCCAGCGTGTGCCAGGCACGAGGACGATGGCGGCGGTGGCCCTGGGCCCCCCGGCCAGCCCAGGGCAGGCTTTCTGGGCAGTTGAAGCTGTGTCGTTGTGCAGAACAGAGGAGCCACGGGGCTGAGACGAGTGCTCTCGGTCAGGAGGGGCTCGAGTTCTAATCCAAGCTCAGCACTGCCTCCGGATAACGAGGAGCCGGCAGCACACGGTCACGGTCACGCAGAGCTCCACGTGCGTGCACGCGTGCGGGTCCCCACTCCTCGTGGGCCTGCCCTGAAGTCCCACAGCACATCTCCGAGGGAGGCTACGCCAGAACCCAGGGCAGACTCACAGGGGCCCCGAGGTGGTCCAGGATGAGCCCGACCACCACGGCAGCTGGAGGTCCTGGGTCAGGGACTTGGGGGTGCGGGGGTCTGCGGCCCCCGAGGCTCCACGTGAGCTCGGCCTGCTGCTCTGCGACCCACATTCCACAGCGCCCGGCGCCCGAGCTGGAGTCACCGCCTCATCAGTAAAACAAGCAACCGCTGAGCAAATCAGGCAGCAGCTAATTTTAGACTCAAAATGCAAATTATTGGCATTGTCCCCCGTCAGGTTAAAAATGTAATTTTCGCCCTCAGCGAGGCATCTGAAGCGCATCTCCGAGGCAGTGGGCTTGGCCAGGCCAGCCCTCGGGGAGGTGGTCAGTGACCCAGAGCCAGTTCCGAAGACAGCCCAGGTTGTTCCCGCCGCCTTCCCGCGCCCTCACACCTGCGGCCACCCGTGGACGGCCGCCAGGCCCAGCCCGACAGCCCGTGCTGGCCAATGGAGCCAGGTCCACTGGCTTCTGCTCCTGCCCTAGTCCCCGTGGGCAGTCTGTGAAGTCCTGCGTGGGGGCGCCAGTCAGCGGGAAAGACTGGGTAGTCTGGGTGGCACAGCCCAGGGCGACGGGCACAAGCAAATGTGCCCCAGCCAGCCCTGCCTGTGCCACAGACTCACACAGCAGCCCTGCGGAGGCAGGCAGGCAGGCAGGCAGACAGACAGACAGACAGACAGTGGGAGAGGCCTCCTGGTGGGCTTGGAGTCTTCGCACCAGTGTGCTGTGACGTTCTCCCGAGACCCTCTGGAACCCATTCTTTGGTTTCTGCAGCAATTTGCCGACCCACAGTGTGTGCGGGCGGGGGCGGGGGCGCGGCTGCTCCGGCCCCCACGCCGGGGAATGTGCCCGGCACGGTCAGCAGGGAGTGAGATGTGTGGTCTGGACTGGCCGGTCCAGGGCGGTCCTGGGCCTCGGAGTGCAGGAGGCACTGGCCAGGTGCACAGGCGGCGAGGTGTGAAGCCGCCTCCTACATCAGTGACTTGGCTGTTGTTATGGGAACTGCGCAATTATGGCCAAATTGGAATGGCACGAAAAGGAGAATGGATGGGGGTGGACGAAGCGGCTATTTCGGTCCAAGCATATTGGCTAATCACAGCACTGGACAGAGGCAGCAATCAGTTGGCGGGGACAGAAAGTCCCCCTGAGGGGCTGCCGGCCGGGGCACAAACCGGAGTTTGGGGAAGGCCTTGAAGAGAAAATGCCACGGTCTCGCGCTATCTTTATCATCTTACCACAAAATACTCAAACTGCATCTCAGCAGGAACCTGGCTGGCGTCGGGAACACTGGTCGTTACTTTGGCTGTTCATATTAATACGAACCTGAAAAGATGTGTCCCTGCTAGCCAAGTGTCTCCGATTGAAACCTAGAGTCCCAGACATCATCTTCCAAAAGGGTCTCTCTGTGCCCCGGACTTGGGAGAGATGGGCCAGAGAGGCAGGACCTCGGGGAGGAAGCCGTCTGTGCACTCGCCCTCCCGGGTCCATCCCTGAACCTCCCGCACCCTGGGCCCCCGAGCCCACCAGGAGTGGTCCCTGAGCACTGAGCTGAGAGTAAGCCCTGAGCCCGGGTGTGCCCCCATGCAAATAAGTTACCCAGTAACTCCAAGCTAAGACACCCCCCAAACACAAAGGAACCCCCCACACACATCTCCTGGGAACTATGGGCCAGCCGAGGGGCCGCTGCCCGGGAAACTGAGTCAGAGCCCCCCCAGCACGGTGCCTCCCGCCCCCGCCCATGGTTCCCTGCACCATCGCAGACACTGAGACCTGCCCCCGCAGACACGAGAGTCACAGTCACACAAGCTCTGTCCCCAGCACCGGGGCAAGGACACTGACCCCCGGAGCCTGGGCAGCAGGGTCGGCCACAGCTCCAGAGAGAGGACTCAGGCCCAGGACAACGGCCCCCGCCGTCCTGGCCAGACCACGCCGTGTGGCCAGTCTCCTCCCTCGCTCCCCTCTGGCCTCCCCACCTTCCGGGGGTCTGGCTGCAGCCCCCCCCAAACAACCAAGCCCCTTCCTGAGCGGGCAAAGGGACTCAGGGCCGAGCAGCAGCCCCCACGCGGCCCTCCTGCGGCTGCACGGGCTCCCGGGCACCTGCTTCTGCCTGTGGACAAAGAAACAAGGGTCCCGTTAGGAGACACGCCCAGCACACCCTGGGGTGCTCGTTCTCCCACCCCAGGGTGCTCTCCCTCCCACCCCGGGGTGCTCCGCTCCTGCCCCAGGCCGTGGCACACAGCTGACGCCCCCGGCGCCCTCCAGGGCGGCTGTTTGGGCTGACAGTCACCTGCCCACGCAGGCTGCGCGGCAGAGCGGCGGGGCTGTATTTAGCACGCTGTATTTATATCCCGGGTGATTTTCACCCTGAGAAACGGAGGGAGGAAGCGGACAGGCTGGGACTCAGGGAGGGCGCCTCCCACAGGGACAGCGGCCGCGGCCTGGCCGGAGCCGAGGGGACGCAGGTGTGCACCGGGGCCGGCGCGGGCGGGGGCCTGGGGCAGAGGCGGGGACAGCGGCCGGGCAGGCCGGGCATCCCGCAGGCAAGCCATGTGCACGTGGCTCGGGGCGCCTGGCCCACGTGGAGCCACGAGGGCGTCTCCCTCCTGACCTGGGCGTGCTGGGTCCCCAACACCCTCTCCCGCGGCTCACGTTCCCACTGTGAGGAGAACCCCAGCCTGGAGGTTAGGGCTGCCCCCTGGGGGCGGAGCTAGATCCCCACCCAAGGCGGGGGTCTTCACTATGTCACGGTCAGCCCCGTGCCCCGCCCCAGGCCTGCGTGCGGGTGGGATTGGAAATCCCAGGTTGGGGTGTTGGGGCCCCTGCATCGGGGCCTGCTATGGCCCAGGAGACGGCAAGTCCGAGGCCTCACAGCTTCTGTCAGGGCCTGAGTCTCGGGGCCCTTGTGGGCGTCCACCCAGGACTGACCCCCGGTGCCTCACCAGGAGCGAGCCATGAGCACCGCCTGGAGTGGCCCACGGCCTCCAGGAAGAACCCGTGAGGGAACGTGCGCGAGGCGAGCGCACACAGGGCACAGCCAGGCCAGCTCAGCCGAGGCAGGCGCATCCCGGAGCAGCTCCCAGGGCCGGCCGGCCCACCGTGTCCATGGCGCCCAGCTCCCAGCAGCCTGGCCAGCCCGTCCCCCACAACCACGGTGTCCAGCTCCCAGCGGTCAGCCCGCCCATGTCCATTGTGTCCAGCTCCCAGTGGCCAGCTGGCCCGTGTCCACGGTGTCCAGCTCCCAGCAGTCAGCCTGCCCATGTCCACAGTGTCCAGCTCCCAGTAGCCTGACCAGCCCGCCCATGTCCATTCTGTCCAGCTCCCAGTGGCCAGCTGGCCCGTGTCCATGGTGTCCAGCTCCTAGCAGCCAGCAGGCCCACGTCCGTGGTTTCGTACTGGAACCAGGAGCCACTGACTCTGGCAGACTTCACGGCAGTTTCCTCTTCGCCTGCCCAGGTCCTGAGTGACACTTTGGGGTGCCCAGAGGCTCTGCACCCCACAGGCCTGAGGCACCCTGGGTGGGAGAGCAGGTGGCGGAGACCTCGTGCCTCAGTTTCCTCCTCAGTCACAGGAGAGAAGGAAGCCCGGGCTGGGGCGGATGCTGGATCTGAACCGCTCCTGCAGCACCGGGGAAGCTTCTGGACACAGCGCCTGGCCCAAGGCCCGAGTGTGAGAGGACGGGGAGTGGGACAGTCTCTTGGCCCCGGGAGTTGAGTCACACCCTGAGCTGTGCTGGGAATTGGCTCAGACGGGGTGGGGCGGGCTGGCCCAGGGGCCCCAGAGAGCTGCGGAGGCTGTGAGGGCCTCCTGCAACATCCGGCCCTGAGAACCACCCTACGTTGCCCGTAAGCGCCCAGCCGGCCCAGCAGAGCTGGGGTGAAGAGCGCCAGGAGGGACCCCAAGCTTGAGCTCTGCTTGGGAGGACCCCCACTACAATAAAAGTTAAATGTAAATGCAAAACTAGCAAGAGGAGGCTCATCCAGAGTGGCACGACACAGCAGGAGGCTGACCCGAAGCCTGGACAGTCCCGAGGCCCTAGAGCCGCCCCAGGGCAGCAGGGCCTGAAGGGCCTGAAGGGGCTCCCGGCCCCCGTCCTGGGGCTGCTCACCCCCTCCCACCACCTCCAGCCCCTGCGCCCCTCCTGCACGCCCCCCCCCCATCACCTTCTCGGCTTCCCCCGGGCCGAAGTCACACCTGCACCCGTGGAGTCAGGACAAGCCGTCCGCGGCTCAGGCTGACACGGAGCCGGGGCCCAGGGGCAGGCAGGGTCATGCCCTTCTGCTCCCGGGGCCCCGTTTCAGGAATAAGCAGCGTCAGAAGGACCCAAGCACAGCAAGGGCAGCTTCCCAGGGGCTTTTCGATCAGCACCAATCTCGGAGCAAATTCCTGCCCGCCCGCCCGCAGAGGGCTGGGCCCAGACGCTCCCAAGGTCTCCTGAGCACTGGAGGGTGTGTCCCCAAAACAAAAACGAGACCCTCTCTGTTGAGTTTTCTCACCCAGCACACAATACACACGAAGTGAGAAACGGTGGGCTGTGGCGAAGGCGGGCCGGGCGCAGGCAAGACGCGGAGGCGGCATTCGGAGGACGAGGGCGACTGCCCCAGGAACCAGGACGACGGGCGGACGATGGGCGATGGGCGGACTCCCAGCGGCATCGCTCTCTCCCTTTACGGCGCAGTCGTGGTCGTAGTCCCATCATCAGCGTCCCATCATCCTAGTCTCCTCTCGGCCTCGGAGTCTCCAAGCCTCAGTTTCCCTCCCGTCCCCTTGCTGCCTTCTCCTCGTTGCTGTGCCCCTCCCTCTTCTCCCTCTGTGCTCTGCTCCTAGGTGTGCCGTTGTGCTCTCTGCCGCCTGTCTCTCTGGTCTCTGGCTCGTCTCTGGGTCTCCCCTCTGTCCCCCGCCCGTCTCGGCAGTCTGTCCTGTCCTAACTTCCGTCTGCTGCCCCTAACCTTGGCCTGTGCCCTTCTAAGCCCTCTGTCTTCTGTCTGTGCCGCTGTGCGCTCTTGCGCTCTCTGTCTCCTGCTCTCTCACCTGCTGCTGTTGGCTTCTTCAGTCTCTGGTCTCTTCTTCTGGCTTCTTCAGTCTCTGGTCTCTTCTTCTGACCCCTGCTGACCCTGTGACCGTGGCGACCCGGGCGACCTCAGAACTGCATAATCTTCTGACTTCTCCCAACTTTCTGACAGTGGCGGCCTGACCTTGCTGACCATCTGACCTGACCTCTCTGACTGACCTGCATAGCATAGTCTATAGACTATAGAGACTATAGTATAGTCTATACAGAAGTCACGTGGGGTGGGGTACAAAGGTGGGTCGAACATTAGCAAATCAGCAAAGAGAGGTGAGGCCACTCCTCCAGATCAACTCAAGGACAAAATCTCATCTAAGGAGATTACCCCAGATTACTAGGAGATCCAGAGACTATGTGAAATAAAGCTCCCAGAAGCTTATAGTCCTCTTATAGTCTAGCCTACGGATGTGACCAAAGCAGCACACGTGTGTTTGGTTTTAACATACTTGTTTGTATTCTCTGATATACATTCTCCATCCCTCTCGGAGAGCCCGGCAAGCAGGAGAGTGTCCTGTCCACATGGAGGGGTCTGGCAAGCTCCCCGTGGCGTATTCGATATGCCAAATACAGTAACAGTAACAGTCTCATTCCCCTGACCCTGAAAGAGCCTCCCATCGTTGGGAAAGATGGGTAAGGAGAGGCTGCTAAAATCTCAGGGCTGGACGAATGGAGACATTACTGGTGCCGGCTCGAGCAAATCGATGAACAACGGGATGACAGTGATGCAGTGATACTAAGAGATCTGCTCAAGGGCAGGACTCCATCCAGGGTGTGTCGCTGTCTTCTTCCCTCAGCTAGTAATCTAATTTAAATAGTAAATTTACTTCCAATATTTCTAGCAATGTCATTTTGTATGAGCACAGTAAGCGATATTAAGCTTAAAGGTTGCTCTTCCTGGGCACATCTCATTCCATATTCCAGACCACATCCTCAGGCCAGGTTAGCCTTCCTAACCCCAGCAGGGTCCTTATCCAGTTACGTCTTTGGGGTCATGACAGAGTTTGTCCATGACCGTGCTCTCAACTTATAGTTAAGTATTATGGTGCTTGACCTGGCCCATTTCAATGCCAGGGTAGCTCACAGCTTGCCCTGGGTCCATCAGCCCCTCGTCAGGACCCTGCTCTTGGAGTGCTAGGAACTAAGGGCAACTGAGGCTTAAGTCAAGTAAATACGGATGCCCAGGAGTGAATATTATTTTGGAGTCAATTAACTCCCATGTTACATAGCATAGCATCAACTGTCTTCCTGTGTCTACACAAAAAGGACATTGCAAATAAACCATGCACATGACAAAAGGAAAGAGAAAAGCAATATAGGATTATTCGTTGTGCCTCAGTTGCTCTATTGTGGGAGTGGCTCAATAGACCTTATGCTCCCTGCGGGAGCAGCAAAGACAACCCCGTGTGATCCAACACGTCTCGACATGAGTCTGCAGCACTGGGGCCTTCATGCCAGTGACCGTCCAGTCTGCGGGCCAGTGTCCCAGCCCCAGAACCCCACCCGGAACAGATCGGGCATGGTGGAGTCCAGCAGGGGGCTCTGAGATGCTGAGGTGTCCAGCAGAGTCTCCATGGACAAGGCGGGGGAGAGGGAATATTAACCCCACAATGACTCAGCACTGCATGACTCAGCACTGTGATGACTCAGCCCTGTGATGACTTAGCACTGCATGACTCAGCATCACATAACTCAGCACTGTGATGACTCAGCGCTGCATGACTCAACACTGCATGACTCAGCACTGCATGACTCAGCCCTGTGATGACTCAGCACTGCATGACTCAGCATTGCATAACTCAGCCCTGTGATGACTCAGCACTGCATGACTCAGTCACCGAATGACTCAACACTCATGACTCAACACTTCATGACTCAGCCCTGTGATGACTCAGCATTGCGTAACTCAGCACTGCATAACTCAGCACTGTGATGACTCAGCACTGGATTACTCAACACTCCATGATTCAGTCACCGAATGACTCAGCATTGCATAAAACTCAGCCCAGTGATGACTCAGCACTTCATGACTCGGAACTGTAATAACTCAGTACTGCATGATTCAGCACTGCATGACTCAGCACTGCATGACTCAGCATTTCGTCTCGGCAGGCTCAGTGGGAGGGCCAGGGAATGACTGAGATGGCCCTGAGGCCACAGTACCCAATGAGCACCTAGGCACAAGGCCCAGGAAGTCACTGTCCAGACCTCAAGAAGAGTTCAACAAGAAATCATGAATTCTTTTAGGACAAGTGAAAACCAGAAACTCTCAATAAAAAAAGAAAAAAGTAATTGTTAAAAACCAAATGGAAATTTCCAGAGCCCTCCTGGATGGGCTCATTAGGAGGGGGAGGAGGCGAGTGCAGAACCAGCAGACCCAAGAACAGATCGATAGAATTGTCCTCATTTGAATAATGGAGAGAAAATAAGCTGGAACAAAATAAAGCCACATTCCCAAGGGGCTTGAGACAATAAGAAAAGAACATTCAAACCTTATGATTCCCCAAATGAGAAGGAAGAGGGGGTCTGGAGAACTCCGGGAAGTAATGGCCGAAAACTCCCCAGACCTGGAGAAAGACATAAGCAACAGACATAAATTACATAAACTGCAGGAGAGCAGCAAGAATCTTAAACAGACAGAGGTAAAGAAACCCACCTAAAAATGATACCTTGGGAAACTAAACACAAAGGGAAAATATTGGAAAAGCATCCAGAAACATGAGGATCAATTTGAATTATAGCCGATTTCTCATCTGAAACTATGGAGGCCAGGAGGAAATGGTTCGACGTTAAACACTGTTCAAAGAATTGACAGTAGTGATTTGTACATTTGCTGAAACACACCACAGAAATGAAAAGAGAAAAGCGTTACTCTCCACTGAAGGGAAATGATAATTTGTTGGATGTGACATAAAGATTAAATAAGTTACCCAAATTGGGGCTTTTTAAAATTACTTCTGTTTCTTTACTAGAATCCATATTTTTCATATCGAGAAAGCCTAGAACTCCAGAAAAGGGAAAGGCCTTTTTGATGTCGTGGGCCCAGGGGTGGCTCACGTGAGGAGAGGAGAGAGACGGTCACTTTCTCCCGACCAGTCTCTGCCCCTCCGAGGCTCAGCGGGGGAGACCAGGAGTGCCAGCCCCACTGGGTGGCTGCCAAGCCACACCTGACACCTGCTTGGTCTCCTCGGCTCGGGGGTCGATCCCCGCCTCCTGGTTTCTCGGGGAGCCACAGGCTCAGGTCGGGACAAAGAATTGCTCTTGGCAGGAAAGTCAGTCCCAGGCCCTACCCAGGTTGCCGGGTTCTTGTCTCACCACACAGAAAAGAACGTCAGGGGTAGACGAGCAGTGAAGTAAAACAGATTTTATTTGGAGGTTTTGGGAGGGGAGGGAGGGAGAGAAAGAGAGAGTAGAGAGTAATGCACTCAAGGGAGAACACGGGCTTCTCCAAGGGAGGGAGGAGAGAACCCCCCCACACACATGCTCGGGCACCACATGTGCCCGGCCACATGGGTGCAAGCAGCACACGGGCTCGGCAGCATACGCGTGGCTTCCCATTGTGCGAGGTGGCCTTTATAGAGTTTTCCCAACCTGCCCCCACGTGGGGCTTTCTAGCTAGAGAAGAGTTCGTTACTAGGGTTGCTGCTAGGTGGGTAGCACTGGGAGTGGTCTTCTTTGGAACTCCTTTTCTTGACCTTGGTCCAGCCTTCTCTGGTCTGGGCTAGCTGAGGATTAAAGGCTTTCAGGGAGGGGTCCTGTCTCCTCAGGGGCAGCTGCTGGGGAAGGACTTATCAGGTCTTGCTTTCTGCATCCACAAGGTGGGTCAGACTTAGGCCTGGTGGCTCTATGACAGAAATTTCGTGTGTGTGTGTGTGTGTGTGTGTGTGTGTGTGTGAGAGAGAGAGAGAGAGAGAGAGAGAGAGAGAGAGAGAGAGAGAGAGAGAGCGGAAGGGGGGCTTCTCTTATCTACCCACACATTTTGGAATAGGTAGAAGCAGAATTGCCTAAATATCTACTATAGAATATATTTCTCACAAGTTTCAAAATCGCACTTGATAACTAAAGCAAAACTTACATCTAAAGTGGTTCTTAACATATTTGGAGAATAAACTAAATGATTTCCTGTTTGTACATAGCATGTAGGTATGCATATACATATGCAAACATAACACCAGTAGACTTTAATAAATTTAGTATATTGGAAATCCCCACAGTGACCATTAGTCTTACACAATCACTCCCAGAAATGAATAGAAAGAAACACTCCCAGCTCATTTTATGAAGCTAATATTACCCTAACAATAAAACCAGAAAATACAGTGCAAAGCAAAAGTCTATTATCTCTCATGAATTTAAATGCAAAAATCTTCAACCAAAAATGTAGCAAATCAACTCCAAGAACATATAACAGAGAATTACATGCCATGACCAAGTAGAATGTATTCTAGGGATGCACCACTGACTTAATATTCAAAAATCAATTGTCCCGCCATATTAACAGAAAGAAGAAATCTCAGATGATTTTTATCTATCTCTGCAAAAAAGTATTTGATAGAATTCAAAACTTATTCATTGCTAAAGATTTCAGAAAACTAAGAAAAGAGGAAAAGTTCTTCAATCTGATGAAAAGGCATTTGCCACGGGCCCTGGGCCAGCCTCCTGCTGGTCTCGAGGAGGCTCTTTCGTCCTCAGCCTTAACCCAGAGCGATCCTCTCCCACCTCACTATAAGTCCTAACAAGCACAAACAGGCAGGAGAAAGCTAATGGCCAGAAGAGGAGCATTCACGCTGTCACTATGAGCATATTCAGTTAATTTGCTATTTTTTTAATTTTTTTATTGAATCACCATGAGCTATGATTGAACACCCACCCCTCCACCAGTGTGCATTTTCCACCACCAATGTCCCTAGTATCCCCCCACCCCACCCCACCCCACCTCCAGCCTCTGTGGCAGGCATGTCCTTCTTTCTCTCTGCTCTTGGGCACTATGGTTTTTGCAATACAGACACTGAGAGGCCATCATGTTTGGTCCTTAGTCTACTTTCAGCACACATCTCCCATCCCGAGTGATCCCTCCAGCCATCATTGACTTAGATGACTGTTTTTCTTATGTTCTCTCTGAATATTTTCATCTTGCAAACAGGCAACTCCTACAGTCAATGTTTCTCATTTATTCATTCAAATGTCTGCTCTCTGCTTGCTTAGCTCCATAACTCATGTCTGAGAAAAACTAACTCGGTTTTCTTGAACTCTGGCATCTTGTGTAGCCTCCTGTGCAGTAGTGAACTTTTGACTTGCCTTCTTGTCTCTCGGCCTTCTCATACTTATTACTTTATCTTGTCATCCTTTTTCTTTTTCTTTTTGGGTCACACCCGGCGATGCACAGGGGTCACTCCTGGCTCTGCACTCAGGAATTACTCCTGGCTGTGCTCAGGGGACCATATGGGATGCTGGGAATCGAACCCGGGTCGGCTGCATGCAAGGCAAATGCCCTACCCGCTGTGCTATCGCCCCAGTCCCATCATCCTTTTTTTCTAAGTATGTTAAACAATGTATTTATAGAGTGTTCCTCTTCAAATATTCAGTTCCTTTGTAATGAGCTATGAAATCACGTCCTTAGACGGCTGACTGAGCTCGTCAGAGTCCCTCTCTAGGACGGACCACCAAAACCCAGTCCCTCTCTTTGACCGTGGGAAGGTTGAACTGGAGACAGTCACAGTTACAGGTACCCAGGTCAGGGACACAGGCCAGGGTCAGGCACCGGCCTTACGTGCAGGTGAGCAAGTTGTCTCCAGCATTGCTTGTGGTCCCCCTGCACCACCAGGTGTGACCCCTGAGCCCAGTGAGGACGAGCCCCTGAGCACCACCAGGAGCGGCCCAAGTTCCCCCTCCCCCGGTAATAAAAATCTAGAAATCTCACAAAACAGATGTTGGCTCTGTGCCTTGAAAGCTTCCCCCAGCCCCCAAAGAAAGACCCCAGAGTGGCTGAAGCAGCAGAGGCAAACCTCGCACGGCGAGGGGCCTCCAGTGCCGGCTCTCCCCGACTGACCTGCGTATTTACTTCAATGACTATACAAATCCCAGCAAGATTTTTTGTTGCAAAAAAAAAGAACTGTCTTAAACTAATTCATAAAAGTCTCAAACCTTTTTTATGAGCATCAGAAGACCTCAAGTAGCTAAAAAAAATCTTGAAAAACTTTAAATTAGGAGAAATGACTGGTACTGAGGCATTTACTATATATTTAAACTAATCCAAACAATGTGTTCTGGGTAGAGGAACGGACAAATTAGTGGGACAGAACAGAAAACTCAAAAATAAACTCAATACACGATTGATTTTTGGGTGTGGGAGGGAGCAACTGAATGAAGAATTCCCTATTAAACAAATGGTGTGGAAACAACTAGATAAGCAACCACGTGGGCAGTCCCTTAAAACTCACATCTTACGCAAAGATCAATTCAGAGTGGGCCGTGCACTTAAATGTAAAAATGCAATTATGCAAGATTAAGAAAAGACCTAGAAAATCTTCAGGCTGCAGGTCTAGGCAGAGTCTGTGGAAAACATACTCAGGAGGAGAAGGATTAACCACCGAAACGAGGACTTTGCTCTGCGAAAGATCTGCCAAGGAGATCAAACAGCATGCCACAGATTGTGAGGAAATGTTTGCAAACCACACATCTGACAAAGGACTTGTGTCTGGAAGCAAGACAAATCTCCCAAAATTCACAGGAAAAAAAGATGGTTTAAGAGGCAACAGAAAGGTATGTTTCTGCAAGAGAGAAAGCTACGGGGGGAGAGAAGCTCGTCTCACTGGCCAGCAACAAAAAGAAAACTCCGGCCACCAGAATATGCTAGGGCAACCAACAAACCACCAAAGACAACCGTCAGTGCTGGGACATATGTGCGGAAACAGACGCCGCAGGCAGTGGGAGCACCGGTAGCCCCAAGCCCCTGGCAGAGAGCACAGCGAGCCCCGTCTCAGGATCCAGCCTGCCCCCTCCCCAGACACTGCTCTCCTGGGCATTCGTCCCAGAGAAATTAAAACTTATGTTCACACTAAAACCTACACGAGTGTTCATGGCAGCTTTACTGACACCCGCGAGAAGCTGGCACCGGCCCAGGTGTGCCTCCGATGATTGATTAGACGCGCAGTAGACGGTCACTGCTAGAGGAAGGAGTCGGGGAGGCTGGCCCAAAGACGGTTTGGCTGCAATTAGGGGCAGGCCCGCTCAGGGGCTGTCGGGGGTGTGGGAGGGCCGCAGCTTTGGCAGAGGATTGCTGAGTCATGGCAGGACCCCCGCAAAATAAAATGCCATCAGACATGGCAAATGTAGCTGACCAGGGTTCCACCCCCAGCACAGCACCTTGGCGGGGGGGCCCCCAGGTCCTGCCAGGAGTGACCCCTGGGTGCAGAGCAGGGCTGAGCTGGGCACTGCCGGCCCTGAGGCGAAAGAAGCAAACAAAACCCCACTTGGCTCACCCGGGGACCAGGATCCGTCCACAGCCAGGCTGGGGCTGCCCAGTCACCTGCACACACACCTGCACATACACACCTGACACACACACCTGACACACACCTGCACACACACCTGCATACACGCCTGCACACACACCTGACACACACACCTGCACACACACACCTGGCACACACACCTGACACACACACCTGCACACACACACCTGACACACACACCTGCACACACATCTGACACACACACCTATATACACATCTGCACACACACACACCTGCATACACACCTGCACACACACCTGACAAACACACACCTGCACACACACCAGATACACATACCTGCACACACACCTGACACACACACCTGCATACACACCTGCACACACACCTGACAAACACACACCTGCACACACACCTGCACACACACCAGATACACATACCTGCACACACACCTGACACACACACCTGACACACACACCTGCACACACACCTCACACACAACTGCACGCACACCTGCACACACTTGCACACACACCTGACATATACACACCTGTACACACACACTTGCACCCACACAGACACCTCTCACACACCTGCACATACATCTGCACACACACCTGACACACACACACCTGACGCACACACTTCTCTCCTGGGCCCCGTCTTCTCCCAGGGGCTGCCAGCGGCTTAGGGGTGCAATCACTGGGGGGAACTGAGACCCCGAGAAGCCAGAGCTTCCTTCTCGTCTGGCAGGACCTGCGGGCCCCGAAACCCTCCTGCTTCATTTCCCACCTTCCCAGTTCTCCGCCCCTCCCAGCTCCAGCCCTACCGCTCAGCACCGGGCACACGCCTTGCCCACTCTCGGCACTCGTGTGTGGGATGGTAATGCCAAGTTCCCAGAGTGGGTGTGGGAGGGAAATGAGAAGGACTGAGATTGGGCTCGGGTGAAGAAAGGGCCACAGGGGCTAAGCCAGGCATTCTGGGAAGGCTTCCTGGGGGAGGGGGCCGTGAGCTGAAGTTTGAAAATCGTTCCAGTTACTTTTTCGGAATTTTTTTTTTTTTTGCTCTTTTTGGGTCACACCCGGCAATACACAGGGGTCATTCCTGGCTCATGCACTCAGGAATTACCCCTGGCGGTGCTTAGGGGACCATATGGGATGCTGGGATTTGAACCCGGGTCAGCCACGTGCAAGGCAAACGCCCTACCCACTGTGCTATCGCTCCAGCCCCTACTTTTTCGGAATTTAAGAAACAAAAATTCCCAAGATAGTGACAGGGAAGGTACTGAACCATGTCCTAGATCTGTGAGCCGAGAGTTTGGACAGAATTCGGCAGAGCTGCCTGGACTCTGTCCACCAGGAGACAAACCAGCTGGCCGGGACTCCCTGTGTCTGCAGCACCTTCTCGGACATGCTGTGTCTGGCTGAGTCCGGGGCCTCCTCTGTGCACTTGCAAACATGCACATGCACACGCTCTCACACGCACACATACCCACGCCCACATACACCCAGGCACACACGCGCGCGCACGCACACACGCACACACACGCACAGTGGTGCCTCCACCCAGGAATCTCGTCTGTCCCAGGCTGCCGTCCCTGCAGGCCCCAGGAGCGGCTCCCAAGGGCCCCACCCAGTGAGGTGTGGGCAGTGGCCAAGGCCAAGGCCCTCGGGGAGAAGACGGAGTTGGGGGTGGGGATCCACGAGGCCCAGGGGCCGCAGCAGCTAGCAGGGGCCTGCGGCCCCTCACCGCCACGCCCTGGGCCAGCCTTCCGCACACCGGCACTCACACACTCCCCTGCTCCCGTCTCCCTCATGGAGACGGCGCCATTCTGAAGAACGCCCCGCGCTGTGTGAAAATAACGCCCGAGCCGCTAGCCGGGCTCCATGGGCTCCGGCCGGAGAGCCGAGCTCGGAGCTATTTATACGGTGAGGGAGCGTTTCCAGAGACTTACAACCGGCGCTTAGAATTAATTTAGCACCTTGTCTAGTCCAAGGACATATGCTGTGTGTCTGGAATCCTCACACCTCCGGGGGCTCCCGGCACGCCGCCACCCGCTCCGAGTGGTGATCACGCCTCCAGAACCCTGGGGTCCCGGAGCAAACTGGCAGATGGTACACGCCCCCCACTCTGGCACTGGGACACCCCAAATAAACAGTGGGTGTTCGGGGGGCCAGGAAGACGGGACCAGACGGAGGGGCAGCCGCACAGTCCCGGGCTCGCCTGTGACCAACCGGGACCTGCGGGGGGACTGGGTGGGACCCCAGCAGGCGCCCCTCCCCACACCATGCTCACTCTCGGGTGCTGGGCAGGAGCTGGGCTTGCTGGCGAGGCAGAGCAGGACACTGCAGGTCAGCCACCAGCGACCCCAGCACCGTTTGGGAAGGGGGGAGGAGGGGCAGGGGTGGCCCCCGGCCTCCTCGGGCCACCCCTACCTGGGAAGGGGCTGTGAGGGGTCGTGTTCCCCCGTGTCTAAGCAGAGTCCGGCCCGACCATCTGCCTCGAGCTGACCTTTACGAAGGGCTGGTGGGAGGGCAGAGCGGGGACACTGCCAGGCAGAGCCTGCGGCCGACCTCCCACCCCCCTGCCCCGGCTGGCCCGGAACCCTCGGGGCTCCCCGCTGCTCCCGCTGCACCCTCCAAACTCCCGCCCAAGGACCAGGCCCAACAAGGTTGGGCTAAGCCAAACCCGGAGTCACCAAACCCGCCGGTATCCCAGAGAGACGCCAGCCCAGAGCCCGAGGCCAGCGTGCCCACGCCCTCTGCTGGGGCCGCCGCTGCCCCGTCTCAGTCTCACCCGGCACACGCGGGCCGTGCAGGGGGGCTCACGATGACGCCGCGGAAGCCCACCCTCGGCTGCCTGTGGGCTGGATTGCCCTGGGGGCACTGCCGGTGGTGCTGCAGGTGGGGGCAGCGCTAGCATGTCCGGCGGCCACGCCTGTGCTTCTCCCGGCCCTCCCCTCCCAGACGCCCCCATGTCACCCGGCCAATTCGAGGCTCCTGGCGTGAGGCCTGTGGCTTCCGGCCAGCCCCGGGGGACAGCCCAGCCCGCACCGTCAGCGCCGAGTGGGGAGTGGGGCCAGGAGATGCATACCCCGGCCCCGGGCAGCCCCCAGCCCTGCCCCGAAGCCCCCTGGGGTAAGGCCCTGCTCCCAGCCTCCACAGAGCCTTCCCGAGAACACGTGTGAGGCGTCAAGTGGGGGCCACGAGTCCTGGGGGAGGTGAGAGGGCGGGCAGTGGCTGTGGGGCGGGGGGCAGTCGGGGCCACTGGCTACATCTGTCCCTTCAGAGGCTGCCGGGTGGGGGAGGGTCCTGCGTGTGGGCTGTGGGCTGGGCACAGAGGACAGCTGCTCGGGCCCCGAGACTGCCGGCCCCTGCGCGAGACCCCCGGCGGGCTCCTCAGTGAGCTCAGCTCCAGCTGAGTGGGAAGGCGCCCCCGCACGCGCGAGCAGCTATGGACTCCCTGCCTCGGCCAGTCTCCCGGCGGGAGCCGTGGGGGAGGGGGTGCGGCTGGACCGCGGCCAGTGCAGCCCGGAGAAGGGCCGCCCTGAATGCTGAGGCAGCTCAAGGACGCGAACAGGCCGCCCCCCCCCCCGCCCCCTGTGTGTCCACGCTTCCCCCGTGCAGCACACACAACACAGGCAGCGGGGAGGGACGTCCCTCGGGGAGGCTCTGAGCCCAGCCCTGGGGAGGGCACCTCGGGGTGCGGGCACCCAGGCAGCCTTGAGGCCCTTCCCGGCCGGCCGCACTGTTGGGGGAGCTGGGGGTGTCGGGCAGGACTTTGCCTGAGGCTTTTGTAACCAGGAGACAGAGAGTTTCGTAGACTGACTTCTTTCCTCGTTAAAAACACTTCAAAACTGGGGCTGGAGCAATAGTCTTGCAGGGAGACGCTTGCGGGTTTGACCCCCGTATTCCGTATGGTCCCTGAGTCTCCGGGAGTCATCCCTGAGCACTCTGGGTAGGACCCAAAGCTACAGATAGGTGTTTTATTTAAATATACACACACATATACTATATATGCACATATACATCATCTACTAAAGTAGGTCTCCCAAGAGATAGTTTAAATACACACACGTATATTCTACATATGCACATATACATCATGTACTAAGGTAGGGCCCTGACAGTTTAAATACACACACACACATATTCCACATATGCCTACACAAATCACACACAGGGTAGGGCCCCTGAGAGTCTAAGGCCCAGCACTTGCCTCGCTTGCTGTCGACCTCGCTTGACCCCTGCTTCGGCCAGTGGGGACCCAGGACCCAGGAGCCAACCCTGCGCAGAGGGGCGGCACCAGCAGGTCTTCACGATGACGCTTTAGTCTTTTCACTCTAAGAGGATGAGGCCCCCAGGGGACTATCACGAGTGCGAGGGCACATACCAGCGGGACCTGCCGCTGAATCTGGCACGGACAGGCCTCGCTCAGCGGGCGGCAGCCAAGCGGGGAGTTAGCCGTGACCTCCTGGCTTGGGCTGCGACATCTCCGACGGGAGTCACGCTCGTTCCTGGAATGAGCTGCCCCCGTCCCAGCGTGTGGGGAGGGGCCGGAGAGGAACCTATTTCCTTTCCGGGAAGAGCCATCCGGACGCCCTGGAGGGCAGCGGGCCAGGTTTGGAGCACAGGGGAGGGAGCTTGGTCCCGGAATTCCGAGGGCCCCTGAGCTCTGCCGGGAGTGATCCCTGAGCACCACAGGTGTGACCCCAAAACAAAACAGATTTGAAATTGGATTTATTTTGGCCACCTGCCCATTCCCACAGAAACACACTTGCTGTTTACTGCGGGCGCCCGGCCTTTTCCTTAGGAATCAGGACTCTGCCTGGACGCAGAGGCTCCGAGAGGGACCGGCTCCTCCAGGTTTCTGCCGGGCAGGGCACCGGCTGGCAGGGCTGACTGACTGGCGCGTCCCACCGGGCCTGCAGGGCCCAGCGGCCAGGTGGGTCTGGGGGCGGGGGTAGGGCTTTGCCAAGGCTCCGACAAGGGCCAGTCTGCTCAGGGCAGTCGTGAAATGTCTGCCTTCATTAGGATTTTTTTCCTGTGAGCTTGCTAATTAAATCATTAAAATTTTATCTTCACCTAACCATGGATAAGAACCATCTGAAACATTTAGCCAGTATGCTGCAAGAGATACGGGGACCAGGCATCCCCCGAGCTGGGGGGGTCGGGCAGCCAGGGGAAGACAGGAAAGAGGCGAGGGGTGAGGGGCGAGGGGGTTCTCCCAGGGGGAGCCTGCACCTGGCCCCGACGTCTGCCCGGGCCCCCAGGCCAGGGTGAGGGAGAGAGGGAGAGAGTTAGAGGGACAGAGACAGAGGGAAGGGCAGAGACAGAGGGTGGCAGAGAGGGAGGGCGAGAGGCAGAGGGACGAGGGAGGAGACAGGGAGACAGGGGGAGAGGGGGAGAGGCAGAAGGAGAGGAATAGGGGGAGAGTGAGAGAGAGGGGGAGAGAGGGAGAGAGGCAGAGACAGTCTCCGCCCACCCGTCGGGGCTCGGGGTTCCCTACCCTTCCCCACTCCGAGTCAGCAAAATAAAGTATGAATGGAATGAAAGTCAGTGACACATGGTGGTGCTCCCGGCGGGCAGGTGGGCAGAGGGCCCCAGGGCCTCACCGCAGCCCCCGCACCTTCCGCCCGACCTGGGAGCCCAGCGGGCACCCCTTGCCTCAGGGCCCCAAGACGAGTGGGCGGGAGTGGGCAGGCTGAGCCGGGCGGGCTGTGGGGCTCCTACTCTGCCCCCACCCCCACCCGTGCCGGCCAGCTCCCCCTCCAGAGGGCCACAGCCCACAAGGCCAGCCTCACCGCACACACGCAGAGCGTGGATGGCCGTGGACAGCCCAGCCAGGGTGACCGCTCCCCGCGTGGGCCTCTCCGGGGTGACCGCTCCCGCTCTTCTCGGCCTGCCTCTGCAGGGTGCGGCGGTGAGCAAGGTTTCTGGGGTGCTCGTGGGCAGGGTGCCCCTTCCCTCAGCCACAATCACCTTTGCTCTCACCTAGTCCCCAGAGCAGTGCGATGGCCCCCAGCCCGAGGACAAGGTTGGGGGTATCTCAGACCATCCTGTGTCCCGCACGTCACAGGCGTGGGGGCAGGTGTGGCTTCTTAAGGCCCCCAGCGGCTCAGCTCCTCTCTGTTAGTTTGCTTGTTCGTTTGTTCGGGGCTCTCCTGGCAGTGCTCCGGCTGGTTCCGGGCTCTGCACACAGGGGTCCCTCCTGGCGGGGCTGGGGGTGCAAAGCCACGCCCTCCCTGCTGTGCTGCTCTGCAGAGCTCAGGGGTCCCCACGAGGAGCTGGGACCGAGGGGGCCACCCAAGCCCCTGCCTGCCCGCTCAAGCGGGCACCGTGTGAGTGACCAGCCCTGGGTCCTGCAGGAGGAGGCGCTGGCCGGGCAGGGCAGGCACAGCAGGCCCAGCTAGAAGCCCGGTGCAGGCGCTCGGACAGACCCCGCCCCGCCCCAGCCCAGGCGACCTCAGGCCCTCTAGTCCACCGGGGCCTCTGCTCTGCTCGTTTGGGAGAGTGGGGCAGGGTCAGGGGCCGCGGGGCCTCGGGAACTCCCCATTGCCGGTGTCCCTGGGGCGTCCGGACGCCCCCAGCAAAGGCAGCCAAGCAGGGGCTGGGGAGAGACCCCCGTGAGGCCACCTCTCTGGCCACTCGACACAAAGCACCCAAAACGGTCACGGTGTCCACGCCCAGCCCCCGTGGGATGCTTCCCCACCGCTGCTAAGGCCAGTCAGTGGGAACCCTGGGGGTGCGGCTGAGGGCAGGGGGAACACAGTCCACACGTGCACTACACACGCCACACGGGCAGACACAGTCACACACCCCTCCACAGGGGACCCTGTGCAACCTCCACACTGATCCCACATCCACTGCACATGCATCACAGGCAGGCATGCATGCCACGTGGTACCTCCACGCAAAAGTGTGTGCCATACCACATGCATGTGCCTAGCACAATCACACACAGAGAACACATGTGTATGCCACCTGTGCACATGTGTTTATAATCACACACGGTGCATGCATCTGTGTGTGTGCCTCACAAACACACATATTGCATGCTTGCTTACACATTGTGTGTGCATTCACTGCAGGGACACAGACATGCACATCGCATGTACCACGCGTGCACACGAGTCCATGCACGCAGCTAGTGCTCGCGAGGCGGCAGCCCCACTGATCTCCCGGCAGGCCCGTCTCCGCACCCCTCTCCACTCTAAGCTCTCCGGCCCCCGCTCTCGGCGGGCACTGAGCGGACACCAGTTCAGCGGGGATTTCTAATGCCATTTCCGACACCGGCAGACACCCACTGACATTCTGTTTATTGTATTTGCTCAGTCTCTGCTCAGGACAGGATATTGGAGGTGAATTATTTATACCCCAAGAAACAGGAGAAAGAAAGAAGGGGGGAAAGAGTAAAGCACAAAAATAATAATTTCTGTGTAACTGTGTTGCAGGTCTCTGCTTTTCTCGCTCAAAATTATTTTATTCTTCCTTCATTTTTGAGAATTTCATTCGGGTACTGCCACTGGGGGACGATGTTATTGATTTATTGGAAATATTTACACTGCATTACAACATCAAGAGAGACACGAGTGCTCACAGGCCCTCCGGAGCCTGGGCCCCCACCGCTCGCAGAGGCCGCCCACCCGCTCCTCTCCTCAGGGACACTGCAGCCAGGCCGGCCTGGAAGAGGTGCCCTCGGCCCCGGCACTAAGGAATGAGGCGCTCACGGGTGCAGCTCCTGCCATGCCACGCAGACCCGTGTTCTTCCTGAGAGATCGAGAAGCCCTTTGGGTTTGGGGCCCTGGGGCCGCCTGCTGAGGGAAGCCTCCCATGGGGGTCGTGGGACACTGCCCAGACGAGGTGTGGCGAGTTCTGGTCTCCGGCCCCTGGACGTAGCAGGCATTGCCCTCTGAGGGCTCCTGCCCTGAGCCTGTTGGGGACAGACAGGGTCACTTGCCTGGCCTGGCAGCCGACTGGGAGCTCCAGATGGGGGTGCAGCCCCCACCCCACTCGGCACTGACATACATGGGGACGGGGCACCCCCGAGACAAGGGACCATGAAACCCAAAGCAGAAACTTTCCCTAGATGAGGAGAGAGGGCCTGGACTGGCGCAGCTGGTCTGCATGCGAGAGCCCTGGGCACTGCCAGGTGTGACCCCCAAAACACCCTTGCAAAGAATAGTGGGGGGCAGAGCATCGACACAGCGGGGAGGCACTTGCCCTGCACACAGCTGATCCAGGTTACCTGCCCAGTTAGCTCCCTCCTGCCGTCACCCTGCCACATTGCGGTAGTGGGCGGGGCCTCAACAAAAGTGGGCAGGGCCTCAATAAAAGTGGGCGTGGCCTCCTGAGCCAGCAGCAGCTCACGCGGTTGCACATGTTTTCCAAATGCCAAGCAATTATTAGGTACATCTTTGTGTTCATCACATATTTCCCCAAGTATCATCTTAACTGCCCCCAAAAATAGTTCGCAAATAGGTTGCTAGCTAATTCCAAGAAGGTCCCTCTTCCATACCACCACAACAATATGAAGAAACAGCGCAAATTCCCGCCACAAGAAGAGGACAATGAAAGGAGTCCAGATGCCTCAATAGACGTTTCCTACAAACTTGAGCTCTCCGAAAGAGAATTCAGAGGTGAAATCCTGAAGCTGTTCAATGAACTCAGTGGAAAGATTGACAAATTAAAGGAAGACCTGACAGAAACAATACAACAGACAGCCGAGAAATTACGGGAAGAAATGAGAGCAGAAATTAAAAAACCTACAAAAGGAAATGTCACAAATAAAGGATTCAGTAGATGAATTAAAAAACTCAGTGGGTGCCCTCAACAATAGAATGACTACAGCAGAAGACAGAATCAGTGAGCTTGAGGATGAGCCTCAGGCAGCCTACAGGCAACAACAATAGGGAGAGACCTCAAAATAGCTCTAGGAGAATCAGGGTCCTAGGGGATGATTTCAAGAGGAACAACATTAGAATCATCGGAGTACCAGAAGGACAGGGAACCAACCCCAATGAAAAAGCCACAGTCAAAAAAATCATTGTTGAAAAGTTCCCAGATCTGGAGAATGCAGACATCCAGATTCAAGGAGCCAGAAGGGTGCCAGCTAAAAGAGACCCTAACAGAAAAACTCCAAGACATCATAGTTAGGATGATGGAAGTAATGGATAGAGACACAATACTGCAAGCAGCAAGGTCAAAGAAGGAAATCACATTCAAAGGAGCACCCCTTAGATTCACAGCAGACCTATCATAGGAAACCCTTCAAGCCCGAAGGCAGTGGTGGGATATAGTGAAAAAACTCAATGAAATGAATGCTTCACCAAGAATACTTTATCCAGCCAAACTCTCATTCAAACTCGAAGGAATGACACACTATTTTGCGGATAAACAACTCAGGAACTTCATAGACTCTAAACCAAACCTAAAAGAAGGACTAAAGGGGCTACTGTAAGACAAGAAAACAAGCACAACAAACCCTTAGAGAAAGATGGCACGAAACCCCATGACAATTGTCTCTCTCAATGTCAATGGTCTTAATTCACCAATTAAGAGACACAGACTGGCAAAATGGATTCAGAAACTGAACCCAACATTCTGCTGCCTGCAAGAAACACATCTGAATAGCCAGAACAAACACAGACTCAAAGTCAAAGGATGGAAAACAATCCGGCAAGCAAACAACTCCCTCAAAAAAGCTGGGGTGGCTTTACTAGTATTGGACAACATAGACTTCAGGTTGAAAAAGATCAGAAGGGATAGTGAAGACCATTTTTTATTAACCAAGGGATATGTACAGCAGGAAGAAATCACGCTCCTAAACGTGTACCCACCCAATGTGGGACCAGCTAAATACCTACAACAGTTGCTAACAGACCTTAAGAAGGACATTGTGAGCAACACAATAGTAGTTGGAGACTTCAGCACTGCCCTATCACCTCTGGACAGATCAAGAAGATTAAAACTCACCAAGGAAATACTGGCTTTGAAGGAAGAAATAGAAGAGAGAGGGCTAATAGATCTATACAGGGCTTTATATCCCCCCCAAAAAAGAAAAACACATTCTTTTCCAGTACACATGGGACATTTTCCAGAATATACCATGTGCTGGGCCACACAACATACCTCAACAGAATCAACAAGATAGACATTGTACCAGCTATCTTTTCAGACCATGATGCACTGAAGATAGAAGTTAATCATGGACAGATGCAGAAAACCAAATCAAACACCTGGAAATTAAGCGGCTCGATGTTGAACAACGAGTGGGTCAGGAAGAAAATCAAGAAAGAAATCAAAAGGTACCTGGAAACAAATGAGAATGAAGACACTAACTACCAGAACCTGTGGGACGCAGCTAAAGCCATGTTAAGGGGAAAATTTATAGCTCTACAAGCATATCTCAGGAAGGAAGAAAGGGCCCACATAAATAACTTCATTTCACAGCTCAAGACCTTAGAAAAGGACCAACAAAAGGAGCCCAAACCAGGCAGGAGGAAAGAGATAATAAAACTTAGAGCAGAAATTAACAACATGGAAACCCAAAAGACAATCTGAAAGATCAATAAAACCAAGAGCTGGTTCTTCGAGAAAATAAACAAGATTGATAAACCACTAGCAAGACTCACAAAGAAAGAGAGAGAGAGAACCCTTATAAGCCAAATCAGAAATAAAAAGGGGGACATCACAACAGAAACCAAAGAAATTCAAAACATCATCAGAGACTACTTTGAAAAGCTGTATGCCACGAAATAAGAGAACCTGAAAGAAATGGATAAATTCCTGGATTCCTATAATCTCCCAAAGCTGAACCAAGAAGACCTGGAGTACCTGAATAGTCCTATTAATATCAAGGAAATTGAAACGGTAATCAAAAGTCTTCCCAAAAACAAAAGCCCAGGTCCAGATGGATTCACTATCGAATTCTTCCAAACATTTAAAGAGGACCTATTGCCAGTTCTTTTCAAGCTTTTCCAGGAAATTGAAGAAAGAGAAACCCTCTCAAACAGTTTCTATGAGGCTCATATCTCCCTAATACCAAAAGCAAACAAAGACACCACAAAAAAAGAAAACTACAGGCCAATATCCCTGATGAATACAGATGCGAAGATTCTCAACAAAATATTAACAAATAGAATTCAACAACTCATCAAAAAGATCATACACCACAACCAAGTGGGATTCATTCCGGGGATGCAAGGATGGTTTAACATCCGGAAATCAATCAACATAATCCATCATATCAACAAAAGAAAAGATAAAAATCATATAATCATATCAATAGATGCAGAGAAAGCATTTGACAAGATCCAGCACCCGTTTATGATGAAAACTCTCACCAAAATGGGTATAGAAGGGACCTTCCTCAATATAGTCAAAGCCGTTTATCACAAGCCTACGGCAAGCATCATCCTCAATGGGGAAAAACTAAGAGCCTTCCCTCTAAGAACAGGGACAAGACAAGGATGCCCACTCTCTCCTCTTCTGTTCAATATAGTACTGGAAGTACTTGCAATAGCAATTAGGCAAGAAAAAGATATTAAGGGCATTCAGGTAGGAAAAAAAGAAATTAAGTTCTCACTATTCGCAGATGATATGATACCATACTTAGAGAACCCTAAAACCTCTACCAAGAAACTCCTAGAAACAATGGACTCGTATAGTAAAGTTGCAGGCTATAAAATCAATACCCAAAAATCCATGGCTTTCCTATATGCAAATAATGAGAGAGAAGAAAGCAACATGATAAAAGCAATCCCATTCACAATTGTGCTTCAAAAAATCAAGTATCTCGAAATCAGCTTAACTAAGGAGGTAAAGGACTTGTATAATGAAAACTACAAAATGCTACTTTAGAAAATAAAAGAGGACACGAGAAAATGGAAAGACATCCCCTGCTCATGGATTGGAAGAATTAATATTGTCAAAATGGCAATACTCCCCAAAGCATTGTACAAATTCAATGTGATCCCTATAGGGATACCCTTGACATTCTTCAAAGAAATGGAGCAAGCGCTTCTGAAATTCATATGGAACAATAAGCTCCCACGAATAGCTAAAGCAATTCTTGGGAAAAAGAAAATGGGAGGAATCAACCTCCCCAACTTCCAACTCTACTATAAAGTGGTAGTAATTAAAACAGCATGGTACTGGAACAAAGGCAGAGCTACAGACCAATGGAACAGGGTTGAATACTCTGACACATCCCCCCAAATATATGATCATTTAATCTTTGAAAAGGAAGCAATAAATATGAAGTGGTGCAAGGAAAGCATGTTTAACAAACTGTGCTGGCAAAATGGACAGCTACATGCAAAAAAATGGGCTTAGACCTCCACCTATCACCATGTACAAAAGTCAGATCAAAATGGATTAAAGACCTCAACATTAGACCAAAATCCCTAAGGTACATTGAAGACAAGGTCGGCAAAACCCTCCACGACATTGAAGCCAACGGTATCTTCAAAGCTGGCATGCCACTGGCCAAGCAAGTGAAAACAGAGATTAATAAATGGGACTATCTCAAACTAAGAAGGTTCTGCACCTCAAAAGAAACAGTGACCAAAATACAAAGACAATCTACAGAATGGGAAAGGATATTTACTCAGTACCCATCCAATAAAGGGTTGATATCAAGGATATACAATGCACTGGTTGAACTCCACAAGAAGAAAACTGCCAACCCTATTAAAAAATGGGGTGATGAAATGAACAGAAACTTTCCCAAAGAAGAAATTCGAATGGCTGAGAGGCACATGAGAAAATGTTCAACATCACTAATCATCAGGGAGATGCAAATCAAAACAACAATGAAATATCATCTCACACCACAGAGACTGGCCCACATCCCAAAAAACAAAAGCAACCACTGTTGGCGTGGATGTGGGGAGAAAGGGACTCTCCTTCACTGCTGGTGGGAATGCCTACTGGTTTGGCCCTTTTCCATTTTGGAAAACAATATGGATGATTCTCAAAAAATTAGAAATTGAGCTTCCATTTGACCCAGCAATACTCCTGGGACTATATCCTGGAGAGGCAAAAAGTTATAGTAGAAATGACATCTGCATTTCTATGTTCATTGCAGCACTGTTTACAATAGCCACAATCTGGAAAAAACCAGACTGCCCAAAAGCAGATGACTGGTTAAAGAAACTCTGGTACATCTACACAATGGAATACTATGCAGCTGTCAGAAAACATGAAGTCATGAAATTTGCATATAAGTGGATCAACATGGAGAATGTCATGTTGAGTGAAATGAGTCAGAAAGAAAGAGACAGACATAGAATGATTGCACTCATATGTGGAATATAAAGTAGCTGAGAGGTACAAGCTTGCAATAATGCAATCTCTGGCAGACATTTCTCTGGACTTAGTTACTAAAATACTAAAATACAGAAATCTAAAACTGTGTGGCTGCTAGTGCGGCCGCTTGACCTCATATCTCTTCATTCTCAGCAATGGAAAACAAATTATCAAATGCTTCCTTGTCAGCAGGTCCAACTTTAGGGGGGAGAAACTTCAAATAATAATAGTGAGTTTTTTTGTTGAAATATTGAATTTAATCAAAGTAAAGTGAAAGTAAAGTGAAATTTATCAGTTACACAGGTGGGGTGGGGGGCTGGGGAAGTGGGGGGGTGGGGGGAAGTATACTATGATTTTGGTGGTGGAATATGTGCACTAGTGAAGGGATGGGTGTTCGAGCATTGTATAACTGGGACTTAAACCTGAAAGCTTTGTAACTTTCCACATGGTGATTCAATAAAAGAATAAATTTTTAAAAAGAAAAAAAAGAATTCACGAGAGTCCACACAGGTGGTATCCTCACGCTAGGGGGCGCTACAGCCCCACTCTCCCACAGGACAGCCGAACCCCACCCAGTCAGGCGGTTCTGGAGACTGGCCTAGCCGGCTATGCTGCTCAAGGAGCTGTCACACCTGTGCCACACTTGGGGTGTGTGGACAAAGAACGTCCCCACAAGTGACCACACTCTACTGAGTTCCTGCTGTGTAGAAGACAGACACACACGCATGTACACGCATGCACATGCACACAGATGCTCACATACGCACGTGAACATATACACACATGCACACGCACACACGTGCACATGTATGCTCACATACGCACATGCACACACACATACACACGTGCACGTGCACCCACACAGCAGAGCCACCGGCACCCTCCGGCCAGCCAGGACACAGGCAACCCCGCCACACCGCTGCCACGTGAATCATGTGGACAGCCAGTAGAGGGCGCCAGTTCGTGAGAATGTGGATCGGGGAGCACAGGGGGTGGGGGAGCTGCCTCGTGCCACTTCTGCAGTCTCCGCATCCCCCAGAGCCTGCTGCACGCCCCTGGGGCCAGCTGAAAGCCAGGGAAGGGCCTTGCGCCCAGCACTGCCTCGATGACAAGAAGTTGGTTGCTTGGTTGGTTTTGAACCACACCTGGAGATGCTCAGGGCTGACTCCTGCCTCTGTGCTCAGGGATCACTCCTGGCAGTGCTCAGGGCACCATATGAGATGCCAGGGATGGAACCTGGGTCAGCTGCGTGCAAGGCCAGTGCCCTCCCTGCTGTGCTATCACGGCCCTAGAGAATTTTATTAATGTGGCTTTGGGTCACACCCAGCGGTGCTGAGGGCTGACTCCTGCTCTGTGTCTGGGGGTCAGCCCTGGCAGTGCTCGGGGGAGCAGACGGGTGTTGAGGATTGAGCGAGGGCCAGCCGCACCGAGGCAAGCACTTTCACCCTGCACTCTCTCCCTCTGACCTGCCGAGAGAGAACTTTAACGTCCCCGTGGCCCCCTCTGAAACCCACCTGCTTCCGGGTAACCTCACCCCGCTCAGGCAGGTGCCTGCCCCCGCGCCCCTCTCGCCCGAGCGCTGCCCCCTTCCTGGGTAGGGGGTGCCACCAGCCTCACACGTCCTGGCTGGCACTCACGGGCAAGCATTGTGGGGCCCCGCCTGGCGGCTCGGACCCGGGCTGGCCGTCGTGCGCACAGAGCAGCTGCGCCACCCACCTGGCACTCGGCGTCCGCTCGGAGCGGGCATCCCGCCGCTGCCTGTGAACAGATGGGGACCGGAGAGGCGCCAGCCTGGGTCTGCCCTGCACATAGGCCAGGGAGGGTGGGCGCGGCTGGCGCCAGAGAGCTTCTCTTTCTTCAGGAGGAAGAGAACTTCCCAGAGACGAGACTCCTGTGCCAGATGCGTCTATCCTACAGAAGGATATTTAAAACCACAGTTCCGGGGGGGGCAGGGGGGGTGCTGGCCCCCTGTGTGACCGAACTGGGATCATCCCGGCACCACCCACGGGCCTCGAGCATGCCAGGGCCGGGGGACGCCCTGAGCACTGTCGGGAGTGGCACACACCCCATTTTTTAAAACAGAAAAGATGGTTTCAGGAATTGTGGGGGTGGGCCTGGTGTGCTCGGTCACTCCTGGCGGGCTCAGGAGACCGTGCGGGTGCCAGATCCCCCCTGCTGTGCTCCCTCAGGCCCCTCGGGAAACTGTTGTGACCCACCAGGTCCCTGCCCGGGCGTGCTCCCTCCAGCCCTCCAGACCCAGAGCCGGGCCCGCAGACGCGCTGAGCCGTGGGACCCACCAGGACCCAAGCGGGTGCGGGGCTCCGAGGGACACGTTCCTCGTGTCGGGAACACCCGTGTTTCTCGCTGTGCCCGTTTCTGTGACGCAGACGCGGTGGCAGTTCTGGCCGGGGGCTGGAGACCGACAGTGGCTGGGCCTCACACCGGGCCTCAGCTCACCGGCTCCCGCACAACAGAGCCGGCCACCCCATCTCCATCCCAAAGAGGAGGAGGAGGGGAAGGGGGGAGGGGAAAGGAGGGAGGAGAGAGGAAGAGGAAGAGGAAAGGAGGGAGGAGGGGCAGGGGGAGGACAACAGGGAAGGAGGGAGAAAGAAGGAGGGCAGAGGGAAGAGGGGAGGGGAGGGGAGGGGAGGAGGAGGAGGGAGAGTGAAGAGGGAGGAGGGAGGCAGGAGGGGGGAGCAGGGGAGGGAGGTGGAACGCATCCCCCACCCGCATTTGGAAGAGGGCCTGGGGATGGAGAGGGCGAGCCCTGCGTGCAGGGGGGGCGGGGGTCCCCAGGAGGGAGAGCATGGAGGGAAACCCCTGCTCTACTCGCCGCTGTGGCCCGGGCTGGCCTCCCCGGGCTGGGCGCAGGGCCCAGAGGCTCCGTATGAGCCGGCAGGGCTGCTTCTCTGAGACCGCCCTTTCAGGAGACAGGACCTCGGCTCCCCCGCCTCGGGACGCCCCACCAGGGCGGGCTCCCCGCCCCCTCCCGCTGAGGCTGAATGTGACCTTGCTCCCACGCTCAGTGCTCCCGTGCCTCTGCGCGGCCGCTCACATTCCTCAGGGCGAGGGACAGTGTGCAGAGCCCGGGAGCAGCCTGGCGGGTGTCCGGCCGCGGTGGGTCGGGCTGACCCGGCATCTGTGTGGGCTGCCCGGGGGCGTCCTCCCTTCACAGAAACGCACGCCCAGGCTCGGGCTCTGCTGCGCCTTTGCTGGGGCCACACCTGGCGGGCTGCAGGGACCCGCCGCGGTGCCCTCCTGCTGTCCTGGCTCCCCCGACACGCCCAGACTGGGCGCTGGTTCCGCTGGGCCCCTTCCCTCGGGCTTCGGCCTCCACCACCTGGGGAAGCGCCTGTCACACCCGCAGGCGGCTTACGTGAGAGAGGGGAGAGACTTTCCCCAGGCGGTGGGGGAGGCCCGAGGCTGCTGCAGCCTGCGCGGTGAGCCCCCCCCCCCCCCCCGCCCCGATTATTCAAGAAGTCACAGACTCCGCTGGGCTGGACGAGGAATTGCTCTTGGCAGGAAAGTCAGTCCCAGGCCCTACCCAGGTTGCCAGGTTCTCATCTCTCTCGCAGAAAAGAATGTCAGGGGTAGACGAGCAGTGGAGTAAAACAGATTTTATTTGGAGGTTTTCAGGAAGGGGAAGGAAGGAGAGGAGGGGGGCGGACAGACAGACAGAGACAGAGACAGAGACAGACAGAGAAAGCAACTCACAGAAACACTCACCATTCGTGGGACCCCATCCACAAGCTCAAACTCAGAGAATCAAAAAGCAGTCACACCTCCAATCTGAATCTCCCCCAGAGGTGGGGCTGAGGCCTGTGTTCTGTCGCTACCCCCCCAGCACCCCCCTCTCGGGCCTGCTCCTGACTGAACAGACAGAGGCAGCAAAATAAGAAATAAGGCCCCAGGTCGAGGCATGGAGCCGGGAAAGAAAGCAGAACTTTCAATAGAGTAACACGACTGGCATGCGGGCGGTCCTAAGGCCAGGCCTCAGAGAATAATAAACGATAAGGTTTCCAAGGGCAACATGTAGAAATCAATCCTATTTCTCTATGTTAGGAATGAGAAACTTGGGAATGAAAAGTTCTAACCTTATTCTCAGTAGCATCAAAAAATAATAAAGGCTTTGGAACAAACTTAAGAAATGTTCGAGATTTGTACACGGAGAACTATAAAACACTGCTGAAAACTGAGAAATACTGTAAATGAGTGGGGCTACTCCAGGCTGGGGGCTTGGGAGCCCCCCCCCACCCCCCGGTGTCGCTCCCACACTGCAGCAGGAGCTGACACTCGGGCCTGAGACGCACCTGGCGACGCGGAGAGTCAGGTTTGCTGGATTCCGTTTCAGGAAGGAACATGCTGCCAGCGTCCGGCTTTGAAAGGTTCCCATAAAGGTACAGAGAAGACTGAAGGTGTGGGGGGCGGGGTCAGCGCACCCAGAAGCCAGGGGTCCCGAGTCCCCCGGCCGGCACTCAGGGATCACTGCTGGTGGATGGGGACCATGCGGGATGCGAGGACCAACCCAAGTTGGCTGCATGCAAGGCCGCGCCCTCCCCACTGCTCTGTCACTCTGGCCCCCTTCCACCCTCTTGATTAAGATGCCAAGACATTCTGTGAGGGGGTTGGCGACACATTTTTAATGATGTTTTAACAGTAGTTTTTCTGTATAACAAAGAAAAGTAAGCTGAGTTCTGATCTCAATAATACATAAAAATTAACTCAAAATAAATCATAGATCCAAGCACGGCTGTGACACTTCTAGAAAAGATTCCGGCAGAAAACCTTCCATGCACCCACCGGAGAGCAGAGAACGCTGAGGCCTTCGGCCAGGGAGACTGGACGTCATTCAAGTGGGAGGCATTTGCATATCAAAGACACCACTCAAAACTACAAATGCAGTGACCGGCTGTGAGAAAATACTTGCCAATGAGCCATCTGATGAAGACTTGCATCCAGCATCTATAAAAAAATATTCCCGCAGCTCAGGAAACGATTGAGCTGGTCTTCAGAGGCGTGAAGAGCTGGTGGCCAGAGCCCTGAGGGGAGCCGCAGGCGGCCACTGAGAGGCACCGCGGGATGCCCTGCTCGCTCCACCGGCAGCTCTGCCGCGGGCAGCGGGCGGGGCCTGCCTGGAGGACACAGCCCATCTCCCTCAGTCAAGCTCACCTGTGGCCCAGCAGCCACGGCCCAGCGTCCGCCCGTGAGAATGGGAAAGGCGTGGACACATATGCGCACGTGCTGGGCACGGTGTCCACTGGCCAGAGCCTGGTGCTGAGTGACCACCAGCTGCTGAGTGGATCATGGCGACGTGCTGGGCAGGCTGAGAAGGAACGACAGCTGGCACCAGTGGCAGAGACGGGCGGGATGCTGGCCTTGCCCGTGGCCGGCCCGGGCTGGACCCACACCTAGTGACCCCAGGGCTCCCTCGGCTGCAGGCAAGAATCAGGGGCCTCCTTGGCCCGCTGGGCAGCCGGGAAAGCAACAGCACACCCAGAGGCCGCCGAGGCCACGGCAGCTCCTGGCCCCTCTGTGTGGGAGGCCGCAGAGGCCAGCCCGGGGCTCCCGCACACAAAACCTGGGGGCAAACGGCCCAGCCCAGGCCGCGGCGGGTAAAGGCCTCGGACCGATGAGGATCACTGGTCGTGTCCTGGCCAGGGCCCGGCTTCATGGGAGGCAGATCAGGCCCCGGTCAAGAAAGAAACCAGGGGAGAGGAGCACCGGGAGGCGAGCAGAGGGGACACCCACCGCCAGGGACCCTCGGCCTCCAGCTGCTCAGAGCCCTTCACGCTCTGGCCAAAGCCCACCCAGGGTCTGCACAACAGGATCCAGGGGTCCAGTGAGGGGGTCCCGGCCCCGGGGGAGGGGAGAGGAGGGACCCGGGCAGGATGGGGTCCGCCCCAGGGAAGCTGCACACTGAGGTCAGAGATGCGGCAGGCGTCAAGCCTCTGCGGGGTCCCAGATTCCTGCTGCCTCCATGAAGGCTGGAGGGGCCCTCGCAGCCCCTCCCCCGCCTGCTCTGCCCTTCCTCTCCTGTGTTTGAGCCAGACACACACGCACGGGCCCCAGACACACACACACATGGGCCCCAGATACATGCACAGACCCTAGACACACACGCATGGGCCCCGGACACACACACATGGGCCCCAGACACATGCACGGGCCCCAGACACACACGCGTGGGCCCCGGACACACACGCACGGGCCCCAGACACACAGGCACAAACCCCAGACACACACACACATGGGCTCCAGACACATGCACGGGCCCTAGACACACACGCATGGGCCCCGGATACACAGGCACAGGCCCCAGGGGTGGTGAGTGGCAGCTTCCTCTCAGCCCCGCCCCTCGCCAAGGCGGGCCCAGAACAAGAACCTAGAATTCTGCTGGATCCTGAAAGGAAGCGCCAGACCCCCAGTGTCCACGCACAGAAGGGGTTGACACCTGCCCAACCTGTGGAGCTCCAGGAGTGGAGCTTCAGTGAGAGACGCCCGCCCCCGCCCGCCCCAGGCGCCAGGCCAGGACCCCCTCGGGAATCGGCAGGACTCTCCCAGGGGGAAGCGGACGCTGAGCTCTGCAAAGGCCCAGGAGGAGGGTCAGTGGGCAGCGCGGTGACCCTGGTCACTGCAGGGGCCAAGTGGCCACGCTGCCAGCCCGTCCCCGGGAGGTTCTGATTCCCAGAGGGACCCTGGCTCTGCAGCCGGCCGCATGGTGCTGCCCTGGGAGACCCGGGTGCGAGACCCGCCTCACGCGACGGCCTGGCTGTGTCCGGGCGGCCTCTGCCAGCGTCCAGGCGCTCCTGCGACACTGCTGAGGGCTTCTCCCCGCACGCTGTCGGGGTGAACTCAGCTTCTTCAAACTCCCTCCAGGGACAATCCCAGCCCACATGCCCCAGAAGCTGCCGGCAACCCAGGCACCGAGGCAAGGACCCACTTCCACCTCAGGGGCCCAGGGAGCCCGAGCTGGGCCTCGCCACCAAGGCAACTTCCCGGGAGGTGAGGGTGCAAAGGTCTCCACCAGGGCCACGGGGCAACCTAGGGCCGTGACTGTCTCTGGAAGGTTCCGTGTTCCCCGGGCTACCTTCAGCCCTGCCGCCCTGCCCCACCCCCTGAGGGGGCCCACAAGCTCAGCTCAGTGTGTCCTTGGCCACTGGGGGACCCATGGACCAGCACAGCCTTCTTTCAGGGTGCGAATCTGTCAGGGGGCGTCAGGGCCGGCAGGAGAGACCTGGGGCCCTGAGCCCTGGCGGGCACCTCAGGGACCCTCCACTCTCGGGGGCTCAGGACCCCCAGAGTGACCTCAGATCCTCCAGTCTTCCCAGCCCCACTGGGGAGCAGCACCGACAACTCCCAGGCCAGACTCCTCCGTCCCCCCGGAAGGGGGTGGCCCCCAGTTCAGGTGGGGGCCCGGGGAGAGGGCACAGAGGCTCTGGGCCGTCCTCAGTGGAGGCGGTGGGGCGTATGTTCCCGCCAGACCCTGCTGGGGCACAGGCCGAGCAGAGGGCCCGTGTGCAGGGCAGGCACGGGGAGAGCCACCTCTGCCCTCTCCTGTCCTGCCCCATCTCACCAAGGCCCCCAGCCCGGCCCGGCCCACATGGCCAGTGGGGGCTCCTGCCCAGCCCGCCCTCCCCCGGATCATAAATCCGGAGACGAGCCAGCGGCGGCGAGAGCGTCCAGCGGGGTGGGGGGAGGAAGCGTGTGTGCATGAGGAGGGCACAGGGGAAATTCGTCGGGGGAAATTATTTCTCGAGTTTGCTGATTCGGCCGGTCTTCAAGTTTTTATTTTCTCGAATGACGGGCAGAGATCTATCCCGGCGCCAGAAAAATTTCCCTGGGAAAAACTCGTGAAGAATGTGCTTGGCTGTGACAGGAAGCAGTTCGGGCTCATCGCATTCTCCGGGGGGCGCAGGGAGAGGCTGGGGGGCAGCCGCTGGGGAGCCCTCCGGGAGGGCCCAGGGCACGTCCCACCTGCAGACGGGGCGCGAGCGGATCCCCTGGTGCGGGGGAGGGGGCTACCCCGCTGTGGGCTTAGCAGAGAAGGGCCCCCCGTGTAGCCAAGCTGCACCCCAAACAGCCTTGCAGACGGGCGCACACCGGCCGGAGCCCCGGCGTCCTGGAGGCCCGTGAGCCCCGGCTCCATCTTCTCTGCCTCTTCGCCCGCACCTGGGACCGTTCATCTCCATTGCCGGGGCACTGGACTTAGGCCGAGGCCCCTGTCCAGCTCCGTCTGCCCAGCTTTAAGGAGGCTGCTGCCCCTCTGTCCACCCGAAGGCCTCTCTGCACCTGCTGGACGCAAAGTTAGAGACACAGGCAGGGTCCGCCGGAAGCTCGTCCTGAGGCGTTTCCGCCTCTGCAGAGGCGTTTCCGGCCGACAACGTTCTGATTCTGTGGTGATGCCTTTTGTGTCCAGCAGGAAGATCCTCGTCGGGGTGTAAGTTTCGCGCGTTCCCTCAGACCAGGGTGGGCACCACGCCTGCAGGCCGCCCGGCCCAGCGCCTCTGCCCAGGCAGCGTACAAGCGAAGGATGATTTTACATTTTTAACCGGATGGGGGGAAAATCAACACCAGAGTAATATGTTACACACACAAACATATATGAGAGCAGAATTTCAATGCCCGAAAGTCGTGTCACTGGCAAACAGCTGTGGCATGGCATGGGCAGCCCTGAGGACACCGCCAGGGGCCCAGGTGAGGTCAGCATCTGCCAGACACCCCTGCCAGGTCCGTGCCTGCGTCCGTGATCCATTCTGAGCTGCGGTTACCTACAGACGGTTCTGGGTTTTGCGTCTGGGTCCGGGGCCCACCGGGAACTGAGTTTGTATGGGGCAAGGTGGCCGTCCAGTTGCACTGGGTCCCTGTCAGGAGTGACTGGTGACCTCCGGCCTCTGCCCTAGGAGAGAGGGCAGCCCCTCACCGCCCCTGCCCCTGGTGTCCAGGCCAAGGCCCAGGGAGAGGGTCCTGCCACCCCTGCAGGTTCAGGAAGCCACCCTGGCACGGCCTCAGCCTGTGAGTGTCGAGACTGTCCATTAGCACAGTGGCCACTGCCCACTCCACAGACAGGCGCAGAGGCCGCTCTCCCCTCCGCTCACACACGGCCCTCCACTCACACACGACCCTCCGCTCACACCAGACCCTCCGCTCACACCAGACCCTCCCCTCACACACGACCTCCGCTCACACACGACCCTCCCCTCACACACGACCTCCGCTCACACCCGGCCCTCCGCTCACACACGACCTCCGCTCACACACGACCCTCCACTCACAGATGACCCTCCACTCACACACGACCCTCCGCTCATACACGGCCCTCTGCTCACACACGGCCCTCCGCTCACACACAGCCCTGCGCTCACACACAACCCTCGGTTTATACACGACCCTCTGCTCACACACAGCCCTCCACTCACAGACGACCCTCCGCTCACACATGACCCTCCGCTCACACCCGGCCCTCCGCTCACACACGACCCTCCCCTCACACACGACCTCCGCTCACACACGACCCTCCGCTCACACACGACCTCCGCTCACACACGACCCTCTGCTCATACACGGCCCTCCGCTCACACACGACCTCCGCTCACACACAACCCTCCGCTCACACACGACCTCCGCTCACACACGACCCTCCGCTCACACACGGCCCTCCACTCACACACAGCCCTCCGCTCACACACGACCCTCCGCTCACACACGACCCTCCACTCACACACAACCCTCCGCTCACACACGACCTCCGCTCACACACGACCCTCCGCTCACACACAACCCTCCGCTCACACACGGCCCTCCACTCACACACAGCCCTCCGCTCACACACGACCCTCCGCTCACACACAACCCTCCACTCACACACAGCCCTCCGCTCACACACGACCCTCCGCTCACACACAACCCTCCGCTCACACACGACCTCCGCTCACACACGACCCTCTGCTCACACACGGCCCTCCACTCACACACAGCCCTCCGCTCACACACGACCTCCGCTCACACACGGCCCTCCACTCACACACAGCCCTCCGCTCACACACGACCCTCCGCTCACACACGACCTCCGCTCACACACGACCCTCTGCTCATACACGGCCCTCCGCTCACACACGACCTCCGCTCACACACGGCCCTCCACTCACACACAATCCTCCGCTCACACACGACCCTCAGCTTACACACGACCCTCCGATCACACACAGCCCTCCGCTCACACACGACCTCCACTCACACACGGCCCTCCACTCACACACAGCCCTCCGCTCACACATGGCCCTCCACTCACACACGGCCCTCCACTCACACACAGCCCTCCACTCACACACGACCCTCAGCTTACACACGACCCTCCGATCACACACAGCCCTCCGCTCACACACGACCTCCGCTCACACACGGTCCTCCGCTCACACATGATCCTCCACTCACACATGATCCTCCGCTCACACAACCCTCTGCTCACACACGACCCTCCGCTCATACACGGCCCTCTGCTTACACACGGCCCTCCGCTCACACACAGCCCTCCGCTCACACACAACCCTCGGTTTATACACGACCCTCCGCTCACACACAGCCCTCCACTCACAGACGACCCTCCACTCACACATGACCCTCCGCTCACACCCGGCCCTCCGCTCACACACGACCCTCCCCTCACACACGACCTCCGCTCACACACGACCCTCCCCTCACACACGACCTCCGCTCACACACGGCCCTCCGATCACACACGACCTCCGCTCACACACGACCCTCTGCTCATACACGGCCCTCCGCTCACACACGACCTCCGCTCACACACGACCCTCAGCTTACACACGACCCTCCGATCACACACAGCCCTCCGCTCACACACGACCTCCACTCACACACGGCCCTCCACTCACACACAGCCCTCCGCTCACACATGGCCCTCCACTCACACACGGCCCTCCACTCACACACAGCCCTCCACTCACACACGACCCTCAGCTTACACACGACCCTCCGATCACACACAGCCCTCCGCTCACACACGACCTCCGCTCACACACGGTCCTCCGCTCACACATGATCCTCCACTCACACATGATCCTCCGCTCACACAACCCTCTGCTCACACACGACCCTCCGCTCATACACGGCCCTCTGCTTACACACGGCCCTCCGCTCACACACAGCCCTCCGCTCACACACAACCCTCGGTTTATACACGACCCTCCGCTCACACACAGCCCTCCACTCACAGACGACCCTCCACTCACACATGACCCTCCGCTCACACCCGGCCCTCCGCTCACACACGACCCTCCCCTCACACACGACCTCCGCTCACACACGACCCTCCCCTCACACACGACCTCCGCTCACACACGGCCCTCCGATCACACACGACCTCCGCTCACACACGACCCTCTGCTCATACACGGCCCTCCGCTCACACACGACCTCCGCTCACACACGGCCCTCCACTCACACACAGCCCTCCGCTCACACACGACCTCCGCTCACACACGGCCCTCCACTCACACACAGCCCTCCGCTCACACACGACCCTCCGCTCACACACGACCCTCCGCTCACACACGACCTCCGCTCACACACGGCCCTCCACTCACACACAATCCTCCGCTCACACACGACCTCCGCTCACACACGGCCCTCCACTCACACACAGCCCTCCGCTCACACACGACCCTCCGCTCACACACGACCCTCCGCTCACACACGACCTCCGCTCACACACGACCCTCTGCTCATACACGGCCCTCCGCTCACACACGACCTCCGCTCACACACGGCCCTCCACTCACACACAATCCTCCGCTCACACACGACCCTCAGCTTACACACGACCCTCCGATCACACACAGCCCTCCGCTCACACACGACCTCCACTCACACACGGCCCTCCACTCACACACAGCCCTCCGCTCACACATGGCCCTCCACTCACACACGGCCCTCCACTCACACACAGCCCTCCACTCACACACGACCCTCAGCTTACACACGACCCTCCGATCACACACAGCCCTCCGCTCACACACGACCTCCGCTCACACACGGTCCTCCGCTCACACATGATCCTCCACTCACACATGATCCTCCGCTCACACAACCCTCTGCTCACACACGACCCTCCGCTCATACACGGCCCTCTGCTTACACACGGCCCTCCGCTCACACACAGCCCTCCGCTCACACACAACCCTCGGTTTATACACGACCCTCCCCTCACACACGACCTCCGCTCACACACGACCCTCCCCTCACACACGACCTCCGCTCACACACGGCCCTCCGATCACACACGACCTCCGCTCACACACGACCCTCTGCTCATACACGGCCCTCCGCTCACACACGACCTCCGCTCACACACGGCCCTCCACTCACACACAGCCCTCCGCTCACACACGACCTCCGCTCACATACGACCCTCCGCTCACACACGACCTCCGCTCACACACGGCCCTCCACTCACACACAGCCCTCCGCTCACACACGACCTCCGCTCACACACGGCCCTCCACTCACACACAGCCCTCCGCTCACACACGGCCCTCCGCTCATACACAGCCCTCCGCTCACACATGACACTCCGCTCACACATGACCCTCCGCTCACACACAGCCCTCCGCTCACACACGACCTCCGCTCACACACGACCTCCGCTCACACACGGTCCTCCGCTCACACATGATCCTCCACTCACACATGATCCTCCGCTCACACAGCCCTCTGTTCACACACGACCCTCCGCTCACACACGACACTCCGCTCACACACGGCCCTCCGCTCACACTCGGCCCTCCGCTCACACACGACCCTCCGCTCACACACGACACTCCGCTCACACTCGGCCCTCAGCTCAGCCCCAGCATGAGCTAGCTGCGTGTGCATCCCAGCCCCAGGCCCACGCTCTGACCCAGCTCTCAGCTGGATGCCTCGGAGCCCCAGACCAACCAGAATCTTCTCAGCATGAGGGGTTGGGAAAGGGTTCGGGGAAGCCAGCTGTTTCTGCACGTGCTGCTGTGCCCATGTCACCCGAAGACAAGGCCAGCGCATGCCCAGGCTGGCTGCATCCACGTGCCCGGTGCCTGCTCCGCTCAGCACCAGGCGGCTCCACCGGGGCCGCCAGGAACCTGGGCCAGCACCGACCTCAGTCCCACACGTGGCCCGCACAGGGGTGCCCAGCCTGCATGAGGCCACTCGCTGCCCGGCCCGGCCCTCCTGGGCCCGGGAGGGTCTGACTGAGCCTGTGAGGAGGGACTCATGGCCTCAGAAGCGCCAGGGAAGCAGCCGGCAGTGGGCGGAGCCTGGTCACCTGGCCTGTTGGTGACGGCACCTTCCAGGACACGTCTGGGGCCCACTTGGGCCTGAGCATTTCCACCAGCCTCAGTTTCCCCAGGTGAGCTGGGGGCGGGGTGCTTCCGCAGGGCAGGGAGCACGGCAGGGAAGGTGCTGGCCTCGCAGCCACCAGGCCCAGTCCTCAACAGCCCCCGCGGGCCCCAAGTCCACCAGGAATGGCCCTGAGTGCAGAGGCAGGAGCTAGCCCTGGGCACAGCCGGGTGTGGCCCCCAAACAAAACAAAATGTGACGGTGTGCACCAGGCGTCTGAGACATAAACATGGACGGGGGCGAAGGACACAGGCTGGAGGCTCGGGCCCTGAGGGGACCCAGCAAAGGGCCCTGCAGAGGCGGGAGGGGAAGGCGCTTGCCAGGCTCCGTCCCAGCACCCCCACGCCCCCCACCAGCGCCAGGAGCAGCAGAGCTGGAGCAGCCCCCGCCCCCAGCTTCCACAAGACCCTCACAAGGAAACCCTGGTGTGTGGCGGGACAGACCCTCCCCGTCCCTCGCAGCAGGCCCCGGGGCAGCCCCTCCTCGGCCACAGCATGAAGGGCCAACGGGGAAGCAGGGAAACGCCCGGCTCGAGCGGGACCACGGCCTGACGCGGAGGCGGCTGCACAGGTCATTCTCCCCGGCACGCGGAAGCCTTGGTGTCCCTGCGGTCAGGCAGCCCCGGGGTCCCTCTCGGCGGGGCAGCCCAGCCCTGCCGGGGCCCCGACGCGTGGTCAAGGCAGCAGCAAGCTGCCCAGGGCCCCCCACGGACTCTGCCCCGTGCTCACTGGCAGAGGAAACCCTGCTGCCTTCAACTGTCCCCTTGGACTGGGAGGGAAAGTGGAAATCTGAGCTGCAGGGCGAGGAGCACAGGACAAGGAGCACAGGACAGGGAGCACAATGCAAGGAGCACAGGACAGGGAGCAGGATACAAGGAGCATAGGACAGGAGCACAGGACGAGGAGCACAGGACAGGGAGCACAGTGTGGGGAGCACAAGACAAGGAGTTCGGGGGAAGGAGCACGGGGCATTCGTGGGCGCTCTGTGGGATCGGCTGTTCCCATCCAGGCAGTCTCCTCCCGTGGCAGCCACTCAGGCTGCACTGGATCTCGAGACGGAGTCAAGCACCAGTTAAAGTGAGTAACTCTGATCAGGGTGGGACAGACCAGCACTCCTGCGGCTCCCCCACAGCTGGGTGCGCCCACGCCCTCGCCCCGGCCCTCCGCGGCGGCCCTCAGCACAGACGCGGGCCGGGGGCATTCCCCCTCGACTCTAAGGTTGTGTCTCTATCCCACTGCCCTTATTTTAACAAAGAGGCTCTTAAACCAGTAGGAGCAAGTTGATTTCATTTCGACTAATTCTCCAGTTCCCTATGTGCCGGACGCCGAGTCCCCCGCACGCTGCACACTGCGCCGCTCTGGCAGCCGAGTCCCAGCAGAGACGCGTGCAAGGGGCACGCGCCCCCGCGCCAAGGGGCCTGGACGGGGCACCCGGGAGGTGCAGGGAGAGCCGCGAGCTGTCAGGACGGCGACGGCCTGAGGGCTGCCCCGGAGGGCACAGGTGCCCCCCAAGCCCGGCCCGGCCCCAGCAGACTCCTCCGCCCAGCCCCTCCGCCCTGCCCCTCCGCCTGTGTGCGCCTGGACCCACGCCCCTCGCCCTCTGGCCCAGGAAACTCCAGCCCGGCTGCTCCGTTCACAGGCTCAGAGCCCGTGGGAACGTCGCCCTGCACCGCCCTGCCTGCCTCCTGGCTCCCTGCCTCCCTCCTGCCGCCACGCATGGACCCTCCAGCTGTCCCCGTTCCTGGCCCCTCGCCCTCCACTGGCCACCTCGCCCTCCACTGACCAGCAGGGCTGACAGCCAGGACCTTCTGTGCCCAACTGCCCTGACTCAACTGCCCACACAGTCTGAGGTGCCGCAGAGGTGAGTCGTCCTGGCTGCCCCTTGGCCAAGACAAGCAGCCGTGGTGGACAGACGCCGACCACAGGGCTCGGGGCAGCGGCAGGGTGGACAGACACCAACTCCCCGGTCTCCTGCAACTCCGTGCTCTGGTTCTCCCAGGATGACTCCCCCACCCCCGTCTCTAATGCTGTTTCCCGGCCCCCTCCCAGGAGCCCTGCACGCAACGCACGGGACCTGCTTCCCGCAGAGACGCTGGCTCTGTCCGGCCCCTCGCGCACACCTGTCCCCAGAGAAGCCTAAATGTCCCGAAATGCACGAACTTGCCTTGGACCTCAGCTCTCGGCTTCAGATCAAGGACTCCCGTGGCACCAGCACGGGAAAGCAGGAGGAGGCAGGCTTTGGACGTGGAGGGAGAGTTCAGGGCTCGGCACAACACCGAGTCTCAGAGTCTCCCATGCGCCGAGTGATCCCAGCCAGCTGCTGTCCCTGCAGGGCAGTCAGGCTGTGTGAGCACCACAGCCGGGGCCCGGCGTGACAGCTCAGCCGAGAGCGCACCGGGAGCATGTGCACAAGGAGTGCTCGGCGAGCACAGACGCTGGTGTGGAGCACTGCAGCCTGGGGGGCCCACTGAGCACCACAGCACGGACACTCAGGCCCCGTCACAGCACGGAACGGGACCTACTCTGACTCCACCCCTGACACATAGGTCCCGCAGCAAAGAACAAGAGCCAGGAACAAGCCCTGATCACATGGTGTGGCCCCCAAACAAGAAACCTTTAAAATCAAACCAACAAAAGCAGCTCTAGCTGGCAGGGCGGCCGGGAGCCTGGAAACCTCCGCTCTGTCCCACCCTCAACTCACTCTCAGCCGAGGGGCCTCTCCGCGAGGGTCACATACACACAGGGGAGCGCAGCGTCCTGCTTCCTGGCCCTCCTCTTTTGGGGTCCGACCCCCTCGCTGCTGTCACCGCTGGGAAACAGCACGCGGAGCAGGGCTGTGGAGGGGGAGGGGGGTGCCGGGTCCCAGCAGGTCGGGACAGAAGCCTCGCCCAGGCTGGGCTGCTCCTCACTGGCCCCTCTCAGAGTCGGGGGCAGCATTCCCAATGAGAAAGTACACTGACAGGGGACACCAAAGTGGGGGTCGGGGGACACGCCCAGCAGCCGGTTCTCCTAACCCCCAACACTCTCGACACCTCTAGGGTCTGGGGGTCCTCAAGGGAAGGTGCCTTAGAACCCTCAGCTGAGAATCCTCAGTTAGAATCATGGGGGGGTCCCCTGAGCCTGTTGAGTGTTGGGCGCGACAATATCCCCCGCCTTGCGTGGGGACAGGGAGATGACCACACCCGCTCCCCCAGAACCTCTCCACTCCTGGGCCCGCTCACCCCAGCCCCTGGAGTGTCCCGGACAGACGAGCAGGAGGGGCTCGGAGGGAGACGCGGCGTCACCCAGACCAAAGGCCAGTCCCGCACACGCCAATGTGATTAGTTCCTGCCAAGCCACGAAGTGTATCTGCTCAACAGTGAGTAATCTCAGTAATTCGTTTTTCTCTGCCGGAAAAACGTTAACACTTCGGCTAGAAACACACTTCATTTTCCTCTCCACAACACCCCACAAGGATGATTTTATGGAGGCCCCCCACTTCCTCCTGCAGGCTTGCAGGTGGGGGGGCTTCCGGTCCCGGTCCTGGTCTGGGTCACAACCCCATACCTGCACCCCAGTTCAGGCCCCCCTGACCAGTGCCACGGGGGTCCCTGCACCCCTTCTCCATCCTACATAAGGCCCCCTCTGCTTCAGGGACTGGCAAATGTTAGGGGAGGGAAGGTCGCCGCTCTCCGATGTCCCTTTCTTCAGCTGTCCCTTGGACAAATACTCCGTCTGTTTTGGAGGCAGCGGTGGGGATCTCGTCTGCCGCCCGGAATCCCTACGGTACCGTCTCAGCCCTAACTACCCCCAGCGGGGAGGAGGGACAACTCAAACTCGCTTGCAGCTGGGCCATCAGGGAACTCTGCCCGGAGACGGGTGGGCCGGTCAGCCCAGGGCTGGAGCTGCAACGCCCCCTCTCCTAGCCTGGAGGGGGCGCAGGGGCCGCGAACACGGAGCCCGGGGCACCTGCCTGCGCATCCCCGCACGTGCACCCCTGGGGGGCCCAGGCCCTCGGTTCAGTCGAATCCGACAGGAATAATAACGATAAAAACAACGACGGCAGTACTCCCCCCCTTCAACCCAGGGCCGAATCTCGGGGGTCCTTGCCCCATCCCTGGCCCCGACCTCTGCTCCTGCAGCCTTAAGGCTCAGAACCTCACCCGGGCTGCACACCGCTCCTGCCTGAGGGTCACGTGATTAGCGGAGAGGCAGGTGATTGGTGGAGCGCCCTGGACGAGAAGCGTGTGGTTGGCAGAGACGCAGGCGACTGGCTGAGAGGCCTGTACGCAGACCTGCTGCGGGCCGGGGTGGTCCGAGCAGGACGAGGGCCGTAGAACATCTGCGGCGGAGGGACCGGGTTTCCCTGGTGTCAGCACCTTGCTGCCTTGTAACGTCCCCCAGTGCAGCGCTTTTGTATTAGTATTCACAACGCTGTACCTTTGCGATTATTTTAATCTTTGTTTAACCTTATTCAGTTGCAGAGATAAGAATTGGTTCCGGGATTTCTGGCCTTTATCTCAAGAATGGCATCTAGAATCTTCCCCAAAAACTGCCTGTTCTTCAGTGCAGACACACATGCATGCATGCTCACACTGATAAAGTACACCCTCCTCTCCCCTCCCCTCCTCCCTCCTCCCCCCTCCTCCTTCCCCTCCCCCCTCCCCTCCTCCCTCCTCCCCCCTCCTCCTTCCCCTCCCCCCTCCCCTCCTCTCTCCTCCCCCCTCCTCCTTCCCCTCCCCCCTCCAGTGGGCGAGGCAGCCATGCTAACAAGGGCTGACAAACAGGTGCTGCTGGCAAGAGGGCCCAGGAGCCCCGCCTGCACTCCCAGCAGTCTCAGGGTGGAACCACAACAGGGTGCTGGTGCCCGGGACAGTCACTCATCATTGGCCCTGGGCGCCCGGGTACTGCATCAGAGAGCAGCTCCACGGCTGCGGGAGGCCCTGGGGTACCCCCAGCCCAGCCAGGAGTGAGCCGAGCACAGAACAGGGAGCCCTGGTGTAACCCCAAGGTTGAAGAAAAGGCCCAGTAGGCGGAGCTGTAGCAGCCCCCATCAGAGCGTCTGGCCTGGAATACACGGCGGCACGGCCGGCCGGCGCCTGGCTCTGCTCTGAGGACAGGGAGGAAATATCGCTGCGGCTGCGCCCAGAGCCTCGTAATTCTCCGGGCGGGAGGGGAGAGCCCTGTCGGGCCTGACCTTCGGGGACGGGCAAGGACAGCAGCAGCCTGCAGGCAGGCAGCAGCGGCCCCGGCGGCCCGGGACCCCCAGCTCTCATTTTCTGAATGAAGAGGAACGGAAGGCGGGCGGTGGGCACTGCCAGCCGAGTCGACGGTCACACAAGCGAGAGGAGCCCGGAGATGCAGCCCGGGGGCAGCCCGGCCTTTTCCTGCACACCAGCCTCGTCCCACTCCGAGTGGGCAGTCAAGCCCCTGGGTCCACTCCGGGCGTCTTAGGCGCACACCGGAAGTGCTTGGCCCACAATGAACCTGGCTTTGGAATCCGGAGCCCCCGTTTCCCAAGGAATCATGGGAATGGCCAGGAGCCTCTGCCTGAGCCTCAGTTTCCCCTGCTGGACTCAGGAGACAAGAGCTCTGCATCCCCAGCCCCCAGAGGCACGGAGGGCTTCACAAGCTGCACCCCGTGGCTTTACACCTGGACACCCTGAGCATCGTCAGGAGAACCACGGCCCCTTCGAGCACTCACCCGGAAGCGGGGCTCACTCTCGTCCACCGACAGGCTGAGTCTCCAGAGTGCCGGGAGAAGCTCCGTGCCACCTGCCTCCCGCACCTCTACCCCACGCTGGCCCTGGTCCTGGGATGCCCATCCCACACACAGCCCAGCACTGTCCCCTACACCATCTCACATACACACACACATACACACACACACACACACACACACACACACACACACAGCCCAAAGCTGTCCCCTACACCATCACACGCCCCACCCTACAGGCTTAACAGACCCCCAGGCACGTGCCCCCGCCCAGGGCCCTGTCCAAACTCCTCAACCCAGTCACTCCTCTTCTGAGCCGCCCTGGGGCGCTCCTGCCTGACCTGGGCCTCCTGCGGTGGCTGAGTCCCCAGCTCAGCTCCATCCACTGTCCCAGCATGGATTGTCCTGGCGGGCTCCTGCTCCGGCTCCGACTGGGTGCCCAGGCCAGCCGCATCTGCTTCGAGAGCAGACCATTAACGCAGGCCCGTGTCTCTTGTGCAGGAGAGGCCACGGAACACGGTGTCCGCGTGTGGTGGTCCCCTCCTGAGCCGGCCACATGCGGCCAGCGCCGTGTGCTGCTCCTGGCCATCCTGAAATTGCTATTCTTGTCTTGATTGCAGGTCTCTGCAGCCTGGAATTAGTTTTCAGGTACAGGGCTGTTTCCCAGAGACTCCATCCTTCCTCAGAAGGGTCTTATTTACCAAAGTTAATTTTGCTCATATTGCGACGTGCTTGAAAATAAGTATGAATCTTGTTTATTTTCATTTGCAGCATGTGCCACCAGCAAGCAGCAATTGGGGCTAAATTACAAGTGTTGGAGGAACGCACTCACACATTTCCGAGCTGTTCAGAAACACGCACCGGACAAAGGCGGCTTCACACAAGGCCATAAAGCAAACCATTGTTAGCTCTAGGGGCCCGGGCAGAAGGCTGAGGGTGCCGGGCAGCTTGGGGGTGGGGTGGGGGTGTTGATTTGAGTCCACATGCTGGCCACTGCGTTTCCATCTGTCTTGCTCACATCCCTGGCAGGCCAGCTGGAGTCGGCGGCAAGTTAATGGTTCCTAGCCCATTAGAAATGCAAACCTTTTTATTTCCCTGTAAATAAATCTCCACTGATTTCCAAGGCTGCCCGTAAGGAATGAGACTCGACCGGGGGAGGACTTTCTCAGCAAAGGTTAATCTCCGTGGCAGGGGCTGGGGTTTTCTGTGTTCTGGGTCCCCCTCCACACACACATCTGGGTGATTTGTGGCAGAGTTAAGAAAACTCCACTAGGGCTGGAGCAATAGTACAGCGGGTAGGGAGTTTGCCTTGCACGCGGCCGACCCAGGTTCGATTCCCAGCATCCCATATGGTCCCCGAGCACCGCCAGGAGTGATTCCTGAGTGCAGAGCCAGGAGTTAGCCCTGAGCACTGCTGGGTATGACCCAAAAAGCCAAAAAAAAAAGAGAGAGAGAGAAAACTCCACTAGCCACAAATACAGAGTCCAGCCACGGGGCCAGCCACACAGACCCCAAACACCAGAGTACAGCCTCCAGGCTGGCCACGCAGACCCCAAACATGCAGTCATACAGGTCCAGCCACGGGGCCGGCCACACAGACCCCAAACACCAGAGTTATACAGTACAGCCTCCGGGCTGGCCACGCAGACCCCAAACACGCAGTCATACAGGTCCAGCCACGGGGCCGGCCACACAGACCCCAAACACCAGAGTTATACAGTACAGCCTCCGGGCTGGCCACGCAGACCCCAAACACGCAGTCATACAGGTCCAGCCACGGGGCCGGCCACACAGACCCCAAACACCAGAGTTATACAGTACAGCCTCCGGGCTGGCCACGCAGACCCCAAACACGCAGTCATACAGGTCCAGCCACGGGGCCGGCCACACAGACCCCCAAACACGCAGCATCTGTGCAAGACCCGCCCTTGCTGAATGTGTCACGTCAAATCAAGAATTTGGGAGCAGAGTAGAATCCGGGCTGGCAGGACCACAAGCCAGAGAATGCTCTGGACCCCAGACCGGGCCAACAACACCGGGGTGCCAGAAGAAGGTGCAACGTCCCCACCTTCTCCAGATGGAGTCCTGGTGACACTGAGCTTCTACTAACATGGCTCTGGTATGTGGGACTGGGACATTTTCTCCAAACCTTTCCTGATATACAAAAAGCCGCTCAGGAACGGCTCCCCCACCCCTGAGCCATTATCCCAGAAGCACAGAAACCAATCTCGGAATGCAGCGGCTGCTGACAGATATACTCCTTGACTGTGAACTAAGCTATGGCCCCGTGCAGCCTGGGGAGGGGAAGGGTTTTGTCCCTCGGCCTTTTCCCCTTTGCGGCAGCATGGCGACCGCCACCTTTCAGAGCCAACTGGACAGAGAGGTAGGAGCTTGCAGTGATGGGACTCGAGGGGAATCTCACTATGGGAGGGTGGTGGGGACAGAACTGATCCTGCTCCCCGCCCAAATGAGACCCTGAGTGGCCACCTACAAACAGCCCCTCCACTCCTGAACAGCCATGATCCCAGAGGCACACAAACCAATCTCGGAATGCAGCGGCTGTGGGCAGAAATACCTCTGGACTTAAATACTAAAATACCAGAATCCGAAAAAACTGGGAGGCCGCTTTTTCGACTGTGCAACATCATATGCTCTTTGTTATCAGCAATAGAAAACGTATGATCTAATGATGCCATTTCGACAGGTCTGATTGTTGGTGGGGGGGGACTCCAAATAGCAATAGTGGGTTTTCTGTCGAAAATTGAATATAATCAAAGTAAAGAGAGAGTAAAGTGAAAATCATCTGCCACACAGGCAAGGGGGGGAGTGGAAGGGGGGGTATGCTGGGGTTCTTGGTGGTGGAACACGTGCACTGGTGAAGGGATGAGTGTTCGATCATTGTATGACTGAGACTTGATCCTGAAAGCTTTGTAACTGTTCTCATGGTGATTCAATAAAAAAAATAAAATAAAATAAAAAGAATTTGGGAGCAGAAGGGAAGTGCCAACAGGTCCCGAGACCATGAACAAGACACATCTCAGGGCCCACAACCCTGGAGAGTCGCGGCTGAGATGGTTTGTCTGCTGGTTGCACACTGGGGTTCCGCCTGCGTGGCATTGAGGTTGGGGTGGGGGGGGGAAGCACTGCCGCCCAGCGTCACCAGGAGTCAAGGCATTGGTTCTGATCCATTCTCAAGCTTCAGGCCGGGACGTTTCCCTCACCCCTGGTGAACCCACTCCCCCCTAACTCTTTCCCTCCCTCCTGACCCCCTGTCCTAGTCAGGGCCTGAGGGCCTGGGGGCAGCAGACACCCAGAGTTAGGAATGACCCTCTGCCCCGTCTCTCTCTCTGCAGGGGGGTCTCTGTCCAGCAGGGGACAGAGCAGATGTGTTCCTGAGTGGGAGCCGAGGGCCTGGCCACCAGCCACTGAGGCCCCTCCCCACCCCATCTCTGTCTCTGCCACACCCCTCCTCTGGCCTCACTATGGCCCGGCCACAAGCCCACCATGAGGAACCCCTCTGGGAGCTGTGGGGACCCACTGACTAGGAGGCGGATCCCTTCTGGGGGACCCGCCAGTCGCAGTGACTCGAGGCCTGCCCTGGGCTCTCCGAGTTGCCTGCCTCTGGCCACTGGCCTTCCCCTCCGCAGACACCCGCCTCACCCAGGGCCTGGGCCTGCTGGGGTCCCCCTCCCCAATGTTGAGCGTCCTGTGAAGGGGACCATGCTGCAGGGGGTCCCACAGCACTGCCCTGACACCTGCCATGCTGCCACAACTCCCTCTGCCAGGTGAGCAATGCTAACTCGCACACATAGCCACACACACGTGCACATACACAAGCATGTACGCACACATACTACTAATGCACACACATCCATACATATACATGCATATGCAATGCAACATACAACACATGTATGTGCATTTCACACACCCCACACAATGCTTACGCTCACACACACGTACACGTGTGCACGCACACACACACATGCATGCATGCCATCCTTCCTAGGCCGAGCTCTGAAATGATTCAGTCTTTGGAACCCTCCAGAAGGCTTGGTTCTCGCTCCAAAGCCTCTCCTGGCCCTGAGAGTCCCTCTGCGCCCGGCCCAGGAGAGCACAGAGGCCAAGGACAGGCTGAGGACACAGGAGCTCTGTGGCTGAGCCGGAAGCGGGCACCGGTGCCATTCGTGCCCTGCAGCTGCCAGCACCTCCCGGCTCGGGCAGGTTGTAGCTTTGAGTTACAGCTTTGGATCTTGCTATATGTTGGTTGTTATGCAAAATTAATTATCTTGGTCATTTGAATGTTTTTTCCCCAAACATAATATAATCTCATTACAGACTACTCCGTACCAGAGTGAATCTGGAGCCAAATCCCATTTAGGAAATTGAAGGTAATTTAGAGTTATATGATTTGCAAATAAAAGAAGGAAGGGGAAAGAAGCCCCCTTCCTGCTAACTGCTAATTTGGTCTGCCTCTAGGACAGGAAAGTGGCATTTGTTTGGTTGGGAATTCTGGGGATGGGGGAACCTTTGGGATCCTGGGGAGATTTCTGAAGACAACCTTGCAGGGTCCCGGGGCCCAGACGGCAGAGACCCCCGGCTCACGGCTTTCCCAAGACGGGGCTGGGCTGAGGGGAGCAGGGCAGCACAGCGGGGTGTCTGGAGCACGGAGGAGGGCCCGGGGGAGCTGGGGCGACACGTGTGTGCACCCGTGACCGGATCATCCCAACAGGCTGCCACGGCAGAGCTCCATGACACGGCCGGGTCCCAACTCCAGCCCTGGCTTCTCTTCTTGGGTGCCCCCCCCATGTGGTCACCGCTCATGTTTGTCTGGGTCCTGTTTCCTCTTAGAAGATTGAAAGTCAAGACGCATCCATCCCCCACACTCTGGGGGAGTCAAATCGGGTCATTGCTGGCCCCTGGGGGGGTCGTCTGGAGGCCTTAGAGCCACCTCAGCTGTGGCGTGGAGAGGGGGGGGGCTCCTCGCCTCTCCCGTCCAGCAAGGCCACACTCTGCCTCTCGCGCGCAGGAAGAGCGTTGGGTGCAGAATAAGGCAGTGGCAGGCGTGTGCAGAAGTGAGAGTACGGGGGAGTGGACTCGGCCCCCAGGAGGTCAGGCTCACGTGCGGAAATAAATGAGAGACACACAGAGACAGGAGGTTCGTGGAGGCTGAGTCTGCTCAAAGACTCAGAGACACTCAGAGACACTAAGAGATGGCGTGGCACAGAGATGCTGAGAGATGGCGTGGCACAGAGATGCTGAGAGATGGCATGGCTGCACCCTTCCCCTGAGAGCACCCCCCTCAGATACACACATACACACACATACACACACACACACATACACACACACCAGGTCACCAGGTACAGCCCACGAGGGGAGAGGACTTCACGGCTGAGCGCGTCCCTCACCCGCTGCCCAAGCCAGTGTCCCTCGCACGGGCTCTCTTGCAGGGCTGCACAGAGCAGGTCATCGGAAGGAGTACCCAAGCATCCATCCGGCACCGCCAGGAGTCAGCCCTGAGCACCACAGTAGATGGCCCCCCAAAACCAGACCAACAATCGATTTTGGGCCGGAAGAGATGGAGCCTAGCCCTGGCCTTGCGTGTGGTGGACTCAGGATCAACCCCCATGCTTCACGGAGCCAAGGGGCCCAGATACAGAGGGACGTGAGAGGGGGGACCTCAGCCTGGCCTCCCCAGCAGACCCAGCGTGGGCTGGTGGGCTCAAGGGAGAGCTGTCACCTCTCTGGAGCGAACATTCCCCAAGGACACCCCTCCCCACCCCCACCCTAGACTCATTGCCTCCACCTGGAAGGGGGTGAAACAACAGTAGTGGGGGAGGGGCAGTGCCTCAGGGACCAGTGGGGGAGGGGTGAGGCCCAGCAAGGTGTGGCGGGGGCACAGCAAGAGCCAGGGAGAGAAACACTGAGTGACTCAGTATCATCAGTGAGGGGCGTGACCCAACCTGGACAATGGGAGGGACCTGACCGAACCTGGCCAGTGGGGGGCGTGACCCAAAATGGCCAGTGGGGGAGGAGCGTGACCCAAGCTGGCCAGTGGGGGAGGGGCGTGGCCCAACCTGGTCAGTGGGGGGTGTGACCCAAACTGGCCAGTGGGGGGCGTGACCCAAAATGGCCAGTGGGGGAGGGGCGTGACCCAAAATGGCCAGTGGGAGGGGCGTGACCCAAACTGGCCAGTGGGGAAGGGGTGTGACCCAAGCTGGCCACTGGGGGAGGGGCGTGGCCCAACCTGGTCAGTGGGGGCTGTGACCCAAACTGGCCAGTGGGCAGAGCAATCTCAGAGCGCAGGGCTGGGGCGCCCTTTCAGCAGGATGGACGAGTGCTTCTGTGGAATGGACGGCCAGTCTTATCGTTCCAGACCCCTCGGCCACCTTTTGCGTCTCTTTGCCTTTCCACCTCTCTCTCACACTGTTTCAAGTACACAGTGGCGCCCTCTGTCCTCGATGGCCAGAATTAAATCCCAACATTTAATTTAATTTTGGGAAACAAATGAGTAAACAAAAGAGACTGGACCCTGTGATCCCTGTGACTAGGCCCTCAGTGCCTGATCCCCAGAACTCTGCCCCTCTCCCTCCCTCCTGCCACCTGCGGGGTAAAGGGCCTTCAGAGCCACTGGCTCAATGGCGATGAGACTGAAGACGTGCTCACATGGGCCTTTTAGGACAGCTCATGACCCCGACGCCCCCCTCCCAGCAAGCACAGGGTCTCTGGGTGTGGGGTGGCCATTCCTCGTGGCTCTTCAATCTCCTGGCACGACTGTTCCAACTTGTTTTGTTTTGTTTTGTTTTTTGGGTCACACCCAGTGATGCACAGGGGTTAACTCCTGGCTCTGCACTCAGGAATTACTCCTGGCAGTGCTCAGGGGGACCATATGGGATGCTGGGAATCGAACCCAGGTCGGCCATGTGCAAGGCAAACACCCTACTCGCTGTGCTATAGCTCCAGCCCCATGACTGTTCCAACTTTAACCTCATCTTTCGTCAAAAACAGAAGCGTTTAAAAGAACAAAGAGAAGTGAAACAGTGAAACGCATCTTCAAGTGCAGTGTGGTATAGACTGTAGTTGACTCTGGGCCTGAAATTTTTTTTGGGGGGGGAGATCACACCCGGCGATGCACAGGGGTTACTCCTGGCTCTGCACTCAGGAATTACTCCGGGCAGTGCTCAGGGGATCATATGGGGTGTGGGGAATTGAACCCAGGGTGGCCGTGCGCAAGGCAAATAACCTACCCGCTATGCTATAGCTCCAGCCCCTGAAATTTTTCTTAATGAGGTGTGGGGGCTGGAGCCACAGTCCACAGAGAGGGCGCCGGCCTTGCACGCAGCCAGCCTGGGTTCAACCCCCGGCACCCCAGAGGTTCCCCGAGCACCACCAGGAGTGGTTCCTTGTGCAGAGCCAGGAATAAGACCCGAGCATTGTCAGATATGACCCCCAAAGCAAAAATAAATAAATAAATAGAATAAATGATGCGTGATGTGATGACCTGTGCAGGCAGGAAAGAGGCAGAGATGAGCTCGGGCCCCGCCCCCACCCGAAGGCTCGCTCGCAGGCTCCCTGCAGGCCGGGCCTGTCACAGCCCGGCCCAGCGGCCTCTCCCAGCAGCTTCCAGAGATTGGGCAGAGAGTGTCCAGTGGTTGGCGGGACACACGGACACTGGGCCCTGCCTCTCTCCTCTCTGTGGCCCCCGGGAAGTTCCAGCACAATGAAACTGGGGAGAGCAGCATTTTTGTCAGGTTGACGGAAACTTTAGTTCACGCTGATAGGGTTTTCCTGAACTTGAGTAATATCTTTTAAATTGAAATTCATTATGCTTATAATGGATGGCTGTTTTAGAAGCAAGAACCGAATGACAATGATTGCCACTGATTATGACTGAAGGATTGCGGGAACCATCTGGAACGTGAGGGGAGCCTGGGAAGTGGTCAGCGCCGGGCGGACCCAGAGACCGGGCTGGAGTCACGCATGGGTGGAGGGTCAGGACTCGTCACCAGCACTCGGGCTCCCCTGAACACTCCAGGCCTGGCCCGAAGGCAACAGCAAAATATCTGCTCCAGGGAGCTGGAGTGATAGCACAGTGGGGAGGGCTTGCACGTTGCCCACCCAGGTTCGATTCCCAGCATCACATATGGTCCCCCAGCACCGCCAGGAGTGATTCCTGGCTGCAGAGCCAGGAGTAACCCCTGAGCATCTCTGGGTGTGACCCAAAAAGAAAAAACTCTGCTCCAGGGGGTCGGCAGCCAGAGCTGGTGGGAGAGGGACACCCCAGGTGGCCCTCAGCAGGGGGCTATCCCAGCACGGGGGTGGGAGGGGCGGGGGGAGGGGGTGACGCCGTGCCCTTCCCCTGGCATACCTGCCCTCAGCTCCAGGGCCAAACACCATGTACACGGAACACACAGCTGGGACCTGGCTTGTGCGTGTGTGTATGGTGTGTGTGAGATGTACAGGAGTATGTATGAGGCGTGTGTGATGTGTGTTTGTGCGGTGTGGTGTGAATGGTGAGTGTGCATAGGCGTGCAGGAGCAGTGTGAGGTGTGGAGTTGTGGAGTTGGCAGGTGGCAACTCTCAGAGGGTCTCGTGCTGAGGGTAACTGGATGGCAGCCCACGGCAGGGGTCCCTCCCGCAGACGGTCCAGGGGACTGGGGGCCACTGGCTCCCTTCACATTTCATAGCCCAAGCAACCGAGCACTGTGGAGAGGGCGTCCCCCTCCAGCCGGTGACCCTCCCCCTGGACTCCAGGAAGACACGAGTGGGGCGTCGCTTCGGCTGCCCAGCACCCACGGCTGCAGCCTCAGCGGGTGGCGCCCACCCAGGCTGGGAAGGCAGGAAGTGCCCCAGATGAAGAGTGAGCTGGGGCGGGTGCAGGAGCAGCAGAAAGCGGCTTGTCCGCATGACTGAAGGGCGGCGGGACTGGTGTGGCTCCGGCCTCCCGGGGTTGTGCGTGCAGGGCTCGGTGTGCTGACGCACAGAGTATGCCCCGCAGATCAATAGTCGAGAACCGCCTTCTGCCGTGTGTCCCTGATACGGAACAGATACGGAACAACCTCCTGCAGGGGGCCCAGCGGCCTCACAGGCCCACCAAGGTCCACCCCATCAGGCCTGGCCAGCACAGAACAGCCCCACTGCCCGCTGGCCCTCCTGGGCTGAGCCCGTGCTGCTCTGGAGAGGGGACAGAGGGGACTGGGCGCCTGGGGCCCGCGCAGGCCACGCGCTGCAGGGACCAGCCTTGGCTCACACTCCTTGCTGTGCCCTGGGGCAGGGTGGGCCCACACTCCCTCAAGGGTCTCCCGTGCCCCCCCCCATTTGCCATTTTGCACCTGCCCAAGCCCCAGGCCAGCACCGCAGGGGTCCTTAGGGCAGGTTCTGGTTGGGGGTCCGCTCCCCCTCCCCCTCCCGCACTCCCTGGAGCCGCTGGGGCCTGCCTCTCTGGGAGGGGAGCAGCCCGCCTTTCCCATCCCTGGGAGCTAGCAGGCCCTCACTGGGGGGCTCCAGGCAGAGCCCGACCCCCGGGGGCCACCCCAGCACTGCGGGTCCCCAGGTGCCAGAACATTCCGGCACAGAGTTGGGGTTGGCCCGAGACCCTCTGGAGGAAGCTCCCATTCTGTTTTCCTTAAAAACAATAAAGGGACCATAGAGAGACTTTGGGGTGAACACTTGACCTGTACCCAGTTAACCCCAGTTTGACCCCAAGGCCACATATGGTTCCCCGAACCCTGTCAGGGTGATCCTGAGGTCAGAACCAGGAATAAGCCCCAGCACAGTCACGGGGGGGGGGGGGGACCCAGAAACAAATGGGACAAAGCAAACAGAAAGAGGAAGACAAAAAGCAGAAGGAGGGGTTGGTGGAGGAGGAGAAGAGGAAGACTAGGAGGAAGAGGAAGAAGAGGGAGAGGAGAAAGAGGAAGAGGAGGAGGAGGAGGAAGAGGAGGAGGAGGAGGAGGAAGAGGGGGAGGGGGAGGAGGAAGAGAGGGAGGGGGAGGAGGAAGAGGAGGCATAGGAGGGAGGACCATGGGCGGCACAGACAGGAGTGCGGAGGGAACAGGGCCCGGAGCCTCGGGTGGCGGTGCTGCTCCCGCACCCAGCGGCCGGATTCGGACGCTCCTGGCGAGCTGTGGCCGAGGACACGGATGCGGCAGCCTTTGTGCGACCCCCTCGCTGGGTCCCGAGAGAGCGCAGGAGGCTCCCTGGGCCCGTGTCGGTCTCCGCAGTGAGGCCGGCCTGGGCCCTTAGCGGCGGGAGCAGGCTCCCTGGGGCCGCACACGGGGTCCGAGTCCCCTCACCCACAGCGGATGCACCTCAACCAGGCGTTCTGTCGCTGTGGTGAGAGCCAATCCCCACTGCACGCGGGCGCCTGTGCCAACCCCTGGGCCTCCCGTGCCCCTGTGCCCAGTGAGGGGGCCGCCCCTCTGGGGGAGGCAGGGGAGGGCCCTGAGCAGAGCAGGGGGCCGGGCCTGTGGCTTTGGGGACGGGCAGAGAGAAATCACAGTCCCTTAGCACCAGCCCAGCAGAGTGCTCAGGCTCCTCGCTGAGTGGCCCGGGGCTGAGGGCCCAGGAAGCTTCCGGATCTGTGGGAGGGAAGGGCCAGCGGCAAGGTCACCAGATGTCGCCTCTGCCAGGTGCTGGGGGGGCCCTGGGGGCTCTTCAGTGCAGGGGGCACCTCTGAGGAGGCCGGGCTGCCCCTGTGCTCACCAAAGGTGCCCACCTGGCCCGCAGGCACCTTTCCCACCCAGGGTCCACGGCACCCCTCCCCCTCCCCCTTATCTTTTTCTGAACTTTTGCATTTTTGAGTCTCATTTCCTGTCAGGTTTTGCATTTCCCTCCCCGCCCCTCCAAGCCAGGAGACATACTTTCTCTCCGCTCTTCTCTCCTTTGCCTCCTCCGGCCTTGGCACTGAGCTGGGCCGCAGAAGCAGCCCCTCGGCCCCCCGCCTCTGACCAGAGCCCCCTACTCTGTGGCACCTGGAGGGAGCCAGAGGCCTGCCTGGAGGAGGTGCCCTGGCCTGCAGACCATGAGCACCACAGGTAGGCAAGGACTGGGCTGGGGGGAGGGGGGCTTCTGGGGCCCAGAGCAGGGGCGGGGGCTGGGGGAGGAGAGGCCCCTGGCTAGTGGGGTGGCGGTTTGGGGTACCGGACTGAAGGGGCCCGGGCCATGGGCGGCTGGGGGATGGAGGGGAGCCGAGGGGACAGATGTGCCGAGCCCAGTGCGGGCTCCACCCCTTCCCACCCTCTGCTCCCCTCCCCGTGCTCCCCTCCCCCCCTCCTCCAGCCCCTTTCCTGCCTTTGCTGCCCCCTCCTGGGCAAAGCCCCCCTCCAGGGAGCAGAGGGCTGCACAGGGGGCCCGAGCCCCCCGACACCTGCCCCGGCAGAGGGGACAAGGCCCCTGCTCAGGCACAGGAAGTCAGACCACAGCCAGGCTGACTCAGAGGCCCCGGGTGCTGGGGCGGGTGGGGGTAGGTGCATCCAGAGCATAGCAGAGCGGCTCACACACACCCGTCACACACCCGTCACGCACCCGTCACACACACACCCATCACACACACCCATCACATACACCCGTCACACACACCCATCACACACACCCATCACACACACCCGTCACACACACCCATCACACACACCCATCACACACACCCGTCACACACATCCGTCACACACACCCGTCACACACACACCCATCACACACACCTGTCACACACACACCCATCACACACACCCGTCACACACACCCATCACACATACCCGTCACACACACACCCATCACACATACCCATCACACATACCTGTCACACACACCTGTCACACACACCTGTCACACACACCCGTCACACACACACCCATCACACACACCCATCACATACACCCGTCACACACACCCATCACACACACCCGTCACACACACCCATCACGCACACCCATCACACACACCCGTCACACACATCCGTCACACACACCCGTCACACACACACCCATCACACACACCCGTCACACACACCCATCACACATACCCGTGACACACACCCATCACACATACCCATCACACATACCTGTCACACACACCTGTCACACACACCTGTCACACACACCCGTCACACATACTCATCACACACACCCATCACACACACCCGTCACACATACCCATCACACACACACCCGTCACACACACCCGTCACACACACCTGTCACACACACACACCCGTCACACATACCCGTCACACACACACCCATTACATACATCTGTCACAAACACACACCCATCACACATACCCATCACACACACCCGTCACACACACCCGTCACACATACCCGTCACACACACCTGTCATACACACCCGTCACACACATACACCCGTCATACACACCTGTCACACCCCCCCATCACACATACCCGTAACACACACACCCCTCACACACACCCGTCACACACACACCCGTCACACACACAAAGTCAGACACACAGCGTTACCCCAACACCCACACCCATCACATGTACCCTGTCACGCATACCCTGTCACACACAACTCGTCATGAGCACCCATCACACACACCCTGTCACACACACCCATCACACACACCGGTCACACAGTCAGATGCATACAGCATCACCCCAACACACACCGTCCCAGAAGCAAACCCTGCCACGTACCCCATCACTCCTACAGTCACATGCACATCCCATCACACATACCTGTCAACTCCTACAGTCACACACACATGCACACCCTGTCACATTCTCCATTACTCACTGCATTGCACATGCACCCCGTCACACACCTACAGTCTCACACAGCACATTACACATACATGCACACACATACACACACAGCGCATCACACATACATGCATACACGCTCGTCACCCCATTACACACCATCACACTCCTACAGTCTCCCACCCCATCACACACTCACACCCATCCACCCACCCAACATTTTCACCTTCTCACGCAAGCACCCCTCCCCCTCCCTGCGCAGCCCCCAGACCCTGTGTCGCTCTGGCCCCCCTGGCGTGGTATGGCGTGTCCCGTGCTGGCCCCACACTTCGCTGCTCTCTCCCCAGCTGTCCGGGGTCCCCCAGGGCTTGCAGCGCACCCCCATTTGAACCCCATCGTCTCAGACCACAGCTGGGGTGGGGGTGCGGGGGAGGCAGCCCCAGGGTGGGGGCCGTAGACACACTGTCAGGAGCCCTGCGCGCGTGGGTCATGTGGCGCCGTCTGAGGCCCGATGGTCCAGAGCCCGACTGCGGGCGGGTCGGGAGCAGGCTCCGGGCGGAGCCCTCCCTCTACTTCTCTGTCCACGGCAGGCTCGGCCCGGGCTGCCACTTGCAGCCACTGCGCTCGGAAAGGCAGGACGTGGTGCCAGGGTGGTGTCCAGGCCTCGGGCCCAGCACAGGGTGGGCAGTGCCCGGGGCCAACGGAGTCCGGGCGGAGCCCCGGGCCTCACCTGCCCTCTCACGCCCATCACTGCCCCGGGGAAAGGGAGTCCCGAGAGGACACGGGAACTAAGTTTATCTGGCGAGTGTGACGGACCCAGCAGCACGCTCGGGAGAGAGCTCAGGTGCCCTGGCTGGTGGTGTCCCCGTCCCCGCTGGGGGACAAGCCCTCGGCCTCTGCAGCGTTGGCGTGAGTTTCCCCCCCAAACTGCCCCTGTGGGACTGGAGGCAAATCGGTCACCCGGGTGCTGTCTACATCCCCACCCCGCCCTGACCTCTCCGGACCCCGTCCCCGGGACCATGCACGGAGGCCAGTGAGTCCAGGATCTGGGTGGACGCTCTCCGAGGGGCTTTCCCGTGGGCCACGCTGACCCGGCACCCGGGCCGGACAAGCGGCTGGTTCAGACCCTGGTGGGGGTGTCCTTCTGGGATTGAGAGCAGCAGAGATGGGGGGAGCGGCCCCCCAGAGACGCCCAGGGGGACCTCTCCCCAAAGACCGCGCCCTCCTGAGGTGCTCTGGGCTCGACTGCCCGTGTCTGCATGTCTGTGAAACTGGAAGTGCAGCCCCCTCCCCCAGTCACTGTGCACCTGCCAGCACCACACGCACGGAGCCCAGCCGTGTGGCCTCTGGAGGCCACTGTGGGGGGGGGTGGAGGCTGGTGGGGTGCAGGGGCACTTGGCCCTTCCGCCCCCGCTTCCTGGGGGTCCCTGGTGCTGCTCTTGGCTCCTAGGGGAGCTCTCCCCACGGCGGGAGTGGGCGTGGCCCAGTCCCGCTGATCTCTGGAGCACAGGGAGGTGCAGGGGTGCGGCCGCGCCTATTCTTATAGGCTGGTGTGTAGAGTCCCGTCGAGCCCCTGGGCCTCCCCTCTCCCCCCTTTCACCTTGAACGTCGTTAATGCCTGGTGTTCACTGCCAAGGCCCGAGCAGCGCGGTGGCGTCAGCCTCCTGGGGCCCGAGGGAGACATCTGTCCCCATATTATTTGGTTTGAGCCAAGCTTTGGGGCCATTTCCTCCTGCGGGGTCTGCTCTGGGCGGGCTCCCGGCTGGGTGCTCATCTATCAGCGCGTGTCTTACTGTAATGCGCCTCGTCCCCGCGCCCCAGCCTTCGTTGTGAGCGATGCTCCGGGTGCCGAGGGGGAATGAGAAGCGTCAGACTCTCCTAAGACGTGAGGCTGGAGGCTCGTTTCTCTCTTTCACTGGTCTGAGATTCTTTTTCCCATTTCTATTTTGCTGTTGTTGGAAGCAGAGGAAAAAGGACTTGAATTTCCTAGAGCCCCAGATTTTTCCCCATCTCAGACTCCGAGGGGGGGGGGCGGAGGTCAGTGTGAGCGACAGGGCTGGGTCAGCGCGCACACCCCTGTCCTCCCCCCGTCCCCAGCGGGGCCCCTTCCAGAGTGTGCCCAGCTCCACACAAAGCAGGGTCCTCCTCGCACGCGTCCTGCTTGGCGCAGTCCCGCGTCCCAGGTGAGGCTGCGGCCCACCAGGCTCTCCCAGGAGGGAGAAGAGGGGCCCCCAGGAGCGATCGCAGCCGCCGACCCGGTTACTGGTCCCCGGCGCCCTGGGAGGGATTACTGAGCACAGAGCCAGGAGTGACCCACGAGCATCGCACCCCTAAAAACAACAAGGTGCGCACCCTTGCCTGTGGCCCCGTGTGTGTGCCCATGAGTGCACGCCCCCGAGTGCTGCACCCCCCCCCGTGAGCCCCTGTGCACTCTCCTCAAGTGCACCACCCCCATAAGTGCACGCCCTGTGTGTGCTCCCCTGTGCGTGCCCCCATGTGAAGCCCCCACTGTGAGCCTGTGTGCGTGCTCCTCACATGCACCACCCACATGCATGCACACCCCTATGTGTGCCCTGTGTGCCAGGGTCTCAGTACATGTCCATCCCTGTGTGTGCCTGTGTGCACCCCTATGTGTACCCCCATTTATGTGCCCTATGTGCGTGCCCCTGTGTGTACTCCATGTGTGTGCCCCGTGTGTGCTTATGTGCATGCTCCTGTGTGTGCGCCCCATGTATGTGCACTGTGTGCCCCCTGTGTGTACCCCATGTGTGTGCGTGCCCTTGTGTGTAGCCCATGTGTATGCCCCGTGTGTGTGTGTGCTCATGTGCATGCCCCTGAGTGTACCCCATGTGTGTGCCCCATGTGCGTGCCCCTGTGTGTACCCCATATGTTTGCCCCATGTGTGTGCTTATATTCATGCCCCTGTGTGTACCCCATGTGCGTGCCCCTGTGCATGCCCCTGTGTGTACCCCATGTATGTGTGCTGTGTGTGCCCCCTGTGTGTACCCCATGTATGTGCCCATGTGTGTGTCCCGTGTGTGTGCCCATGTGTATCCCCTGTGTGTACCCCATGTGTGTGCCCATGTGCATGCCCCACTGCGTTCACGTCCCCACTCATGGCCACGGCCCCTCCGCCAGCCCTTCTCCCTCTCTCCTCCCTCTAGAATGCCATGGCCTGTGGTCCTCAGGGTCCCTGCGACCCCTTTGGGATGGACCCTGTCCCTGAGCGGCAGCTTCAGTCCCGACTCAGGGGAAGTGAAATACCCCCACTGAGACCCCAGAAGCCTCCCCACCTCCACGGCCCCTAGAGGGGTGAGGGTGGGCTCCCGGCTGCTGGGCGTGGGCAGAGGAGCGGGGCAGCACTGTGTCTGCACCGGGAGGGCCAGGAGACAGGCTGCTTCCTCAGGGGGAAGGTGACAGCCCCAAATGCTGTTTCTATTGTCATAAATCTCGGAGCCCGAGGCAGCCAAGGTAATGATCGGTGCTCGAGTTTGGGGGGAGAATTGAAGGAGCTGAGAGGGAGGCGCGGAGAGCCCACCCGGCACCCTGCCCCCACCGTGCATGTCCAGGACTGGGCCCACAGGCGTGGGGGTACGGGCGTGGGCAGGGCACGAGGGCAGCTGCTTCCTGCCCTGTCCCAGCCACACCGGCAGGCCCTTCCCCGCTGACCACATCCCGTGAGACCCTAATCTGGTTCTGAATTTATTTTTTCTTGTTTTTCAAGTTGAACTTTTTATCCTTTTTTTAAACTATTATTATTTTGTTTTGGAGGTGCTCAGGCCTTACTCCTGGATTCGTCCTCAGAGGTCACAGGCTGTACCCGGGGATATTCAGGGGCCGTGTGGTGGCAGGGGCAGATTGGGGTGGGCTTGGGGGTCTCTGAGGGACAGCCCCTGGCTTCTCTGACCATCCTGCCCCTCCCCCAGCCCATGTGGGGCCTCAGGCTGCCACTGACCTGGGCTTTGGACTTGACCAGTGGACTGGAGGTCACGTTGCTCCTGGCGTTTGGTTGGATTATTTTATGGGTTTTTTGGGGGGAGGGGGAGCACCTGGAGGTGTCAGGGCTCCCAGCTGTGTCCAGGGGTCTCACTCCTGCTGGGGCTCAGAGACCATATGGAATCCCGGGCCCCGGGTCAGCCGCGTGCAAGGCAAGTGCCCTCCCCGCTGTCCCATCATTCCAGCTCCCATTTGCTTCGTTTTATTTAATTTTATTTTTATTTACAATATTTTTTTTATTTTTAAATTGAATCACAGTGAGATACACAATTACAATGTTGTTCATGATTGGATTTCACTTATGTAATGTTCCAACACTCACTCCTTCACCAGGGCACATTCCCCACCACCAGTGTCCCCAGCTTCCCTCCCACCCTCGTTGGCTCTTCCCTGAGCCTGCACTGGCGGCAATCGCAGCCTTGGGTGGTGGCGTTGTCTGCGCCGCTGCTGCCGGGCGCATCGTGGTGGTCTGGTACCGAGAGACCCGCACTGACCTGAGTTAGCGCCTGGCTGAGGTATCGCGGCTGCTGGGCTCGAGCTGGGTCCTTACAATAACAAATAGCTCTCAGGGCCTGTGGTGGTCGCGGTTGGCCCAGGTGTCTTGCCGCAGTATGGGGGCACTGGTGGTCAATCTAGAAAACTTTTATTAACTAAATAAGCTTTTTGCGGGGGGGGGGCACATTCAGCTTGCTCGGGGCTTACTCCTGCCCTGTGCTCAGGCGGGGCTGGGGGCCGTCTGCCGAGGGCCGATCTCACCTGTGTGCTGCCTCTCAGCCCAGATACGCACCTTTAAAATTCCACCCTCTGGCACACGGCTGGGAGGCCGTCTCCTTCTGCCAGGTCTCGGCTGGGGTCATCCCGATGGCTCCGCTCGCCTCGGGGTTCTAATCCTGCTCGAAGCCTCCACGTCCCCGGGAGGCGCCTCCTTCTCTCGCAGACTCTTTGATTTCTCGGTTTTCATCGGCAAACACAGCACGTTGTGTCTGCGCTCTGCATGGCCGGGAGCCCTCCGGGCAGCTGTTCTGTGGTGATTCAGGCTCCCTGTGCCGTTGGGAAGAACGTCCCCTCGTGGGCCGGGGACAGCCCTAAGCTCCGTTAGCACAGACGCGGGAGTTGGGTTTAAAGCTTCTTGTCCCATTGAGGGTCTCTGGCTGTCTCTGGGCTGCGTCTATGCCCATTTCTTACTACTTCAAAGCCCGTAGAGGCACGTGGACACTCAGGATCATGGGTGGTCGCTTGATGACATCTACATTGTCTCTCCCGTCTCAGGGATTCCTGCGGCCCTTCTAAGTCGTCATTAACCCCTTTGTATTTGTAGGATCTTATGAAACACGATTTCAGCAGCGTCAAAGTTCATGCTGTCAGTGGACAAAGTCACTGTCCCCACTGTCCCCATTGTCCCTCCCCACTGTCCCTCTCACTCACCACTGCGTCCCTCACCTCACCTCCACCACCGCTGACCCTCTGAGCTCTGTAATTCCAGCTGATGCCCAATACTGTTGGTTCCCAGGCGGGAGCAACCTTGCCTGTCCCCGGCATTCCAGAGGGTCCCCCAAGCCCCACCAGGAGGGATTCCTGAGTGCAGAGCCAGGGTAACCCCTGAGCACAGCCGGGTGTGACCCCAAACCAAAATAAGTCAATAACTAGATCCTGCCCGCGCCCATACTTCCTCTCCCCACCCCGTCTCCCGCCCCCCGGCAGCCAAGCCCCCTGTCGGCTGAGCGAGTCTCCTTTCTTCCATTTCCTTTTCCCGTAAAGAGCCATCGTTTGTGTTGTTCGGTTTCTTTGCGGGAAGCGTGGCACCTGGCCGTGTTGGTGGCCACCAGACCACACGCACTGTGCAGTGCCCAGATCATGCCCGGCAACACCCACCGTGGCGCCCAGCCCGGGCTGTCTCAAGGGAGCGCTTCCTTCCCTCTGGCTCCCGCCTGCACTCCAGAGCCCTTGGCTTCCTCTGCCCCGGCTCGTGGCGAGGGCGTGTGTGTGCCACCGTGTTGTCCCAGTGACCAGCCGTGTCCACATCTGTCCTGTGTGCCTGGTCACAGACCCAGCTGCAGCCCCTCTGCCTGCCCTGTCGGAGTCACGGGTCACACAGAACCAAGCCCTCCCGAGCGAGGCCGGAGCCTGCCAGTCGCGTCCTGACCCTCCTCGGATGCAGGACGCCCGGAGGCGCCAGCCCAGAGGGGCACAGGCCCACCCCGCAGCTCCAGCCCCTGACTTCCTCCCGAGGCGGGGCGGGGGAGGGGTGCTGGGGGTGCTCGCATCTCCTGGGCTGGGCCTTGTCCTGTTCCCCCGCCCACAGCTCACTTGATTTCCCAAATATCCACGTTACATTACAGGGTCACATTGAACTTTCATTTCATCAAAAGCCTTTTTCTTTTTTTCTTCTGTTTTTTCCCCTTTTGTCCTGGCTTTGCTCTGCCAGGTCACCTCTGTCCTGTCGTTGTACCTTTTTAAGGCAAAATTCTGCATTTTACATTTATTTTGTTGAACTCCATCTTGGGCCCTGTATTCTTGGCCTGTCAAACCTCTGCATACTGATGAGCGCATTCATCACCCCGACGGACTCTGCCAGCGCTGCCAGCGCCCGCTGCTCCGCTCCCAGGATAGCCTCCCCCCAAGCCGGAAACCTGTTCAACAAGCAGGGCCCAGAGGGACCCCAGGCCTGCCCTGACCACATGTGTTTGGGGGGCCGCCTCTTGTCCGGGCACTCCTTGGGGAATGCGCTCCGTGATCTGCCAGCGGAGACAGAAGCCCCCACGTCCCGCATCTGTTGTCATGGGTCCAGGTAGCTGGTCAGCAGCTCAGGCCTGGAGGTGCCACTTGCCGGTCCAGCAGGCGGGCATGTCCATGTCGCTGTGTCCTGCTCCAGGCCGCTCGGGGGCCAGTGCTGTCATCACGATGCTGACACGGCAGCAGGCTGGGCAGATTCATCCCAGGAGGCCGGTCTGCCTGCGCAGAGGCTGGGCACACACAGAGTGGGGGACACGAGTGTCCACAGGCCTGACCAGAGGAGACGGGGGGCGGGGGGGGGAGAGGCCAGGCAGGGCCCGGCCCAGCCGCCCCTGTCCTGCCCTGCACGGTGCGGCTGGCCCAGAGGCACAGCCCTGCCTGGTCCCTTCAGCGCTCAAGGTCACAGTGTCCTTGGCTCCTGAGACCCCCACCCCCGTCCATCTCTGTCCAAGCCTGTGCTCATAGAGTGGACTTGTCCATCCCACTGTCTGCGAGGAGGCCACGTGGCTGCCGTCCGCTGAAGGCCCAGCTGCGCCCCCAGTGCAAAGGGTGGCTGTGCAGGGTGGTGCTCAGTGCCGGATGGGGAAAGTACCTAAACGGGGGGGGGGCTCCCACCGTGGGGGGCTCCCACCGTTGGGGGGAGGGGCTGTCCTGCGCGGCTCGGTGAGAGGATGGCACAGGGAGAGCCGGGACTTGCCAGAATCAGATGCAACACTGCCCGGTACCTGCTTGGGTCGAGCAAGCTGGTGGCGGGTGGGGGTGGGGCAGGGGGTGCACCGTGGCCCCGCGTCCAGGCCAGCCCAAGGGCTGGAATCTGCCCGCCTCCCCCCCACCCCCGCTCCCACCACCACAGGGACAGACCGTGTCCCAGCTCGGCCCAGCACTCCGTCCTCCCCAGAGCCCGGGGGTGCTGTCTGTGTGTCCGTCCCAGGCCAGCCCCCGCAGGAGCCCAGGAAAGGAAGCTCAGGCCAGTGGGTGTCAGGCTCTGAAGGAAGCGACGCTTCCCACGGCCTGTCAGCCCTGAACACCACGCCCAGGACGTCCAGTGGCATGACCAGTAGTGCAGGGGGCAGTGCCCATTCGCGTCTGCCGCTGGTCCCGTCCCCATCACCACACGGGCCCCGAGCCACCCGAGTGATGCCCAGCGCACAGCCCTGAGCTCGGGGAGGGAACCGGTTTCCCTTTCTGTCCTCCTGGCCACAGAAGTGCTGGCCGCCTGGCCCTCTCCTGTGGCCCTGTCCCTGTCCACCACGGGTCCACCCCAGCCGCCGTGCAGGGATCACTCCTGCCGCCACGTGTCCGAGCACCCGAGGCCATTCGCCCGCAGCAGCCCAGCAGAGGCTGAACTGCCCGCGTGTGGCCCGAGGCCCCTGTCGCATCACGCCTGCTCCCCGTGTCTGACCCCAGCTTCCTGCCGAGCCCGGGCTCTGTGGAGTCGGGGGGCTTAGCACGCCCTGTGCCGAGGGCTCCGGGCCTCTCCCGGTAGGAGCTGGGGTGGTTGCCGTGTGCCCGCCTGCCTGCCCACAAGCTCCGTGCGTGGGCACCCACATGGGCACCCGAGCTATGGCGCAGCCTCATGGGGGACTCCAGCCTCGTGGGGGACTTCAGCTCCCTCCGCAGCAGCACCTCGCCAGGCCCTCTGGGCGCTACTCGCTGAGCCCTCCTTCCAAAAGTGCTCCTGCGGTTGTGCTCCCCGACTTTGCCTGCCCTGGCTGCAGTGGGTACAGTGCTCCGGGCACTCTGCCCTCCGGAGTGTGTCCCACCAAGTGCCCGCCTCTGCTCAGGGTGTCTTTGCACGCGAAGGCCAGTGGGTTGCCCGCATGCCGCGCCTGCTCTACCCCCCGCACCCTGCCAGAGGGGAGGCCAGGCAGGGGCTGGGGTTCAGCCTCCCATGAGACTTGTGAGCCTGTGGCTGCTCCTGAGCGGTGCCCTGGGCATCAGGTCCAGGCGGAGGGCCTTGCAGGTGGACATGGGGGAGACAAAGTAGGAATGCACCCGCGTGGGGCCGGCCACGGGGTCTTCAGGCTGGGCGGTCTGAGGCCACGTGGGCCGGACCCCAGCGCAGCTCTGCCTTGGCATGGCACTGCCGCCCGCCGGCTGGCAGGGAGCTTCCTCCACTCAGGGCCGACGCTCCCGCCCCTCTCGGAGCTGGGGAGAGCTCAAGCGCTGACCGGGGCGTGGGCTGGGGGGCGTCTCCCCTCGACCAGGGCCCGTCTCGTGGGGGAGCAGGAGCTGGGCCGGGTTTCCTGGGCTCTGGCAGCAGGGGTAGGGTGGGGAGGGGCAGCCAGGCGGGGTCCCCTCGTGGGCTGTGCAGCCCCTCGGCACCTTCGTTAGCAGCGAACTGCTAATCACATTTCATATTTATGATCAGAAAATAAAATCATCGGCCCCTTCTGAAACAGACTTTATGAGTTTGGGCTCCGGCAGCTGAGTCAGCAGCCCGGGTGAGAGCCGAGGTCCCCGGGCGGGGATAAAGAAAGGCAGGAAGGCCAGCGCGCAGGCAGGGCTGGGGCAGTGGCGGGTCGCCGGGAGCCCCTGAAGGCGCGTGGGTGCTGCTTCCCCTGGGGGCTCTGCCGCTCTGCTCACGCCAGAACACGCTGCCCGGTGACCTGCCCCGTGATCCCGGAAGGTCCATCTGAGCTCGGAGATCCATCGTGCAGCGAATCTGGTGGATTCGTCTCGGGGGACGAGCGGTCACGTGCAGAGGGCCAGGCCGAGCAAAGGAGCCCCCCAGGGTGCCCCCTAGAGATCAAGCAGCCTCGGGGGTGGGGGTCTGGGCTGTTCAGGGGCAAAGGTCTGGTTTCTGCAAACCAGGCCCAGACCCCAGGCACGGGGGCCCCTTGCGTGCAGGGGGCTGAGAGGACACGCGAGGGTCCCGGCCCCTCTTCCCGCCAGCGGCTTGTCACTGCTTGGCCCCCTGCGCCCCCCCTCTCCTCAGCCCTCTCCCCTGGAAGGTCACCACCCTGCACGAGCCTGAGAAAAGGGAAGTGTGCAGCCCCCCCAGCCTCGCTCAGCCCCTGCTAAAAATAGAGGGAGCTTCTGCCAGGGCTGTCCGCAGCTTCCGGGAGGGGCGCTGCGCTCCCAGACACGGAGGAGGGGTCGGGAGGACTGCAAGCACGTGAGTGCGGCCCCCACCGACCATCCCTCCGGGCTGCACCCCTTCCCCCAGCCCCCAGCCCCTCTCTGGTCCGGGGGTCTCTCGGACTCGCCCAGCTTCCAGGGACCCCGGAGCAGGCAGGGAGAGGCTGGTGGCGAAGCGTGTGAGCACGGATGTCCAGCTGCCCGGGCTGCTTCCTCCCGGGGGGGGGGCGCGGGTGGAGGCTGGTGTGCCCACAAGCTCTTGGCCCGAGGCAGGGGGAGGGGCGTCTGCCTGTTTGCAGGACCCTCTCCTGGGCCTCTTTCATCTGGTCAGGCTGAACCTGTGTCTGCCTACAGAGAGGGCAGGGCAGGGTGGGCACGGCCTGGGCAGATGACTGGTTACCCCAGAGAAGCACGTCCACACCCCCAGATCTCGGGGAGCACTCCTGGCAGTGCTCGGGAATAGAACCTGGGTCGGGGTCACGCAAAGCAAGTGCCTCCCTGCTGTGCTGTCCCCCTGCCCCCCCCCCCCAGGCTGCTCTCACACCCGGTGTGCCCGGGGTTGTGCCCTCTGCGCGTCCAGCTGGGGCCTGGTGTGCGAGCTGGTCTCTGGCGTCTGACGCCTCCCCAGACGCTCAGAGCAGTGGGGGAAAAAGGCCCCCTGAGCTCGGGCCCGTGGGCAGTATGAGTGGCCGTCCAGGCCTGCCCCTCCGCACTGCCCACCTGCTTCTCCTTCCTTGTCTGGGCTGTGGTCCCGGGGGCGCTGGATACCACCCGAGTAACCCCTACTCATTCCACCAGCCCCCACGGGCTCGCCGCCGTCCCAGTCTCCTCCCACACGTGCCAGGCTCGGCCTCCGCTGGGCCAGCTCGAGTGTGCCCTGAGGGACCCGTCCCCCGCAGCAGGGCCTGAGGGGGCTGGGGGTGAGTCCCCCTCGTGTACTCAGGGAGCGGAGTCCAGCTGCATCTGTGATGTCTGATAGTCCTTTGCTAGTGGCGGTGAAGTTCACACCACCCTGAGTTTCCCCAGCTTTTGTGCTCAGGGCTGACTCCTGGCTCTGTGCTCGGGCTCACTCTGGTGGTGCTCCGGGGACCATCTGGGCTGCCAGGGATCAAACCGGTATTTTTTTTTAATTGATATTTCCATTTTATTTAATTTCTTTTTTTTTTAATTTAATAGTTTATTTTTAATTAGTGAGTCAACGTGAGGGTACAGTTACAGATTTATACATTTTTGTGCTCATGTTTCTCCCTTACAAAGTTTGATAACCCATCCCTTCACCAGTGCCCATTCTCTACCAAAAGTAAACCCAACATCCCTCTCCCCCCTCCCCAGTCCCGTCTCCCCCCACCCCACACTGCCACTATGGCAGGGTATTCCCTTTTGTTCTCTCTTTCTGATTAGGTGTTGTGTCAAACCGGTATTGGCGCGTACAAGGCCAGCACCGGCTCCTGTCTTCGCTGGCCCTGAGCTCACACTTCCGGGGCCAGGACAAGTGTCTCTTGTGCGGTCACTACATCCTGGGCCTCCCGCAAGCGTCAGGGGCCCACATACTCCTGCCCATCCCCGGGGCCAGCCAATTCTGGACACGGCCCTCCGTGGTCTGCTCACACGGCCCGGGCCCCATGGTGTCACTGTCATTCCACCCCTCTCGGCCAATGGGCCCCTGGGTGCTGGGCCCTGGGCTTCCTGGCATGGAGGGTGGGACACAGGGTGTGGTCGGGACCTGGGCAGGGGGCAGGGGAGGCCCAGTCACGTGTGGTGGGTCTGTGCTGCTCCCCCTGTGGGTCTGCCCTGAACATGCCCTCTGAGGTCCGGGGGGAGGGGAGTGGGCTCACTCACCTCAGGCGGCAGCCGTGAGCTGGGGGTCCGGGCTGCATCTCTGCCGGGAACACAAGTTGGCCTCCATGAGCAGCCTGCCTCTCGCCTGGTGTGCAGCAGGCAAGTTCCTGCCTGGGAGAGTGTGTGAGCATGTGAGCGTGTGTGAGTGTGTGTGCGTGCATGTGTGTGTGATTGTGTGAACGTGTGCGTGCATGCATGTGTGTGTGACTGTGAACGTGTGTGTGCGTGCATGTGTGTACGTGCATGTGTGTGTGCATGTATATATGTGTGTGCATGTATGTGTGAGAATGTGTGAACATGTGTGTATGTGAGCATGAGTATGTGAATGTGTGAGTACATTTGTGAAAATGGGTGTGATTGAGTGTGTGAGCATGTGTGTGAGTGTCTGCGTGTGTGGGTGTGCATGTGTGTGGGCGTGCATGCGTGTGAGTGTGTATGAGCATGTGTGTGCATGTGTGAGTGTGTGCGTGTGTGTGCATGTGTGTGAGTGTGAGTATGTGAGTGTGTGGGTGTGTGTGAGTGCATGTGAAAATGGGTGATTGTTTGAGTGTGAATGTGAGTATGTGAGTGTGAGTGTGAGTGTGTGAGTGTGGGAGGGACACACCCTGGCCCCCCGATGACACCGCAGGATGGCCGTGCCTCTGGCCCACTACCAGGCAGAGACACAGGATGCGCCCCTCAGCAGCTGGGTGCTGACGGCGGCCGCCCAAGCGGAGGGTCTGTCTCCCGCCCAGGGGAGGGAGCACCAGCACCGGGCCCAGGTCAGCTTCTCCTGAATGAACATTGGCTCCTATGGGCTCACTCGACGGCCCTGCAGGGCGAGAGGTGGGTGCCATCGGGTCCCCCCAACATGTCTGAGTCCACACGCCAAGTCGTGGGACTCAGTGACAGGCTCAGACCCACCCCACGTGGGGCTCCGTGTTCCCACCCCGGCCCCACCGGCAGCTTCCGGTCTCAGATGAAGATTGGGGAATCGGCTTACCACGTGTGTCATCAGAACAGAGTCCCTGCGTCTTCCCTGGGCCACTGTGTGTGACGAGTGTCTAATGGTGTGTCACTGCATGTAACGCATGTCTGATGATGTGTCACCGAGTTTGATGCATGTCTGATGGTGCACTGCTTGTGACGCATGTCTAATGGTGTATCACTGCGAGTGTGTGATGTGTATCTGATGGTGTGTCACTGTGTATGACGCGTGTCTAGTATGTCACTATATGTGAACACATGTCTGATGGTGCGTCACTGCATGTTTGCTGATGTGGCTTATCAGACATGCATATCACATGTGTCACTGCATAGTGGATGGTACATCAGCTGCGTCTCAGGTGGCATAGCACCGTTTGATGGCATGTCGACCGCATGTTACACTGTCACATGCAATGTCATCTGACACGTGCTGTTTCACATTGGATTGCATGTCAACTACACGTCACATGCTATGTCACGCATATTGGATTGTGTCAGCTACATGTCACGTGTTATATCACATGTGTTGGACTTGTCAGCTGTGTGTCACACGGCATGTCACCCCTGAGATTCCTGAGTGTCAGGCCCACCGTCCCCCAGCACAGCACAGACGTGCGCATGTCCCCGCCGTGGTCAATGCTTCCGTGGGACAGTCTGGCTCTGCCGGCTTCTCTGAGGTGGTCTGGGACGCAGCACGCTGCCATGAGGAGGAAGCCGGAGCCCCAGGCCATGGGGAGCTGATGAGCCGCGGAGGCGTAGAGGGGCCCAGCTTCCCCACGCTCCCACCGCCAGCTCCCCGCAGACAAGGGGACCGGCGTGCTCAGGTCTGGCACGGGGGCCGCCCGTCGGCTCTCGCATAGCTCCGGCATCCAGGCCGAGCAAATGCTCATACAGAGCCCTGTGATGAATTGATCCACGTTTCAGAACAATTTAGACCTGTCAGTCCTAATTGTGCTTTTTCCAAAGGCCTGTCGGCAGGGAGCAATGAGGCTGGGGAGGAAGGCGTCACCCCTGTAATGCAGGGAACGTCTCCTCACTTCCGGATGGGCACCAGTCAGAAGCCACGGGACCTGTGTGAATGGCAGAGCCGGGGCGGGGGCAGGTCTGCGGGGCCAGAAAATGCGCCATCCTGGGCCAGAGAGCACTGTGGGTACGACACACTCCTGACCTGGATTCCATTCCCTTGAGTCCCACCAGAAGTGATCCCTGGGCACAGAGCCAGGAGTCAGCCATGAGCACAGAGCCAGGAGTCAGCCCTGAGCACAGAGCCAGGTGGGGCAAAAAGAAGGGCAAGACAGCAGAGGAAAGAAAAGAGAAATAAAATGTGCCCTCCTGCACCCCTGATACTATTGTCCCAGTGACACGGCCCTTCCCTAAAGACAGCAAGTGGGGGGTGGGGTTTTGGGGGGAGGAGTTTGTGCTGGTGTTTTGCCCACGCCTGGCAGTGCTCAGGGCTCACTCCTGGGGCTCGAGGGGCCCTATTAGGGGTGGGGAACAAACCCGGGTCAGCCGCGTGCAAAGCCTTAGCCCTACTGCCCCCAGGATGGGCCCTTCCATGGCGCCCAAACCACTGGTGCCCAGGGGGGACCAGGCAGGGCAGTGGCTGGGCTGCTCCCTGCAAGGGGCAGTGGACAGCAGGGGAATGTGAGGGCAGGGAGAGGAGGCATGGGCTGCCACGGGCGAGGGGGCTGGAGGGTGAGCTGTGCTGGACAGACAGGGAGGGCACTGCCCGTCTGCTTGGGCGCCGCGCCCCGTCCTGCCTTGTCCGAGGGCTCCCTGGGGGCTGCGCTTCACCTGCGCGTGGACGCGGCACTCAGACTCCGCCCCTCCATGCCCAGCGGCTCCCTCTGGGCTGGCGTCTAGCTGAAAGGGAGCGCAGCAAGCACGTCTGGCCGGCCACTGCTCGGACCTGAGGCCAGCTCTTCCGAGGCCAGATCCTGACATTACTGGCTCTGTTGGTTTTCATCTGCAATAAGCAGAAACACACGGGGACATGGTGCCTCGCACGCAGGTCACTCTTGCTCAAGGTCAGCCGTCCCCACTGCCCCCGTGCCCTGGGCCTGCTCACAGAGGCTGCCTGCCTCCGGCGATGGCGGGGGTGCGGCTGCTCCCGCCTGGCTCTGTCGCCCTCCAGGGCCGAGGAAGGCAGCACCTGAGGCAGCGACTGTCACCTCCCGAGGTCCCGCTGACCACTGGACACTGTGACTAATGGGAAGTGTCGCCTCGGGATTTCCATGGGGAGGCAGGTGGACGGCGAGACAGGGCGTCTGTGGGAAACGTTCTGGAGGCTTCTCTCCCAGCGCGGTTTGTCAGAGGACACAGACCTGGGTCTGCTCCAGGCACAGGGCGGGCGCCGATGCCCTTCCGCCCAGACACACAGCGTCCCTTAAAAATGATCTTTCCTCCTTTCATTTGCCAGGAAGCTTCTCAATGAAGTGGAGGTTTCACTGGGATAATGCAACCCTCAGACCGTGTCTCAGACCGCGGTCTCGGGCCAACCCAGCCGGTCAATCGGCCGGGACGCACTTCTCCAACGGCCTGTTGATGGGCCCTTTCGCTGCCGGGCCTTGGTTTCGGGCAGCTGTGAGAAGGGGGGATGCACACGCTTAGCGCATCGTCCCGTGGCTGGTGGGAGTAGCTGCGGCCCCTCCCTGAGGGGAGTTGGACCCCCCCGACTCACTTGCCTCAGTGCTCAGCCCTCGGCTCTCCCTGCATCCCCCCAGGAGCACCATCCTCACTGTGCAGCCCTCAGGGGGTGCCCCCAGGTGAGGGGATGACACGGGGTGGAAGGTGGAGGTCGGGAAACTGAGGACCCGCTTCCCTTCCCGTGGAGACCCCCTGGATGCCCAGAGGATGCCACAGCCGCTGTCCATGCCTGGGCGTCCCCGGGGGTTGAATGGGCCAAGCACGCTGCCCTCTGTCCCCGGCCCACACAGCGGCCTGGACCTTGGTCTTAGTTCTGTGTGGGGCAGGGGGGTCTCAGAGCCTCCACGTGAGAGAGACCCCAGGCCCACAGGGAGTCAGGTCTGGGCCCAGGCTAGGGGTGAGGACCTCCCACTGGGCTCTCGTGGCTGTGAGGTGGGGGAGCGTCCCAGGTGCCGGGGGCGGGGGCGCTGGAGCCGATGGCAGAGGCGCTGGAGCCGGTGGTGGGGGCGCTGGAGGGCTGGAGGGACAGTGACAGGCGGGTTAATGGTGTGGGGCAGAGGTGACGGTGGTGCTGGGGGGTGCTGGAGGGGATGGTGATGGGGTGGGGTAGTCGTGGTGGTGGAGGCGATTGTGGTGCTCGTGATGCAGTGCTGAATGACCGTGGTTGGAGGTAACGGTAATGGGGGGGGGGGGGTGGCGGTGGGCAGGTCGTGCTCACGGCAGTGACAACCCGAGTCCCTGGATTCCAGGGTGGGACCTGCTTCGGCTGCGCTGGCTGAGCCAGCCTCACTCACGCTCTCGGGCCATGCGCCTGGACACGTTCCCAGCCTTTCACCAGGTCTCGTGGGGCGGGGCACTTGAAGGCCGAAAGGGACAGTCGCGCCTCATCCCGGGCTGTCCGTCCCTTGGGCGTGCTGGACGCCTTCCCTGCAGTGAGGCCCTGAACACGACAGCTGTGTTCAGGCTTCTCCCCGGGCTCCTCCGGCCTGCCCTCTGGGCTTGCCCTGGGCGGTGGGGGGCCCCCAAGGTGCAGGGGCCGGGCCCCGCCTCCCCCAGACAGACATGCGAGTCTGCTGAGATCCCTCCTCGCCTCCTTTTCCAGGCTCCGGTCTCCGCTGCTCTGGGTGCAGACTGGCCCTGGCGCAGGGCAGGTCCGGCCGTGGCCAGGAGTAGCAGCAGAAGGACACAGGAGAGAGGGGCCAGCTGTCCCCCGACCAGCCCCATGCCAGGTACGTGCACCCCGCCTCCACACTGAGGAGCCAGGTCGGGTCAGCACCGCTGGGAGCGGGCGTCCAGCAGAGGGAGAGGAGGGGGAAGGGCGGGGCCGGGTGAGGCCAGACAGACAGGACAGCGGGTTAAGGCAGCAGCACAGCCGGGGTGGGGGGCTGAGGCTTCCGACTGCAGCCTGGCTACATAACTGCTGGGGCTCCCGCCGGGTCCCAGACATTGCTGGGGGTGACCCCATTCACTTTTAAAAGGCAAAAGTGAAAAAGGGAAAATCACAGGGCCCTCCCTAACCGAAGGCTCTGGAGCCGCGACCAGCCCTTGGCCCCGAGGGGCAGAGGGGCGCTACACCCACCCACGCAGGGTGTGGATGACCCCCTGGGCGGGTCTTGGTGAGCTGCAAGAGGCGTCCGAGATCCCAGCTCAGTAGCGCTGCTCCGGAAATGCTTCCACCAGGGGCTGGAGCGGTAGTGCAGTGGCTGGGCGCTTCCCTTGCACACGGCTGACCCGGGTTCGATGCCTGGCACCCCATAGGGTCCCCTGAGCACCGCCAGGAGTAATTCCTGAGTGCATGAACCAGGGGTAAGCCCTGAGAATCACTGGTTGTGACCCAAAAACTGAAAGGAAGGAAGGAAGGAAGGGAGGGAGGGAGGGAGGAAGGAAGGAAGGAAGGAAGGAAGGAAGGAAGGAAGGAAGGAAGGAAGGAAGGAAGGAAGGAAGGAAGGAAGGAAGGAAGGAAGGAAGGAAGGAAGGAAGGAAAGAAGGAAGGAAGGAAGGAAGGGAGGGAAGAAGGGAGAAAGGGAAGGAAGGAAGGAAGTTGGAGGGAGGGAGGGAGGAAGGAAGGAAGGAAGGAAGGAAGGAAGGAAGGAAGGAAGGAAGGAAGGAAGCAAGCAGACAAATAAAGAGAGAGGGAGAGAGAGAGGGAGACAGGAAGAGAGAGAGAGGGGAGAAAGGGAAAACATGCTCTCCTCAGCCTTGTGGTTCAGCTATGCAGATCCCGAGCACTGTGGAGGGAGCAGGCTGAGGGAAGGCACGTGCTGGCAGGTCCCCTGAGCGTGTAAGTGGGAAGGGCCAGAGCTGGGGTTAGAGAGGGAGCAAGGGCCACAGGCCGTTCCCGCGGGGCGGCCCCTCCCAGCCAGGCAGAGGCCCCAAAGAGCCAGAGCAGCGTTTCCGGAAGGGCTGGTCGCCAGCAGGCTCGCGGGAGGGCCGCGGCCCCAGGCTCCTCTCCCCGGGCCAGTGCCGCCCGCTGAGCCGGCCGCCGCCCGCAGGCAGCCAGCCCGAGATGGACGACGGTGTGGACAAGCTCAAGGACGAGGACGCGCTGTGGGAGAACGTGGAGTGCAACCGGCACACGCTGAGCCGCTACATCAACCCCGCCAAGCTGACCCCGTACCTGCGGCAGTGCAGGGTCATCGACGAGCAGGACGAGGACGAGGTGCTCAGCGCCCCCACGCTGCCCTCCAAGATCAACCGCGCAGGTGCCCGCTCGCCGGGGCAGGGGGCCAGCTGGAGGGAGACCCCCGCTCTGGGGAGGAGTGACTCTGGGCTCACTCAGGTCACTCTGGGCGGGGTCACTCAGGTCACTCTGGGAAGGGGTCAGTTGGGTAACTCTGAACATGGTCACTTGGGTCACTCTGGGCGGGGGTCACTCTGGTCACTCTGGGAAGGGGTCACTCTGGGCGGGGTCACTCAGGTCACTCTGGGAGGGGGTCACTCTGGGCGGGGGTCACTCTGGGCAGGCATCTCCTCCTGCAGCAGATTCCAGGAACGTCACCCCGTGGGTGGCACCAAATGAAATTTCTCTGCTTGGAAATAGGAAGCTGAGGGCCACCCGGTCACTCTGGGACCCTGGGGCCATTCCTGGTGACACTGAGCTGGGCAGGACAGGTCAAAGGTTGGGGGAGGCGGAGCTCCCAGGCCCCCAGGCCACCCCTTCAGTGCTTGGGGGCCTTTGGGGTTACCTCCAGCCGTGCTAGGGGGTGTGGGGGCCCCGCCCTGCAGTGCTCAGCGGCTCAGGGATCCTGAGACCAGAAACCCGGCTGTCCGAGCAGGAGGCTGAGAGGGGCTAGACTGGGCAGGGGAGGAACGCAAGTGTGACCCCTGGAACTGAGTGAGCACCCCTTGGGGTGGACGGAGCTGGTTGCAGCCCACAGCCGCAGTGGCCGGCACGTCACAGTCAGAGTGCTGCCTCTCCTCATCTGCCTGCTCTGACCCCGCCCCCGCCCCCGAACTGGTCACTGGACTTTCAGTGGCCTGATCCCTGACAAGAGTAACCCCTGAGCACTGCTGAGTTGGCCCCAGAAAACAACAATGAAAACAAAAACAGAAAAGCATCCTTTAGAGAAGGCCCCTGACACAATCACCGCTGGTGTCCGGCCTGGCGTGTGCAGACTGGCTGTGTGAACACTCGTGTACAAACGTGTGTGCACGCACTTGCCTGGGCCACAGTCACGGTTCTCTCTGGCTCACAGTCACAGAGGCCTGGTGACACCGTCCCCCGTGTGTGGCTGAGTTCATGACTGTCGGATCCCCCAGCCCCGCCGGCACCGGGCAGGACAGGCACCCGCCAGGCAGAGGCGTCCAGCCTCTGAGAGGCTCCGCCAGGGCTCCGCCAGGGCTCCGGCCGCTCCCTCCAGGCCCAGGGCCCGAGCCAACACCGGCCAGCTCCCCCAGGCTGGCAGCGTCTGGGGCAGAGGCCAGGGGCATCGAGGCGTGTCTCACGGCTGTGCCCTCCCCCCCAGGCCGGCTGCTGGACATCCTGCACACCAAGGGCCAGCGGGGCTATGTGGTCTTCCTGGAGAGCCTGGAGTTCTACTACCCGGAGCTCTACAAGCTGGTGACCGGGAAGGAGCCCACGCGCAGATTCTCCACCATCGTGGGTGAGCAGCGTGGGGGAGTCGTGTGGGTCGCGTGTGAGAGTCTGTGTGTGTGTGTGAATCTGTGTGTGAGAGTCTGTGTGTGAGTCTGTGTGTGTGTGAGTCTGTGTGTGTGTGTCTGTGTGTCTGTGCATGTGAGTCTGTGTGTCTGTGTATGTGAGTCTATGTGTGTGAGTCTGTGTGAGTCTGTGTGTGAATCTGTGTGTCTGTGTGTCTGTGTGTGAATCTCCATCATCAGTGGAGTCAGGACTCTGGGTGGAGATAGAGGGGTGTGTGTGTGTGTGTGTGTGTGTGTGTGTGCGCGTGCGCATGCACACATACATGCGTGCACACTCCTGTATCTCTGTGTTTGGTGTGTTGTGTTATGTGTGTTTGTCTAGTTGTGACCAGCTCCAAAGCGTAGCCTCAGGGACTACACCCCCATGCGCCCACAGACTGTCACCGGCTCATTCTGGCCTGGTGGTGGCAGTGATGCAGGACCCAGCCCTGGGAGGGGGATGGGCAGGGGCTCCCGTGCTCTCTGCAGCTGTCTTTGTCTGTCCTCCTGTTGCCAGAGTCCTGGGTCCCTCTTTATCTCCCTTCCAGAACAGTCTCACCTCACACACCCGCCTCTCCCTTTCTTTCCGAATGCTCTGATGCTGTCCCAAGCCTCCTCAGCCTTCACACCTTCCCAGTTGACACCATCCTGCCTTCACACCTTCAAACCTTCCTGCCTTCACACCTTCCCACCCTGACACTGTCCCGCCTTCACACCTTCACACCTTCCCAGCTTGCTGCCTTCACATCTTCCTTCCTGTAATCTTCACACCTTCACAACTTCATCACTTCACACCTCCCCATCTTCACACCTTCCTACCCTGACACCTTCCCGCCTTCACACCTCCACACCAACCTACCCTCACACCTCCCCACCTCCCGGCCTTCCTGCACTCACACCTCATACCTTGGCACCTCCCTGCTTTCACACCTTCACAGCTTCCTGTTCTGACATCTTCCCAGGCTCCGGGTTCCTGGCTAACGTCCAAAGCCTTGGTGCTAGCAGAGGCCCTGGCTGGGTGTCCGCTGCCCTCCTGCCTCTCCCCTGGGCCCACTTTACTGCCCGTCCACGGTTCCACTCCCCCCCCCCCAAGAGCTGGGCATGGTCCTGGCCACATGAGGACCCACGAGAGCTTCTCTCCAGCTCCCCCGGCCCTCTTCCTCTGCCACTCTCGGCCCTCCACAGCCATCCCAGGGGTCACCTTCCAGGAGCGCTGGATGGCGCTGGCCGGCCATCCTGACCTCCCTGACTGCCCGTCTCCGCAGTGGAGGAGGGCCACGAGGGCCTCACGCACTTCCTGATGAACGAGGTCATCAAGCTGCAGCAGCAGATGAAGGCCAAGGACGTGCAGCGCTGCGAGCTGCTGGCCAAGGCGCGCCAGCTGGAGGACGAGAAGAAGCAGCTGACGCTGGCGCGCATGGAGCTGGTCACCTTCCAGGAGCGCTGCCGCAAGATGAAGGAGGAGCGCGACGGCTACAGCGACGAGCTGGCCAAGGTCAAGGACGACAACTACAACCTGGCCATGCGCTATGCACAGCTCAGCGAGGAGAAGAACATGGCGGTCATGCGCAGCCGGGACCTGCAGCTGGAGGTGAGGCACCCACAGGCTGTGCGTGTGTGCATGTGTGTGTGCACGTGCGGGTGTGAGCACGTGTGTGTGTGTGTACGTGTGTGCGTGTGTGTGTTCTGTGTGTATGTGCGCACATGCCTACAGAGGTCAGGAGGCTGCACGTGCACGGGGTTGTGGGGCTCAGAGTGCGTGTGTCCCGCGGGAGCCTGCTCTCTGCCCCTGGGGGTCTGGCACAGACTGACAGAGGAATAGACAGGGCCATTGTGGTGGTCAGCAAGCAGGTGCACGCAGCACCTGCCCAGGGATGGGAGGACCTGCACCAGGACTGGCCACTGTGTCCATGACGCGTGTCCAAGCTATCGGCAAACACCCCACCAGCCACTGATGGACATGGTCCACCAGAGCAGGACTGGCCCGGCTGGCCACAGCCCAACACTGTGTCTGACAAGTGGACCAGGCCCCTCAGTTTCTTCCCAGGACCTCTGACTCAGCCGTGTTCTTGCCCAAGCACAGTGTTGGGACGCCTGCTTGGATGCGTGTCACACAGAGAGAACACGTGGGGCTGGCGCGGAGAGGTGCCGTGGGAAGCCAATGGCCAATGTGGGGCAGGGGGCAGAGTGGGAGGAAGGAGAAGCCAGGGCCCACGCCGTCGGGCCTCTCCAGAGCAGGGCGGGCAGCGGCTCCCGGGGGTGCATCTGCCCATGTCTGCAGAGACAGCGAAGACGGGACATAAGCGAGGGCAGGGCAGGAGGTGGGAGAGCTCAGGGCCTGGGCAGCCATGACGGGAAGCCAGGGAAGGCTTGAGAGTCACCTCGGCGAGGAGCCTGACTCCGGCGGGCCTAGCGCAGAGGACTTCCCCAGCACCGGCCTGTGGGAGGCGCTGCTGAGCTCCGGGCACGCACAGATGCATCAGCAGTTTCCGCTCAGGCCACTTGCTGTAGACGCAGGCCCGGCGTCTGCTGGGAACAGGCCCTCAGGCTCCCCGCACCGCCCCAGAGGGCACGGCCTCAGCCTCCCCGCCGGGAGCAGTGAGGGCACAGCCTTGCACCATGAGGCGCTGCCCCCCCCCCCCCCCCGAGTCTCTGCTGCAGTGACTTCGAAGGGGCAGGGCCGGGAGAGACCCCCACGCCCAGGAGGGAGTTCTGCAGGATCTGGAGTTGGACTCGTGCGGGGAAGCTGGACCCTTCTCCCGCCTGTCTCCCGGAGCCATGCAGCAAGGAGGTCCGGAACAGGACAGTGTCCGGCAGGCTGAGGCCCGCCCACCCCAGCGTCCACTGCCGCCCTTGCCAGGCCCCTCTCAGCCTGCCTCGTGTCTGTTTCTCCCCACCCCCAGAGCTGGGCAGATGCCACACTCGGGGCGCCTCCACCTTGGTGCCCTCTTAGCCCAACAAGCTTGTTTGGGGCTGCAGGGAGTTTTGGTGAGAGGCCAAAGGGCCAGCGCTGGTCCCAGAGTCGTCTCTTCCCTCTCGAGGGTACCACTTGCATCTCCCAGGGGGCCTTGCCTGTGGTCCTGCCACCGGAGAATCCCGCGCCCACCCGATGGGCAGGCCAGGAGCTGTTGGTGCGACAAGCCTGGTTAGCAGTGGTGTCTCTTGCACCAGACTCTCATGTGGCCCCCGGAGGGTCAGCAGATGGGTGGGCTGGACCTCCCAAGGCTCGAAGCTTCTCTGCCTCCTCTAGGCCCCCTGTGGCGGCCCGGGGCTCGAGGAACCTTGGGGCTCACTAGCTGGGCTCCAGTGCTCGTCGGCCGACGCCTTCCCACGGTGCAGGGCAGCCCTGCTGCTGGCCACGATGGTGCAGCCCCTGCTCAGGACCCGAGGGGTCCCGCGGAGCTGGGCCTGGAGCTCAGGGCTCTATGCTTGGGCTAAGCCTGTGGCTCTCCCCGGCCTGCGAGGGGTCTGATCTCTACCACAGCTCCCCACCGGTGTACCAAGGGGCCTTCAAAGGCACCTCCAGAGCCCCAGAGCCACCCTGACCCAGGGAGGCTGCAGCTCCTGGGGCTGAGACAGCTCCTGTCTCCAGAGGGGAGACAAGGTCTGAGAAAGGGGCGGGCGAGCCTGTGAAAGCTCATGGGGCCCGGGGCGTGGGGGTGCTGCTCTGAGTGCGCACCAGTGGCCCCCATGCCACTCCCCCCGGGATGTTGCAGATTGACCAGCTGAAGCACCGGTTGAATAAGATGGAGGAGGAGTGCAGGCTGGAGAGGAACCAGTCGCTGAAGCTGAAGAACGACATTGAGAACCGGCCCAAGAAGGAGCAGGTGCTGGAGCTCGAGCGGGAGAATGAGATGCTGAAGACCAAGATCCAGGAGCTGCAGTCCGTGATCCAGGTGGGGCGGGCAGGGTGGGCAGGGGTGAGGTGGGAGGGGCAGGGCTGGCAGAGGTGAGGAAGGAGGGGCACAGTGGCCAGGGAGGGAAGGAGGGGCAGGGTGGGCAGGGGTGAGGAAGAAGGGGCAGGACAGGCAGGGGTGAAGAGGGAGGGGCAGAGTGGGCAGGGGTGAGGAGGGAGGGGCAGGGCGGGCAGGAGTGAGGAGGGAGGGAGGGGCAGGGTGAGCAGGGGTGAGGAGGGAGGGGTAGGGTGGTCAGGGGGGAGGAGGGAGGGAGGGGCAGGGCGGGCAGGGGTGAGGAGGGCCTGGGAGTGTGGGCAGAGGAGAAAATGGACCTCAGTGCTGGACAGGGGTCTGGCCCAGAGCCCCGGCAGCGTGGGTCCTTCCAACCCTGGGCTGTGCGTTCTCTCTGTGCCGGGTGGGTGAGCCCAGCCCCGGCGGCCAGAGGCAGGACTCACTCCCCAGGGGCCTCTGTCCGGGAGGGGCCTCACAGCCAGGACCCCCCAGCAGCCCGGCCCCTCAGGGCTCCAGGGAGGCCTGGGGCAGTCGCCCCTGATGCTGTGGGGAACCGGGCAGCCCTCCCTGACGCAGCTCTGGGAGGCGGCTCCAGACGTCTGTGGGACGGGCACGGCGGGCTGGGGTCAGCGCTGGAGGGCCAGGACGGCAGTCACCCGCCTAAGGCCCACCCGGTGCCCGCCAGGCTGGGAAGCGCAGCCTGCCAGACTCGGACAAGGCCATCCTGGACATCCTGGAGCACGACCGCAAGGAGGCGCTGGAGGACCGGCAGGAGCTGGTGACCAAGATCTACGACCTGCAGGAGGAGGCGCGCCAGGCCGAGGAGCTTCGGGACAAGGTGGGCTGGGCTCCCCGCACCCCACTGGCCCCGCAGAGCAAATCCCGGTTGGTTGCTCGGCAAATGTGAGTGGCTGCCGACCCGAGGGAGGGACAGCCCTGAGCCCAGCCCAGAGCCGGCCCCGGCCAGTGGGTGACGGCCCCATGCCCGCAGTACCTGGAGGAGAAGGAGGACCTGGAGCTGAAGTGCTCCACGCTGGGCAAGGACTGCGACATGTACAAGCACCGTATGAGCACGGTCATGCTGCAGCTGGACGAGGTGGAGCGCGAGCGCGACCAGGTGCGTCCCACGGGCGCCTGCCATCGCCCACGGCCCTTCTCTGCCGTCTGCAAACCTGAGTGGAAACGGCCGCGAGCCCCGGCAGGGAGGGACCGAGGCACCCAGGGCTCTTGGCACAGACTGTCGAGGAAGGAGACAAGGACGGGAGTGGATGGGGCGTGCCCAGGGCAGGGAGTGGACAGGTGGGCTGACCTGGCGGGGGTGGAATCTCCCTGCCTGACCCCCCCGGCTGTCATGCCAGGCTGGTGGGCAGGAGCGTCAGAGCCCTGGTGCCCGTCCACTGCCCGCAGGCCTTCCACTCGCGGGACCAGGCGCAGACCCAGTACTCACAGTGCCTCATCGAGAAGGACAAGTACCGGAAGCAGATCCGAGAGCTGGAGGAGAGGAACGACGAGATGCGGATCGAGCTGGTGCGGCGAGAGGCCTGCATCGTCAACCTGGAGAGCAAGCTCCGGCGCCTGTCCAAGGACAGCCCAGACCAGGTGGGCACCTGCACCCCAGCCCTCCGTCCCAGGCCTCGCAGCTGGCCCCAGAGGCCCCTCCCAGGCTCCTGACATGCGGCCCCGCAGACCCCAGCTCCCTGCCAGGTCAGGGGTCCATCCGGACACTCAGAGGGGTGACTGGCACATAAGGGGTGTGGCTGGCCTGTCGGGCACCTGGGCACCGTCCGCTCTATCCGCAGTCTGCCCGCGGGCTACAGGGAACCTGGGTTCTGAAGAGACGGACATAGCAGACTCTCTGCTCGGCCGAAAGGCGCCCCAGCCCCCAGCCCCCACAGAGAGAGCAGGGGAGGGGAGTGGCGGGGGAGCCGGCTCAGGGTTCACCTGGGGCCTGAGGATTTGGCCTGGGACGGAGACGCCCCTCCCCCAAGCTTTCCAAGAACCAAGCCCCACTGGCCAGTCCTCACGCTCCACCCCCGGCCCTGGCCCTCTGTCTGCAGAGCCTGCCCCGGAATCTGCCAGTGACCATCATCTCTCAGAGCCTGGGGGACACCATCCCCAGGACCAATGGCCAGGAGGCCGACGACTCTTCCACGTCCGAGGAGTCCCCGGAGGACAGCAGATACTTCCTGCCCTCCCAGCCTCGCAAGCGCAGGATGAACCTCAAGGCGATGCAGGTGCTGTGCGGGCACCTCTGGGGACGGGCCCAGCCACACTGGCCCTCGGGCGCGCCTGGCCCAGCCCGGCCCAGGAGGGCCCTGAGGCTCCCACCGTGCCAGCCCTCACTCCCTCCCAGGCAGCGGAAGTTTGGGTAGGGGGAGCGAAGGGAGGGGGAGAGAAGCATTGTTCCCAAATTCGTCTGTTTATGCAACAAATAAGCACTGTCTTCAGCGGGTGATTTTATATGAATCGCTTATGGTAGGCCCTTGTGGGAGCTGGAGGTGGAGCAGGAATCCATCTGCTCAGTGTTGGGCACAGACAGTCCACAGGCACCACTGACACGGGAGTGGGGGGAACAAGTGCCCAGAGAGCATGTGTAGGGGTGAGGGAATGGCAGAGGGGAGGTGAGCTGAGTGAGTGTGAATGCGTGTGTGAGCGGAATCACGGAGGAGAGAGTGGGGGACGAGTGAGAGAGCGAGCGGGAGTGTCCGAGGGCGAGTGAGAGAGTGAACGGGTGTGTGAGGGCGAGTGAGAGAGCGAGTGGGTGCGTGAGGGCGTGTGAGAGAGTAAACGGGTGTGTGAGGGCGAGTGAGAGAGTGAACGGGTGTGTGAGGGCGAGTGAGAGAGCGAGTGGGTGCGTGAGGGCGAGTGAGAGCGAGTGGGTGCGTGAGGGCGAGTGAGAGCTAGCAGGTGTGTGGAAGAGCCAGTGAATATGAGTGGGCAGGCGGTGCCTGCGTGGGTGGGTGGTGAGTGGGTGGGTGGGTGGTGGTGGAAGAGAGTGGACGAGTGCATGGGTGGGTAAACGGTGGGTCGGGACAGATGGGCGGGTGGTCCATGGAAGAGGCCATCTCATAAGGGAAGGGTGTGACCGGCCTGGCCATGGCCAGGCTTCAACCATTCCCCACTCCCCACCCCCAAACGTGCACCCTTGGAACCGGGGGTGGGGGTGGCACGCCCCCAGGCCTCTGGGGAGGGCGCCGGAGCCCCAGAAGGGTGAGCCTTGACACCCCCTCCCCCCGCAGCTGCAGCGCGCCAAGTCCCCCATCAGCCCGAAGCACGCCGCCGACTGCCACGGTGAGCGGTGCCCCCACCCAGGGGGCCGGGCCCTGACCCACTGTGCCCAGATGCCCCACCTCACCCGTTGGCCCCGCTAGCACAGACCCCCCTTGGCCCCTACCCACTCCCACACTCTGGGCCGCTCTGTCCTGCTCTCGGGGGCCGCCGGGGTCCCCAGAGGTGCCCTGGACACCCGCCTCAGGTGGGAGACGCCCAGCAGATAGACCACGCAGAAGCTTCCAGAACGCTAATATTCCAGCGGGTGCCCTGGCAAGGAGGCAGAGGTGGCAGGGGAGGTGGGTGGAGGGTGGCCCGGACACATCTCCAGGAGGGGCACCCAGGAGTGAAGCGGGGAGCCGCACCCTGCCCCCGTGAGGTGGACAACCTGAGAGCCGGACTCGGCCACCCTCGGCCGTCCTTGCGGGGCAGGGGGCAGCGAGGGCCAGAGCCCGGACTCAGCGCTGCTCCTTCCCCTGCACGCACTGGCCAGTGAGGACGCTGGAGGAGGACGGCAGCGCCGGCAGCCCCAGCTCCTGCAGATCCCTGCCCGTGTCCACCACCTTCGCCATGGTGAGCCGGCCCCGCTCCGAGGCTCTTGGGCCACTCACGCCTCCCTGCCGCCAGCTTTCCCAATTCACCACTCGGCGGGGGGAGAGGTACGGGCTGAGGGCGGTCGCCAGCATCCCGCCAGAACCCCGGCCCCAGGCGGGAGGCGCCAATGCCCGCGCAGAGGTCAGCTCCTCCAGACAGCCTGTGCCCCCGGGAGAGCCGGGACCCCCAGCAGGAGGCGGGACCCCTCAGCTCAGCCTCTGAATTCAGCCCCGCAAGGGGAGGCTGGAGCCCGAGTTCACTCTCCTGGGTCAGGGCGCGGGGCGGGGGGTGAGCAGCCAGCTCAGACTGGGCAGGCGCCAGGGCCACTGCCCCTCGAGGCCCGGCAGATGTTCCGGCAGATGCGCAGGACTGAGGCTGCCCGGGCCCGGGGTCCTCTCGGGCCAAGGTCGCAGCTGAGGCAGCTCGGCCTGCGCTGGAGGCAGGGAGGCACCGCGTGGGTTTATGTGTTTGTGTGTGCGTGTTGGGAGTCTATATGTCGCGTGTGTTTGTGTCTATGTCTCTGAATAGATGTGTTTGTGTGTTTGTATGTGTATGTGCCTATGTGGGCATGCTGTATATGCATGTGTGTGCATGTATATGTTCATGTGTGTATGTTTCTGTATGTCTGTAGGTGTGCTGTATGTGTGTAAATTCATGTGTGTTCATGTATGCACATGTGTGTATGTTCACATGTGTTCATGTGCATGCATGTGTTATGTGTTCATGTGTGCACCTGTTCAGGTGTGTGCCTTATGTGCATATGCATGTGTATGTTTGTATGCATGTGTGTATCATGTGCACATGTGTGTTCATGCATGTGTTTGTGTGTTTGCACGTGGGGTGCAGAGTGGCCCACACTGAACCATGCAGGGTTCACTCGCTCACTTGCAGCCACCGCACCGGAGCCGCTCCAGCATCATGTCCATCACTGCTGAGCCCCCAGGGAACGACTCTATCGTCAGGAGGTGCAAGGAGGACGCCCCTCAGCGCAGGTGGGTCTCCCTGCCGACATTTGCCAACCTCCAGGTGGTGGCGCAGGGGCCTCTCTGTGTCCACTGGGGGCAGCTCCTCGGCTCCTCTGCTCCCTAAGGACACTTGAGCCTCCGAGGCCCCAGGCCCTAGCGCCCCACGGTCTGTGGCCCCTTTCGTCCGACCCCAGTGTGGGGTGAGGACGAGTGAGGGGAGGGGCAGGTGACAACCTTGGTCCCCTGCATCGCTCCCGCCCTCAGCCCCACTACCTCACCTCCACCCAGCCTGATGGAAACTGATGTGTGTACATGGGCCCCACCTTGCACGTGTGTACATGCCGCACCGTGCACACATGTGTACACAGGCCCCGACCCCGTGTCTTGCAGCACAATGGAGGAGGACAATGACAGCGGCGGGTTTGAGGCCCTGGACCTCGATGGTAGGTGGCCAGTGGAGCGGGGGGAGGGGGTGGCAGGGACAGTTGTGCAGAGCAGGTCCCCACTGGCGCCACAGCCACTGGGCGGTGCTGGTATTGGCTCTGTCTCAAGGGCGGGCTGGTGCGGAGCTGGGTGAGCTGGGCCTCTGAGGGCAGGAGCCCCCTCGGGTGCTGATGAGCCCTGGTGCTCTCGGAAAGGCCCTGGCTGGCCTTGCAGGGTTGCAGCTGGAGGGCAGAGTGGCCAGAGGGGCAAGGGGACGGGAAGGGTTGAGTATGGAGGAGACTGGGGTGCAGTTCAGACCCTAACATGGGAGGTGTGAGGCAGGTGAGCGTGGTGGTCAGAGCCAAGCATGCAGGAGGTGCCCTGGGCACAGACCATTCCGTGCCCAGAGCTGGCATCGAAGCTCAGCCCAGGGCAAGCCTGTGCTGGGTGTGCCAGGCCTGGCCCGTGTCCTGGAGGCTGGGGCAGCCAGGCCCGAGGGGCATTGGGTGGGGCAGGACGGGGTGCAAGGGCCCTCAGGAGGTGGTCCATGTGTCATGGGTCAACAGTGGTGTCCCAGGGCCCTGCAGGGCTCAGACCCTGGAGACAGGCACCAGCCACGCCTCCGGCTGCCAGCGGCTGCAGAGGAGCAAAGGCGAGATTAGTGGCCTTCCCTAATTGGGGACCATCAGAAGCTATCAAGTGTTAAAGAGAGGTTAGCACCTAATAGAGGCGGTAATGAGAAGAATTGAAAGAGTTTTGGAAAGGAGAGAGCCAGGAAGAGAGTTCCGGGCAGCCGGCCAAAGCGTTTTTGCAGTGTCGGGATAAATTCCTCGTGCACTGGAGCCTTTGTTATCAGCCCCAAACAGGCTCTGCAGAGTCTGCGCCCCGGCTGCGGCATGGGTGGGCGTCTCCCGGGCACAGGCACGAGGGGCTTCACAGGCTCTGGACTCTGCTCTTCCACCCCACCAGGCCCCCTTACTGCTGGGAGGCCTGCAAAGCCCCCAATGAGAAAACAGACCCTTTGGGCCCCGATACAGAGCTAGAAACACACTGGAAAAAACAGACATGCATGATCTCACACACACATACACAAGAGCACACATATGCGCATGCACACACATGTACAGTCACGCACATGCACATGCAGGCACACTCACATGCACGCACATCCCCACATACATGCATGGTCAAACACACAGGAGCATACATATGCACATGCACACACACACTGTCATACACATGTACATGCAAGCATATATACATGCACACACTCATCTCATATACATGTACATACTCATACACATGCACACTCACACATGTACATGTGTACATACACACATGACACGTGCACACATACACTCACACAAACATGCACATATGTGTGGGCCTGCATGCTCACACATGTACATGCATGCATATGAACACATCTGCACACACAAACGTGAGCACATATGCACAAGCATGCACACACATGCATGTCACACATGTGCTTAAGTACACATATACTCACACGCACACATATTCATATATGTATGCATGTTTTCGGGTAGGGAGAGTGAGAAGCCCGGCCTTTCCTGAGGGGTCTCCTGGAGGCATGGGTGGGCAACCAGAAGTCAGTGTCTCCCCAGGGGCCTGGGGGCGGGGCATAGAGTCTTGGTCAGAGCATCCGCCCCTCATGCACCCCACCCTGTGCAGATGACAGCCACGAGCTCTCCTCCTTCGGACCCCCGTCTGTCCACTCCTCCTCCTCCTCCCACCAGTCGGAGGGCCTGGACGCCTATGACCTGGAGCAGGTCCACCTGATGTTCAGGAAGTTCTCCCTGGAAAGGTACAGGAGGCACCTCCCGCTCTAGGGCCAGGGCAGGGACCCAGCGACCAGAGTGACAGATGGCTGCTTCGGCTGAGCTGGGGACCAAGACTGAGGGCCAGGGTCCTGCTGGGGTGGGGGACAGCCCAGGCAGTGCCTGAGTGCTGCCCCTCCCCCACGCAGACCCTTCCGGCCCTCCGTGACCTCGGCAGCGCAGGTGCGGGGCCCCGGGCCCACCGTGCAGTGGGCCACGCTGAGCGGGGACGGCCTCACCTCCCAGCTCTCCCTGCTGGGGGGCAACGCACGCGGCAGCTTTGTCCACACGGTCAAGCCGGGCTCGCAGGCGGAGAAGGCTGGCCTCCACGAGGGCCACCAGCTACTGCTGGTGAGGGGCTGGGCAGGCGGGGGCTGGGGCCCCCGGGGCGGAGCGGCGGTTTCCCAGGGGCCCGTGAGCACACGGAGCCCAGCAGGAAGTGTCTCCACGTCTAGCTGGAGGGCTGCATCAGGGGCGAGAAGCAGAACGTCCCCATGGACTCGTGCACGAAGGAGGAGGCACACTGGACCCTGCAGAGGTGCAGTGGCCCTGTCACGCTGCACTACAAGGTTAACCACGAAGGTGAGGGCAGCCGGATGGGGACGGGCAGGCGGGGGCAGGGCAGGTGGGGGCAGCCTGCGGGGGGCGGGGCAGTCAGGGTCGGGTGCCCACAGGGAGCATGGCGGGTGTCCAGCACCTGCCGGGAGGGCGTACGCAGTGGACACAGCTGCCACTCGGCCAGTGGAGCTGATGGCAGGACGGGGCAGGGAGGCAGCGCCACGCCCCCGCCTGCCACCCAGCTGAGTCCACCCCTGTTTGGCCACAGCCCTGGGTGGCTCCTCAGGCCGCTGTGGGTCAGCAAGCCAAGCCTGGGCCAGGCCTCTGCTCTAGGACCCCGAGCTGGGGTGTGCATGCCTCTCCATCTGCCGCTGAGCCCCCGCGTCCCCAAGACCCCCGCCAGGGCCGCACTGCATCTGCCACGCGTTTCTAACCACGGGGGTTGTGCGTGTCCAGCAGAGCCGCTGCAGACGTCCTCCTGGCAAAGCCTGGTCACCGAAGGGGATAATGATGTCCCCATACCCAATCCCACCTCCTGCCATACCCTGCTGGTGTCTTGGCCAGCAGGAACTCTCTGGACAGGGCCCTGCCCACTGGTCCGTGCAGAGGACCCCAGGTAGTACCCAGGGCTGGGCAGCGGCTGTGCCAGCCCAGAGCAGGGGGTGTGGGTGGGCCGCATAGGAAGAGTCCCCATGGCACTGCCCAAGGGGGCAGAACCCATTTTCCAGGCATGGTGCTTGGACAGTCGCTGGCTCCTGTGTCCTGGGCATGCCTGGCATCGAATCTGCAGAGCACGTGGCACAGCCTGGGTACTGATCAGAGGTTCCGTCTGGGTCACACACTCAGGACTTTGCTGCATTTGTGTTTGGGGCTCGTGCCCGCGCCCTCCCCAAGTGCCGTGACCACAGGCATCCACGGACGGGGCTGAACACTGTGAGCTTCACCCCAGCCTGCCGCTTCTGCCTCTTCTGAGAGCGTTCCCACGGAGGCAGCCAGGGAAGGAAGGGGGCCCTCGGTGATGCGGAGAGAAATTGGGGACCCTCAGTGATAGGACGGGGACCTCACTGGTGCAGTTACAAGGCTGCTGGTTTGCAGGCCCCTGCTCTTGTCCGGCGGGGCCCAGAGGAGCAGAGCCCTGGGCACCTCCTCACAAGCGGGACTCACAAGTGCCTCAGCGGGGGCGTGTGCACCACCCCCTATGGCGGCCTCACCCTGCGGCTCTCCCCAGGGTACCGGAAGCTGCTGAGAGACATGGAGGATGGCGTGATCTCGTCCGGGGACTCCTTCTACATCCGGCTAAACCTGAGCATCTCCAGCCAGCTGGACGCCTGCACCCTGTCCCTCAGGTGCGATGACGTCGTCCACGTGCGGGACACCATGTACCAGGACAGGCACGAGTGGCTGTGTGCCCGCGTGGACCCCTTCACCGACCAAGATCTGGATGTGGGCACTATCCCCAGCTACAGCCGGTGAGGGGCCGGGAGCAAGGGTGGGCACCACACAAAGCTGCAGAGAGGCCGTGCCCGCCCCAGACACTGTCCCAGGGCCTTGCCGACAGCTGAGTTCCTGAAGGCCACACGTATGGCCAGTTAGTGCTTTCCTGATGGTCACTGACCGAGCAAAGCACAGGGTATCCTGCCAAGTACGCCAGGGCATGCCCTGTGGGCTCCATCCCTGTGCCTGGTCAGGGCCTCAGGCCTCCACGATGAGCCCACGCACATGCACACACACCCACGCACGCAAACACATATGTCACATGTGTACATGTACATGCCGCATGTGCACACACATACCACATGTGCACACACCCACACATGCAAATGCACATGCCACATGTGCACAGGTACACACCCATGCACACAGATGCACATGCCACATGTGGACATGCACACAAACGCATGCACACAAACACACACCACATGTGCACACGCCACATGTGCACATGTGCACACACCACACATGCAAATGCACATGCCACATGTGCACACGTGCACACACCCATGCACGCAAATGCACATGCCACATGTGCACACATGCATGCACCCACACACAAAAATGCACGTGCCACATGTGCACATGCACATGCCACATGACCACATGACCACATGTGCACACACAATTGCACACGCCACATGTGCACACATACACGCACACACAAATGCACACGTCACATGTGCATATGCACACACACAAACGCACACTCCACATGTGCACACACATGCACACACGCATGCAAATGCACACTCCACGTGTGCACACGTGCATGCGTGGCCCCTGAGGCTTCTCCTGCCCACACAGGGCCCAGCAGCTGCTCCTGGTAAAGCTGCAGCGCCTGGTGCAGAGGGGCAGCCGGGAGGACGCCGAGCCCGCCCACCACACACTGCGGACCCTGCGGGTAGGTGCCGGGATCCCCCACTGACCCTGGACTGCTGCCGACCCCCGCCCAGCGCGAGCGGCTCCCTCCCAAGTCTCGGGCCCGGCTCTGTCTGGTCCTCAGTCCCCTCCCCGGCCCCACAGAACACCCTACAGCCGGAAGACCTGCAGTCGGCCTCGGACCCCCGCGTCAGCCCCCGCCTCTCAAGAGCGAGCTTCCTGTTCGGTCAGCTCCTGCAGGTACCTCCTCGCGGCGGCAGCAGGAGGCTGTGCCCATCGCACAGCCCACCCCTGCCCTCTGCCCCTCTTCAAAGCAAATCTCATTTTTATAGGAGATTTGAGAAAACCTGTGAGTGCAAAATTCTCTGGAGCTGGAGAGGCGGTGCCCCCTCAGCTGGCCCCCTGTAACAGGGGCACAGAGCTCCCCTGGCCACGCCCCTACTCCCCACAGAGAAAGGAAACCTTGGCAACTTGCTTAGAGACATTATTTTTCTTAAATCAGACAGTGTTATCAGGAGAGGGAACTACTCCAGGTGCGCCGGTCAGCGTAGCCCAGGCCTGAGCTTCCTCAGGGCGCCTGGCTGGGAGGAAGGGGCCCGTGGGTGCTCAGGCAAGACGCCTCCTGGGGCTCATCCCGAGAGGCTTGGTTTGTCTCGTCTCTCGGCCTGAGGGAGACCGGAGGAAGGGCAGGTTTTGTGGTTCCAGCATGTGGGGCCCCACCGGGCACTCCTGGGCTGCCCCCAGTCCCTGATAGACATCAGGGACCCAAGAAATGTGCCACGTGAGCCCGGGCGGGCGGGAAGGCTGGGGGTCTCGGCTTGGGCAGGAGAGACCCCAGCCCGTGCCCCACCGCCCCAGTTCGTCAGCAGGTCCGAGAACAAGTACAAGCGCATGAACAGCAGCGAGCGCGTCCGCATCGTCTCGGGGGGCCCTCTGGGCAGCAAGGCCCGGGCCTCGCTGGACGCCCCCCGGGGCCCGGCCGAGCGGCCAGAAGGTGAGGGGACCCCGCCCGGCCTGGCTGCGCATGTTTCCCAGCGGACCTGCCCCGAGGTGCCTCCTGGCCTGGGCCTCCTCCGGCCAGGGCTGACGGCCCCCACGGCCCCCTGTCGCCCCAGAGCCAGAGCCCGAGAGCGAGCTGGGCAGGACCCTCAGCCTGGTCCCCTACAGCCTGGTGCGCCCCGTCTACTGTGAGCATCGCCGGCCCGTGCTCTTCGTGCCCAGCGTGCTGGCCCGGGCGCTGGTGCAGCGGCTGCTCAACTCGGCGGGCGCCATGGAGCTCACCATGTGCAAGCCAGGTGCGCCCGCCTCCCCGCCCTTGCCGCCCCTCCTCTCTCCCTTCCCCCCTCCCTTCCCCCCTCCTTCCTCTCCTCCCTGCCCCTCCTCCCCCCTCCTCCCTCTCCCTCTTCTCCATCCTACCCCCTCTTCCCACCCCTCCTTCGTCTCCCTCTTCTCCCTCCCACCACCTCCTCCCCCTCCTCCCTGCCCCTCCCCTCTCACACCCCCTCCTCACCCTACACCTGCCCCTCTCCCTTCCCCCATCTGCAGCCACAGCCCCCCAGATCAGGGTGCTTTGGGGGATGGTCTGTGGCATGCTCATAGAGTCAGCCAGGACACCAGTGAGGGAATGCCAGCCGGACCCCTCACTGGGGCCTCCCTGCACCCAGTCCTGGCCACAGGCAGGCGGTGGGCCAATCCTTATCTGGAACACCCCACCTCCCACCCAAGCACCCGTCCCTCTCCCTCTGGCCTCTGTCCTGTGGGTGTCGCCCCTCTAGGGGCTCACATGCATGCATCAGACAGGATATGTACATCTGATGTGTACGTCAGTTGCTGGCTGTGAGTGTGCATGTGAAGGAGCATGTGGGTGTGTGTATGAGTGTGTGTGTGAGTATGTGTACATTATGTGTTTTATATGTGGATGGATGATTGCATGGATGGGGGAATGGATGGACAGATGGGTGGCTGAGTGGACAGACAGACAGGTGCATGGTGGGTGGGTGGATGAATGGGTAGGTGGGGGGATGAATGGATGGATGGATGGATTGATGGGTGGGTGGGTAAATGGATGGGTGGGCAGATGGATGGATGGATGGATGGATGGATGGATGGATGGATGGATGGATGGATGGATGGGTGGACAGACAGATGGACAGGTGGACAGACAAGTGCATGGATGGATGAATGGATGGATGAATGGATGGATGGATGGATGCATGCATGCATGCATGCATGCATGGGTGGGTGGATGGATGGATGGATGGATAGTTGGGGTGGGTGGGTGAATGGATGGATGGTGGATAGATGGGTGGGTGGGTGGGTGGGTGGATAGGTGGATGGATGGATAGTTGGGTGGGTGGATGGATGGGTGGGTATGTGGTGGGTGGATGGGTGGGTGGATGGATGGGTGGGTGGGTAGATGTGTGGTGGGTAGATGGATGGATGGGTAGGTGGATGGGTGGATGGGTGGGTGGATGGATAGATGGGTGGATATGTGGTGGATGGATGGAGGGTGGATGTGTGGGTAGATAGATGGATGGGTGGGTGGATGGGTGGTTTGATGAGTGGATTGGTGGTGAATGGGTGGATGGAGGGTGGATGTGTGGTGGATGGATAGGTGGTTGGATGGATGGATGGATGGATGGATGGATGGATGGATGGATGGATGGATGGATGGGTAGGTGGATGAGTGGATGGGTGGGTGGGTGGAGGGGGGCTGAATGGATCCAGGGATGAATGTATGTGTGGGTGCGTAGAAGAGGACAGGAAATGCTTCGTGGTTGGCAGTTTTTGCCTCCTGTGCTGCACCTGAGAACTCACAGAGCTGTAGTCGAGCCCGAGTTCTGCCCCCCTGCTTAGGGGCTGTCTGAGGAGGCCCCACCCGCAGGGAGTCTGGCTTCTGTGGAAGGGGTGAAAGTCACCCAGCATAACCAGAGGGTTCCGAGGTGGAGCTCTTGCTCCTAAGTGCCCCTGAAGGAGCAGGCCAAGCCCCGAGAGGCGGCGCGAGCCACTGGGCCCTGCCTGTGTGCAGACGTGGTCACGAGGGAGGAGTACCTCAGGAAGCAGAGGCTGGGGCCCGTCATCTACTCCCGGGAGAAGAACCCCAACACCTTTGAGTGCATCATGCCGGCTAACGTTGAGGCCGTGGCCGCCAAGGTGAGGCCGGGGCGGGACACTGCAGGCAGTGGTAGGGGTGGGGCCATGGTGGTGGCAGGACACAGTGGGGGCCACAGTGGGGCGGCAGGGGGCCACCTAGGCAAGGCCACTGGCAGCCCTGGTGAGGCCCCTCGCCCCCTCCTGCGAAGGCCCCACTCAACCACTCGGGTTCCCGTGTCCCCTCCATAGCCCGGTCACTGCCCCCAATGGCTGCCCCTCGCCCCTTGGCAGCTCTGGGTGTCTCGGGGCCTATGTGTATCTGTGATAACGGGGCAGGGATAACACCCTCGAGCCAGGCTGGGCATGAGACAGGGGAGAAATGGGTGATGTCGTCCTGCCCGTGACAGCTGAGGGCACCTGGGGAATAGTGTCCACACCCAGCTATGTGACTCCCTGGGCCCGCCCCTCTGCCCGGTTTTCCTGGCAGAAGCACAGCTGGGGTGGGGCTTCTCTGTGGTCAGGAGGTGGCCTGGTCAGAGGCCCGGCAGAAAGCTCTAGCCATTTGAGGGACATGCCTGCCCAGAGCCAGCGGCCAGGCCCCCATGCTATCGCTGACCGTGTTGAGGCGGGGGACGTTTGTAAGCTCCAGGAGCCGGAGCAAAAGTCGTAGCTTACACAGCACAGAGGTGGGGGCTGAAAGGGTGGCACCAGCCAGGCTGGAAAATGTCTGGCTGCGGCTGGACGGGGCAGCACTGACGCCAGAGGGACCAGGGCCTGGCACCTCTGCCTAGTCCTGTGCAAAGCCTAGAACCGCCCGGCACACACTGGCCTCAGGGCCTTCTCCTCTGACCAGCCGCGTTGTGGCACAGTGGGCAGCCCCCGGTTCCAGCCGTCTCTGAGTCCTGCGGGGTGGGGCTCCATGCAGGGCTGGCCCAAGCGGGCGGCAGCCCTGACTTGCTGTGACCCCGCAGAACAAACACTGCCTGCTGGAGGCCGGGCTGGGCTGCTGCAGGGACCTCATCAAGGCGGGGATCTACCCCATCGTGCTCTTCATCCGCGTGGCCGAGAAGAACATCAAGAGGTTCAGGTAGGGCTCCCCACCCGCCTGTGGGCACCCAGATCCCTCAGGAGCCACTGAGAGCCAGACACCTCCGGGAGGACGCAGCCCTCAACCCGGAGAGCAGCAGGAACAGGGGCCCAGGCTGGGGACGTGTGGGGGCGGGGCTGGTGGGGGCGGGGCCGGTGGGGGCGGGGCTGGTTGTGGGGGCGGGGCAGGACTGGGGGACAGTTGGGTGAGGCTGGGGCGGGGCTGTTCTATGCTGGGGGCGGGGCTGGGGATCGTGGGATGGGGCTGGGCGGACTTGCTGAGGGGATTTGCCGGGGAGCAGGGCCAGGACGCAGCTGGGGGCCATGCAGTGCAGTGGTGGCGCCGGACCAGGATATACAAGGGGCGGGCTGGAGGACATTTGGTCCTCCACCCGTGCTGGAGGGGTGACAGCGGGGGCCTGCACGGTGTGGGGTGGGGGCAGCCAGACCAGGGAATGCTGGGCAGGTTTTGGCAGCGGGCAAGAGGGACAGCTGTGCCCCAGCCCGGGGCGTTGCATATGGAGCTGGAAGGCCAGCATGAGGCAGGGTGGGGAGGGCCCGCCGTGGCCAGCGTGCCCTGTGCCCACAGGAAACTGCTGCCCCGGCTGGACACAGAGGACGAGTTCCTGCGTGTGTGCCGGCGGAAGGAGAAGGAGCTGGAGTCGCTGCCGTGCCTCTACGCCACGGTGGAGCCGGACGCGTGGAGCAGTGTGGACGAGCTGCTGCGTGTCCTCAAGGACAAGATCACCGAGGAGCAGCGCAAGACGGTCTGGGTGGACGAGGACCAGCTGTGAGGCGCCCTGTGGACCCAGGGGAAGTGGGGGCAGCGTGGGGACACTCACAGGAGCTCCCTGGGGCTGGCCTGGTGTCTGCAAGGAGCGGGAGGGGCCACGCAGGACGCAAACCCATACAGAACTGTGGTGTGGCCGCCCAGCCCACGCAGCCCAGCAGAGCCCAGCAGCAGGGGTGCATCATGCAGAGCTCCCTGTGAGGCCCTCAGGCCAGGTGCCCCCAGCAGGTGGGAGGGTACCGCTCTCATCTTAATGTTGCATTAAAACATCTCCGTGTCCTTGTTTCTGACCTTCCTATACACTCAGTCCTCTGCTAAGAACCACAGGGACAGGTGGGAACCACAGCCCCCAGGTGGACACACAGTCCAGCTAAAGGAGGCAGCTGGCACTTAGCCCATGGCTCAGGAGAAAGGCTGGCTGCTCGCCTCACAAGTACAATATAGCTGCCAGAGCGCCATGCATCACACCCACACAAGCTGGTGCCCGGGGCCAGAAGGGCCTATGTCTGGTCCCTTCCTCCCACCTCCCCCACCAATTCTGGGCCTGGTCATCACCGTAGGGTACTGTCATAGGAACAGGACTGGCCACAACAGGCCTCAGGGGCATCTGAGCATGGCCCTGAGGCTGTGCTATGTGAGGATGGGCAGACAGGCAGGTCCCCCCCCCTCTTTCAGCCCCCAATCTGAAGCACTTGAGTGCTGGGGTCCCTTGGGAGCTGGGGTGGGGTCCTCCCTCCTGCCGGTCAGTTGAAGGATGTGTGTCGGCCCGCCCAGTTGACCACTGCAGCCCCCAGGCTGCCCTTCACAGGCCCCTGCATCAAGAGAGCAAGGGCAGGTGCTGGACAGGCACTAACCAGGCAGCGCCCACTGACAGCATGCCCACCCCCCACCTGGGGGAACCTCTAGTGCCACCGAGGCCCAGGGAGCTTGCCACAGGGGCAGTTGCCATCACCCATCTCATCAGTGGGGAGGCTGAGGCTGGGGGGCCGTGGGTCTGGGTCACCCGGCACCCAGCCAGGCCCATCGGCAGCTCAGGGGGCAGAGGTCAGGCTGGGAGCCAGTCCAGGAGAGTGGGGGTGGGGGAGGGAGGCTCTGGAGGGAGGGTGGCCCCATGCCGGAACTGGGGACGGCTGCAGCCATCTGCACTGGTCTCTCGTGGGGCTGCCCAGGCCTTGGCCTGACCCCTACATGCGCAGTGCCGGAAGTGCAGGTGAGCCTCGGGCAGGCAGAGCTCGAGGCAGCGGTGCATGGGGGGCTTTCGGGGGTGCCTGAGACCCTGTGGTCGTGCAAATGAGGGGTTGGCTCTGCCACCTCCCTCCCTGCGGTAAGAGCCAGTCTGGAAACTGAACCCGGAGCCGGAAATGCCTCCCGGAGCTCCAGCCCCTCCCCCAGCAGTTCTGGCCCACCTGGTGCCAGGTTGTCTCAGGGTGAGTGGCCCCCAAGGGGCGTGTCTGGCTGTGGGCTGGAAGGAGGCAGGCTGTGGGGCCCCAGAAGTGAAGGGTGCAGACCCCTGAAGCCCTGCCAGTGTCACACTCCGGCCCACACTGAAGCCTGGAAGGACAGGGAGCGGGCGGGGAGGACCCGCAGCTGGGCTTGGTCCCGGAGACCACAGCGCACGGGTGGCCGGGTGGCCACCTGAGACCAGGGCTTATCTTCAGAAACACTGGTTTTTGCTTCACCTTCCACTGCCCTACACGGCAACGCTGGGTGGCTCTGACAGAGGGGCTGTAGGCAGCTCGGCTGAGAGGGGCCCCGGGTGGGCAGTGGCTGGGAGCAGTCTCAGTGCGGCCCACCGATCCGGGGCTGCTACCCTCTCCCGCTGATCTGGCACCTTCCTTTCCTGCCGATCATCGTTATTATCGGCCCCCAGGATTCATGGCCCTCGTTGGGCTGAATTACCATCAACTGCTGTATTTTTCAAGGAATTTTCTTCTCTCCCTTTCTTCTGATTTGTGCTCCACAGGCGTGTGTGTGTGTGTGTGTGTGTGTGTGTGTGTGTGTGTGTGTGTGTGTGTGTGGTGTGTGCAAGCGCTGCTCTGAGCTGAGGAAGACTTCCAGTGCCCTCTAGTGTTGGGAGGGCTCCAAGGCTTGCGCCTGTGTGCACACACATGTGAATATGTGTGCACTTTATGGTTGAGCATGTTCACGTGTGTATTTGGGATGCATATTCCTATCTTTGTGTTTCATGATGGAATGTTTTGTTTTATGCCTTTACATATCTGAAGGCACATGCAGGGAATCTGAGTATGGTACACAGGTGAGAGGGAGTGTGTGCATGTGAATATTTGTGCACATATGTGTGCACAGGTGTGGGCATGTGAATGTGTGCAGGTGCATGTGTGCACAGGTGTGCAGGTGCCTGCACATGTATGCATGTGGCACATGTGTGCAGGTATGTGTGCATGTGGGGGTGTACATGCGTGTGCACACTTGTGCAGGTATGCATGCATGTGCGCACACGTGTGAGCTTGTGCTTAGGCAGTCTGTGGGAATTGTGGACAGGTACAATGGGTTGTGCACACATGCACATGTGTTTGGGTGTGACTTGTAGGCGGGTACAAGTGTACGGGCCCTTAGTCACAGTCACATCCCCCGCATCCCTCGCTCTGTCCCTGGCAGCATCTTCCCTCCAGGCTCTGAGCCCCGCCTGCCCCCAGCCCCACTCAGCTCCCAGATCTACCCGAACACAGTTCCGAGCCTGGCAGCACAGTGGGGGAGGGGGGGGGCGGTGCGGGACTGTGCTTTCTGATCTTCGTCACTGTCCCCGGATTCTGCCTTCACTGCCAGGGCAGATGTGCCTCCCGGTCACTCGAGAATGCAGGGCTGGGCCATGGGAGGGGGCACTGCTGAGTCCCTTCCCTGAGCCCACAGACCCCACCACAGGTTGTTTGGTGTCTTCTGCCCCCTCGGGGGCTAAAGGAGAGTCCCACAGAGCCTGTGCAAGAGAAAGTCAGCAGGGCACCCCTCCCAGCACTGAGGGCCATGCACAGAGCTGGCCCCTGGCTGCCCAGGCACGCATCGAGCCCACATTGCAGACACAGGTGTGAGTCACACAGCTACACCAGCCGGGGCTTGGTCCCTGTACCCCATATGGTTCCCCAAGCCCACCAGATGTGATCCCTGAGCACAGAGCCAGGAGTCAGCCCTGAGGAGCGCCAGGTGTGGCCCAGACGCAAGTGTATGCTAAGATCTCTAGCAGAGATGGATCAACATGCACACACACGCACACTCATGCACACATGCATGTATACATGCCCCCACATGTACCACCCATGCATACATATGTGCACACACACAAGTACACACACAAGTATACACACATACACACACAAGCATATACACGGATGTGTGCTCTATCTGACGTACATCGAGAGACATAAAGCGTGTTGGAATGCGTATTCTGCAATCTTGATCTTGTCTATTTTGGGAGAGCGAAGCTGAGGGCCTGTATCACCGTGCAGCTGATTTGCCTTTTTTAATCAGCTTGTGTTGGAATCAGGCACCTTGATTAACCAGGTGAGGGTGGGCGTTCAAGGTGAGCTTTCAGCCAGGCAGGGATGGGGCTGTGGGGGCTGCACCCAGCCAGGGCCTGTCCCCCCACCCTATAGGGTGAGGCTGGGGATGACCTCGGTGTGGGGGGGAAAAAAGGGGGGGTCAGGGCACGTGGCCTCCTGTCTCGGGACCAGGAACACGCTCCTCCGTCTTCCTGCCCCTCACCCTCAGCCCCCTGGGCCCAGCTCACCCACCCCTGGTGACCCGATGGCTCTCACGTCACCCCCTCCCTTGCCGTGTGGCCCTGGGCCATTGCTGACTCTCTCTGGGTCTGGGTTCTAACTGCAGCCAAGACAGCAGCAGGGGTGGGGTCCACTCCCGCCCCCACTGGCCACGGAGCTTTCGGTGCTCCTAGACTGAGCGCCATGAGAAACACCCAGTGCAGCTGCGGGCTGGTGCCCACACCCCACCCTTGCTGCAGCCCCCTAGGGTGGGAGCTGGGCTGGCCTGAAAGCTGGAGGCGGGGGCCTGGCAGCTAGAAGGCAGGGGGCCCAGGGAGGCCACAGACCCCCGGGATCTGGCTACCATAGGACACAGAGTCTACGGCTGAGGCCCCACCCAGGCCACAGTGACCACGAGGAACCCAGTAGGGCCCGAGGGGAGGAGGCAGAGACTTGGGTGCTGCAGCCTGGCCTGCTGAGGCCCCTCCGAGCACTGCCCACAGTCCCAGGACCTGGAGCCGTATCCTGCCAGCTGACCTGCCCACAGCCCCCGGGACGGACCCTCCCCTGAGTCTTTGGAGAGCAGATTCACCCTGGGCTGCCCATCCTCCTCAGGGGGCTAGCCAAGGGCTCCTGCTCCCTGGAAGGAGCCCCTCATCAGAGACGGCGCCCTTGGACCAGGCCCGGCCCCGCCCCCTGTCACCAGCCGGGATGTAAATTAAAATTCAATTTCATTAAGCCGCGAGCAATCAATCTCTGGCTCGCGTGCACAATGCGGGGCGCCCCGGCCGTAAGTCACCAGCCTCCCCCGCTTTTGTTCGCAAACTGCTGGAACTGCACTTTCTGCGGAATTTATGGAGCCGGCAGCCGCGGCCTGAGTTACGACTGTGGGGGGACCAGGCCACATTACTCTTCGAGGCACGCTCGCCAACGCTGACAGCCAGGGAAAGGCCCACACGGGCTGGACCCCGCCCATGTCCTCTTTGTGCCCCTGTGGGCAAGTCAAGACCCCTGAGATGTGTGGTCCACGCGGGTTCCAGGCCTGCCCAGGCTGGGAAACCTCGCCCAGCACACCCTCATCCACCCTCACGCAGTTCTCAGGTGCTCACAGCACCCAGAGACCCCGAATCAGCGCAAAGGGAGCAGCTCAGCGTGTCATGGAACAGATGGAGGGTACAGAACCTGTAGAGGAGTGAGGGCACAGGCCCGGTGCCTGCAGGATGGAAGTGAAGGTGGGGAGAGGGACCCAGGACACAGGCCCAGTGCCCACAGGTAGGAGGCAGGGAGAGAGCCACTGCCCCGCCATGGGCAAACATGGGTGTGTCCGTGAGCACAAAACTCTCCTGAAAACCAGATAACACCTCTCCAGGCCCCTCCCTGCAGGGCATCTGGCGGGTCCAGAAGCTTCAATACCCCTCTGAGTGCTGGTTCCAGGCTCTGGGACGAGGGCGGCGGTGGCTGCCCCCCACCCTGCTGGGACCCCAAAACAGGCCCCCTGAGCTCCGACTTTCTTGGCCGGCCTCAGGTGGAAGAGGCGGACCTTTAAGGCAGCAGGAGACGCTGATGAGACTTGGGGTCCCAGGTGTTTCTGCCCTCTGGCCCATTGAGTGACCTTGGGTGGTCCCAGCATGGGGCCCCCAGAGCCAGGTAGGCACAGCCACCAAGGACTAGGACCGATGGAAGCCGTGAGTGAGCACCAGTGTGTGTCACTGTGTGGGAACATTCAAGTGTGAGCACAGGGCAGCCTGCAAGTGTGCTCAAGTACCCAGTGCCTGCAGGAGCACCTGTGCACGTGTGTTCATGTGTGTGCCCGAGTACCCAGTGCCCACAGGAGCACCTGTGCACGTGTGTTCATGTGTGTGCCCGAGTACCCAGTGCCCACAGGAGCATCTGTGCACACATGTTCATGTGTGTGCCTGAGTAACTGGTGCTACTCAGGTGCCCACAAGAGCATCTGTGCACATGTGTTCATATGTGTCCTGGGAGTCTGTGTGTGCCTGCAGAAGCATCTGTGCACATGAGTTCATGTGCATGCAGAAAGCCTTGTGTGCCTGAAGGAGCATCGATGCATGTATGTTCACATGTGTGCACTATGTGTGTGCCTTCATGCCTGCAGTGCATCTGTGGACCGAGCGTGTATACAGTATGATTACATGCTGACTATGGTGCGTCCATGGCACATGCCTGCCTGAGGTTTGGGGTGTTGAGGTCAGGGTGGCAAGCAGGGCCTTGTAGCCGAGCTGGTGTGGGCAGGACTGCAAGCCCAGCCTCTGCCCTGAGGTCCACACTGCAGCTGTCTCTGCAGACCAGCCTGGACACTGTAGCCATCAGGGGCACCAACCGGCCTCTCGGAGCAGAGCTGCTGGGGGGTGGGGGATCTCCTGCGTTGACCCTGGCCCAGGGACTGCTGACTCAGCAGCAGGAGGTGGGGGTAGATAGGGTGAAGGGTGGAGCACCAATGGCAGGGGCGGGGCACCGAGGGGCATGGAGGTTGGGGGGTAGGCCCAGCTCCCCGTGGCCTGGAGTCTCTCACTCTCACCCCACCGCACCTCCTCCAGCCAGTGTCCTTCTCCTACAGCCAGTCCTTCCAGAGAGAGGGGAGCCCCGGCCTCCCCAGAACACTCCTGCCGGGCCAGGCGCGTCTCTGAGAGTTGAAATGCATTTCCCTGAGCTCCTAATTAACTCCCTGCCACCCGCTCGCAGTAAAGCTGATTGATTTCCGCCTTTCTGCATTTGGGGGACCGTTTCATTGGGTCCGTCTCAGTGAGATGCGGATCCCTCATCCCGCCAGTGTCCTACCTGCCCTCTCCAGCTTCCTGTCAGCCGCAGTGGCCCCTGGACAAAACTGCCCCCAGGTGCCGGGAGCCACGGCCTCTGGCACCCCAGCTCAGACCCTGAAGTCCCTGCACAGGGGCGTGCCTGACCTCAGGAGCCTCCTGGCAGCTCCGCACTGCCCTCAGGACAACGTGCAGGCCAGGCCATCGTGAGTCTATGCTCCCGCCTGCCCTGGGGGTGCTCCATGCAGCACACACGGCCCCCAGCACAGGAGAGGCCTGAGTGCAGCTCCTGCCCCAGCCTCTCAGGGGTGGGCGTGCCCGGTGTCATCTGGTCTTGGAGCAGAACTGCAGCTCTGGGCCCTGTTGTAGAGTGAATTCTCTGCCCCCACAAAAAAGATTCGTGGTGTCCTGCCCCCAGAACCCATCGGGTGACCGTGTTCAGGGAAAGGACTTTTGCAGAAGAAACTAAGGGACACTCGGGGCTCCTTGCTGGGTCTTGGTGTGGTGTGAGCGCCACCTGGTGGTCTGGGAGGGCATGTCCAGTCCTGCAGTGGGGCTCCGGCCAGGCGGGCCAGCCAGACTCCCCTGCAGTGAAGCAGCCTCCTGTCCTCCCTCCTCCACCTGCCGCTCGCCCATTCATGCCCCCCCCCCCCGACAGTGCAGGAGAGAAAGAGTAAAAGCTCCCTGAAGTTTGCAGTGGAGAAGCAGCCTGGGTGGGGGGTGGCGTTCTGCTAAGACCTCATGGCCCACTCGGGCCCCTCCACCTTCACCCATGCTCTGTCTGCCCTCTGGCACAGGTGCCGCCTGCTACTCTGGTGTCTGCCCTCCTGCCTCGGAGATCAGGGTTCTCAGGGAAAGGCAGGAGGGGCGTGCTGGGCAGCGTTCTGGAGGGTGCCCCTCTTCCTACACCCCTGCACCCCCTACAGAGGCCAGGCCATCTCTTATGTCAAGGGATCCGTGGTCTTGGGGTCGGAGTGCCAGGACAGCAGGGAGGGCTCTCACCTTGCACTCAGCTGACCCAGATTTGATCTTCAGCACCCCATATGGTCCCCCAAGCCCTGCCAAGAGCGAGTCCTGAGCACAGAGCCAGGAGCAAACCTGAAGCTTACTCTTTTGGGTGTGGCCCCAAAACAAGAGGGGGCTTGAGGGGAGGGGAGAGAGAGGGGTCATGGTCCTATGCAATGGGCTCCACTGTTCTGGCCTGGCTGGGCGAGGCTGCTGGGCCCGAGCCTCAGGCCGGCTCCCTTCTTCTCAGGGAAACTCTGTCCTTGGTATTTGGGTCTCACCCGGCGGTGCTCAGGGCTGACTCCTGGCTCTGTGCTCAGGGATCACTCCTGGAGGAGTTCAGGGGACCACATGGGGTACCATGGGTTTGAACCAGGCTGATGCCCTCAGCCCTGCGCTCTCTCTTCACCCCGGGAAACTTGCATTTCTGTTGACAAGATTTTCTCAGGGATTGAATGAGCCCCAGATGGGCGGGCTGGTTTCTCTGTCACTCGCATGGCGGGTACCCCACTGCAGACCCCCGCAGCCCCGTCGGCCCTGGTGTCTGGTGAAGTCCCTGACCTGCCACCAGGCGGGGACACAAACCCCCATCCCCTGCGAGCAGGCTGCCAGGGTCTCCGGAACACGGACGCCCCCACAGCCGTGGGAGAGTCAAGGTCACTCACAGGCTTTTCTGAGCCGAGCCTGTGTCCAGTGGCCCCGCCCTCTGTTCCCCTGTACGGCTTTAGGAGGGGCTCGCTGCTGCTGGAGCCTCCCCCAGAGGCAGCACATCCCAGCCTGCTTCTCGGGGAGGATTCGGGGAAAGTGCCATGACCTGGGAACTTCAGTGCCCCTGTCCGGTCCCGTTGTTGTTCCAGTTCCCTCCCTGGCTGGAGCAACAAGACCAAGGTCAAGGAGCCCTGTGTCCCCAGACTGAACCCTCCTCAGAAATGAGCTAACTGGGTAGGAAAGTCAGGTAGCGAGGTAACGGAGCCTTGGCCAGCATGGCTGACAGCTCCCGGGGGTACAATCCTCTACTCCAAGGGCAGACCAGGTCCATCCTAGAGAAGGACCTCCAGAATGCCCCCCGGGTCCCTGGGGACTCTGCCCCCTGCCCCACATGCACCCATCTACCCACCAGCCTTTCAGTCACCCATCCCTCGACCGCCAACTCACCATCCACTCGACTCTCCTACGCATCCACCCAACCGTCCGCCCATCAGTCTTCCATGCGTATATCAAGCAGCTCCCCTGCCCACTCAGCTGCCCCCTATTTCTCTCGTCATCCACCCATTTCTCCCTTTCGGAGGGGCTCACTGCTATCTGAGCCTGCCCGAGGCGTCCCACACCCAGGGAAGTCCCAGACCTGGGAACTTTGCCTGACACCTGCCCCCCATCCCCTCCTCCTGAAGGAGCACGTCCCCACTATGTGTCCACACGCGGACTTCGGCCCGCATAGTTAAATGCAGGCCTTGCCTCATGGATGTAGCTGGAAAGACAGACACTCAACATGTAATTACATGAATAATTATAAGGGTGATAAATACTAGGAAGGAAAATGCTCAGGGCACTGGGGCCGAGGCCATGAGAACTGCGCCTAGAGCGGGGTGCGGGGCGGTGGGAAGCTGGGGGTTCGAAAGGCATCTTGAGGAAGTGCTGTCTAGGCTCCTGCTCGGGAGGGTGAAAGGCTGGGGGAGCAGAGGGCGATGGTTTCCTGGGCACACAGAGAGCTGGGCCCATGGGCCCCGGGTGGGCACAGCCTGCTGCTGTCTGGAGAGGACAGGAGGAGGGACGTGGAGGAGAGAGGGACAGACCCTCGTCTTTGCCTCGCACAAGGGCAGCCCCATGAGACACACGTTCACATGAAGATTTGCTTCTGGGGCTGGAGCAATAGCACAGTGCGTAGGGCATTTGCCTTGCACGCCGACTGACCCGGGTTCAATCCCTGGTATCCCATGTGGTCCTCAAACACCAACAGGAATAATTCCTGAGTGCAAAGCCAGGAGTGATTCCTGAGCATTGCTGGGTGCTTTTTTTTTTTCAAATAGAAAAAAAAAATTGCTGGGTGAGTCCCAAAAAAGAAAAAAAAAAAAAGATTTGCTTCTGCGTCTTCCTCAGCTTCTGATTTTGGAAGAGAGTCTGTGTGTTGCTGAGAGCCCGTTTTATGGTGTGTAACAGGAAGGTAGTGACCATGACCATAACTCGCCTCTGTGGAGACCTGAGTTGGCGCCCGCCATTCTTCTGGGGACTTTACACTCATTTTCTCGAGGAATCTCCAATGAGTTCAATCTTGTGGCCGGATCTCAGGTCCATTATTCCAGCACCCCCTCACCAGGTGCAGAGAGATTAGTGCAGGGTTCTGAGTTCTTGGGAGTAACTGAATTCGATTGCTGGAGGCCAAGGACTCAGAAGCCTTCCCTCTGTGCAGACCCCTCGGGGTGCAAAGGACCCTCAGGGCTGGGCAACCTGTAGAGTTTGGGGAGAATGACCGCAGGCCCTCTCCCCATACCTTCCCTTCGATGGGGAGATTTCTGAGTGATCCCCTGCAGACTTGGCAGTGATGTGCAGTAAAGGAGTCTCCTCCAGGCCGTGTGCCTTTACACAAAGCCCTGGGATGCGCAGTATGTGTTCTGGAAAGCCTGGATTTCCTTCCAGGGCTGGCTGCAGGCAGAGAGGGAGGTGTGCGGCTGTGTTGCTGCGTCAGTGACCTCAGAACTAGACGCCCTGTCAGACAGCCCATTCGCACCCAAGCACTGCTTGTTGGCATTGGTGCCCCCACAGACATGCACGGTGGAAATGAGCCTGGGCCCCACCAGTCTGACCCTGCAGGGCCCCACCAGTCTGACCCTGCAGGGCCCCACCAGTCTGACCCTGCAGGCTGAAGTGGGTGGGGCACCCTACATAGTGCCGGAGATAAAACCTGGGTCCCCCACATGCCAGACAAGCACTTAACCTGCTGTACTATTCCTCTGGCTCTATGTCTCAGATTTTGAGTGTGATTCTGCGGCCTGTGTTTGGGTTGATTTTTGTTTATAATGCCTGTAGTATCCTGTGTTTGGTGACACTCTCTTTCCCTGGAGCTTCCCTTGCTGAGACTGCTGTCCACCCTGCTGATTTTACTCTCCACGCTGTCACCAAAGGCCTAGGCCTTTGGGGCTACGTGTCTGTGCTGGTCCATCAGATTCCTACCGTAGGTGGTCTTCCATTTCATCTGCAGTCCCTCACCTATAGCCAGGAGAAGAGGGGTGTGCAGGGGGCTTTACAAAGGCTAGCAAACACTCTCAGGATGGATAACTGCTCTCTCCCCGATGTCAGCTTCTGCCGGGGACTTGTCTCACAGGGCCTCCTCAGCTTGGGGCTCTTTCAGAAATGTCCAACTAGTTTCGGACAGTTTATGCAGATTTCGCTCTGAGGGTTTGATCTCCTTCACTATGAAAGGGGGAAACTAGTCTCCCTCTTCTCGCCTCTCCTTTGGGAGCTCATAGCACTCTCAAGTCACTCTCCCATCCTTGACTCAGAATTTCTGGTTTTTAATGCATTTTTCCTCTGAGTTCTGAGCTATTTCTTTCTTTTTCTCTTCTAGTTTTCTCCTTTTGTCTTCAACAGTTCTCAATTCTCTCTTGTACTAAAAACTTTCCACAAGCATCATTTGTTGTTGTAAAATGTCTTTTACACTACCAATTCTCCAAGGTAGGATGACAATGACTATTACAGAAGGTGATGATGGTGACAATAGTTGAGGTGACGTGGCAGTGCTGGTGGGGGTACAGGTGATGGTAATGGAGGGGTGTTGGGGTACCTGTGGTGGTGGAGGCAGTGGTGACAGTAGTGAAGGTCGTGGTGACGTGGTGATGGTGATGACAGCAATCGTGCTGATGATGGTGGTGATGGTGATGGTGGTAGTGAAGGTAGAGCAGTGATGGCAGTGGTAATACTGTTGGTGTAAAACTCTCATCTGTTTTCACCGGCTGAGACATCTTGCTATACCATTGTCTCTCTGCACTTAGGCTTCCTGAAGCCTGTTGAGTTTTTCCTTTGCCAGTGTAGATCTCTCGGGCTTTCAGGGAGTGCTTTCAGGCCCTTTGGGGGTGACAAGAGATGAGGTCCCAGGAAAATGCTGAGAGGAAGTCCCGATGTGGCAGCTGACAGGCTGGTGCCCTCTTGCCTCCTGCCACCCAGAGTAGAGAAGCCCCACAGGGAGCACCCAGAGGCCGGCACACTCTGGGCTGAGCAAGGTCCATGCCCCTGCACACCCCATAAGGAAAGGCTGTTCCCTTTCCACAAACTCCAGTCAGGAGGCCCCTCTAAGGCCCAGCCCTCGCCCCCCACACCCCTACCGTGCCAGCTTGTAAAGCTCAGGATCACCCCCTGCTGTGTGCCAGTGGATCTCTGCGGCTCCGCCTGCACCTGGTTAAGCTGGCCTTTCCCCAGGTCTTGAATATCATTCTTTCATCATCGTGCTATTTACCTAAACCCCAAAGTTAGAAATGGCCACATGCCTGCCCTGTGCCGGGGCTTGTGTTGGCGGATGCAGAGCACAGTCCCTATGCATCCTGGCAGAGGAAGAGGGCAAGTCTTAGAGGGGCCGTGTGACTGGCTCCAGCGGGCACAGCAAATTCTCCTGGGCCCTTTCCCAGGCGCCTGCTAGCTCGGGTTTCCAGCAAGTTTCTGCAACTTCCTAGCTGCACTTCCCCTGACAGGTTATATGAGTTTCCTGGGACCTGGATTCTTCTGTTCTGATAATCTCCATGTGCCCCTCCCTGCTGCATTGAAGAGGGCAAGTGGGGAGCAGAGAGTAGGCATGTTACAGCTGCTGACCACCATGCAAGGCATGATACAGTTTTATTTTAATTAATTTTTTAAAATATTTTGGGCTGATAATTTTATGATGCCTGTTGTAAATTTTATTGGGCTGGAGTGATAGCACAGCAGGTAGGGCGTTTGTCTTGCACGCAGCTGACCCAGGTTAGATTCCTCTTCCCCTCTCAAGAGCTGGGCAAGCTACCGAGAGTATCTCTCCCACATGGCAGAGCCTGGCAAGCTACCCGTGGTGTATTTGATATGCCAAAAACAGTAACAACAAGTCTTACAGTGGCGACATTAATGGTGCCCACTCGAGCAAATCGATGAGCAATGAGATGACAGTGGACAGTGGAATAAATTTTATTGGATCACCGTGAGATAGTTACAAACTTTCATAATTACATTTCAGTCATATATGGCCACTTGTGATGCACAGAACTCAGCCTGTTCACGACAGTGTGTAGCCGCCATCAAGGGCATGCCCAGCTGGGAGTGCAGATCAGAGCGGACGCCTGGCAGTGGAAGTGCCCACAGAAACTCAGAAGCGAGGCCCGCTGGGCTACAGTACCCAGGCTCCTGAGTTGCCCAGAGCATTCTCTGTCCAGGGGCTACCCCTTCCCCAGTCCAGGAAGTCGCCAGACCAGTGCTCTCTGGGTTGTGCAAAGAATGCCTGAGAGCAGAATGGAGGTGGCGTCCTGCGTTGTCTTCTTGTCATTACCTCTAGGGTGGGAGCTGGGAGCGAGCACGGGTCCTGGCTGCCGTGTACAGGACTTGGACTGGCACCTTCTCTTTATAGTAACTCCCCCTTGGGAGTGGGAGGGCTTGGCTGAGAAAACCTTAAGACCTGTTACATTGACTAATCACAAGGCCCTCAGGCTGAGGAGACCCGGGTAGGGTCTGACAACGCACAGGCGGTGGCCCAGAAACAGAGTGAGCAGGGCCCTCGCCAGAGCGGGAAGGTGTCCAGCTGCAGCAGCGCATCCTTTTCTTCCAGTCCTCACTCTCTCCAGGCCTCTCAGGGTCTCCCTCTGCCAAGCGACCTCCTGTTTAGCACTTCAGCTAGAAGCACTTTTTTCTTATTTTTTGCTCAAGTAAACTCTTGACACGTTTGAATGTCTGGCTTTATCGTTTACAGACTTTTTGGTTCCCAAATCCTGCTCACCTGGGGATTAAGAGCCACCTGAGCTCGCGGGGAGGGGGGGCGCTCACGGCAGATGTGAGGAAAGTGAGCCTCTCTCCTCAGGCTTTTACAGACGAGGAAACAGAACTAACAATGGGGGGTCGGGGGAGGGGTCGTTATAGTCTGTTACTAGTGAGGGGCGTGACTGCAGGCCTGGGTGCTGAGGTGAGTTCGGTGCTCAGGCAGCCCGCGGAGAGCAGCCCGGGGGAGATGCGTGTCAGATCCGTCTCCCTCCAGGGCTTCGGGAAGGAAAATGGCTCCGGGACTGCTTTTCTCTGTACATCCGAGATGGGCGGCCGGTCCCTCCCGCTCCCACGTCCCTGACCGCGTTTCCCAGCGTCGGGCAACAGCGGGGGCCATTCGGCTAGCCCGCAGCCCTCCCGGGTCGACCCCGTCCGGGTAACCCCGGGCGACTCTTTCTGTCCACCTGGCACTTCTGGTCCCGCCCCGTCTGAGGGAACTGCCAACCGCAGGACCGTCCTCCAGGAGCGACGTGGCCCTCGAGCAATGAGGAGCTTCCTCGGCAGACGGCCGCTCCGCCTCCGCCGCGGCCCCGCCTCCCTTTCATTCTGAAAGAAAGGACACCCGGCCCCGACGCCCAATGAGAGGCGCCCCCACCCCAAAGGGCCCGCCTCGCTCAGAGCCCGCCCCGCCCCGAGGGAGCGGGGAGGCCCGCCTCCCGGCGCGCCGTCGGCCAATGGGAAGCGTGACGCGGCCGGACAGACGGCGACCGAGCCAATCCGCGCGTCGCGGGCGGTGCCGCCCCGCCCCCGCGCGCCCGAGCGGAGGCCGGGAGCGCGCGGCCTGCGGCCTCGGGCGGCGGCGGCGGCGGCGGCGGCGGCAGCGGCCTGAGGGAGCGGCCGGGGCCGCGCGGGGCTCGCGTCGCGTCGCGTCGCCGCGGCGGGGTCCATGGCGCGCGGGCGGCGGCGCGGCGCGGCGGCGGCGGCGGCCTGAGCGGCCATGTCCGGGGTGGTGCGGACGCTGAGCCGCTGCCTGCTGCCGGCCGAGGCCCGCGAGCGCCGGGCGGCCGGCGGGGCCCGCGACGCGGAGCGCGAGGCGCGGAGGCGCAGCCGCGACATCGACGCGGGGCTGGCGCGGGAGCGGCGCGCCGTGCGGCGCCTCGTCAAGATCCTGCTGCTGGGCGCGGGCGAGAGCGGCAAGTCCACGTTCCTCAAGCAGATGCGCATCATCCACGGCCGCGAGTTCGACCAGAAGGCGCTGCTCGAGTTCCGCGACACCATCTTCGACAACATCCTCAAGGTGCGGGGCGGCGGCGCACCTGGCGCAGGTGCGGGCCCTGCGGGCACGGGGGCCCGGCCGCGCCTCGGCCGAACCGGGCGGGCCGCGCGGCTGCGGGCTCGGGCCGGCGTCCGGCCGGGCCCGGCGCCCCGGCCCCGCCCAGGCACCGACCCCCGCCCGGAGCGTCGGCCGCGCCGGGGGCTCTGTGAGGACCCGCGGGTGAGGCGGCGCTGCGGGAGAGGACGTCTCTCCCCTGCTCGCGCCCGGAGCGCCGTGAGTCAGCCCGGCCCCGACTCCCGAGACCTGAAAGGCCGGTGCCGTGATTCAGCCCGCCGGCCCGGGCAGGGGCATCTGCCGGCCGCCGGCCCCGCCCGGCCGCCGCGTGCCGGGACCCCCGGAGCAGCGGGTCGGCGGGCAGAGTCGGGCCTGGCTCGCTCCCAGCGCCGCTCAGCCGGGGGGGGGGGGGGCAGGAAAACGTTTAGAAACATCAAGCCTTAAGCTAAGTCGGGGCCCGGAGTAGTTCTAGAAGACGCGGTCTTACTTTTCCCCCGGCATGTAAACATTCCCTTTTACTGGCTTCCTTATCGAAAGAAGAAAGATGCGTTCCCGAGGGCCCTCGCTTCCTCCCCAGCTTTCTCACTAGTGGCGACTTCCTACTAACCCCCTTCTGGCTGCCGTGACTTCATCAGCACCCGCCGCCGTCTTTGTCTGGACAGGTCAGGTGGGAAGATGCTGGGAGAGTCGCGGGCCGCGAGACTGGCGTGGCAGACCGGGGGCCGCAGTGTGGGCACGCTGATGTCTGGGTCTGGATCTGGGGTCCCTGTTTATCAAGCACCCGGTGGCTTGTGTGCCCGTGCCACACACTCCTGCACACGGCCTTCCACAAGGCCCGGCTGGTGCTGCCCGGCTTAGGCGAAGGGGACATGGAAAACTTTTAAAATCCCGGAGGCTGGGAGTGCGGGGGCCTGAGGCTTCGGTTTCAAGTCCACTGAGATCAGTGACCTGACCAGCACGTGGGAACCAAAAACTGGGAACCGAGCCTGGTCTTTTTCTCTTCTCCGTTGATTCTGAGATCATTGTGACGTCTCATGCGCTAGTGAGTTGTAAACGCAGATCCCAGGCCCCCTGCGCGCAGTTTCCTCACCACCACCCCCACCCCCCACCCCGCAGCGAAATCTAGATTTGGAGGCAGTGTGCGAAGAGCGTTTCCAGCACTTCGGTTGCTCACTCACGGGTGCTTCAGGGCTTCTCCCCACTCCCCTCCCTGAGCCTGCTGGGACTGTGTGTTCTCCAAGACCATGGTTTGGTTGTCTCTTGGGAAGAGGGTGGGATGCTCTAGTTGCTCCCCACTCTGTGCTCAGTAGACCATGTTGGTCTGGGGTCAGCTGCTTACAAGGCAAGCACCTTGACCCCTGTGCTATCTCATTGGCCCCACATTGTTTTTTTTTTTGTTTTTTTTTTTAAGAATATTTCAGCAGAGGGGCTGGAGAGATAGCACAGCGGGTAGGGCGTTTGCCTTGCACGCGGCCAACCCGGGTTCAAATCCCAGCATCCCATATGGTCCCCTGAGCACAGCCAGGGGTAATTCCTGAGTGCAGAGCCAGGAGTAACCCCTGTGCATCGCCAGGTGTGACCCAAAAAGCAAAAAAAAAAAAAAAAAAAAAAGAATATTTCAGCAGAGCCTGGCAAGCTCCCCGTGGTGTATTCGAGATGCCAAATACAGTAACAATAACAGGTCTCATTCCCCTGACCCTGAAAGAGCCTTCAATACCGTTTGGAAGGACAAGTAAGGAGAGGCTGCTAAAATCTCAGGGCTGGGACGAAGGAGCATTACTGGTGCCTGCTCGAGCAAATTGATGAACAACGGGATGACAATGATACAGTGAAGAATATTTAGTTATGACATCCTGTAGAATGTAGTTTCTTAAAACTGGCTTTTGTTGGGGCCAGAGCTATAGTACCCCAGGTAGGGCACTTGCCTTGCACATGATTGACCCAAGTTTCATCCCTGGCACCATATGGTCCCCTAACCCCACCAGGAGTGATCTTAAGTGCTAAACCAGGAGTAAGCCCTGAATATTGCCAGATGTCAACTCCCCAAAAATAAGTCACTCAGCTTAATTCCGTGGAGATTTACCAAGTGTTGCCTCTAAGAGTAATCAATTGCTTGTACCATTTCATTGCTGAGGAGTGCCTGTGCCACAAATCTCCTATAGTGAAGTGAACTGTCACCGTCACCTGTCAGAGGACATCCAGGGCTTTCCCACATCTGCCTGTTATGTGCGTGCTTTTGTATGAACCTGCCTGTTCATACATCTGGGAAAAGGCTCGAGAGTACTGTTGGTTGGTTATATGGGAATTGCATGTTTGGGGGCCACATCCAGCTTTGCTCAGGGCTGACATGGCTCTGCACTCGGATCATTCCTGGTGGGGCTCAAGGGACTGGCCCACCAATGGGGTGCGAGAGATGGAACCCAGGTCAGCCGCATGCAAGGCAAGTTCCCTACCCATTGTGCTCTCTCCTTCCCTGTGCACATTTGGTTTTATAAGAATTGACCCGAATGAGGCTGGAGCAATAGCACAGTGGGTAGGGCATTTGTCTTGCACGCGGCTGACCTGGGTTCAATTCCCAGCATCCCATATGGTCCCCTGAGCACCGCCAGGGGTAACTCCTGAGTGCAGAGCCAGGAGTGACCCCTGTGCATCATCGGGTGTGATCCAAAAAGCAAAAAAAATTGGCCCGAAATAACAAAAGTTGTTTCCAGAGTGGCCACACCATTGCACATTCTCCCCAGCACTGTGCATGCAGGATCAGGGATCCAGCTGCCGTAGGCCTGCTTTTCTCAACTGCCCTGAGGTGTGTGGTGTGCAGCCTCTCTGCTGTTCAACTAACTCCTGCTCCTGCACTTGTCTTCTCTATATCGTTGTCAATGGCTGTCTCCGCCTGCTTTCTAATAGGCTGTTTGCTGTGTTTTGATTTATTTATTTTTTGGTTGAGGTAACCAATGGCCTGTCATTGTTTCTGTTGGGGGGGGGGTGTAGTGTTACACCACACCCACCAGCAAAGTGCTGACCTCTCCCTACAGCCTGTCTGACCCTGGCTCTTTCAGCCACTCCCTGCCCACCCCACACCCCTAGGCAGCTGCAGGTCTATGCTCAGACCCTAAGGCTTTGTTTTTGTTGGACAGTGTCTCTTCCCTTGCTTTGTTTCCCTGCATCCCACCTATGAGTGAGGTCATCCGGTATTTGTCTCTCTCCTTCTGACTTATTTCACTTAGTGTGCTTCTCTCCCGTCCCAGCCATTTCATAGTAAAAGACACTCCTCCTTGAATACCAGCTGGATGGTACTCAGCTGCACAGATGGGCCACATCTTCATCCCCTTACATGTCCTTAGGTGTGATCTTGACTTTTATAGACAATACTGCAACAAGTGGATATACTGAACGTATATCCTCTTAGTTTCTTTGTTTTGGGGCCACACCCAGCTTTGCACTCAGGAATCCTTCCTGGAGGGGCTGCAGGAACCTGACTCACTAATGGGGATGGAGCACGGGTCTGCTGCAAGCAAACAGGTGCCTTACCTGCTGAACTCTCTCACAGGCCCTGCAAATATCTGTTTGAATTAGTGTTTTTATGTTCTCGGGACAGATTAGATTGCTTTTTTTGTTTTGTTTTGGGCCATAACCAGGAGTACTCAGGGACTATTCCTGGCTCTCTGCTTAGGAGTGACCATATGTGGTGCGGGACAGTTGGAATCCTGGGGCTGGTGGGATCCAAGACAAGAGCTTTAACCCCAGCTCTATCTCTCTGGTCCTACTAGATTGTTGATTTTTATTGAGTTTGTAATGCTGGAGGTGGAACCCAGGGTCTCACATGTATGAGGCAGGTGCTTGGTCACTGACCTTATAACTAGTCTCTAGTTATGAGTCCAGTGACAGATACTGGGTTTGCAGTTCTTTTCTCCCATGGAGCTATTCTGTCTGCCCTCTCAACACCTTGTCTTTTAGAGGACAGACATCTTTCATTCTGATGGGTTCAGTTCAGGGGTCAGTTCCTTTGTTTGTAGATCATTCTTTGGGATCAAGACAAGAACTCTTTGCCTAGCCTTGAATACCAGAAATTTCCTTTTTTTTTTTTTTTTTGGACTGTAGGATGAAGCAAGAAAGTTTGTATTGACACTTTTTTGAGAAAGATGTGAGGGGAGTGAAGTGAAGTACTTCATTAAGAGAGAACACAGGCTTCTCCAGAGTGAGAATAAGCCAGCAAGCGAGACTCATGTTCAAGGCAGACTGTAGGCAGAAGAGCAAGCCTCTCCTATTTTTTTTTTTTTATTTTTCTACTTTTGTATCTGAAAGTTTTGTCATCTGACCCCCATTCTGAGTTTATTTTTGTTTGAGGTGTAAGATTTAGGGTGAGATAAGGCTCTTTTCCCTGCCTGTGGATAGAATATTGTTCCAACACTATCTTATTTTCTTATTTTTATAAATCACTGTGAGAGACATGGTTACAAAGCTGTTCATAATTAGGTTTCAGTCATACAATATTTCAACACCCAGTAAGCCTCCACCAGTGTACATTTCCCACCACCGGTATCCCCAGTTTCCTTCCCCTTACCCCCATACCTGCCTCCCTGGCAGATCTCCCCCTACCCCCCACACGTGTGTGCGCACACACATACACACTCACCTTTTGTATAAGACTGTTACTGAAAGGTTGTCATATATCACTTTACCTCCTTTTACTATCTTCTGAAATGTTTTCTCCTGTGTGTATTTGCAACAGGCAATTGTGAAGGACTAATTCTACTTTAATAATTGTCTAACACTGACGATAAATCTCTCCTGCCAATCTCACACGTGTCAGTCATGTTTGCTCTGAGATCATCCTTTAGATCAGACAGTCGCTTCTTCCCCTTTACTTAGCAATGTTGGACCTGTGCTTTGGGGTATTTCCTGCCTGTGTCAATGAAAGGACTTGCTGGGACTTTAGTAGCAGTTGTGTTTAAAAAATAGATAAGTCTGGGGTAAATTGACATCTCTGCTTTGTTTAATCTTCTAACCCATGAACTTGGTTTGTCTTCTTTCATTTAGGTCATCTTTGATGTCTTTCCTCAGCATTGTACACTTATTAGAACACAGATTCTACATGTGTTTTGCTGTTTACTGTTTATCCTTAACAATCTAATTTCTCTCATCGTGAATGTTGTCCTGCTTTTATCCTTTTTTTTTTGGCTTTTTGGGTAACACCCGGCAATGCTCGGGGGTTATTCCTGGCTCTGCACTCAGGAGTCACTCCTGACAGTGCTCAGGGGACATATGGGATGGATGCTGGGGATCAAACGCGGGTCGGCCGCGTGCAAGGCAAATGCCCTCCCTGCTGTCCTGTTGCTCTGGCCCTGCTTTTATCCTTTGTGTCCATGTGCTCATTGTAAGCATACGGCAGTGCATGGCAATGCTGTGTGTTATGTTCTTTCTAAATATACTAAATGGTTCTAATACTTATCTATTCCTTGGGATTTTCTATGCAGACAACTGTGTTATCTACTAATAGGTGTGTTTCTTCTTTCCCACTAGATGCACTTTTACTTTTTGGTTTTGGCGCCATACCTGGTGTTTCTCAGGCATCACCCCTGGCTCTGCACTCAGGAATCACTCCTGGTGGTGCTGGGGGATGGGGGGGGGCAGGCATATAGGATGTAGGAGAATGAACCCAGGTGGGCTGCGTGCAAGGAGAGAGCCTGACCCACGGTACTGTTACTCCAACCCCCTGAATGCACCTTTTTGTTTCTTTCTGTGTGTTCACAAAAGAGAGAGGGGCTACGGGGCTCTATCTCTCTCGCTGCCCACGTTCGGTAGTCTCACGCCGCTTTCCCCACCCCGGGGAGGTTGATGGAGATGGGCAGGCGAAGGAAGGAACGAGTGCCAGTCTGGTCGGTATCAGTTGCAGTTTATTCCAGTCTCCGTTCCTGTTCTGCTTCTCCCTCACGCGTGCTTCTGCTTCTCTCTCTCTCCCAAGCCCCGCTCACTCTCACTTCTGTGTCTCCCCTGCTTCTGTCTTCTCCTGTGCTTCTTCATGTTCTCCCATCCTTCTGTGTGTTCCCCCATGCTTCTGTCTGTTCTTCCTACTTCTGTCTCTTCCCCCTTACTTCTCCTACAGTCTTAGTTTATATAGCAATCACATAGGGTGGTAACACAAAGGTGGATCTGAACATTAACCAATCAACAAAGAGAGGTAAGACCATTTCTCTAGGTGATTAACAAAGCCTTATCTAAGGAGATTACTAAGAGATCCATTCGAGGGTGGGATCCAAACAAGTTTCTGTCGCTTTCTCCTTTTCTCAGCTAGTAATCCACTTACAAAGTAGTAAATCTACTTCTAATATTTCTGGCAATGTCATTCTATATGAGCACAGCAAGAGATATAAAGTATGGTTCTTCCTGAGGATATCTCACTATACATTCCAGACCACAGTCCTCAGGCCAGGTTAATCTTTCTAACCCCAGCAGAGTCCTAGTCTCGTCATTACCTTTGGATCATGATAGCATTGTCCATGATCATGCCCTCAACTAATAGTTGAGTATTGTAGCGCTTTGGCCTGGCCCATTTTGATGCCAGGGTAGCTCAAGGCTTGCCCTGGGTCCATTCCATCCCTCGTCGGGACCCTGCTTTTGGGGTGCTAGGAACTAAGGGCAACTGAGTCAAGAAAGCAGATGCCCAGGAGTAAATATTATTGGAGTCAATCAACTCCCAAGTTACAAAGCATAATATTAACTGTCTTCCTGTGTCCATACAGAAAGGACATTGCTCTAAGGTAAACTATGCAAAAGACACTAACTTAAAATACAAATTCAGAGTCCTTAGATGGATCTGATCTTACAAGATAACAGAATCTGATTAGGGAAAAGGTGATTAACTGGTTGGGAAGGAGGGTGTAGAGAAGAGTTTACAGATAAACAAAGGGAGGGGAGTGTCTCCAGAGTACTTAAACCTAAACTCATTGTGGCAAGGGAGGAAGGACAAACCACTGTTATCCTACACTTCCTTCTGCAAGACCAGAACTTCCAATACTCTTATTGACTAGCTGCTTCCCACTCCTACCACACAACATTGGCCTTTTTTGTCAGTCTTCCTCGAGGTTTAGTTCTACTGATTAATTTTCCTCTAAAGAACCAGTGTTATTTAATTCATTTTTATGATTAATCTTTATTATTTTAGTTCTAGTCCCATTGACTGTGCTGCTGATTGTCCTTCCTTTATTTGGCACTGCATTTTCTTTGCTTCCTTTATAGTTTCTTGAGGTAGAGACAAATTATTTGTAATTTTCCTCTCCTAAGTTTAAACTCCATAACTTTTTCTCTCGGTATCACTTTAGCTGTTTTCACATATTTCTTACACATTTTGTTTTCATTTTCATCCAGTGTCATGTATATTTTTTGGGAGAATTTCACCTCTGGCAGTGCTGGAGGACAATGCAGTGGTGAGAATTGCAACTGGATCCCTCCACACACACACACACACACACACACACCTGCAAGGCAGACACTCCAGCCCTGATTTCCTGTGGACTTACTTTCGAGATGTCCTCTCTGACCCATGGGTTATTTAACGTTGTAGTTACCAGATGTTTAGAGATTTTCCTGTTAGTGATTGCCAGTTTGACTCCATTATGGTCAGAAAATGTGGTTTGTACAGCTTTAAGACTTTCCACTTTGCCAAGATGTATTTTCTTACCCACGCACTGCTGCTGACCCACCCACATCTGCTTACAGTATATGCTGGGGGTGTGCCCTGCAGTGTGTATGGCTTTGGGCTGTGTGGGGCAGAGGTGCCACATGCCCTGAGACTTGATAGAAGCATCTGCTTCCATGGCCCTGCTGGCAGCTCACCTTTGAGGAAACTAGTTTCCTCTTTTCCTAGCCCCACAAGTTTGGTTCTTTTCTAATGACAAAAAAAAAAAAAAAAAAGCAAAAACATCTTTTTTCCAGACATTGAAGGAACCCTTCACTTGAGCATGTGTACACACATACACACACACACACCTTCACACCCGCCCTTCCCCTACACACACACACACACACGCACACCCTCACACCTGCCTTCCCCCTACATATGCACACACACATACACATATTCATGTATGCATCGTGCACGCACACCCTCAAACTGACCTTCTCATACACACATACACAAGCACCTCACTAGCCAGCGCAGCCGCCCTTCCCCTGCAGCTTTCAGGATTCCTTGTGGATGGTTTTACCGAATTGGGTGGTGGTAGGGTGGGGGCTGTCTCATGGCTCTACTGCTGTACTGTGGTGTGTCTGTCGCTGTTCTGGGAGCGAGCTGGTACTCTTCGGACACTCGCACTGATGTTCTGGTGTGGTGTGTGGGGTGAGGGGCTCTGGAGCCCACAGAAGTGACAGCCTAGCTAGAGATGTCCTCAGAGCACACATCCCCATAGAAGCTGGCCTCAGGACCTGGTGCCTCACTGGCATCATCTGGAGACTTGTCCCTTGGTGACTGGCTTGTAGTTCTATGTTGAATTTAGTATTTGATGAAAGCAGAGAGGCCATTGCTCGTCTGTGCTGGCAGTCTCCTACCTGTGGGTTTCATTTTGCAGCTCCTGTGATTAGCATAACTTTGTTACTGTGTGTGTATCTCACAGTGATTCAAAAAAAGGGGAGGAAATCTCTAAAAATTAATATATTTTTTCAAAAAGGAAAGTATTAGGACTGGGGCGATAAGTCACCTGGTGGAGCCCAGGTCTAGCAGATGTGAGGCCCAGAGTATGACCCCCAGTGCTGCCTTGCCCCTTTGCACTTCTGGCTATGACCCTGATGGCCCCTACCAAAAAAGCCTATTGTTTTCTTCTTCACAGGTAGGAGACTGTTCAGAGGCTGAAGTGACAGCACAGTGGAGAGGGTGTTTGGCACGAGACCGACCTAGGTTCAGTCCCCAGCACCACATATTGACCCCTGAGCCCTGCTGGTAGTAACCCCTGAACACCATTGGGTGTGGCCAGAGAGAAAGAGAAAAAATGTTTTCAAAGTAGATATCTTTGAAGTAGATTAACAGATTTGGTTCTTGAATTGAATCTTTGGAAACTGTTCCATGTTTTTATAATCAGATATAGATGATAAATATACCTGAAGTCAGTGCTCAGGTGGTTGATTTCCTTGAATGTGACCCCTTTTCCCCATGGTTCTGGCATTGATCTGTCACCATCTTACCTGTGGGTCTGAAACGTGACTGCTGATCTGGACCCTGTCCCCCATCCCAGAGATAGTCTGTTTTCAGATGGGAACGAGCTGGACCCCAGCTACTCAGTGCTGCTCTGGAGAACAGGCTTCTAGAAGTGAGCACAAGCAGTGAATTTAGACTCCCTCACAAGCGTCAGTGCCCATTGTGGCCATCGTGCAGAGGAAGGTGAGTACCCGTGCTTCCTCGTCCAGAGAAATGCCCGTCCCAGCGGCTGGGAGCCTGGAAGTGGAGGGAACCTGGACGGTGAGGGCCATGACATACCAAAGAGTTGTTTTTGCGAGGAGGAGCTCCTAGTGTAGAACCACCAGCCTACAAATCCAAAGTCCTAATGAAGCCCTTGGCTTGGCAATCTTGGAACTCGACAGAAAGTTATAAGGTCTGAATAGCATAAGGTCATGTGGTGGTCGCAGCTAGCACCTACTGTGCTTCTATTTGGGCCCATTGTCAGGAGAAATATCAGAGTATTATGACACTGCCTTGGTGCAGGCAGAATAGTACTGGCCAGAACCAAGTAAATGGATTCCCAACTCCCAATTCTAAAACTGCAGAATAGTGTGGGGGGTGGGGTGGGGAGGAGCAGCAGGAATGGAGAGATGAGGAGACTTTGTCTCTGGCACTGTGGAGCCCTCGGAGAACCTCCAGGGGTGGCCAGTTTCAGCCAAGGTGGCTGTTTCCCAGAGTCTCACTGACAGAGGGGAAAGATGGACTGTTGACATCTGTACACTATTTGAAGAACAGTAAAAATGCATCACAAAAAGACAAGGATATGGATAAGAGCTGGTATGATCTCAGGCTGAGGCATTATTCATGTGCCCAAGAAAAAGCCATTGTTGTACAGTCCATCTAGGATGGCCCATGGAGAGAACACGGCCTTGATGTCCCCTTCACCTCCAGACTCTCGTATGTCTGCATCCTGGGCGCTGCCACATGTTCGTGACCCTCATTCCACTCTGCCCCTCAGCTAAGTGAGCCACTGCCTTCCACATGTCCACCCTAAAAACCTGACAACAGAGCACTTGTCCCCATACACAGCTCCCAGCTCACCCCTTACTCCCCACACAACACCTCCAGTTCCTCTGTCATCTGCTGAGGGCCAGTGTTCTGGCTTGGGTGCTTGAAACCCAGATGTGCGATACCCAGACCCCCTCGATTAGGGAGAGTGGCTTCCACACAGCCTTTCGGGTTTTCTCTGCTCTGGGTAGACTCCACATACCATTGCTGCCTGCATGATGCTTAACACATGCTCAGTGTTGTACATACACCAGCCCCTGGTCTGGTTCCCACGCGTCTTACTCTTCTCGTTAGACAGAGTAACTCCAGTATCCTGCCCCAGTAGTCACATCTTTTCTTTGTCCCTATGAGTGTGTCTGTCTGGAGATCCAAAGAAATAGAATCCTAAGCTTGTATTGTTGGGTGCCCAGTTTCTTTCACTACAGTTTGTACACGTAGTGTTGTGCGCTATTTATTAATTACTTTTTGTTTAATTTGGGGGGCCATATCGGGTTGTATTCAGGGCTTACTCCTGGCTCTGCACTCAGGGATCACTTTTAGTGGTGCTCAGGGGACCATATGGGATGCCGGGGATTAAACCCAAGACTAAAGCATGCAAAGCAAATGCCCTACCCCCTGTACTGTTGCTCTGGCCCATAATTGCTTTATTTTTTAATTGTTTTCATGTAGTCAGTTTGACAAAAACCAAGCTAAAGACTTCCCACTTTCTCTACCCCCTCCCCCAGCAGAGTTTTCCTGTTTGTTCCAGTTGATGCACCAACATTGAGATATAATCAGTCACTCAAGTCTGTAGTGAACAGTTAGGTTCACTGTGTGTGAATCTGACAATTTTCCCCACTCCCGTGTCTCTGCCTCCATGGCCAGCACTTCCCTGTTGGCATGCCTGTTTCGGCTGCCAAGCACCTGGAAGTGGGCCGGAAGTCACCTTTCCAGATTAGTTCTTACTCGGCTCTGTACACGCAGGGTCCCTCCCTGCCTCTCCACGGTTTGACAATTCCCTGGGCTTACCACAGAATTGCATGCTTTGTCCAACAGACCGTAGTCAGTTTATCCATTTACATCTTGACGGACATTCTGGACACGCTGTTTGCTCCCAAGTCCTTGCAGTGATGAATCAAACTGCCATAAACATCCACGCAGGGTTTAATGAGGAGAGTAGTTCTCGGTTCCTTTAGGTCCGTACCCGAAAGCAGGGTTGCTGGGTCGAGTGTTGAGAGTAAGAAACCAGCAGTCTGGCTTGCGGTGTAGCAGTGCCCTGTCATTTGCCCACCAGCAGTCCTGAGAGTGCAGGGTGCCCCATGTGTCCCCAGCCTTTGGGGTGGCCAGTGTTCTGGAATGTTCCGGAATTGGGTGTTCTGGGAGTGGTGGCACAGTGTCTCCCTGTTCTGATTTGTGATTTGTTAATGACACACTGTTGAGCTTTTGTTTGCTTATCAGCCATCTGTGCTCTCCGGTGTGGCTTGGACCTTTGCCTACTATTTATTTGGGCTGCTTTGTGCAGGGCGTAAGAGTTCTGTTCTCCACAGACACAAATCCAGGGAGGTTATCAGGTGTTTTGACATAATTTTCTCCCAGTTTATGGCTTCTCATTCTCAACACATTCACAAGGTTCTTCAGCTTTGTAACACACAGCTGTCTATCCCTGGTTTTTGTGCTGGATAATATTCCACTCTCTGGGAATACTGAGTTATCGAAGTTCAGATCTCCGTCCATTGTTGGTCATTTGGGTCATTTGCCCTTTTCAGCTCTTTCCAGTGGTGCTGATATAAAGAAGGGTCTGGTGCAGAAGGCTTTAGGTTGGAACAGGATCGTGGAACTGTGGATTCGGGTTGGCATTTTGAGGCACTGTCAAACTGTCTTTTAGAATGGCCGCACCCTTGGACACCCTGCCAGAGTCTACAGCTTCCTGTATCCGCGGCCACACCTTGCTGGGGTCTGCTCTGTCCTGGTGTCGTGCTTGGACTCGCTTTTCTGGGCAGAGCTGGGCATCTTCAGCTCGAGTTCATCCTGCACTGCTCTGTTGGGCTTTTCTTGGCCTTTTCTGTTTGCCCATCCTTCCATGAGTACTCTTCTTCTGAAGAAATATTTCTTCTTCTGAAGAAATATTTCTTCTTCTGAAGAAATATTCTGTGGTGCCAAGAATCAAGCCCATGTAGGTCTTCTACATGCAAGATATGTCCCAAACACTGAGCCTCGGTTTGGGGGTTCATCACATTTACGTTGTTGAGAGCTCATGTTTTGTTACTCAGATGCCAACCTGTTGGACTATTAAGTGAATCTTTGAGTTTTCTTCTGCTTTGGAAGAGAACGTGGCCCTTGAGCTGGAGTGAAAGGACTGGGGAGGGTCTGGTCTGCATAGCCCTGCATTGGCCTTGCTCTCTCCCACAGGCATTGTTTCTGCGGACAAGAGCCCCATCTGGTCCTAGCCCCAGGGTTGCCCTCTGGGGTGCGCTCGCAGACTTATGCTAGCCACAGACTCAGAGGGAAGCATTCGTCCTCCCACGTGCCCTTCCAGTGCCCCACACCTGTGTGATTAGCCCCGGATTCACTGTCCTGTGCATGTTCTGTTGGCTGTGGATTTATTTAGGGTGCAGGCTGGGAGGATGTGACTATTAAGATGCACCTCCCAGGCATATCTCACACCTGAGGGGGACTCCTGCTGACCTGGAAAATATAGGCTCCTCTTGCGGTCCAGCACAGGGCCTGGCATTCTGCACCTCGAACAGGTGAGGTTTCTGGCCCATACCATGTGATCAGCTCATGTCCAGTGAGTGCTGTCTGCATGCCATGTGCTGCAGGTGCTTTGGTGCAAAGCAAAGAGATCCTTGTCATTCAGCATTTAGGCCCAGTGCAGGAAAAATGGCCAACTAACACATCGGTCACTTCCTTAAAGCTACAGCCAGTGAAAGGCTGGAGGGTTTTCAGAGAGCAGCCCTGTCAGAGGGGTGTCCAGAGGAGGTGTGATGTCAGTTGGTTGGGCAGCGGAGGCATCATGAGGTCAGGTGGTATGACATCAGAGTGGCATGTCAAAGGTAGTCAGGCGTGTGACACAGAGGTGACATGATATTAAAGGTAGCCAGGTGAGTGACATGAGGTGACATGGTGTTAAAGGTAGTCATGCGTGTGACATCAAAGGTGGCCTGGTATTAAAGGTCTTCAGGCATGTGACATCAGAGGTGACATGGTGTTAAAGGTGGTCGGGTGTGTGACATCAGAGGTGATATGATGCTAAAGGTATGATGTGATATCAGATTTGGCATCAAAGCAAAGTGGAAGCATGTGGAAGAGACTTGCCCAGTGAAGAGATAGGGATAGGACAGTGACTAAGGGACTTGCCTTGCGTGTGGCCAAACCCGGTTCAGTCCCCAGCACCACAAGGTGTGACTCCCCCCTAGCACCACCACGTGTGGTCTACCCCCCTCCGCCCACCCAAAAAAAAGAGAGAGAGAGAAACTGACCCTGGGCAAAGGGTGGCAGGGCTCTTGCTGAGTACTGGGCTCCCCGAAGGGCTCAGGAGAGGAATGACACTGCCCAGCTGGACCTCCAGAGTCTTCCTGTTGCCTCACTGCTGGGAATCATGTGGGTGGCAAAGGGACAGTAAGGAGGCTCCCTGGGAATGTTTTGGAGGTACTGATGCTAAAGGAATATTTTGGGGGGGCCTGAGAAATAGTACAGCAAGTAGGGCATTTGCCTTGCACACAGCCTCTTGTGTTTGATCCCCGGCACCTGTGTAGTCCTTGGACCCCAACCAAAGGTAATCTTTGAGGATAGAGCCAGGAATCAGCCCTGGCACAGCTGGGTTTGGCCCCAGAAAGAAAATGAAAAAAAGAATATTTTTGAGGTATTGAAATATGGTTGTGATATTCAATTTTGCATGCCAGAGCCCCAGGATCAAGATTCCCCAATACTCCTGTACCAGGGGTAGTCTCTTCCCCCAAAAGTGAACTAGAAGATCATGATAATGATATTCACCAAAATGTAATGAGTAGTTACTTCAAATTAAAGGGGGGCTATTTTTGTTTACCTCTGTCTTCTAGAATGTGCAGTATTTATAGAAATAGTATTTATAGAACATGCTTCTTTAAAACTGCCTCTTTCTTTCACTAGGTAATTTTGTTACTGCCCTTTATTCCTTTCATCAAGATCATTTAATAGAAGAGCATGTAGTTGGTACTTTATTATGTCTGTACATGTCTTTTAATTGTTTTTTAGTTAATTTTGTGTGCCTAGCAGCCAGTCGCAGAGATTTTGAAGTTCAGGATTACATGTTGGTTTTCCTGCTCCCTGGTAACATGTTCTGCCTATGTGGTTTTTAAATGAATGGATCTAATTCTTCTGAGTATTGACATGGCCTCTTCTAGATCAGTTTTGTTTTTCTGAATCTACAGAAGTTTGTAGTTGATGGAACAACCAGCATGTAACTGTCCTCTTCTTTCATAGGGAGCACTTGGGGACACAGGTCCATACACACAGGTGCTGGGACTGTGGAGGGCTGGAGTTGGATCTTGGAGCCGCTGTTTTGCAGAGCCTGCCCCTCCCCCCCAGAGCTGCACCACTGGCTGCTCCTTTAACTGTCCCAGTTTCCTGCTCCCTCAGCAGCACGCAATGCCCGCCCCCGCCTGCCTCCAGGAAAGCCTCTTCCCCAGATCTGTGTATGTGTTATTTTGGCCCAAGACATGGTTACTTTTTCCAAGGCCAGGCGGTGGCGGGTGGCTGCTTGTCCCTGAAAAACTTACTGTCACCCATCCCTGGAGCAGGTGGGGTCAGGGAGGGGGCCAGACCCCACTGCCTTCAGTCCCCACTCACAGAGTCTGCTCTGTTTGGAGTACAAGTGTCCCTTCTCATCTGCCTCCCTCAGGCCTCCAGGGCTAGCTCTGAGGTTTAGGAGGCGAGAGTGACTGACTGGAGGCCACCGGCCCTCCTGGTTCCCACACAGTCTGTGACACTGTCCGGTCATGCTGTCTTCATGACACTGAGGAGGCGGAGCCTCAGATAAAGAACAGCTCTGGCAGCCACTCCAGAATTCCCGCATTAAGTGAAAAGGTGGGGAAATGGTCTGCATACAGCAAGCCTACAGCGCACTGACAGATAGGGTGGTCAAGGGCTGCAGGCATCCCTCACGGAGGCCAGCCCTGGCCGGGGACCAGCATGAGGCAGCTCTACCTTTGTGGGATGTGCAAGGCTTTGGGACCAGAGCAGTCGGAAAGAACTCAAGAAAACAACATTTTATTTTGATGGGCTTTTAAATTAAATAGATCTTTTCCCTTTTAAAGAACATGAAGGTTGGGGTTCTGCACTACAAGGAGAGTCTGCCTGTGTTTACCAGGAACCCCCACACGTCTCCCTGCCCTGCTTGCCTCTTCACAGGTTCTCTGGTTAAGGGGAGGGACCCTGTCAGCCTAGGGGTTCTCCCATCTGCAGTGAGGCTGCGAGGTGGGGCTCTCTGCTGCCTCCTGGTTCCCCTGGCCGCGCCTTTGTGGTGAGGGCCATGCCAGCTGTACAGCCCAGGCCTGGTGCCCGACCACGGCTTCCCGGTGTCAAGACAATCTCTTCTGGTGGAGTCCGGCGGGCTCATTTTGTTCGAAACCTGCCTTTGTAGAACATCTGTAGCCACTGGTCTTCCGAAAAGCTCTTCTGCCTCTAGTGAACCAAGCTGACACTGAGTCATTGACCAGCCCCTGCAGACTGTTTCCATGGGCCATTTTCCAAGACACTGTGATAGGGGTCACTATGCAGCCATCTTGTCCTGTGGGCCTGACTCAAAGGCCTGGGGCCGGTTTCTCAGTCAGTCAGGGCCGATACGCAGGAGCGGACAGGCAGACTCAGTGCTGCAGGCGGGAGACAGCCACTGACTGCAGAAGCCAGCAGGCAGGGGAGTGAGCAGCGGAGGGGACTCTAAGAGCGAGGCCTCATGGGCAACTGCAGAGTTGTGCATTCTAAGCCTGGGAAGTGGGGATGAAGTGAGCCTGTCTGCTGAGGTGGGGTGCAGGGTGCAGAAACCCCCCAGGAGGCAGGGGGTTGTGTACTGTCATCACCACTAGCCAGGTTTGGTTGGGTGGGAGCCCTGGCAGTGATGTGTGTGCCCCTCACTGGCCTGATTTGTACAGAGTGGTACAGAACACGGTGTCAGCTCTTTGCTTACTGCCTCCTGGCTGCTCCTGTTGGAGCTGCGGTGATGATCAGGGTTACTTCATTATTGGTACTTCAGTTTGGCCAAGGGCTCAGGAGGGAACATGGGGCTTAGGGGGCTTTGGTTAATTTGGGGGTCTTTTCATACTTTCTTTTCTTTCTCTTGCAGTGTTGGGGATTGAACCCAGGGTCTCAGGCAGGCCTGCAATGTCGAGGCTCTCAGCCAGGGCTGAGCAGGGCCGTGTTCACATGTGCAGCACTGAGCAGCCAGAGTGTCTCTGAAGCGTGTGAGCAGATGAGGAGCACTTGTCTGACCCAGTGCTCATGCACAGTCCTAGCAGCAAAGCTCATGCATGTGCACGTGAGTGCTGTCCGCCCACAGGAGTCAGGGAGAGAGAGTCACTGGCTCACTCCACAGGCGGGGAGAGCGTGTGGCTGCAGGTCCCTGGCCTGCTGGCCTCCGTTTTCCCTTTGAAAAATGTTCTAGGCCTTTTCTTACCATTTGGCTAATGACTGCTAGGAATAACGATTGTAATTATTGTTACTGTTGTTGTTGTTACTCTCTTTTGCACAGACCCTAAAAACCAAGCTCCTGGGGGTTGATTCTTCTGTCTGAAACCTCTCTTGGTCAGGCTGGTCTGCCTGTCTCCTGGAGAAGGCCCAGTAGGGGTCTCGGGCACTTCTCCTTTGGTTTGAGACATGATGCATGCACTGTGAAGGTTGGCGACAGGTTATCTGTCTTATTAACCGAGAAGGTGCCTCCTATATGTGAGGACACTAATTCCATTGGACGGTCAGTACATTCACTTGTAAGTCAAACACATCTGGAACTAAACTTTTCCTCTCAACAGGTTTTATTCTTTGACATCCCAGAGGATGATTCTTAAAGGTTTCCAGACCCATTATATGACTAGCTGGCAGACTCCTAAGGTCTGAGCCAATATTAATTTATTAGTTTCAACGGTGATTCCTCCTGTGGCTGAATCTCCAGTGAGGCAGACGTTGAAGCAAGTCATGATGGTTGGGTCTTGCTAGTGCCAGGAGGGGCTCACTGTCAGGCAGCCTTATCTCCAATGTTCCTCCCTCAGGAACCCCAACAGGAGAACTTCCTGTGGGGGGTCAGTGGTAGATCTCATTTTTCTTTTCTTTTTTTTTTTTTCTTTTTGGGTCACACCCAGTGATGCACAGTGATTCCTGGCTCTGCACTCAGGAATCACTCCTGGCAGTGCTCAGGGGACCATATGGGATGCTGGGAATCAAACCCGGGTCGACCTCATGCAAGGCAAACGTCCTACCTGCTGTGCTATCACTCCAGCCCCCTAGATCTCACTTTTCTTTGATTACTCAAAGAACTTTGAGAATATGGTGGTTACTTACGTAAAAGCTTATTGGAAGTATAGGAGACCAACATCCATTAGTTGGGGTTGGTTTTTATTTTCCTAACTTGGGGATATATACACTGAAGTTGCTTCATACATGCAAGTTGCTAATTCCTGTGTTTGCTCCTGGGGCTTGGTCAGAGGACATGGCTACTCAGGTATCGTCATGGGACGACATTTTCAGTGAAGTGAACAGACTGATTAAAAATGAGTCTGGGGAATCAAAGGAGATTGTTGGTAGCCTTCATTACAAGCTACAGTGGCTGTCACATGCATGCTAGCCATCACACTTGGATGCTGGCTGTCTCACACACACACATACACACACACACACACACACAGAGGCCACTGGACTTCACACTCTAGTTGTAGTGCTTATACATGTGCAACCCCTGGTGAGACCACAGCTGGGAAGTGCACGGGACGCCTGGAGGAGCCCCCACAAGGGTCCTCTTGGGATGGAATGCACCAGGAAAATGTTCTTTATCACGGAACTCACACTCACACATGCGCACGTGCGCGCACGCGCGCACACACACACACACACACACACCTATTCCAGTGTTTCCGCTGGCACATGCATGCACACGCATCTGTTCCTGTGTCTCCATTAGAATCAGCACACCCATGTGCACACATCTGCTCTTGTGCCTCCACTAGAACTCGGCACACACACACTGCGCATATCCATCAGATTCTGTATCTCTTTATTAGTAGACAGTTATTTCAAAACAAGTCTTATGAGGTCCTCCTTTTTACTGTTTGTAGTTATTTAGATATTCACTGTTATATTCTATTTCAGTTTTTCAGTTAAATCATTAAATTGGTGTTTGGGCCCACTTGGCAGAGCTCAGAGGCCTCTCCCAGCTTGGTGCTCAGGGGTCACTCTAAGCATTTCCTAGAGAGAACCATGGCATGCTGGTCCTCCAAAAAAAGTTTTTCATTAAATCACTTCACAAATTTGATCCTGACTTGAGCTTTGAAAATGCTGAGTTAAGGGGCCCACCTTGTGCTTAGTGGTAAAGCAGCTGCCTTGTGCGCCGGGCTGCAGGCAGGACCCCTGGCAGCTAGCACCTTGTGCCCCAAGTGAAGTTCGTGCAGCAGTATTGCATTACACCCCCCTGCCCCCTGAGCCAGGTGTGCGGGACCCTCCGTGGTCTCCTCGCTCCGTGAGCTGAGGGAGCAGAGCTGGTGGCCTTCCCCCCAGAAATGACAGTTCTCATGTTTCTTTTTAGATTGCTTTCCCGGGCCAGTCCAAGCATAGGCTTGCCTGCAGGAAACCCAGGGTCCATCCCGCATGCCATGGTCCTCTCCAGAAAATGCTTGGAGTGACCCCCGGGCACCAAGCTGGGAGTAGCCCCTGAGCTCTGCCAAGTGGGCCCAAACACTAAGAACCAATCCAGCAGTTTTGCTGGTTCCTCAGGGAATTCTTCTTGTCCTAAGTTAATGTCTGTCAGAACATCTCTTGGAGGTCCCTGCGGCTCTGCTGGTTCTGTAGGAGATTCCTCTTGTCCCGAGCTAGGGTCAGTGTTGGAACATCTCTGGACATTTTGTGTGGAGGCAGCCTGGCCCTACGGGAGGGTCTGGTGTAGCAGCTCCTGGCCTGACTCCTGTGTGGGCTGCCAAAGTTCTCTGCTCCCCGTGTGTCTTCCTCCCAGGGAAACCGAGCGTATCCGGCTGCTGGGTACGGACCCTGGGCTCCTGCACTGCTCACACTGCCACTCTCCCACACTCCAGCTGTCCCTGGGAACTTTGTTCTGGAGGCCACCCTGACAGGCCACTCCCAGTGAGGCTTGGGGGACTGTGTGGTGTGGAGTAGCCCCCATGCCGCCTCCCCAGCCCTGGTGGGCTTTGCCTTAGGTTCCCTTGCTGTCGTCACTGCAGGGGGCTCTCCTGGGGGGACTCTGAGCACTCCGCCTCCCTGTGCCTCCAGAGCTCAGACTTGTCAGGGCTGCAGGTCATGGCCTGGCTCCCTGCTTCTGCTGGCACCACTGCACCTGTGCATTTCTGAGCGCCAGCACCATACTTGATCCTGGCTTGCTGCCTCCCACTCTGCCCCTGCAAGTGGAATTTGGGGGGCGGGGGACTTGCCTTGAGCAGGGTGTGGGGAGCAGCAGCCTGAACAAACTGGGCGTTTGTTTCCTAGAGTTCCCAGTGGGGGGGCAGGGGGGGACTTGGAGGGCACATGGTTGGACAGTGCTGGCTGTGGTGTGTCTCCCCGCACCTGCTGACCCTCTCCCTTGTCCCTCTCCTTTCCAAGGCTTCCCCTCCCTTGGCTCGTGAGAGAAGCTGTGAGGCTCTTTGGCTGCCCACTGGCCTTGTTCTGCCCTGGCAGATCCTGCGGCCAGTCTGTGTTTGGTGGACAGCTGCAGACACTTCACTGGTGTGTTTGCTGCTTCCCACTTCCGGAGGTTTTTGTCAGATGACTTTCTTCTAGAAAAAGCTCCTTCCACCTGCAGCATTTTGTGCCTTTCTCAGCTTTCAGAGGTTTGTGATTAAAGTAAAAAGATTTGGTTTGGTTTGGGCTAAATGGAAAGTCTGTTTTGAAATGAGATCGCAGAATTTATTTTTGTGTGTGCGCGCACTGGTTTTCATCCAGCAAAACCAATCCACCGGGGCTGGAGTGATAGCACAGCGGGTAGGGCGTTTGCCTTGCACGCGGCCGACCCGGGTTCAAATCCCAGCATCCCATATGGTCCCCTGAGCACCGCCAGGAGTAATTCCTGAGTGCAGAGCCAGGAGTAACCCCTGTGCATCGCCGGGTGTGACCCCCCCCCAAAAAAAAAAACCAATCCACCCCTCTGACTCCGGCCCATCTGTATCCCCAGCAGACCGAGAATTTATTCTTGACAGAAGTTTAAATTGCTGGATTTATAAGTTGTCTTTAAAATGTGCTCTTTGAACAAGTTTAAAGTATTACATAGTCTTGAGATGAAGTCATCAAACAGCAAAAGATTTTAGCTTTTTATTTGGGTAGCTGAATAAAATGTATTGGTTAAGGAAAAAAATTAATGTTTTAGTCAATTGATACTGAAAGTCATGTTACTTTTCTTTAGCCATTATTGAAACAAGCAAATTGTCTCTTTTTTCCTTTTTGAGTGTATGTGGATTCCAGGATGAGTGGTTTAGTCAAGAAAACTGATGTTATGTTTCTTGCAGCCATTAGTGAAACTAGCAAATTGTCTCTTTTCCTTTTCCAGTGTATGTAGATTTTAGGATCTTCTTGGCTTTATGTGTTTTAGGAGCTTGGAGTGGGGAGGGGTGTTCAGTAATGGAGCTTGTCACAGTGTGAGATCAGGCATCTTTGGTAGGAAAGGCGCGTCCACTGTCTGTCCTGCACAAGTACAGTAAAGGCCCTGGCTGCCCTGTCTCCGGCTAGTGCAAGGGAGGACTGAAGTGGACTACTGTTCTGAGCAGAATCCTGTGAGAGCACCCTTCAGTCTGTCATAGCCGAGGATGCCCGCAGAGTTCATGGAGATGCAGTTATTCTCATTCCTGACCAGGGTGAGTGTGAGAGGCAAGGGGAACACGCAGGCAGGAGCTTCCAGTTGCAGACAGAGAAGGTGGCGAGAGCAGGCACCGTTTGGCTCCCGAGGAAGAGGAGTGGGAGGACCTCCTTGGTCTGGAGAAGTGAGTAGGACCTTCGCACTTGCGTGCTAGCTGCATGTGCTGTGAAGCCAGCCGCTTTTCAGTGGGCCAGATCTATCTCCAGCTTAATTACTGGGGAAGGCCTGGTGGGCACAGTGCCAGGGTCCCAGGGAAGGCCTGGTAGGTGTTGTGCTGGGGGTTCTGCCGCGGAAAGTCTGGCTCCTTCTTGGCTGGAAGATGCTGGAACAATGGCTCGGGTGAGAGCCACGTATGAGCCCTGCAGCACCTGTGGCCTGATGCTGGACTGTCACCCAGCTCCCATGCTTGTGAGGTGCTGTTGGCAACCATGTTGGCAAGATCACTCGCCCCTACCCCCGTGACCCCTCATTCTGCCTTCTCTGTTCTTGCCTACCTATACTCTGTACATCAGAATCATTCATGCTCCTCTAGGCTCTCTAATCTTTGCATCGTTTTTTCAGGCAGGTGGACATAATGTATATACGAAGTGGGCACGGAAGAAGCCAGAAGCAGAAATGTGGAGGGGCCCGGAGGGAGTAGGAGCATGATGGCACTTGTCACCTTCTCCATTGAGTCTGATCACGGCTCACGGAGCCCTGTGCGATCCGGGCTCACAGAGATCACAGAAAGGGTGACTTTCCCTACAGCTGTTGGGATGACACGGTGTCCTACTTGACACAGTGTCACCATTGTCACTGCTGTCACTGCCGTGACCTCCTGCTGTCCAGTGTAGTTCTGCCCCTCCCTCACCCCGCCCCAGTCCCCACAGCTTCAGACATCCTCAGCTCCCTCTCTCTGTCCTTGCAAGAATATTGCAGCTGAATCACATCCTGTGTGCATCTTCCAAGGTGGTGTTTGTCCCTTTTTATTGCTGAGATAGGGCCCACGGCCTGATGCCCACAGATTGACCATGCAGTGACAGGTCTGTGGAAGGATGTGTGGACTAGTTCTAGTTTAGGCTGTTGTAAATGCCATGAGCACCTTCATTTCTCTCGGACGAAAGCTCAGGACAGAGGTAGCACCACTTGCATGCCGCGTGTATAGCTGCCCAAATAGCCGCCTATATGTTCAGTCTTTAAAAAATGGAGCAATTGGGGTCCCAAGTAACCCCCCCTCAACCACTCAACCCCCTCACCACCTTCCGGTTTGGCCCTGCTGTTTCTCCTGGCTTTGTCCTCTCCATTTCCTAGGGAGCTGCCTGGGCCACTTTGTCTCCCTGCTTCTCTGTTCTTTGATGTGCTTGCTGGAGAAACCACTCTTTCCAGCCTTGGCCCGATTTTTCCTCCATGTTCTAGCGTCCTTGAGAGCAGCTTTTAAATACTCTAAACAGAAGTCTCTCGTCAGGTTTGCAGTAGGCAAATTGTCTTTCTCCCAGTTCATAGCTTGTCTTTTTAGTCTCTTTAAAGGGCTTTGCAGAACCTTTGCAGAACCAGTGTTTTCTTTTTGGTAATATCTGAATAGTTGATACCTTCCATTTAAGAATTCCATTTGCCTCCCAGGTGTCTGGAACTTCACACCTCAACAGAGGGCCTGAGGCATTCTCCTGGGCCTGGTTTTACCTTTTGAATCTGTGTAAGAGAAAGGTCTTTTTTCACAGGGCCTGTGGCTGTCCAGTTGCTCTAGCTCCATCTGCCCCTGAGACTGTTCTTCCTCACCAACACCCAGCCCTCAACCCACTGTATCACTTCTGGGTCTTTATAAAACTCCAAATTTTAGGGTGAGGTTCCACACCCGGCAATGTTCAAGGATCATACCTGGTAGGACTTAGGGTTCCATCTGTGGTGGCAGGAATTGGACTCGGGTCAGCTGCATGTGAAGCCAGCACCCTACCCACTGTGTCTCACTCTTGCGCCACATTCTGTGTTGAGTGGAGGCGTCTCCAGCCACTTTACATTGCCTTTTGCTCAGTGTTTGGTCCTTCTCTGGCGCTGTCTTCATTCCCACAGCTAGTCTCGAAATCATGTCTTGTTCCTCCTCCACTTAACTTTTCTTAGATGCTCTAGAGCTTTGTTCATATAAAGTCTACAACTCTGTGTCTGTGCAGGGAAGCCGGAGAACAGATCACTGGCTGATTCTCTCTTTGTGCAAACAGCCTTAGCAGAGGACTGTGACCCGGCAAACAAGGCAACAGGGGCTTTGATCCGGTGCAGGGAGCACAGTGCTGCTGGAATCAATCCAAGTGCAAGCTTTGCTGCTGGCTGAGGTGCTCCAGTCACTCACTCAGCAGGTGTTAGACATGGGGCCAGCGTGGTGCCCGCCGCTGGACCACCAAGCTGAGTCATACGGGACCTTCGTTTGTAGTCTAGATCTTGCCGAGATTCTGTAGGAACCACTTTAGAGAAAAGTTAACTGTTTAATACTGTGGAGAAACATAATCTCCTTTCTGAGTTGTCTGTCTCAATCCATGCGCAAAATAAATCTCCCCACTGATAAGATCGTCTTTGCTTTGTTTCATCAATATTTTGTAGTTCTCAGTCAGTACCTATATGTATGTTTTCAAAGTTCAGACCAATTTCCCTTTTTGTGTGTGTTTTGGTTTGTGTTTTAGAACACACCCACTGGTGCTCAGGGCTACACCTGAGAGTTAACTCCTGTGGGTGCCCAGGGAACTGTGCAGTGACAGGGATTGCTCCTGGGGGTGGCCAGGGGACCATGCAGTGACAGGGGTTGCTCCTGGGGGTCCTCGGGGGACCGTGCAGTGGCAGGGATAGTTCTTGGTAGCGGGGTGCTCGAGGGACTGTGCAGTTACAGGGACTACATGGGGGCCTCCTGTCCGCTGCTCTCTGCCGCTCTCTGGCTCTGGTTCACCTCTGCTTGTCTGCTGATCCTATTGACTTTTTTTTTTCTTTTTGGGTCACACCCAGCGATGCACAGGGGTCACTCCTGGCTCTCCACTCAGGAATTACCCCTTCAGGAATTAACCCTATCGGTGCTCAGGGGACCATATGGGGTGCTTGGAATCGAATCTGGGTCGGCCGCGTGCAAGGCAAACGCCCTTTTTAACTCTAGTTTTCTCATGTCCACTGCTAGGACCTAGGAAGCGATGCTGGGGGCGAGGAGCAGCTGTTCCCTGTTTGGCACTCAGGCAAGCAGTGTGTCTGTGCAGTGGGGGGGATGGGCTCTGCCCTATGCTTGTGGCAGGTGGTCAGTGAGCCCTGAGGAAATGCCACAGAGGTACTGGTCACGCTGAGTCAGCGCTTCCAGGCTGACCTTCCTACATCCATCCCATTTCCTCAGGCCCTGCACCTTCCTGTTGCCCGTCTGGGAGGGAGAATAGGGCACGTGCACAGACCTTATTTTTAACAGTGAGGAAACAGGCTGAAGAATGCAAGCTCACTTCTTCTCAGCCACACAATGGGTACAGGCTGACCTGGCCCACCCACCAAGGGTGGCCATTCCACTCCGTTTGCCACCGCCACCTGGATCTGTGTGTCCGTGTGTTGTCCCTTGGTTGGAACAGCTGTTGTGTTTTGGTGTGCAAGTTGTCAGTTTCCTGAACTGAGGCTGTGGTTGTCCTCGTCCTCCTGTTGTCAGGTTTGCGGCCCCCCCTCCCGCCCCTATCACTGCTGACCCTGGCTAGTGCACCCAAGGCTCAGGCTTGGTGCTAGCCTGGGGGGTCGGGAGTGGGGGAGGGGGTGTTCTCGCTCTGCCACACCTCCTGTCCATGGCACTCACCTGTTCAGGGTCAGCAGAGATGCTGAGGTTGTGCTCGGCGCAGGTGGGGCCAGGGTCACTCTGAGCCCCGTGCTGTCCCACCGGGCTTTTGGTCTAGTCTCCCTCGATGCCCAGTATGCTTCCCGGCCTGCTCTGCTGGATATGCCACTGCATCCTCCTGCATCCAGAGGTGACCCTGCAGGCTCTCCCTGTCCCGAGTACGAGTGGGACAGGGGCATCTGTCCGGCGCCGTCATGTCTGATGGTGCAGATATGCATGTTCAGACGGCCATGCTGGATGAGCAAGCCAGAGTTGACTACTAGCAAGCATGCCAGAGCCCGAGGGGCACACCGTGGGACCGGCTCTGCTGCCCCGGCCTCACTCCTGACTCAGCCTTCAGAGCCCCATTAATCCTTTTTATCTCTTGTTTCCTAGGGCTCAAGGGTTCTTGTTGATGCACGTGACAAGCTCGGTATTCCTTGGCAGTATTCTGAAAATGAGAAGCATGGGATGTTCCTGATGGCCTTCGAGAACAAAGCAGGCCTACCCGTGGAGCCGGCCACCTTCCAGCTGTACGTGCCTGCCTTGAGCGCGCTCTGGCGGGACTCGGGGATCAGGGAAGCTTTCAGCCGCAGGAGTGAGTTCCAGCTGGTGAGTGACTTCTTCCCGGGCCCCTGTCGGACTCGGCTAGCTTTGCCTTGAAGCAGGTGACCATTGCTGCCGAGCAGCCCCAGATGGGGTGGATTGGCCATTTCACTCAAGCCAAATGGTTGGGTTCAGGGGAGAAGGAGGATTCGGGAATGGGTAGATATAGATGTGAATTAAGGAGCCGAGGCTGGGCTCACGTCAGGAAACTCAAGCTTCTTTACATGGCTCTACATCTCACTCGGGACCTGTCGGCCAACCTGAATGTTTCCACATCGATGACAGGAGGCCACAGGCTCTTCCTGCTACTCCCTCTGGACACTCTTCATTCCAGGAATGAGAGTTTAGAGTCTTGTGTTTTACTTTGTAGAGACTCCCTTAGGACATATGTGTATAGACTGAAATTTGGGGTCTTTGGTCTTATTTGCTTTCTTTCTGACTCACCTCCAACACAAACTCCATCTGCTCTCGAGTACAGGAAGGCAGGTTCACTCCAGGGACATCGGGCACACACCCAAGTTCAAGTCCCGCCACCAGGCAGTTGTTTCTGGCTATGTGCACATCGGGACTCCTGTGCCACTCTCTTGGTGCCTTGTTGGAGACCAGGAGGAACTCCGCCTATTGCGCCCAGCTCCACACTGTCTCAGATGTGGAGATGGGTATGGAATGGTCTGGCTTCTAGACCTTCACTGTGGGCCACCTTGTTCCTCCATGAATTCATCCTTCACTCATTCCCAGTCTGCTGTGTGCTGGGGCCACTGCAGCCCACAGAGACAGGTGCGACTAGCGGCCAAGGGCTGGGATTGCTTCATTTCTGGGAAAATCCACATGAGTGGACAGAGCCATTGTTTGCTTTTCGTTGATGCCCTGGACCATGCGGCCCTTCTCGCACAACATGCCCGGCCTGGAGGTGAGGGCTTCTCCTCTTCCAGCAGGGAGTTAGCCAAGGCAGGGGGCCTGGGACTTCATGAGAGTCCCCACCCCACTTCCTGGCGCCCAGGCTGGGGACATGCCAGGAGGTGACCTCTCCTCGGCCTTGGTTTGTGGGCCACACCCATGGTACTCAGGACTCATCTGTGCTCAGGGGTCACTGCCAGGGGGGTTCAGAGGATCTAACCTGGTAACCAAGTGCAAGGCAAGCGCCTTGACCCCGTCTTGTCTCTCCGGCCCCTCTCCTCAGACTTTTTGCCTTGCTTCATGGGAATATCGGGGTTGGGGTGTAACCCCAAGTTACAAGTGGAAGCATTTGCCTTGTATGTGCAGGGACCTGGTAATGCTCTCTGGCCCCCCATGGCCCAAGCACTACCAGGAGTGGCACCGACAACAGTGTGACGAAACAGTTCCCGTATACACCTGACTGTTCTATCCCAGCCTTGATCCAGCATTGCAGAGGACACTGTGCCCCGTGGACACATTCTCTGTCTTTGAGGGCTAGAAGCAGGAGGCCGAGCTTGTCTCAGAGGAGCGAGTTGAGTTGCTGGCACTGTGTTCTCATTTGTAGGGAGCCTTGCTGACTAGGAGCGATTGCTGGGACAACTAGCCTGCCCCCACCATGCAGCCTTCTGGGCTGCAGGGAGAATCACCCTGGCCCAGAAGCGTGCTGTCACCTCTCCACAGGGAATGTGCATGTTGTCAGGGCTCTCAGATTCTCAGACTTGCTCTAAGGTAAGGCAGTGCCCAGTTCTCCTTTGCAAGTCTGACAGCAGGCATGAGCTTCTGCTCTGTGGAAGTACTGGGGAGGTTGGGGGACTGTGGTGCCAGGGTGGAACCAGGACCCAATCACATCCCAGCCTAAGAGAATGCAGCAATCTGTTCTTGGCGTGCACTTTCTTAAGAGGAAGCTTTTTGAGGGGTCAGAGCACAGGAGTAGGTAATTTGCCTCTCATATGGCCCACCCGGGTGCCATCTCTGGCATTCTCTGGTCCCCCAGGGCCCCACCGGGAGTGACCCTGAACAGAGCCAGGAGTCAGCCCCGATCTCCATGGACTGTGGCTGCTGCTGTCATAGGAGATGCTCAGAATGCAGTGCCTGTCACGTGTCTTGGAGGGATCCAGAACAGCAATGACAATCATCTGCCTCCTTCATGTGGCAGAGGTTCGGAGGTGGCCAGTCCAGGGTGACCTCTGTCCTTGGGCAGCAGAAGAGGCCAGGAAGGAGCGCCCCGTCTACTCCATTGGCAGCCACTGCCTGCAAAAGTGCCCAGTGTCCTGTCTGTCCCCTCGCCTGGTGCTTGTCACATAGCCACACTGTGGGTAGGTGCTAGGGGCAGGCTCATGTGTTCCTTATCAAGGAGGGTACCGAACAGCTGGCATCCTCAGTGATGGGGCTGTTGGGGGAGGGGAGATGCCCAGGGAGGGCAGAGTTGCAGAAGTCACGCTTTTCCCCAGTCCTGAGTAAGAGACATTTGTCCCAGCCCATGGTTTCCTGCTCTGTGTGTTCTGTTTGGCCACCTACTGCCTCCAACCTGGAGTGACCACTCTCTGAGGAATTCATTCCCTCAGCAAGTACTGGGGGACCAACCTTGTGACCACGGTGTCAGACACCCCAAAGGCTGGGGACAGCAACAGGTGGACCAGCAAGCGGGGGCTGTGGACAGGGCTGGCTTTCTGTTGAGAAGGGGACACATGTGCTGTGGCTTCTGTGTGCCGGGGAACACATATGTGCTGGTGGCTCCAGCGTACCGGGGAATGCGCGTGTGCTGCTGTGCTGCCCTGTGCTGAGCTGCTCCATCACCAGCACACAGTGTGCTAGTCGCAGCCTTTCCTCTCCAGCCTCACTCCTGCTGCCACCAATGCAGCGCAACTGTGAGCCTGTCGTCTGGGGAGTGTTGCATCAGAGCACCCTGTCTCTCACGATACTGGCCTGTTTCTGAGCATGCCTGGGGCTGGCGACCTCCATACAGGAAGAATGTGTCACTTTATCTTTGTCTCCTGAGATAGGTCAGGAATTTCGGCTGTGATGGGGAATCTGTCTCCTGAAACTGCAGTGGGAAGGCAGGGGTTAGCGTGAACATGTCATTCCCAGCATTGCCAGTCACAGTCCTTCAGAAAAGACTTTAAAGTAACGATAAAGAACAAATGAAAGTTGGGTCTGTGAAATCCTGCGACCAAATGCTGCTGCTGGAGTCCGGGCCTAGAACCTTGCAGGAAGGGACAAAGCTAACAGTTGTGCCACCCACCCACCACCACTTAAAGGCAGAAACCCAGAGTCTGCCTGTTGGCTGTGCTGCATCCAATCCAGGGGAGGCCTGAGCCCAACACCTAGTTGCTCATGGCTCTTGCTACAGAGCACAGAAACCGGAAGTTGGGTTCTGCCCTTCTGAGACCCCTAAGTGTCCCTGTGGTTCCTGGCTCTGCCTCTTCCTCTCATCAGTCTTCACTGGTGGCATATACTCATGAGCTGTGCCTCTGTGGGGTAATGAAGTTCAATGCATTTGATGCAGAGGGCATAGGAAGTTTGCAGGAAAGCTTCCCATCCAGGGTGTTACCAGCTGGGGACGCTGGGGGCATAATGGCCCCAGGGCGGCAGTGTGAGGTGATATGCACATACCTGTACAATGTGTAAGTCAGGCTGAGTAGACATTGCTGACTTTCTTATGGCAGGCACTGGCATAAAGAAACTTAAAGAGCAAGTGAGGGGCTAGAGTAGTAGAACAGCGGGGAGGGCGTTTGCCTTTCACACAGCCGACCCAGTTTCACTCCCCTACATGCCACATGGTCCCCTGAGCACTGCCAGGAGTGATGCCTGAGTGCAGAGCCAGGAGTCATCTCTGAGCACACCAGTGTGGCCCCAAAACCAAAAAAAAAATAATTAAAAGCAAGTGATGGATGAGGGAAACTGTAGTGTATCGTCCATTCTGTGTTGAGAGGTGTCAAGGGCTGGAATCCACATGAGGTAGCACTTGGGGGTTCAGAGTACAAAACGAGTGAGAGGGGAAAGAAGATCCTAGAAATGCAGAGCCAAGCTGGAGTGAGCTCCCTGTCAGCCAAGGGGGCTGGCGTGGGACCCTGCCAGAGGGCATGTGCTGTATGGGGCCTTGGGCAGGCTGCAGCTATGGAGCTTGGGCGCCCCCCTGGGTGTGGGTGCCTTGCCAGAGGAGTCCGGAGAACACAGCATCTCTGGCTGACCCTGGCCGTCCTGGCCTCTAAAAGCAGCTCACCCTCATGAAATCTCTCTAAAAGCAGTAGCTGTGAGATGCCGAGCCAGCAGCCACAGTGGACTCAGTATCCAAAGTCTTCTGCTGAGAATCATCTGAAGTACTAGATGCAGCCATGGGCAGTAACCTGGTAAGAGTGTTGGTGCTCAAAAGCAAAAAAAAAAAAAAAGGGGGGGGGCTGGAGAGATAGCACAGCACAGCGGGTAGGGTGTTTGCCTTGCACGTGGCCGACCCAGGTTCAAATCCCAGCATCCCATATGGTCCCCTGAGCACCGCCAGGAGTAATTCCTGAGTGCAGAGCCAGGAGTAACCCTTGTGCATCGCCAGGTGTGACCCAAAAAGCAAAAAAAAAAGAAAAAAAAAAAGAGTGTTGGTGCTCAGGTCTGGAAACAGAGCAGGAGCCGAGGGTAAGACTGCGGTTCCTGGCAGCGTCCTTGCCACACGTCTCAGGGTCGCCTGGAATGGGAGCCTCATCAGCAACTTCTGTAATGAAGTGGGACTCAGAGGTGGAGAGGGAACCCTAAGCCAGCCTCCAGAAATTGTCTGCCTGCCAAGCCAGGACAAGCAAGGGCAAGAGGCAAAGGAAGCCCAGAGGTACACACACTCCCCTGGGTTCTTATGCCCCAGATTCACAAAAGCCATACAAGAAAACTCAATGCAGTGAGCCTAATAGAACCTAACTCAGATTTGAGGGGATTCTGGCCTCCGCTCAGACAAGTGAAGTTAGTGCAAAGAGCTCGTAGTGTGCCCGCAGTCCTGGTAGAAGTGAATGGAAGCTCCCTGGAAAAAGACTTAAGTCCTGAACCCTGGAAATTCCCTACCAGGCCATCATTAAGGATAGGAGTTATCCCAGAGAGCTAGAGGGCCAAGGACTCAGGCATCAGGAGAAACAGTCTCAGCCTTTAGGCAGGCGCCTCAGACATGTACTTTAAAATGCCTGAACTTAGATGTTTGAAAAATAAAAGAAATAATAGATAGTAGTTTCAGCCCAGTCTGAGAGAGCATTGGCCAGCCAGGACTGCCAAGAATCTCAAACAGTGACCCAGGTGGTGACAATAGGCCAAGGGCTGTTGGGATTCTAATGGATGTCAATGAGAGTTCCAGGGGCTGGAGCAATAGTACAGCGGATAGGGCGATCCAGGTTCAATCCCGAGCACCCCAGATGGTCCCTCAAGCATTGCTAGTGTGACCCAAAAAGAAAAAGGAAAAAGAAAAAACAACTAAGAATTTCAGAGAGCTGGAAGATCTAGAGACAGGGCAAAACGTGTCCAGTCCTATAGGCAGAAAACTGGTGGGCCCCAAGTAAGGTGGATGGAGGCTGTGCCTGGACATGGTGTGGAGTCGCCAGAGCACCAGGCAGGTGTCCCGAGCAGCACAGGGCCACGAAGACCAGAAGCTTCCATCGGAGCCTGGAAGAGCACATGGCATCTGGGGGAACATACTCTCCATTTCTGGTCTGTGAGGTTCGGCCTGCAGGAACCAGAAGAGCATCCTCCCAGCCAGAGAAGCTGACCCCAGTGTGTGAAAAACTATAGCACGCCAACGGACGTGTGCACTCTCGGGCTCTCCGAGCAGCTCTGTCTCACCACCCACATTCGGTGCTCTGGAACCGCTGTGTGTGGCTATTGGTCAAGGGCAGGCAATGGAAGGAAGAAGGCTAAACTGATTGCTTGATCAGTTTATTTCATTCTCTCTCTCTGCTTCTCTCCCGGCTCTGGATCTCTCTCCGGATCTCGCCCCCCAACCCACTCTTACAGCCTAGTTAAATCCCCCCAGCATGAGGGGGTTGGGGCTTACACATAGGTGTGGTCACAATCAATAGGGGTAAAGTTCTTTCCCTCAGGGGATACTCCTTCTAGGACAAGGTGGAGTCCCATGAGTGTGTTTCTCCTCTCCTCCAGCAGACATATAAGCATTCATAATATTAATCATTTTGTATGGACACAAAAAATGCATTAAGCTTATAGAATTGCTCTCCTGGGGCCATCTCGATCTCAGACTACAGTACTCAGGCCAGATTAGTCTTTCCTACCCCTAGCAGGGTCCTAGTCTCATCATTACTTTTGGATCATGACAGTATTTGTCCATGATCAAGCCCTTAACTTATAGTTAAGCATTAGGCACCTTGGCCAGGCCCATCTCGATGCCAGGGTAGCACATAACTCACTGCTTGCCCTGAATCCATCCGGTCCCTTGTCGGGACCCTGCCTTTGGGGTGCTAGGAACTGAGGGCAACTGAGGCTTAAGTGGAAAAAGCAGATGCCCGGGAATGAATACTATTCGAAGCCAATTAATCCCAAGTTACAAAAGAATAATATTGTCTTGTGTCTATACAAAAGGGACATTGGTTTAAAGTAAACTATTCAAAAGACATAAGGAGAGGAGAAAGGCAATATTAAATTATAAGTTCAGTGTCCTAGAAAGATCTGACCTTACAAATTAAGTTTCATTAGGGGTAAAAGCTGATTAACTGTTTGGGGAAGAGAGCATAGAGAAGTAGTTACAAATAAACAAAGAAATGGGAGTGACTCGGGAGCACCTTAATGGGTGAGACAGGGATGAACCTAAGCTCCTTGTGGCAAGGGTGGAAAGGACAAAACAATGTCCTCCTACATCAGTGGGGACCAGAAACCCAAGGAGGAGGATGGTCACTGAGTGTGGCCTTCTCTTGTTGGTCCTGCTTTTGGTGCTGAGTGTAAGAACCCACCACCAAGTGCCATTCGGGCAGCTCACCCTTCTGCCCAGGCAGTTCTCTGCTGTCAGAGGTTTGCCCACATGATGCTCGCATAGAGTTAGGTAGGGCCCATGTCTCCTTGCTGTACTGGGCAATTCACAGGATAACCCTGCGAACATCTGCTCGTTCCCCCAGAATGGTCTTGGCACCCTGTTGAAAGTCTGTCTGACATCCTTGTGGGGTTATCTTTGGACTCTAGTTTCTAGTGCCCTGGTCTCTGTCTGTCCTTGGGCTGGTAACTTGCTCTCCTGACTATCGCTTTGTAGTAACTTCTGGAATCGGAAGTGTGAGTCCTTCAGTTGTGTTTTCTTTTTCACACTGCGGTTTTGATTTGCATTCCCCTGAGCACTGGTGATGTAAAACTACTTTTGAAGAAGAAGAGAGCCGGAGGACTCGGTCTGTCACAGAGGTCAGCAAATCACAGCCTGGGGGCTGGCTTTCATGTGGCTTCTCTGTGTGGGCCCCAAGCTAAGACTGATCTCTCATGTTGAAAGGCCTGCAGAGAAGGATATGTAATAAAGACGGCTGTGTGTGTGCACAGGCCAGGATGTTTGTCCTCTGCCCTCCCCAGCGCAGCTGTCTGATACTAAGATTTATTATTTATTTCTTGACTAAAACGCTTCCTGTAGTTTAGGTAGCATGATTGTTAACTGTTGACATTTCTGTGTTTTTGTTTTAGTCACCCTGATTTACAGTACTGTTGATGAATTTCATACAGACAACTTTCCGACAGCACACCCCATCGGAGTGGCAGCTTCCCTCTATCACTGTCAGGGTCCCCTCACCTCAAACTCCCACTAGCTCCCGCCATAAGAAACTTAGTTCTGGAGAGCAGCAGAACCGGTTGTCAGCTTCTGATTTTCCCTGGAAAAGTGGAATCATTCTCTTTCTGTCCTTCTCCTGGGTGCCTTCGCTCAGTTCCATCCAAGCAGTGGCAGATCACATAATTTCATCCAACTGAGGTGTATTCCTATTGTGTACACGTAGCATAGTTTCTTTTTGTTTTTGGGCCACACCCATCTGTGCTCACTCCTGACTCCGTAGCCAGGGGTTACTCCTGGCAGGGCTCAGGAGACCAAACATGGTGCCAGGGATTGAACCTGGGTCAGCCATGTGCAAGGCAAACACCTTCCCTGCTGTCCTTGCTCTCCAGCCCCAGTTTCTTAACCCAGTCATCTGTTTTTGGATAGTTGGGCTATTTCCAGATTCTAAAATTCTCCATACAGAGGGGTTACAGAGCCAGGAAGGGAGCTGGCAAAAACATGAAACATGAAGGGCAGCCGCATTGTGCCCATTCAATTACATTCCAGTGTCAAGCTAGAGACCTGAACATGGAAGCAAGGTTAGGTAGCTTAGAGAATGCTGTTAGAGAAGCTTCTCTCTGACCTGGTGTAGGCAAGGATTTCTTATGTGTTCCTTTGTTTATTTTTTGGGTTTTGAGCCATACCTGGTGGTGCTCAAAGATCACTCCTGGCTCTGCACTCGGAGGTCATCCAGGTGGGACTTAGGGTTACCTTATGGGGTACCAGATGAGTCATTTAACTGCCATCAAATTAAGAAGTTCAGTTTGTCCAAAATACTACCAGCTAGAGGAGGTAAGACTTATTCACCTGAACCCAGCTTAGAAAATTTCAGAATATTTAAAGTACTTCTACAAATCTGTACAAAATTCACAGCTGCACAGAAAAATGGGTCCCGGGCTTGCCACAGGCACATGAGAGAAGAAGTGCAACTCCCACCCACTCAGCGGTCTCCAGGGGCACCACAGATATGGAGGGCCAGGAACTTGTCCCATGGCCCCACGCTGGCCATGGTCCCATCCTTGCTGCAGACAAGGACAGACTCACCCCTCACAGCAGCGTTGTCGTAATGGAAGCCAGTTGGTCCAAAGAACATCAGCAGGGCGATGGGTGAGGTGGGACTCTGCTTGCCGGGCTCGGAAAAGGTTGTGTCTGCACTTGACTCCAGTCCAGCTGCATGCAGTGTGCCCACTGAGGCTCTCAGCACAGGCCCCGCACATACAAGGAAGGGGAGCCAGGCTGGCCCACGACCCATCCTGCACTCTGGGTCACCTACTCGCCTCCTGCCTGTTTCTGACCAGTTCAGCTGTAACTTCCTTTTGTGCCATTTCTTTCTAACACCATTGCAGTGTAAAGCAGCAGCGATGGTGTATGAAAGGGCAGGTGTGATTTGACAAATACACAAAGGTGACTTAGAAGGAAGAGTGATTTTAGCCCAGAAACAAAGAGGAAAGAGTCCTGTGGCAGAATGTCATCAGCTCCCAGGAGAGATGCAAGAGCTGTGACAAGACCATCGGAGCAACTGTGTGCGCAGACACAGACCTCAGGGCTAGTGTGGAATAGGCACGTCCACTGAACCATCTCACCTTCACTTCTCTGTGGAGTAGGCACGCCCACCAGACCACTTCACTTGCCTTCTCTTGTATTACTGCAGAGTTCATACTGGGAAGCTGGAGAGATAGTACAGAGGGGAGGGCATTTGCCTTGCACACAGCTGACCCAAGTTCAATCCCCAGCACCACATAGGCTTCCTAAGCCCCACCAAGAGTGATCCCTGAGCACAGCTAAGTATGCGCCCCCACCCAATAAAACAGCAAATAAAACAATAAATATGAATTCTGGCTCTCATGAGTCCATCTCGCAGTATCCCTTGCTCCCATGGCAATCTGGAAAGGCCCCAGAGTGCCTCTTCAGCCTTTGCATAGAAGCAGACGCTGAGGGAGAGTTTTGTTAATTTTTGTCTGGGTGGGAGGAGGATAGGAATTGGTTTGGGGGGAATAGTGTCACACCCAGTGGTGCTCTGTCTACTGTCACGGAACCTGAAGGACACTCCTGGTGGTGCTCAGGGGACCCTGCAGTGCTGGGACCCAGGGGGGTCTGTGTGCAAGTATGTGGTTGGCTCATCGAGCTCTCAGTCATAAGAACTTTGAAAAAGAGCAACAGTGAATTCAGCAGCAGCCTGATTTAAAAACTACACTTTAGATCATTGGGAAATGTGATATTAGCATAGTGTTTCCTACTGTGTATAATGGTATAGAGTTCAGAATTACCATCTGCTGAATTAAATCGATTTTTACTTAAGTTTATTTAACTAAAATTAAACAAGTGCAGAGTCCAGGGATTAAAATCTTTTGTTTTGAAAAGACCATTAAGAGAATGGAAATGAAATATGTGTCGGTTTACAGCTGATAAAGGATTTGTATCCAGGATACATAAAGAAGTCTGAAAATTCAGTAAATCAACAGATATTTTAACTTGATTTTGGACAAAGGATTGAAGCAAATAAAATGAATGCAGGAACTGGTTCTGAGCCCTCAGGCTGGCTGAACCTGGAGAGGCAGCCCCTGCAGAGTGGGTGTGGACGGGGGCTCCCCAGGTGCGGGTGTAATTGTACAAGGGGTTTGGGGAGTGCGTGGGCCGTGTGAGGTTCTCACTCACTTGTCTGCTGCTCGGTGTTTACTGGTGAGGAAGGGAAACGTCTCTCCAAAGACTTGTGCACACATGTTGGTGCCAGCTCTGCCGTAGTGTGTGCAGGAGGGTTTTCTGCAGTGCCTGTGCTCTCATTTTCCAAACTGCGTGTTTCTCAGCTCCAGATCCAGCCCCAGGGACGGATAGAGAAGCGAAGAATTCTCGGACCAAATTTGAAACAAACCAACACTTGGTTTTTAAGTCCTCCTAAGAAGAGTTGCCCTTATGTTGTGAGGCTTATGTAAGCACCAAACAGTGGCAGCTTCCCTAATGACTTTTAGTGGGGACCACACCCAGAGATCCTTGAGGTGAGTGGGGTGACGTGCTCAGGGTAGAGTCCAGGCCTCACACAGCACTGCTCTGCCTCCTCTGCCCTCTGTAGTTTCAGATGGACAGTTATCTTACACCAACTATGAAACGACTCACAATCCTGAGGGCCAGAGAGATAGTACAGCAGGCAGGGCGCTGGCCTTGCACATGCCAACCCAGGTTCTATCCCCAGTCTCTATGGTCCCTGGAACCTGCCAAAGGTGACCCCTGAGTGCAGAGTCAAAGGCGAGCCCTGAGCTCTACCAGGAACAACCCCGGACCAAACTAGGGAGTGGCCCAAAAACCAAAACCGAAAAATATCGAGGACCTTACCTGACAGTCCTGAACCATAAAACTCTTAGAGTAAATTAGGCTCTGCTGGACCCAAGCGCCAACCTGCCTGGCCCTGGAATATCCCCCATGGACAAAGGCCTTGAAACCGTTCTCCAGCGCCACGGTACAGAGGTGAGCTGCTCGCCAGCTCCTGTCATCAGGGGCCCTCCTGGCCAGCCAAACCCAGAGCGCGGGTTGGGGGGGACTGTGGAGGGGTTGAGATTGGCGCCGCCTTGGCAAGCCCATATCTACATCCAGATGCAAGTGGGGTTCCAGCCTTCCCACTCCGCTTGTGGACAAGTAGGACATTTTCTGACAGCTGTTGGAAGCCACTGGACTGAAGAACTGAAGGCGGGTCCATGCTCCAAGCCACGCTTATGGCTGCCAGTGTCCGTCTGCAGGTGGACAGTACCCAGACGTCACCTGCACAGTCAGCCTCCAGACGAAGTGAGGATCCAGCCAGGGGAAGGAAGCGCAAGGACAGCAGGCTGAGTGTGCATGAAAGGCCACTGCCGTGAAGCAGTTCTGAGAGAAGAGAGACGTAACGGGGACAGGTGGGCATTGGGGGCGGAGTTGGGGTGCCAGCTAAGGAGTTTTTGGTCTTTGGGGGAACACTGACGTTCTGTGCCCTAATTGAATGTACTTGGCACGGTCGAGCCAGGCTTGTCCAGGTGGTCGGGCAGGAAGCACACAAGGGCTGTGTGCAGTGGGCCTCAGAGAGCTCACCGATCCAGCTGGTGTGACCGCCAGGCCTCCCCCTGTGAGCTGCCGAAACCTTCCCCTTCCTGGCTCCTGCGAGTCCGAGTGTCATGGGTCAGAGTGTTGGATGCTAACTAGCTCCTGGGACTATGGAAAGTTTTTTTCCCTTCACCATAGAGCCAGTCACTTCCCTCAGCAGCCCCGGTCTCCCGGGATCTCCTAACCTCTGAGGTGGGGGTGGTCACCACTCAGCTCCATGTTCCCACCAGGAACTGGGGTTCTCTGGCATAGGCCCTGACCGGCTCCTCCAGTTCTTCGTGACGAGGGAACAGAAGCTTCCAGCCAGCTCTGGAGAAACCCACCAACAGACCCCAGATTAGAACTCTGCAGCCAATAAGACTGTTCAGACTTGAAGACTGTTAAGTGCACACATTTCGCTGAATTTCGTTCAAGTTAGCATTTTGGCAGCATACTTGAGAGGGAATTCTTCTGCACTAAGTCAAGTCCAGTCTGACTGTGGCCCCCAAACTATAGTGAGAACAAGTCGTTTGTACCCTGGACACTCAGAGATCTGTGTCCAGTGCCAGCAGAGAGAAGCATGGGTCAGGAGGGCAGCTGTTCTGCAGGGAGCCCAGAACAGCCAAGGAACTCTGGAAAAGAATAACAAAGAACGGTAACAGCCTGATCTCAAGGCACACAGAAGTGTGGGATCAGCACAGCCATCCCTGCCATGTATAGCAGCAGAGTCCAGTGTTACCGTCTGCTGAATTAAATCAATTTTGCTTCAGCTTCTTTAGGCAAAATTAAATACAATTCAGAGTCCAAAAATTAAAATCTTTTGCTTTCAAAGTACTATTAAGAGACTGGGAATGGAATGTGTAGAGGGTTTGTGTCCAGGCTGTCTGAAGGAGCCGGCGAGTGTCCGGGGACTGAAACAGGAAGGCCCCTCAGGCTCCTGGGAAAGAGCCCCCCAGCGGGGCCCAGCCGGCATGTTTGCTTCCCAGGGTTCCTCTGTCCCCAGCATCTCCCACCCTTCTCAGGAACCCTGACAGGCTTTCAGAGCAGGCACACGGTGGCATCTGGGTGACTGGAAGTGGCAGGTGGTCATTTTTTGACCTTCTCTTTGGAGATTGTTTTAAGCTTGCTGAGAAGTTCTCAGAACAAGACTATCTCTTACAGGGCCCATCTGCCTGGAGGTGTTTCTTGCCCTTCCTGTCGCCCTCTCCTCCCCACAGACTTTCTTCCCTCTACTCCTGTTCCTCTTTGTCATCTCTGCCTCCAAACTGAGACATGGACCCTGTACTGTTCTTCCAGTCAGGTACCCCAGGGAGTTGTCGTGGAACAGCCTTCCCCATTTCTTTGGGGGCACCGTGCACACATGGCTGGTTGCTTGTTCTTTGTGGGTTGACTTTTAGTGGTGGGTGGAAAAAGAACACGGGCTGCACGCCTCCTGCCCCAAGAAGAGCCTCCCGGCAGTGCGTGCCTATTCAGTCTTGCTCCAAGGAGCGTGCAGGAGCCTGCCCGACATGCAGGGGTATTAACCCGGGCTCCCTTTAATTGACATCCGGTCTGTCTGACTCCTGCTGCTATTTCGTTACATAACTGTGGTTTCATAAAGGTGAAGCAGCCCTTTAACAAGCCTTCTAACTGGAGCTGCCCTGAAGTTACGGGCTGGGTGATTACTTCTCAGCAGGAGCAAACGGGGGCATTCCTGAGCGTGAGCTTGGTTGGTTTCAGACGCCCTTTCCCTCTGGGCAGCTTCTCTGAAGGGAACACTGTGCTAGCGTCAGCACGTCCTGGCCAGTCAGGCCCATCTCATTCTCAGAACTGAAATCCCCATCACCTCCCAGAACCTAAAGGAAAATGCTATGGTTCCTCCTGGCCTTTCTGACAGGCCTTTCAGGTAAGAATCCATATTTAGAGCGACAGCTTAAGAGATGCCTCTGGAACACGTACCAGAGATGCAGCACCACGCGGTCCTGCTCCCTCATCTTGGTGCCTGGCGCCGGGAGGCATTGTGGCATGGGGGCAGCCCTGTGAGCGAAGTGGCCCACCCACCCGGCTTCCTTGGCTCAGACTGGGGAGACCAGGCAGAGGAAGACATCGCTCGAGCTCGAGCCAGGCTAGACAGGCTTCTCTCTGCCCCAGGAGCTGAGCTCTGCCCGTGTGTGCTCAGCCCCAACACAGGCTGCCCCGTGTCTCCCTTCAGCTGTGCAGATCATTGCTGGCCTGTGGCTCCATTGCGAGGGCCGAGTCATCAGTGGGGGAGCCCGGGAGGCTATGGGTGGGGGTGCATGGAACCGAGCGAAGGGCACCTTGACCTTGACTGGCCTCCGGTGCCCGTGGCTCCTCTAACCCCCTGAAGATGCCCTGGGCATCTTCATTTCTTGTGGCATGCTAGGGACACCGGGAGCAGATGGCACAGTGGTGAGGACAGGGCTGAGGGCTGAACCTCTGGCCAGTTCCTGTCACTCACTTCTTGCTGCCAGGGTGGGTCTGAGCGGACATGAGGACAGCATGAGCCATGGAGCCTGTCACAGCCCCAGCAGCTGTTGTCATGGGGCCCTGCTCCTCCCCTTACGCTCGCGAGCACAGAGCTGGGGAAGATCCGGCCTGTGCAGCCACAGCCCAGCAGTCTGCGTGCTCCTCCAGGGCGCCTGCGCAGCTCTAATACAGGCCCTGGCAGGCATGGAGGAGGTGGCCTTTGTCCTTCCCCCAGGGACCTGGGCAGTGGCACTGGCAGGCTGGTCCATAGAAGGAGAACACGGGGACTGCTCTTGGTCACGTGTATGCTGGGGGGGTCTGTGTTGGGTCAGCAAGTCCATCTGGGTTTCACTGTGGCACCAGCTGGCCAGGCAGCCATGTGGCAGGTTGTCTGGAGAGAGCCCCCAGAACAGAATCTGCAGCAGGAGGGACCCGTCCTCTGGGGACTCGGGACAGAGATTGGGAAGCCCGTGGGACAGATTAGAAAAAGGAATAGCTAAACTTAGCTCCCGGGAATGTCGCCTGCAGAAGGAAAGACGGGAGGGCCGCGAGGGCAGGCGGACCCTTAAAGGGACAGCACAGGCTTCACCCTGAAGACAGTGTTGCTCCGGGTGGGGCGCCTGAAGGAATGCACGTGCTGCCAGGGACAGCAGGGCTTGTACTCCAGGCACATCTCTCGGTGGCAGAATGGGTTGGAGAAAGGAGACTACAGCCCCACTTGCTCACAGCAGTCTCACCCAACAGTCCCGCCCACGGCAGCCCCACCCACCTACAGCAGTCACACACACACACAACAGCCCCACCAACCCACAACTGTCCCGGCACACAGCAGTGCATGGGCTCTGTGGTGCCAAGGTTCCTCCTGCAGGCCATGTGGCAGGTTGTCTAGAGAGAAACCCCAGAACAGAATCTAGCTGTTGTCTCCTGTGCCCTGCCCATTGTGCCCTGCAGCACGTGCTCACGTGTCCTGTCAGCCCAGTATATCTCCCGGCTGCAGAAATATGTCGGCAACAGGCACAGTCTTAAGGGCGCATCTGTGCCCACTGTTCCACTGATGATGCCAGCAGTGAGTTAGGCCAGGCGCCCCGGGGCTCTAGCATTCACATGTACAGACCCACTGCCCTGACACTGCCTCACTGCGCTTCCTGTGTGCCAGTCTGTGCCTTGGGGCCAGTGCCACCGCCCCTGTGACCATGAGCACTCAACTTTTTGGTTTTTGTTTTGGAATCACACCCAGCAGTACTGGGGTAACTCCTGCCTCTTTGCTCCGGGGTCATTCCTGGCTGTGCTCAGGGGACTCTGTGCAGTGCTAAGGATCAAACCGGGATTGGCTGCAAACAAGGCAAGTGCCTCCGCCCTCTGAGACACCCCCCACCCGGCCTGCTCTGAGGCTGCTCCTGGCCGCATGCTCAGGCGTCTCGCTGCGCGTGCCAGGGGTGGGGGGTGGGGCTTTCCTCTTCATTGTCTTGCTGTTTGGTTTTTTGGTTTTTTTTTTTGGGGGGGGGAGGGTTTTTATTTCCAGTTTTCTTTTTGGTGATCATAAAAATTTTGTAGTATGACTTCCTTCTCCAAAGGTTTGGGGGGCTTGTTTGCTTTCTGTTGTTTTTACAGTAGGGTTCTTCCAAAGCAGTGCATTATGTTGTCAGCTGTGCCAGGTGGCTCAATGCCAGTTCAGTGGGGCTTCTGCTCTATGCTGAGGGGCACCAGGATGGCCCCGGCATGCATCGCCCACCTCTACTAAACTGACCAGCATATAGCCTGTCCCTGAAAGTACTTCATGTACACTTGAAAAAAGATCAGTTCTGAGGCTGGAGAGAGGACAGGGGGGAGGCCACTTGCCCAGCTTGCAGCTGACCTGGGTTCAATTCCCAGCATCCCAGCATTCCCTGCGCACCACCGGATGTGGCCAAAAAATTAAGGGAAAATAAAAAAGAAGATAACTATCTCACAGTGATTCAATAAAACTTTTTTAAAAAGAAGGAGAAGAAATAAAGTTATTTGGGAGTAAAATGTTCACCCATTTGATTCTTCTTTATCACTTGAGGCTTGTTATTTCTGCCAGTCTGAGCAATAGTACAGTGGGTCAGGCACTGGCCTGTGTGGCACCCTAGGGGTCCCTAAGCACCTCCAGGATGAATCCTTAAGCCCTGAGAATGCCGAATGTACCCTAAAACCAAAATCCCTCTGTTACATTTTGTGCTCAGTTGCTCCATCCACCACACCTGTGAGCAGGTGTCAGAGTCCCCTGCTGGTCACTCTCCCATCTCCGTGTCTGCCCATCCTTGGACCCACCTCGCGCTTCCGTGGTCCTTGTCCAACAGCATGCTCGCCCTTGCCTCCCCACCTGGCCTTTCATCCAGACTCAGCCCTGTATCTTTCCTTTATAACAGGGGGAATCAGTGAAGTACTTCCTGGATAACTTGGACCGGATTGGCCAGCTGGTGAGTAAGGTCCCAGCCCCTAACCCCTATCCCAGTCTCCATTGGTGTAACCCCCAGAGACCCAGCCAAGTGGGCTTCACTGGTGGCCGGGTCCAAGTCTGCACACTGGGCACCTGTGTGCTGCCTGCTTGGGGTGGCCTCAGACAGGAAGCGCTCCATCTGCTTGTCCTCCCAAACCTTCAGTCCCTGTGACAGCAAGTGTGATCCGGGTTTCCGTAAGAGCCCTTCCCCGGTGCCTCTAGCCCAGCCCCAAGGACAAACCCTTCGTCTGTCAGTGACCGTTCAGAGTGATGTGTCAGCATAGCTCTGAAAACCATACCACAGTGCCTTGGTGCCTTGAAAAAGTCACTGTGCCTCCTTCATCTGCCTCTATCACCCTCCGGGGCTGAGCCTCTCCCACTCACCTTGGTACTTCAGGGGGAGTCCGCAGCCCGGCCAGCCCAGGCTGCCCAGGGCATGGCCTTGTGTGGCTCCAGTGGGGCCTGTCTGGCTTTGTGTTGCCTCCCTTTGTGTCCCTGAACATGTGTCTGTGTGCCCCGTGAACTGGAGTGGGGTGGCAGGCTACCTGAGTCCCGTCAGCTCACGTCAGCTGCCGGGCGGTGCGCTCTGGTGTCTGGAAGGCAAGGGGGCGTGCATAGCCGAAGGTAATTGGCAGGGGTTGAGGTTCGAGGTCGGGCCTCACAGTAGGTTCCAGTTTACTCCTCGAAAGGGTGGGTGTGACTCGCTCTGACCATGTGTTGGTTGTATCAGTGCTGAATTTCAGAAATGAAAGTTGCTCGGGGCTGGTTTGTCCCGCACCAAAGGTGGCCCAAGCCCTTCATGACGGGACTGTGCTCTCTGACCTTCCCTGTTCTGTTCCTCCTGACCATGTCCCCTGTCCCCTCAACAGAATTACTTCCCCAGTAAGCAGGACATCCTGCTGGCGCGGAAGGCCACCAAGGGGATCGTGGAGCACGACTTTGTGATCAAGAAGATCCCCTTCAAGATGGTGGACGTGGGGGGCCAGCGCTCACAGCGCCAGAAGTGGTTCCAGTGCTTCGACGGCATCACTTCCATTCTGTTCATGGTGTCATCCAGTGAGTATGACCAGGTGCTCATGGAGGACCGGCGCACCAACCGCCTGGTGGAGTCCATGAACATCTTCGAGACCATTGTCAACAACAAGCTGTTCTTCAACGTCTCCATCATTCTCTTCCTCAACAAGATGGACCTGCTGGTGGAGAAGGTGAAGAGCGTCAGCATCAAGAAGCACTTCCCGGACTTCAAGGGGGACCCACAGCGGCTGGAGGATGTGCAGCGCTTCCTGGTGCAGAGCTTCGACCGGCGGCGGCGCAACCGCAGCAAGCCGCTCTTCCACCACTTCACCACCGCCATCGACACGGAGAACATCCGCTTCGTGTTCCACGCCGTCAAGGACACCATCCTGCAGGAAAACCTGAAGGACATCATGCTGCAGTGAGGGTGTCCTCGCGGCTGCCCCTCCAGTGCCTTCCCGCTACTGAACCCGAGGACGCGCCAAACTACTGAACCCCCGGCACCGCGAGCGCGGCCACGGGGCCGTGTCCGGCTTGTCCAGAAAGCATGGCCCTGACTGCGTACGCGCGCACACGGCAGTGCCAGGACAGGCTGAGCCCCGCCCTGACCCTGGGCCGTGCCGCTCACTGTGTCCTTCAGGAAGCCCTGGACATTTCCCTTCGCTCGGCTGCCCTGCGAGCACGGAGATGCCTCGTCCTCCCGCTGCCGCCCACTGTGCCTTCCGACAGCCGTGCCTCAGTGTGGCACCTCGCATTTGCAACAGGTGCCGGCGGGTATGTCGCCACACTCTGGGTCTCTCTCACTGTGCCACACGCGCCTTCCACGCCAGTCCCCACCACCTGCTCCCTGCGGGGTGTCCAGGACCCTTCCTGGCATTCCCTAGAGAGCAAAGGTTCCCCCTGTAGCTCTCTGGAATCTTCTGCAGGTCCCCAGCACGCCTGAGGGCCTCATCCTGGCCGTGCTGTCCCCCGGCCCTAGCCCACTTCACTGAACCCAGTGATCATCAGCTGGGGGCAGCTGCAGACCCAGAAAGGGTGGGGACCCGCTGCTGAGTCACATGTCCTTAAGGAGGAAACAGCACAAAATTCTTCTGTCTCGGTGCTCCAGACTCACCCCGTGTGTGCTGGGAGGAAGGAAGGGTCTTGGTCCTGCTTCCTGGGGCTCTTCCTAAACAGGAAGTGAGTGACACAGGAAGCATCAGCCAGGAGCACTTGATGGGGGTCCCTGTCCCCACACCAGGCTCAGCCCCTGCCCCGGAGTCCTCTGTTCTTGGCCAGCTCCGGCTCACCAGTTCGTAGGGCTCACGGTGCCCCCTGGCCACAGAGGGTGTTTGGTGCTGGGGTCAGCCTCATGGTGCTGCTGGAGCCAGGAGTCTTACACCTGCCCCCTGCAGCACATCTGGGTCAGCCCCGCCCGATGCCCTTCCCTTGAACAGCCTGGTCTGTTCACTCTGCACTTTCCAAACCCGATGCCTGTATGTGAGGAGAGGCTGTGACCCCAAGGCACTGACACGGGCATGACAGGCCAGTGACAACTGCGACCCATCCCCTGGCAGAGAGGAGATGTGTTTGCTAGGCCAAGAAAAACCATCTGCAACTTTGTACACCCAGGTTGTAGCCATTTTTATCTCCAAACTTGGGCTTTTCTATTTTTTTATTTTAATTTCACTGTTACCTTGAATTCTTGTCTTTTGTATTGAGATGTTATGGAGAAACAGGAGATAGTTGTGCCTCTGCTATTATTGCAAAAATGTAACAATAAACTTTCTCAAGACATTTTCCTCCTAGTGATGGTGTCCACCCACCTTCGAGCCAGCTCCACCTTTCCCAGCCGTGAGGACAATGTTTCTGCTTTGTCCTTTACAGGAAAGCCCTGGGATTCTTAGGCCATTTTTTCCTTCTGTGATGTTAGGTTGTTTTAACCCTAGAGGAAGCGGTCCGAGGTGGATCAAGCAGGGCCTCCTCGGGCACCCGCCGGGGACCATTACTCCAGGCCGCCAGGTGTCTCAGAGCTGGCAACTGCTCCACCTCAACTGAGAGCCAGTGACTGGACTCCACTGTGACTGCAATTTCATGTTTGCGCTTCAGTTTTATCTGTGCATGCCAAGGAGATGTCCTGAACACACACACATACACACACACTTTAGGAGACCGTTCTAAACACACACACACACACACACACACACACACACCCTGGGAGACTGTCCTGAACACACACACACACACACACACACACACACACACACACACACACACACACACACACACACCAGGAAACTGTCCTGAACACACACACACCCCAGGAGACTGTCCTAAACACACACACCCCAGGAGACTGTCCTGAACACACGCACACACACACACACACACACCAGGAGATTGTCCTGAACACACACACGCACATACCCCAAGAGACTGTCCTGAACACACACACCCCAGGAAGCTGTCCTGAACACACACATGCCAAGAGACGTGTCCTAAACACACATGTCCCAGGAGACTTCTGAACACACACACATATACATACATATACACATACAGGATGTGTCCTGCACACATATACCATGAGCCTTGTGGAAGACTCTGGCAGCTTCAGGGCCAGCTTGCTCCTTCCCAACTGACCTTTCCAGACAGACCCTCAGGAACTAGCACCTACAGTTTCAGGGAGGGGGATGAGGTCCATCCGGCTCCTGGAGCGTCCTCCATGTCACAGCTACGTGATGGGCAGAAGCACTAGCACCCATCCTGTGTGCTCCCTCTGACACCTGTGCAGGGTTGCAAGTGTGGGGGTCACTGTACCATTCTGACAGCGGGTTCCTGCTGAGCAGGGCCCACACCTTCCTGGACGGTGGCTGCCTCGGGCCGTGTGCCAGAGCACTCCAGGGCCAACTCCTGCTCTCCCTGCCTGCCTCCATGAAGGCTGGCATGGGGGCACTGCTGGGTGGACAGCAGGTCCCTACTGTGGCTGCCATCTCCTGCTGTCTTTGAAGCTGGTGCAGTTACTGGCGATTCTCAGTGGGCTTCCTGAGCAAGCCCATCCCCATAGCTCACAGCACTGGGCTCAGGGGAGGGCAAAGGGATGCAGATGGAGGGGTAACTAAAAGCTGACTCCCAAGTGGCAGATAAGCCAGCATGGCAGCCACAGTTCTGGGGGCTTGGGGGCTCCATCCCATCTGCGTTTGGGATCAGAGGTCATCTGACCCGTGGTCCCTTCTGCGCTGAGCAGCCAGGCTGGGGGCATCCCTGGTCTCTGTACATCCACATGGGGTCTGTTTGGTGACTGAGTGTGAAGCGTCTGCCTGCCCCTTCCTCTCAGGCCAGCTCCAGTGGATGAGCCCAGGTGACCGGAAGCACCACCTCTGATTAATGTGCTGAGGACACCTCGCACATTTGGGGCATGGTGGGATCCTGAGAAGGAAAGTCAGTGTCCGCGCCCAGTGCAGGCCAAGGAGCTTTGCGTCTGCAAGAGGTTGGGAGGCTCTGCCCGCGAGATTTCACGAGTCACATCAAGGCCTCATCATGGCCACTCCCTCCCCCCCAAGTCTTGCTGAGCTCCATCATGTGCACACATGCACACATACACAACATACACACATTGTCTGCACAGGCTGTGTGAACTGACAGCAGAACTTAAGTCACAGTGCAGGTGACATGCTTGTAAATACGGCTTTTCTCAATCTATTAAAATTGGCCTGAGAAAAAACTAGTTGACGTTCCTGTGTGTTGTGTGCCGTGTTGTGCCATGCGGTGTTCTCCACGGTGCCAGAACAGAGCACTCCTGTCTGGTAGGTCCTCATAGGTTGGGGATTTATTTGGGGAAACTTCACAGACCCGGAACACCCCCACCATAGGGAGGGAGCAATGCTGCCCACAGGCTCCCGTTCCTGACCTCAGCACCGACAGAACAGGCCCAGAGCCCATCCCTGCCAGGGAGCTCCTTCCAGAACCTTTCAGAAGGATCAGTGTCGCTCCTGGGTCAAAGAGAGTAGAGCTGGCAGGGCACTTCCCCTGCCCAAGCTGGTCCCAACCCCCAGCACCCGATGGGATCCCAATCCCCGTCATCGGGGGTGACCCCTGAGCTGAGTTTGCCCGGCCCCCATGGGAAGTGCCAGTGCCCAGTGCTGAGAGCTGCCCGTGGCCCAGGGTGCTAAGGGGCTGGAGCTGGGGCTTTTGAACCCTCAGGTGGCCACGGAGCTTGAAGGATCGGCCAGCTGCCACGCTGTGGCCTCCCAGCTGGGCACAGGCAACGTCAGACTCTCCCTCAGGAGCTCCTGGGCTTCTGGATGCCCATAGGCTGGGCAGTGTGCAGCCACTCAGTGCTGAAGTAGCTTGCCCCCCAGGGCTGGCGCTGACCTTCCCCAGCCGCTCATCCTGTCCGTGGGCACCCCAGGCCATTGCAGGCTCGAGGCCTCCCCTATCTCTGCTACGCGTGTCCAGGCATGGAGCCTTTGAGGTGGCCAGTGACTTCCGGGCCACATGGCCACCGCCTCAAGAGCCCCGCTCTCCCTGAGCAGGTCTGGCACTGAAACTGACAGGCCCATGCCAGGAGGAAAGGGAGCTCCCCACGCTGCCCGCAGCAACCCGCAGAGGGCAGCATGGCAGTGCCGTTGGCCCTGCTTCATTCCCGCACTTGCCCCGGTTCCCTGAGTGGCCCGGCCCAGCCCAGCCCCGGCAAGGGCACTGGCTCTGGATGAATGGAACCCAGAAGCCACCTGGTCACCTCTGTTCCCACGGGTGCTGTTCGGGACTGGGTGCCTCCGCCCATCCCTCCTCAATCCTCTCCAGCAGTGGGCACGTGAGGCCTCCTGCACACTCCAGGCCCAGCAGGTGCAGCGCTCACGGCAGGTAGGTGACCTCCCCCTCCCCTAGGAGCCCAGGTGACCAGCAAAGCAGGTGGTGGGAAGGCAGAAGGTGTGTGTGGGGGGCGCTCTGCACCCACCACCTGGAGTCTCAGGCCAGCTGCCAGCCTGCAAGAGTGGCCAAAAGCTGGGAGGATGGAAGGAAGGAGCCAGAGTCGACTTGGGACTGACACCCTGGGAGGTGGCCTGGAGGGCCTCGGTGGCTGAGGGGACAGCTGCTGTACCAGCTGGGCCAGTCAGAACCACACACTCCCTCAAACACCAAGTCCATCCGGGGCCAGGAATCTAACCTCAGTGTCCTCGGGAGGGTGCTCATGCCTCGTGGAGCACCAGGGTTCCCTCTAGGTGGCTAGGTCCCTCTAGGTGCCAGCAGTGGCTCCCAAGGGGCGCTGGCACAGTGGGAAGGGGAGGGGTGTGGTGCAGTAGGAGAGAGCTCTTGGTTTAAAGCCCATTTCCAGGACTGTTCCCTTCTGAAGGGGGAGCGGTGCTAGTCCATGGTTGGGGTTTTTGCCCTTCTCCAGTGCTCAGCACGTGCTCCTCTGTGCTCAGGGACCATATGAGATGCAGGGGATCAAACCCAAGCCAGCCAATGTGCTCCCCGTGGCCCTCTTTGTTCTGGTGTGGGGGCCTCCTCTGAGCCTCGCAGGGGCTCCTTCAGGACCCGTCGCAACCATCCCTGCTCCAAAGAACCAGCTTCAGCATGGACAGGTTCTCCACTCTCCTTTTCCTGCCCGCAGCTTCTGCCCTAATTTCTAGGTTTGTTTGGGGGCTACACCAGCAGTGCTGAAGGTGAACTCCTGGCTCTGCACTCGGGAATCACTCCCAGCAGGGCTTCGGGGCCCTATGGGGTGCTAGGGCGGAACCCCAGTTGGCCATGTGCAAAGCCAGTGCCCTTCCCGAGTGCTGTGCTCTCGCTCTGGCCACATTCTAGCTTCTTGGCTGCGGTTTCTCTGCGTGCTCCAGGCTCCTCCCCTCCCTGCCGAGTCTCCCAGCCTGCCCCGAGCCCCCATGCCGCCTGTCGGTAGCTCCATGGGGTTTTCATGGTCTCAGGCTTTCCTCCCAGGCTGTGTATTGAGGTGACGGAGAGTGACTGGGGGCTCTGCAAGTACCCAGGCCCAGACACAGCTGGGACAGCGCCCACCTGGGGTCTGACCTGACTCCACCCCCGTTTGCCACCAAGCTGTTGGAGGGCCAGGGGTGTCAGGGGCTGGACCCGGGCCCAGGCCCCAACTTTGGGTCGCCTCTATCCCTGCCCTGCCGGGGCATTCCCGGGACACACGGCGTCCCTGTGGAGAGCTCCCAGCCCCGTCGGCAGCCCCGTGCCCTGCGCCCAGTCCTCCACGCATCTAGAACAGGCAGGCTTGAGGCACGTCAAAGCTCCGTGTACATTTGAGGGAAACGGGAGAGGGGTGGGGGGGGCAGTCAGTAGCAGTCAGCCTCATTCTCCCCCCACGTGCCTGCGGAGGCCAGCATGTCCTGCAGCAGGGACCGAGCGCTCCTCTCCGTGTGGTCGCTGCTTGCGGCCAGCGTGTCCTGCAGCCCGTCCAGGTCCAGCGCCCACAGCGCAGCCAGTGCCGCCTTGGGCTCCAGGTCCCCCTGCAGCAGGTCCTGCTCACCCGCCTGCCATCCCTGCAGAGTGGCCTCCAGGGCAGTGGGCTCAGGGCCGTCTGCAGCCTCCGGGGCCAGGGGGGCGGTGCGGGCCTTCAGGAAGAGGAGGAGGGCGCAGGACTTGCGGGCGACAGGCCGGTCGCAGTCCAACAAGGCACGAAAGGCGAAGTGGAAGATATGCATGCGGCAGAGGGCCTCCAGGGCCTCCTGGGCGGGGGGCGGCCGCGGGGCGGCCACTGGCAGGGCCGGGGCATAGGGGCAGGGAGGAGGGCTGGGCACGCCCAAGGTCTGAGCCACGAGCACCTGTGCCAGCTCCAGGCCCTGCGCCCGCACCTCCCAGTCCACATCCCGGCCAGCCGCCTGCAGCGCTCTGGCCACCAGGGGCTCAGGGTGGGCAGCCCCGGAGGCACGGCTGTCCCGCGCCCACTGCGTGAGCACCTGCATGGCCGCCCGGCGCGGGAAGCTGTCAGAGTCAGTAGCGAGAATGTGCAGTAGCTCCTCCAGCAGGCCCTGTGGGGACAGGAAGGGGACATGCAACTCGGACTCAGCCACCACCACCGCCCCACACCGGGATGCCCCCTCCTACCTGCTGGCCCCCCGGGGCGCCATGGAGCCCCCAGCTGGACAGCTGCCCCAGGGCTGTCACTGCACTGGCTCGGACATAGCTCTCGGGGTCTTGCAGGAGCTGGTGGGCGAGCGCAGGGGTCTCTGAGGTCAGGAGCGCCTGTGTGAAGCTGGCCTGTCCTGGGGGTCAGAACCACAGCATGTGACAAGGGGCCCATGGCACCCCCCTGGGAAGAGGGCCTCCCCCCACGCCCCTCACCTCCCAGGCGCCGGGCGGCCTGGCTCAGAAACTCCAGGCCAGAGTCTCGCACCTCCCAGCTCGGGCTGAGCAGGCGTTTCTGCAGCGCCCGGAGCAGCCCTGCAGGGGAGAAGGTCAGCGGGTAGCCCTGACCACCAATCGCCAGCCCTGACTGACCACTCCCCAAATGACCAGTCACCTCCAAGGAAGAGCTGAGCGGAAGGGTCCAGGTCATGGCAGCTGGCCGTCTCGGGGGCGCCCACCAGCCAGCCCAGCGCAGCCTGGAAGGTCTTCTTCAGAACCTGCAGGGAGCCAGCCCCGACAACTCGCCTGTGCCCACCCCCCGCACTTCGACCCTACCCTGTGCCTCCCATGTGCGGAATTTCACAGCCCACGGCAGGCTTGGCCAGCGCAGGGTGTGCTGGCTCCAAACCCCAAATTCCCCCACCTCAGCCCACATGGTCCCTACCGTGGGGCTGCAGTCCGGGCTCTGCAGGTACTCCAGGAGCACGGCGAACACCCGTGCCACCAGCTCCGGGGGGCCTGCGGCGGGCAGAGGGAGGTACCAGCCCGGGAAGGGGCCAGTGTGTGGCCCCCATCCCGGGAGAGCCCAGGGCTTCACCTGTGCCCGGAGCCAGTGTGGCCAGGAAGTCCAGGGCCACCCGCTGCACCCGCACGCAGCCCACCAGCAGGGCACCGAGCCGGCCTTTCACGTCAGACAGGGGCTCAGCCGAACCATCACAGAGGCGCAGAACCGTCAGGGTGGCGGCCAGCAGAGGGGCCTGTGGCCAGGGCTCAGGGCGCTGGAGCTGGGGATATAAGAACACGGGTCAGAGCCTGCCGGCTAGTCCGCTCCGCCCAGGGCCAGGAGCACTCACCAGGGGCTGCAGCAACTCCACATGGGCCAGCGTCCGGCACAGCAGCCCTGCACAGGCCGCCTTGGAGGACAGGAGAGTGGCCACTGTCGCCGAGTCCCCTGCCGTCCCCGCCGGCAAGCCTGCAACATGCAGAACTAGCCTGAGTGAGCGGCCCCCGCGCTGTGGCCCCAGGGTGGCCCTGCAAGACACTGGCCCTCCCTTGGCCCTGTCCCTGCCCCCAGGCCTGCCCTCCCCTGACCACGTACCCTCGAGTCCAGTGCTGTCCACTGCAGCTTCCAGAACACAGGCCAGGGGTCGGAGGAGGATGCTGAAGGCCTGCACCCTCAGAGCCTGTGGGCTGGAGGCGGCCCCGTGAGCCTGGCCGCGTCGGCACACCACAGCCCCCGTGCACGGCCATGTGGGGACCCTCAGCCCCGAGTCCGGGGAAGGTCCCATAGAGCATGCAGGACTGCTGGGCCACAGGGACAGGCAGCAGAATCACCAGGGCCCCTCCTGTGTTCTAGAAGGTTCACCCCTCTAGAACTTAGATGCTTAGGCAGGGAGGCAGCAAGGCTGAGAGCCCCCATCCTGCCAGCGGCTCCTTCCCTCTCCTCTTCCCAGCCCCCAGGCTGAGCGGACCCTGCCCCAAAGCCACCACCCAGTACTGCCTCCCTCCTGTTCCTTCTTCCTGAGGTGCCAGGATGCTGGGAGGGCAGAAGGCAGGGTGCACCCCCCAGTGCCCACCCGCCGGGACCCTGCCCTCACCATTCCTGCAGTTTCAAGACCCCCAAGGCCAGAGGCCCTGCGTGTGTGGGGCTCAGGCAGTTCAGAGTCTGCGCCATCACCTCCCACAGGCCAACATCGGAACCGCAGTCGAGGGAGCTGCGGGGAAAGGGACTTCAGTCTGGGCTACCAGGCCTGTGCCTGCGTGTGTTGCACGCACGGGTGCCTGTGCGTGTGCCTGTGTGTGCGCCTGTGCGCCCGTGTGTGCGCTTGTGTGTGCACCTGTATGTGCATGCCCGTGTGTGCGTGCCTATGTGCCTGCATGCACACCGGTGGGTGCACGTCCCTGAGTGTGCGTGCATGCATGTGGGTGCACGTCCCTGAGTGTGCGTGCATGCATGTGTGTGCGTGCCTCCCTCCCAGCCACCTATGTGCCCAGGGGTGCCTCCCTCTAACCACTGAGGCCCCTCCACCCCCGGCAGCTCCTTGGGAGCCACAACTGGAAGAGCCACCCTCAGGCACCCCAGGAATTGCCGCCCCACCCCCACACACCCCTTCCTCTTCACCCCCTGCCCCCCCCCGCCCCCGCCCTGGCTCTGACCGGGCCACGCTGAGGAGCAGGTCCACGAGTGCATGAGCGGCTGGGATGGGGTCCTCCTCAAGCAGACTGGTGACGAGGGGACTCAGCTGTGCCCACAGGGCCTGTATCCAGGGCTCGTGGCTGTGGCCAAACACGGTGGTCAGCACGTGCAAGGCCTGTGTGACCTGCTGGGTGGCTGAGGAGCGCAGGGACTCCTCCAGGTGGGTCACGATCCGCAGGGCACGGGGCGGCCACGCAGCGGACTGTGAGCCCTGCAGAGACAGCGCCAGGAGCTGGGCGAGGAGCTGGTCAGCGGCCGAGGCCACAAACAGGCTGGGGTCTCCCTGCAGGGAGAAGACAGTATCAACAGCACCTGGAGGTGGGGGACGAGACACAGTCAGTGGGTGGGCAGCCGGTCTGGGCTCATCCTGTGATGGTCACGAGCCTGCTCTGGGAAAGGCGGGGACCCATCTGGGGTTTCCCAGGGGTTTTCTATGTGTCGCAGCTGCTGGGCTGACATCTGGGGGCCTCTACTGTGCTCAGGCCCAGAGGAGCCAGGCCCGGCAGGGATTGGGGGGATGTGGGCCCAGGCAGGGGAACACAGGGATGGGGGAATGAGAGCCCAGGCAGGGGCGCAGGGAGGGGGGATGGGAGCCCAGGCAGGGGCGCAGGGATGGTGGCTGGGGGTCCAGGGGAGGGCTACAGGGATGGGGGTGGGGGATGGGAGTCCAGGGTGAGCCAGCACAGAAGGAGGGGCACAGGAATGGCGAATGTGGCTCAGGGTGTGGGGGTGCAGGGACGGAGGGATGCAGATGCAGCTGAGTACCCACCAAGGACGTCCAGGAAGTCCAGGGCGCAGGGGTGCCGTGCGAGGGAGCGCAGTCCCTGGACCCAGCCACTGCGCACGCTGGGGGCAGCCCAGCCGGCCTGAGAGGGGGCACCCCCCTCCCCAAAGAGCTGGAGCAGGAGGTCCCCCTGCTGGGAGCAGAGAGATAGGGGAGTATGAGCCGGGGCAGGGGTGGAGCACAGGGAGGGTCCCCTCGGAAGCCTGCGGGCAGGAACAGCTGCCAACAGACAGGTGGCTGCAGCCAATGGCAGACCCTGCGCCCAGTGCCAGCCTGGCCCCCAGGCCCTGTTCTGGGGGGCCAGACTCCCCTGTCCCCAGGGAGGGGGGCAAGTGGGCTGTGCTGAGGGCCAGCAAGCACAACACTGCCCGTGTGGGCCACTTGGCTGCCACTGGGCCCCCACCCACTGCACAGAGGTGCGCCCAGGACACCCTGATACCCTGGAGATGGCAGGAAGGCTGCCAGTCCCCAGAACCCCACCACTGGCCGCTCACCTGCAGACACTGGAAGCTGCTCTCTTCGGCAGCCAGGAGCCCCGCGAGGCGCAGCGCGAAGGACATGACCCTGTCGCTGAGGCCTGGGTCGTGCGTCACATGCAGCAACAGGTCCAGCAGGCAGGGATGGTCCTGCAGCAACAGGACACTGGACCCTGAGCGGCCCAGGCAGCACGTCACTGGGGCTCCCGCTGCACCCACCCTCGGGCCAGCTAGGGGCAGCTGGAACCCTCGAGGTTCCAACCCGCCCCGGGAGGTGCTCAGACGAGAGCCCAAGGCCCAGCAAGGACACGGGCACTGAGGCCTGGCCCACGGGGAGCCCAGAGTCTCCCCAGCACTTCCAGGAGGGACCCCCAAGCACAGAACTAAGGGCAGACCCAATCCTACCACGCGAGCACACGCCAGCCACAGGGAAGGGACGGGGCAGAGAACAGGGCCCCAGGTCCTAACATTCAGAAAGAGCCAAGCAGGGGACTCGCTTCAGAAGGCAAAGACAGACAAGCAGACACATCGGGCGGGCAGAAAGCAGACAGGTGTGGAGAGAGGAGCACAGGGCCAGAACAGCAGGCAGGGGGCAGGAGGCTGGGGTAGAGTCGTGGCCTCTCAAGCTTCAGGCTGCAAGTTCAATCCCTGGGGCCACCTCCTGCACTGTGTGACCCACAACCAAGGGCTATGGACCAGGGAGCACACCAGGGAGGCACGAGCAGTAGTGGCCACGCAGGGAAAGGGGCCGGGGAGACTCCAAACAAAACAGCAGAACGACCGAGAACCTACACCAGCACCACCTGCCCGGAGGACTGTCCTCTAGAGGGAAAAAGGGGCAGTCGGCGAGGAGCCGGGACACACGTGGGAGCATCCCCCAGCATGGCGCCAGCCGTGGCCCCCAATCAGGGCGTCACGGGACCCTGGCTGCACAGCTGCCGACTAGGTGGGCTCAGGTGAAGCCTGCAGGCAGTGAACTGTAAGAAACAGATTTGAGATCCCCACTACAGAGAAATTCAGCGAGTGTGCCCAGGTACTGCAGGATCCCACCCCTCAATAAGAAGGTGGGCCCATGGGCTGGAGCGATAGCACAGCCGGTGGGGCATTTGTCTTGCACGCAGCCGACCCGGGTTCGATCCCCAGCATCCCATATGGTCTCCTGAGCACCGCCAGGGATAACTCCTGAGTGCAGAGCCAGGAGTAACCCCTGTGCTTCGCCAGGTGTGACCCAAAGGAAAAAAAAATCAAAAGAAGGTGGGCCCGTGTCAGGGAACAGCAGGGAGAGCGCTGCCCTTGCACGCGGCAGACCCAGGTTCAATCCCTGGCACTGTGCATGCTCCCGAGCCCAGCCAGGAGTCAGCCCTGAGCACCACCAGGTGTGGCCGATGTTTTTCTTTTTTTCAATTTAAAACAGTCACTGTCACTATTGTACCGTTGCTCATCAATTTGCTCGAGCGGGCACCAGTAACGTCTCCATTGTGAGACTTGTTGTTACTGTTTTTGGCATATTTAATATGCCACGGGTAGCTTGCCAGGCTCTGCTGTGCGGGCGGGATACTCTCAGTAGCCTGCTGGGCTCTCTGAGAGAGATAGAGGAATCGAACCTGGGTCGGTTGCATGCAAGGAAAACGCACTACCGCTGTGCTATCGCTCCAGCCCAATTTAAAACAAAAATACCAAAATAACTTCCCCACCACCACAAAGCGGCAAAATGATCATTCTTCAGTGACGGAGAGAGAAGGGTCCCCAGGCAAGGACAGGCTGGAGAAGGGGAACCCACCAGGGCAGTCAGCGAGCGGGCAGGGGAAGCAGCAACAGCAGACACCGTGGACAGGAGCCGGGCCACACCTCCCGCACAGTGCTCCCTGCCTGCCCCGGGTGGCTTACTCTTTCCTCTCTATTCTTTAGCATATCAGAGTCATAAACAAGAAAAGAGCTGACATCGTGAGCCAAGCAGAAAAACACATGAGCCCCCAAAGGTGAGGGAGGTGAGGGCAGGGGCCTGGAGAGGGGAGGCGGGGAGGGCTGCAGCCACCTCACCTGCCTTCTCTGTTACGGCCTTAAACCAGTCCAGCAGCTTTTCCAGACAGGTGTCGTCGGCCACGGGCTGCCGAGGATCCGCCAGCAGGGCGCAGAGGGCCGGGAGCAGCCGGGAGCACTCCGGATCCATGGTGCGGGCTTCCTGCAAAGGCACCGTCAGACCCCCGCCCGGCCAGCGCCACGAGACCCTGCCACCTAAGCGGGCCGCCGGGCCCAGGGACGGGGATGGCCCTAAGGAGTCAGGGTGGCCCTAAGGCTTCGGGATGGTCCTAAGGCATCAGGATGGTCCTAAGGCGTCGGGATGGTCCTAAGGCGTAGGGGGTGGCCCAAAGGCGTCCAGGGTAGTCCTAAGGTGTTGGGTGGCCCGAAGGCGTCCGGGATGGTCCGCGAAGGCTCGCGAGGTGGTCCCAAGGCGTTGGGGTGGCCCTAAGGCATAGAGATGGCCCTAAGGCGTCGGGGGTGGCCCCAAGGCGTCCGGGGTGGTCCTAACGCGTCGGGGGCGGCCTTAAGGCGTCGGGGCGGCCCTAAGGCATCGGGGTCGCTGGGGGCTCCCGGTGGGCGCTGCGTCACGTGCGCGAGGAAGGGCCAGTCGTCCCGGCCACAAGTGCCGGCCCCGCGCCCGCTCCCGGGGGCCGCCAGAGTCCGCAGGCTCGGGGCGGGCGCGACCCTGCGGCTCCAGCTGTCCCTCTCCCGGAAGGCGCGCCGCTGGGGGCCCGAGGGGGGTGCCCGGCATTCCCAGGAGGCCAGAAGGCCTGCAGCCCCGCGCCCGCCCCCACCGCTGCTGAGCCGCAGCCGCGGCCGCGGCCACAGAGCCCAGGACCGCGCGGCTCACCCCACAGTCCGCTCCGCCCGGGCCGCAGCCGGGCAGGCCACGCCCCTCACGCGCGAGGAAGCGGCGCGGACACATAAGCCCCGCCCCGCAAGCCAGGCCCCGCCCCTAACGCGCGATGTCCCACCCCCCCGACTTATAAGTCCCACCCCACCGCGGCAGGCCCCGCCCCACACGCCCGAGGCCCGGGCACTGCAGCCGCAGGTGCCACTTCCCGGACTGCGTCACCTGACGGGCTGGAGGGGGCCGAAGACGGGCGGGGTGGCCCTAGACTGCCCCTGGAGGCCTCCCACGGAGCCTCAAAGACACGACGCGTGTCCTCAAACTGAAGACATCGGAGACACGCTAGTCCCACGCAGGTCGCCCCATCACGTGGCGCTCACCACCTCCACGGGTCAGTGGTACGTGCCCGAGCGCGGGGCGGCACCGCGCCCGGAAGGGGCGGGGCCGGCCGCGGGGGCGGGCCGGAGACCCGGGACCCAGTGCGCGCGGAGAGGCGCGGGGCCGGGGCCGAGACGGCGCTTGCGCCTTAGTGTGCCTGCCTCTCGGCCAACTCGGGGCTGCGGGCACAGCGCGCGAGGGGCGGGAGGAGGGGCCCCGAGTCAGCCCCCCCCTCACAAGGATGGTTCCAGAAGGAAACCGGGCGGACGCGGTCCTGAGGGAACCTGCAAGCCTGGGGCCTCGTCACGTGGTGCAGCGTGCTGCCCCTGACGGTGGAGAAGTATCTGGAAGGGATAAAGTGGCCGACCCGACCCACCCGCGGGTGCGGAGCCCGCGCGAGCCCCCAGCCCCCGACCGGGACGGCGGGAGAGGAGTTCCCAAGGCCGCGCCCCGTGAGGCGGGGGCGCTCCCGCTCTCCCTCCGAGTCATCCTGCTTCGCGTCTCTGCTCGGAGGGACGCGGGGGCGCCGCGGTGGGCGCGGCAGCGAGAGGGGGGCGCTCTTCGCGTGGCGGAACCGCAGTCACGAGGCCCTGAGAGTCAGTAACTCCCATGTGATTCATTTTTAAAAAGGCGAGTCTGCAAAGTCGCGGGAAGCTCCTACTCGGCCGCCCGGCTAGCCCGGCTCTCCCCAGGAAGGGTCCCCGCTGTCCTCTTATTTCCTGTCCCGGGCCGGCGACAGGCCGAGGGGGCGAGGTCGTGCCGTGCGCAGCGCCGCGGGCCGAGGGACGCAGGGCGCAGGCGCGCCCGAGCCCCGCCCCGGTTCTGGGAAGCGCCGCCGCGCACGCGCGCGCGCGCGCCACCGGGCTGGCGGGGCGGGCGGCGCATCCGGGGCCCGCGGTTGCCATGGCAGCGGGGTCGCGGCCCGGCGCGCCGGCGTGTGGAGGGGCTGCAGGCGGCCCGTGAGGCCCAGAACCCGAGCACGCGTCCCGGACGCCGCGGGCCGGCCGGACAGCACCGCGGCCATGTCGCTGGACGCCGGGGAGGCGGCGTCGGAGACGGTGAGCGCGGGCGGCGGGCGGGGCTCCCCTGCCGATATTGTTACCGCATAAGGGCCGGCCGGGTTCGGGCCCGCGCCCGCCCGGCCGCCGCGTCCCGGCAGCGCTCCGGACCGACTCCGCGCCTCGCCGCCGGTGACGGGGCCCACGTGAGTTCCCCCCGAGTCGCGGCCCGGGCTTGGGGGTTCTTGGGCCTCGCCGGACTCTGGGGAGGGCTTCCCGGAGGAGGCGGCGCCGCCCGGGATCCTGGCTCCTGCCTCTCCCGTGCACTTGCGCACGTGGGACACCGGGCGTAGGGCCCGAGAGCAGAGCGGGCAGGTGCAAAGGCCCTGTGGTGCCTGAGAGCGGAGAACCTGGTGCAGGTGCAGGATGGGTTTTAGGCCGGTGAGACGCCCACTCACATTCACCCTCAGGGCGATCTTCCCCGGTTACTGGCTGCCCCGTGTCTCCCCCAGCCCATCCAACCTGTCACCTTCCTGCTGCCCCACAACCAGGCGGGGATCATTTAGCAATGCTGGTGGCCCACCTGGCAGGGGTGCCTAGACCCCCTGGGGACTCCGCTGCCCCGTGTCTCCCGAGTCCCACTTGGCCCTCTGCTCTAGCTTTAGCCACCTTTAGGTCACCCCAGGTCTGCATAACCTCCAGAGGGGCAAAGGAAGTGTTTAAGCTCCTTGACCCCTGAACTGTTGTTGCTCTTTACTGGTGTAAGTGCAGGAGTGTGTGGAGTGAGTGTGCGTGCACATGTACGTGCACGTGTACATGGGTGCGTGAATGCATGCTCATGAGTATGTGCATGTGTGATTGCATGTGTGTGAGTGCATGCATCTGAGTGTGTTTGTGAGTGTGTGTTGGGTATGTATGTGTCCTGTGTGGGTGTGTGTGCTGGTGTCTCATGTTCTGTTTGACTGCACTGAGAGCGGGATAAGCGTGGGGACACTGGTTCAGGGGCAATGCCCTCTCTCCTGAAGGACACTGCGTGGGGGGGGGGCCTCCTGGCTCAGTGCCACCTCGTGTCTTGCACCTGGCTACCGAGCAGTGGCTTAGTCCATAGTCTGATACCATGGCGCTGATGAGATCTGGGGACCTGTGCCGTTTGGGTGGATGGAATTGTCACAGGCAACCCCAGGCACCCGGAGGGCTCCCTGGAGAAGGGGCTGAGCTGGCGATGGTTTCTCTGACGGTGGGCCTGAGAGCACCTGCTTTGGCAGCCTCTGCTACCTGCTGTCAGTCCCCTTGGCCTGACTGCCCCGGGCTGTGGCTGTGCAAGAACATTCTCCCCGAGGTGATCCCTGGGGCCGTACTCCAGTGCTGAGGAGCTGCAGCCCCAGTGGGTAACTACCCCAGAAACACAGTACCTCTGTCCCACAGCCCGCATTGTCACGTGGGGGAAGCATGCCAGCACCAACGGCTGCATGCAGTGGGGTCAGTGGAGGCCCTGGCCCGGGGAATTCTGCATGCACAGTACAGCTGGACGTCCCCTCCTGCAGCCTCCCAGGCCACGGGGACAGTCACACCAGCAGGCTCCTCACACCACACTTAGAAGGGGCTGAGAAACACTGACGTGAACTATGGCCAGATCTTTCCAGAACCGGCAGCCCGGCCCTCAGTGACCGTCACCTGCTCCGTGGGCCCGTCCCTGCCTCCGGGCAGATTCCAGCTGCATGGGCGCGCGTGCACGCCTGTGTGTGTTGCTGGAGGGGGGATACGCACAAGCTCCCCCGATCTCAGGCACTTGCTGTGCTGGTGAGGGACAGTCACTGAGTCTGGGGCATGAGGGTGCGGGGGGAGAGCCTCACCTCACCCAGACAATCGTTCCCTGGCTGAAGGTCCGGGTCACTGCGGGAGGCCTGGTCCCAGAACGATTCCCAGGTGCCATCGTCTCCACAGACAGGCAGTGCTGGAGCCGCCTCGCGTCCCCGGGAGCTGAGGGCAGGGATCGCCTTGGACTCCTCCCTGGAAGAGGCACCAGGCCGTGGGGGGGCCTTCGCGACTGTTCTTACCACCTGGTCTTGCTCTCAGAGGGGCCGCCATGCCCCAGGGCTCTGAGGAGAGGACGAGGAAGAGTGGCCGGGGCGTGGCCGGGTATCTGTTCCAGTCCTTCTCCCCCTTGGGAGTGCTAGGCTGCCACTGCCACGGGCTCTAACCGTGTGCCTCTGCCCCCAGGGAGATGACAGTCTGTCTGCGGTCACCTTCGAGTCTGACTTGGAGACGGTGAGTGTGATGTATGTCCCCACATGTATGTCCTGTGCATGTGTGTGCACGTGTTCCAACTGCATGACATGCCCCCTATTCCTGGCCTGTCTTCTTTCTTCCAGAAAGTAAAGAGAAAAAGTTTCCGCAAACCCTCAGCTGCATCGCCAAGTGAGTACAGCCCGGCACGGTCTGCCCAGCGGCACGGCTCCCGCCCACGGGCTGTGTGTTGTCATGGGTGTGGGCAGGGCGCTGCGCCTCAGGCCCCACGCAGCCACTTGTGCCCCCGTCCCCATCCCAGGCAACACCTGCGCCTTGGCTGTCGTCAAGTCACATCACCCTTGGGACATTTAAAGTGCCGGGAATAGGGACGGGCCCCTGGGCAGGAAGGCCACCTACCGCATGTGTGTGGATGCTGTACCTGCCCCAGATACTGCAGGGGCGGGGCAGGGCAGAGCGCCTCAGGCAGCATCCGGGCTGTCCCCGAGCCCTCAGCTGGGCTGGTCCTTACCCTGATAACTCTGGCCCACAGCCCCCTCCTCACTGCACCGCGCAGGGCTCTATTGCAGCCTCTGCTGGGGGCTGCGGGTCCAGTGCACAGTGGACAGGCCCATGCAGCCAGCTGGAGAAGCTTCTGGTCTCCCACATTCTGACACACACTTACCTCATGTCCTCAAAAGATAATGTGATTAGGAAGAGCATTTCTGGGGCCAGAGAGAGCTCAGCGGGCCGGCAGGGGCTTTGTGTGCTGAGGCCCAGGCTTGATCCCTGGACCCCAGAGGGGACCCTGCAGCTCTAATGGCCATAGGCACCTCCAGGGATTGCTCCCCAGCCTGAAAGTAACATTAGTAGGAAAGGAAGAATCTCTGGGCTGGAGAAAACTCGGAGAGATAGGACAGTGGGCGTGCACATAACTGACCCTAGTTGATCCATAGCACCACATATGCCCCCCAGACGCCACAGGAGGGGAGGGCCCCCAAACTGCTGGGTGTGGCCCCAGAATAAAACCAAAGGTAAGTAAAGGAAGCTTGTACGCGCTCCTGTACCAGAGCAGCAGAGCGGGCCGCAGTTTGGTGCCTGGCCTCCCTCTTGTCCGTGTGGCTCCGCTGTCCCTTGGGCCATGGTGTATCTTGGCTGTCCTGTTGCAGCTGGCGTTGGGAGTACAGAGAGCCACGTCAGATCCTCTCTTGACAGAGCCTCTTCTAATTTCTGCAAGAGCCAGAGTCGGCCTCATGGAACTCAGCGTGGCCAGTACCCCCAAACCATGACGGATGTGGGGTGCTATGAACATGTGGCACCTCACCCATCCCTTTCAGTGCCCACCCCTGTGCCCATCATGATCTCCGGGCACATGCTGTGTCTCTGCCCCAGCTGTGGCTTCCTGGCTTGGTCTCGCCTGCCCCAAGCTCTGTGTTCAGAGCCCAGGGGAACCGGTGGTAGTGTCCAGTGTTGAGTGTGGCCACTTATCCTCGCATGCTGCGCAGGCACCAGTGTCCCAGCATCCATCTGTGTTGGTCTCGTGCCAGCCCCACGTCTCTCCCTCAACCCTCCCTCATGTCTTCCTGTCAGCGGTCTGACATCTCCTGAGGTGAGGCTCGGGGTCACTGGGGCCATGAAGCCAAGGGCCTGCGAGTAGCTGTAGTTCTGCTGGGGAGGATCCCAGTCCTGGGACCCCCCTCACACCTGGGAAACTCAGGAATGAGCAGGACCAACTTCCACAGATTTGCTTGTATGAATAGGCAGATTTGCCATTTAAAGTATATGATGAGGGGCTGGAGCGATAGTATGGTGGGAGGGCATTTGCTTTGCACATGGCCAATCCGGTTTGATCCCCAGCATCCCATATGGTCCTCTGAGCATTGCCAGTAGTGATTTCTGAGCACAGAGCCAGGAGGAACCCCTGTGCATTGCCAGGTGTGGCCCCAAAATGAACAAAAAGTATAATTAGGAGCCAGAGCAGTAGTACAGCAGGGAGGGCGCTCACTTTGTATGCAGCCAACCCTGGGTCAGTCCCTGGCACCTAGATGGTCCCCTGAGCACAGAGCCAGAATTAAGCCCTGAGCACCAGGGTGTGACCCGGACACACAAAAGTGTGTGTGTGTGTGTGTGTGTGTGTGTGTGTGTGTGTGTGTGTGTGTGTAGTTATGACTTTATTTTTACGTGCTTTTGTTTTATGTAATTGAAGTGATTACTAGATTAAAAAATAATTTTAAGGGGGTATAGTACCAGTGGGCTGGAGCGATAGCACAGCGGGTAGGGCATTTGCCTTGCACGCAGCCGACCCAAGTTCGATTCCTCCATCCCTCTCAGGGAGCCCGGCAAGCTACTGAGAGTTTTCCGCCTACACGGCAGAGCCTGGCAAGGTACCCCTGGCGTATTCGATGTGCCAAAAACAGTAACAATAAGTCTCACAATGGAGACGTTACTGGTGCCCACTCAAGCAAATCGATGAAAAATAGGAAAACAGTGCTATAGTACCACCAGCAGGTCAACTTGTACCTGTGAGGCAACTGCATCAACAGCCTGATGGTGTCTTTAGGCTTCCTGGTACCCAACATTGCCATTCTGCCTTTGGCTGGACCCCAACAACTTGGGATCAAGTTTACCAAAAAATTAAATGGCCAAAAGTTAGGTGTGTGGGAGCCATGCCCACAAACCACCTCCAACTCAGCTATACAAGCTCATTTATGAGACCCATAAATAAATCTCAGAAGAGGGTTGGAGTGATAGCACAGTGGGTAGGGCATTTGCCTTGCACGCGGCCAACCTGGATTCAATTCCCAGCATCCTATATTGTCCCCCAAGCACCGCCAGGATTCGGTGTAATTCCTATGCATCACCGGGTGTGACCCAAAAAGCAAAAAAAAAAAATGATCAAAAGCACATTTAATCTCAGACCCACCTGGTTGTGACTGAATACACCAAGGGTAAGTCATGTCAGCCTGGAGCCCGCCCAAGCAGAGCCTCCAGCAGCCGCTTGCTTCCACATTCCAAAACCACTGTCATATCCCCAGCCTGACTCCACCGTCTCAGGATGGACCTCACAAAGATGCAGTCTGCTGGAAACTCGGGTATGCGGGTTTTGTGACTGAAATCTCCAGGCTTTCTCGGACTTGGAAGCACTGGCAGTCACCTCCAAGAACCAACTCCAGCACCACCATGTAAGCTCTACTACCGGCCTTGCTTCAGAGACCCATAAATAAATCTTGAAAAAAATCAAAAGCCGTAGTTAATTCAGACCCGCACATGGCTGAGAAGACCCGGGTAAATCAGTAGGGGGGCGGGGGGCGGTTGGTCAGCCTGGCAGCCACTTGCTCCCACAGTCCAAAATCGCCACCATACCTGCAGCCTGACTCCCACCATCTCAGGATGAACCTCACCAAGATATAATCTGCTGAAAATTCGGGTTTGTGGGTTTCGTGACTGAAATCTCTAGGCTTTCTCAATGTTGGGATGGGCTACCTCCCCCCCCAAAGCCCTAACAGTTACATCCACACCCCAAAGAAGCCACCCAGTTAAAAAGCTACTCCAGCCTTACTGTCCCAATAAAAATAAGTGTCCTGAACAAACACCGTGATCTCTTAATACGTTTTTCAAACCATAATGCACAAAAGGAAAAGGAGAGAGTAAGAAGGAAAGTGCCTCCCATAGAGGGAGCTGGAGGGGGGTGGGGGGAAACAGGAGGCACTGGTGGTGGGAAATGTACTCTGCCGGAGAGATGGACGCTGGATCACTGTATGATACCCAGTTAGAACAGCTTTGTCACGGTCTATCTCACAGATGTTCAATTTTAAAAAACTAATTTTTAAAAATTTTTTTGTTTTTTGCTTTTTGGGTCACACCTGGTGATGCACAGGGCTTATTCCTGGCTCTGCACTCAGGAATCACCCTTGGCGGTGCTCAGGGGACCATATAGGATGCTGGGAATCGAACTCAGGTCAACCGCGTGCAAGGCAAATGCCCTACCCACTGTGCTATTGCTCTAGCCCCCAATTTTAAAAAACTTTAAAAAGTAATGTGGAGCTCATGCCCAATTCAATCAGCTTGATCAATGGCTGACTAAATAGCAGTATTCCTACATTTAAAAAATCATTGTACTGGAGCAATAGCACAGCGGGTAGGGCCTTTGCCTTGCATGCGGCCAACCCAGGTTTGATTCCAGCATGCCATATGGTCCCCTGAGCACCGCCAGGGGTGATTCCTGGGTGCAGAGCCAGGAGTAACCCCTGTGCATCGCCAGGTGTGACCCAAAAAGGAAAAAAAAAATTATCCCATTGATCATCGATTTTCTCGAGCAGTCTTAGTAATGTCTCTATTCGTCCTAGCCCTAAGATTTTAGAAGCCTCTCTTTACTTGTCCTTCCCAACAGCGGCCGCATTGTAGGCTCTTTCAGGGTCAGGGGAATGAGACCCATCATTGTTGCTGGTTTTGGCATGTGAATACGCCACAGGGAGTTTGCTAGGCTCTCCCATGCGGGCAGGAAACTTGGTAGCTTTCCAACTTACCAGGTTCTCTGAGTCTATAAGAGGCCAGTCCCGATTCGAGCAGGCTTGAAGATCTCAGTCCCGGGTCCCACACACCTGGGTTCCTTTGCCGGTTCCTTCATGTGTGAGGCTCATCGGAACGTGTGGAAAGCGTCCTTGAGCATGGCTGTGGCTGGGTTCCAGAGGTCTTCAGCTGTGGGGGCTCTGCTTAGAGCAGGGAGGGAAACTCAGACCACCCCCTCTGAGGGGCCCCGGTGAAGACAGCCAGGCACGGGGGCAAGAGACTGCGTGTATGAAGAGTAAGAAGAAGAAACCATACAGATGTAGCACTGTCCTCCCATTGTTCATCGGTTTACCCGAGTGGGCACCAGTAACGTCAACATTGTGAGACTCGTTACTGTTTTTGGCATGTCGAATACGCCACGGGTAGCTTGCAGGCTCTGCTGTGCGGGCAGGATACTCTCGGTAGCTTGCTGGGCTCTCCGAGAGGGACAGAGGAACTAAACCTGAGTCAGCCATGTGCAAGTGGCTGTGCTATCGCTCCAGCCCATACAGATGTAACAAAAAATACCTTGGGGCTGGACTGAGAGTACAAGGGGTTAGGATACCTGCCTCGGAACCGGCTAACCTGGGCTCAATCCCCAGCATCCCACAGGGTACCCTGAGCCCCATCAGAATCGATCCCTGAGAGCAGAGCCCGCTGCACCTGAGCACCTCCAGGTATGGCCCAAAAAACAAAAAGAAAAGATGTCCTAAGTTACTGCAGTTTCTGCACCTGGCATGAGGTCACAAATGGCACCCAGGTCATTTCTGTTCCCCTTTCTCCACCAGAAGCCCCAATTCAGGCTTGTCAACAGGTGCCGCCAGCTGCGGCCTTGGGCTGCCGACCCATCTCTGGCATTAAGTGTCTCTCCCTAAACAGCACTGGGATATTACATCACATCCCAGATTCATGAGTCTTTCACAGAGAAATGATAAGGATCTCAAATTGTTTTCCTTTCCTGCTTTCTGGGCTGCTGATGTCTATTTTCACTGTTCCCTACAGTTAGCGTTAATTTTAAAGTAGTTCTTGCATTTTATAGCCCAAAAATAGGGCCCTAACAAGTTCACTCTTTCTCTCCTGCTGGTCTAAAGCGTTGCACTGCCGCATGGGAAGTCAGGAGGTTGGTGATGCAGAGAAGGACATGGAGTTGTGGGTTCCTGGGTCTGACTTAGATCGTGGCGGTGGTGGGGATCCACGTGTCCACTGGTCACGTCTCCTTTTCACAAACCGTCGGCAGTGGCAGCTGTGAGGTGGCTCTGCCTCTGGGGGCCCTTGCCAGGCACCTGCTGATGCCGCCCAACCCCGCCTTGGCATTCTAGAGTCGCCTTATCAGACGAGAACTAGGAAAGTGGCGTCCTGGAGGCCCCTGAGGGCAGCAGCCAGCATGCCTGTCGGGGCCCGAGCGTCCCTGACCCCCCAGAAGCTATGGCTGAGCAGCTCAAAGCAAGGTAGTTGCCCCCAACTCCCACGGCAGAGGGGTGGGGTGCTGCTCTGGGGGCTGCCTGCCATTTGTGCTGGAGCCCCTGCGCTTCCCCTCCAGCCAGCCTGGCCCAGCCCTTGAGGTCAGACCTTGCCTCAGAGCACCCGTGGACCAGCCCCCCCAGGGACACTCCCGACCACCTGGTAGAAGCCCTCAGGATGAAGAGGGCCACCCTCCGGCGGTCTGCCAGCAATGGTGAGTGAGCCAGGCCGGGCCAGAGCAAGGTCCCACTGCCCCCACACTTTGCTGGTGCCCCTCCCTGAACGTGGACCCCCCAGCGCCCAGCACTTATTGGGTGCAGGGCTCAGGCCTGGCAGGCACCTACCGGTGTACTCTCCCACCCCAACCGCTCTCGGGGAGAGGCACAGTCCCCTCGCTGGGGTGGGCGCGTCTTGGAGCCAGGCTGCACTTCCGCCCCCTCTCTGCAGGCCACACGCCGGGAACCCCTGTGTACAGGGAGAAGGAGGACATGTATGACGAGATCATCGAGCTGAAGAAGGTAGGGCGCCCTCTTCTCTCCCACCTCGGCAGTGTCGCCAGAGCTCCTGGCACAGGGCATGGGGCCACTCCTTCATGTGTGGGGGGCATAGCCTTTTGCGGGCACCGCCCCCATACATTGCCAGGAAGCCCCTGAACCCTGCGGGGGGCAGACCCTGGGGGCCGCAGCACTTCCTCATCCTCGGCTGAGCATGGAACTGTTGAGCCCCAGGTTCCTGGGTCGCCAGCCCCCCACCCCACCCCAGCCCTGCCCTGCTTGGGAAGCCCCAGGGTCAAAGAATCAAGTCAGTGAAAAACAAGGGGACGGGGTCTTGTCCTTGTGGCAAGAGTAGGCGCTGGACAGCGGCCGAGGCTGGGGACTGGGGACAGGTCAGTGGCCGAGCCTGAGGACTGGGGCGCGGGCAGCAGCTTGCAGTGGGCACAGGTGAGTTGGTGCTCAGGTGCCATTGGTGAGCAGCAGCCAGGCTGCTCTTGGGCTGCCTGGGCGCCGGCCTTCAGGGCAGTTGTGGGTCCTGCCGTCTCACCTGGCACCTCGGATGTGCGCAGCTCCGGGAGCAGTGACCGAGGGGCTGCAGGGCACTGATCACTGCATGCTTGACCTGACAGCATCCTGCTGAGGACATAGAGCTGGGGGATTCCCCGTCCCTCTTGAGTGGGCGTGCCCCTGGCCAGTGCCCCCCTTCCTGCTTCTCGGCCTCAACCTCCAGAGCAGCACTGGGGGGCGTGCTCTGGCACGTCCAACTCTGCCTGGTGGTGCCCAGGCTCCCTGCTGCCACCACAGAGCTGAGGGCCCTCCCGGGACACTCGCCCTCCCATGCCCCTGGGATGACGGCTGCACCCTCACCCCTCCCGGGGCTCCGTGCACCTGAGCTGACTGTGGGATGGACTTCCTGGCCAAGTCTGTGCACAGGGGCGGGGCCGCCCCACTGGACCCAGTTCCATCTCGATGGTCAGTGCAGGGCCGTCACACTCCATGTGGGTATCCGCAGACGCAAGTCCCTGGTGTGTGTCTCAGGTCCAGGTCTCCTGAGTCCCAAGTAGGCCTCTGGGACCCGGGCCCTGCAGCCACAGGGGCCATCACTGCAACCTGAGCCCCCACACACCTCGGAATGGCCCTCTCAGACTCTCCCCTGCAGGGAGTGGGCCCCAACACGTGGCAGTAGCTTCTGGCTAATTCACCTGGAGACCACGAGGCCCTGGTGCAGACTGGTGCTGGGAGTGGTTTGCTGGTGGCTGCTAGTGAGAAGTGGGGCCAGGGGGCCCCTGAGGTGCGCGTGCCCTCACCCTGGTGCATTTCCGATCTCAGACCACAAAACCCATTTTTGTTTGTTTGTTTTGGGGCCACACCCATTGATGCTCAAGGATCCAGTCAGTAATTACTTATAGCAGTGCTCAGGGAGCAGTATGTGATGCCAGGGATTGAACTCAAATCCACTGAGTATAGAGCGAGCACCCCCGCTGTGCTCTTGCTCCAGCGCCAGAAAAGCCTTTTGGTTTTTCGGTTGTTTTTTGTTGTTGTTTGGGTTTGGGGTCACACCCGGTGCTGCTCAGAAGTTACTCCTGGTTCATGCACTCAGGAATTGCTCTTGGAGGTGCTCTGGGGACTATATGGGATGCTGGGAATCGAACCCGGGTCGGCCATGTGCAAGGCAAACGCCCTACCCGCTGTGCTATTGCTCTAGTCCCCAGAAAACTGTTTTGGAAGTGAGAGCACAGAGAGCCCAAATTGGAACTCCCGCAGTCCTCAGAGAGGTAGAATGGCAAACTCAAGCTAGCTGCAGAAATAAAACGAGCTTAGTTTGCTTTCTGCCTTTTTAGTTTTTGTGTTGGGGGCCACACCTGGCTGTGACAGGGATCACTCCTAAGCAGTACTTGGGGGACTGTTTGGGGTTCCGGCGGGAGAACCCAGATGACTGCAGGCACCTTTACCTCGGAGATGAATTCTGTTTGGCACACCTGGGACCCCGCCCTAGCAGTGTTTGGCACACCTGGGACCCCGCCCTAGCAGTGTTTGGCACTCCTGGGACCCTGCCCTAGCAGTGTTTGGCACTCCTGGGACCCCGCCCTAGCATCTCACACATGTGTTCCCCTGTGTGTGGTTGTGGAGGTTGCATTGTGCTGGGGGTGGGAGCCAGGGCCTCACATGCCCCCACCCGAACCCCTGTGACCCAGAAGGAGGGCAACAGACCCTTGCCGTGGAAGAGCTTTCCTGCACATGAGCTCCAGCAGCACCTGTGCCTCACAGTTGAGGGGCATTGGCGCCCCCCAGCAGCCTGGCAGTTTCTCGGGGCTGTGGGGAGAGCCTAGCTGAGTGCTGGACACCCAGTGGCCTCTCCCCGCCCTGAGCCCCATCTCAGCACACGCCATCAGGTATCACCGAGGGCGCAGCAGGTGACCTCCGATCCTTCCACGACACAGACTTTGACTGTGCTATGTCCACCATCTGCATGCATGGGCAGTGCATACGTGTGTGCATGATGTGCACGTGTGCTCCTTTTCCTCTCCAGTCGCTCCACGTGCAGAAAAGTGACGTGGATCTGATGCGGACAAAGCTCCGGCGCCTGGAAGAGGAGAACAGCAGGAAGGACCGGCAGATAGAGCAGCTCCTGGACCCCTCCCGAGTGAGTCCCGGCCCCCACCGGGCGCTGCCAGTGGGCGCGGCCTGACCCGCTTCACTCTCGTCTGCTCCGCAGGGCCCTGAGTTCGTCCGGACCCTCGCAGAGAAGAGGCCCGACGCAGGCTGGGTGAGTGGCTGCAGGGGCCTGTTCCCCAGGACTTGGGGGACTCCCTCACACCGAGAACACGGGTGGCAGGGGCGGGGGGGACAGCCGAGTGGGCCAGCCACCTTGGAGCCAGGGTCCTTCTAGCCTGGCCTGGGCAGCTGCTGTGCTGGGGCAGATGGTGCCAGGCGCCCTGTAGGGGTCAGTGCGTCTCCAGGGGCAGGGGCAGGAGGGCCGGGCCCGCTGCCGGACAGAGATGAGGCTCAGTGACAGTTACTTGGAGCAAGAGGTGCCCCAGCTTTCTTACCCTGGTGTTCCAGTTTGTGGGGCTTTTTTTTTGTCGGGGGGTGGGGGGAACATTTGAGAGCCATATCGGTCCGTGTTCAGGGTACCTTCTGGCTCCTGGCTCTCCTTAGGGATCACTTCCAGGGTGGGGTCTCTGTGGTGCTGGGTTGGTCACAGCAAGGCAAGTGCCTTAGCCCAGTGCTATCTGGCCCACTATGCTCGGATTTTTTAAACTTTTTTTTCTTTTTGGGTCACACCGGCGATGCACAGGGGTTACTCCTGCCTTTGCACTCAGGAATCACTCCTGGCGGTGCTCAGGAGACCATATGGGATGCTGGGAATTGAACCCAGGTCAGCCACATGCAAGGCAAACGCCCCACCTGCTATGCTATCACTCCAGCCCCATGGATTTTTTTTTTTTTTTGCGTCACACCCAGTAATGCACAGAAGTTACTCTTGGCTCTGCACTCAGGAATCACCCCTGGCAGTGCTCGGGGGACCATATGCGATGCTGGGAATCTAACCCCGGTTGTCCGCGTGCAAAGCAAACGCCCTACCCGCTGTGCTATTGCTCCAGCCCCCCCCCCCATGGATTTAAAACTTATCAAAGTTGAGGGTGGAGACATAGTAATGTGGGAGTCCAGAGCACTTGCCTTGCACGCAGCTGACCTGGATTTATTCTCCTGCAACATATATGGTCCCCCGCCAGGAGTGGCCCCTGAGCATCGCTGGGTGTGGCTCAAATGCCAAGCAAATCCAAGTCAAGCTCAGGAAGGTAGACTCCTGCAGGAGGGTCTGCAGGTCACCAAGCTGAGCCTCTGAGGGGCCTGGGGGGAGGACTGGAGTCTTCTCTCACCGTCCACCCGCAGAGGAGGGCTTGCCGGTCTCTGTGGGACTATGCTGCAGCTGCCGTCATCGTGGAGAGTGGGTCAGTGCCTGCGTCCATGCAGGCCTGGTGGGCAGCTTGGGGCAGGAGTGGTGGGCGAGCACCTAGGAACAGCCTGGCGTGGGGAGCAGGGGTAGGTGAGGGGCGAGAGGGGAGCGCCTGCGGGCAGAGCAAGTCCAAGGGGATGCCTTAATCACTCATTCACAGGAAAGCCCATGCCCGCAGTGACCCTCAGTCCGATTAAACAGTGATTTGATCGGTGACTGCAGAGAAAGACCAGTGCTGCTTCTGGCTGGGTGGGGTGGGGTGCAGGAGGAAGGGCACTGCAGGGCGAGGGATGTGGACAGGGTGATCTCCGGGCAGGTCATCAACGGGCTGAAGCAGCGGATCCTCAAGCTGGAGCAGCAGTGCAAGGACAAGGACAGTACCATCAGGTGGGCTTCGGGGCCAGTGGACACCGCTCTGGGACAGCCAGGGCACGCTTCCCCTCCACACCCTTCAGGGAGCGCTTCCCATTCCCCGCCAGCATTCCCCTCCATGCTGTGGGGTGATGCAGGAGACACCCTGTAGAACGAGCCACTGAGGGGTGCCCACACCAGGCACCAGCCGCGGGTGCCGTCCCTGCCTGCCAACCCTGGGCTTGCCTCCTAGCAAACTGCAGTGTGACATGAAGGCCACCAACCTGGAGGAGATGCGGGTCGCCATGGAGACATACTACGAGGAGGTGTGCCTATGGTGGGCGGCTCTCACGGGGGTCCCCCAGTATGCCCCCCACTCGCTCTGACATGTGGCCGGTGGCCTTTGCAGATTCACCGTCTCCAGACTCTGCTGGCGAGCTCCGACACGACGGGACGGAAGTACGCACCTCGAGTCCGCAGCGCACGGTCAGGGTGTGATGTCTGGGCGTGCTGGGCACCCAGGGCTGCTCAGCCTCTGTGTTGGGCTCCCGGGCCTGCCGTCCAGCAGGGCTTCCGGGGGACAGCCCAGGCGGTCCAGAGGACAGCACTGGGGGCCGCGGCTCAGCAACTGTCGCTGAGCGTTTTGAGCTGTGTCTATGGGAGGTTGGGGTGTCCCCGTTGGCCCCTGGCGGCCATGCCAGCATTCTGCACTCAGACCCACAGCAGCCCCCATGCCCCTCTGCCATGGTCGTGTCCCTGGGCACAGGGCGGAGTGGAGCGCCCTCTGTGACAGCGCGTGTCGTGGACACTCCTGCCCGCAGCATCTGGGTCCACAACTCCTGGGGTGGGGGCTCCCGGGGCAGAGGTTTGTCCCCATGGGCTCGGGGATGCTGCTGGTGGCCTGACTGCGTCTTCCACTCAGGCTGCCCGGCGAGAAGAAGGCGGGTCTCAGGAGGCAGAAGAAGGCAGGGACGGCGCTGCTGAGCCTGTCGCGGAGCGTGCGGGAGCTGACTGAGGAGAACCAGAGCCTGAAGGAGGACCTGGACCGCCTTCTCAGCAGCTCCCCCACCGTCTGCAGGGCAAAGGGTGCGGGCCGGGGACAGCCAGGGGTGGCACTGAGGCCGGGGCAGCGGTTCTGCACTACACATGGGTTCTGTGGGGTGAGGACAGGCCGGAGGGGAGCCAGCGTGCCTCAGCGCCCTTCCTGGCCTCCCCTCAGGCTACGTGGAGTGGAGCAAGCCCCGGCTACTGAGACGCATCGCCGAGCTGGAGAAGGTGAGGCCCCTGCGGGCAGCCACACCTTCAGGCAGAACATTCGAGATTCAGTGTTTCCTCTGTCCACCCCCACACCCCTCCCCAGCTGGGCCTCTGGGCCGGCTCCCAGATGGCCGTCCCTGGCCGTCCCTTCCCCGTACTCCACACATCCTGTAGCCAGGTCAGCGTAGTTGGCATGGGCCTGGCAGCACGTGGGAAGCAGCCCAAGAAAGGGTGTCCAGTCACCTGCCCTCACCCTGCCTGGACCCAGCCCCCTCCGGTTACTCCAGAATGGGAGTCCAGGGCCAGCCTGTCAGGCCACTGGACACACACGCACACATGCATACGCACACACGCACGTTGTCGGCTGTGGTCTCTGTCCTGGACTTCCTGCGTGGAGCACGAAAGCAGCAAACACACCTAACACATCTGTGCGGCCTCCAGAAGTTAAGTCCAGTGGAAGCGTCCAAGTCCCACGCGCCTGACCCGCCGGCCCCCTCGGCCTCCAGCCCCGCCGCACATGGGCAGTCCGAGGAGACGGAGCGTCTGCGCAGCGCCGTGAAGAGCCTGCGGAGCGAGCGCAGCGCCCTGCAGAGCCAGCTGCTGGAAAAGGAGTGCGTGAGGCGGGGGCGGGGGGGATGCGGAGGGCCCTGAATCCGGAGGGATTTCAAAACCTGGTCTAGGGAAAGGTTGCCCTGGGCTGCACCTCGGCCGCGTGACTGCAGGTGGCTCCCCGCCCTGACTCCGGTCTGTGTGTCAGACACGGGCGCCCCCCATGCTTGGCCCTGCTGTCCGCAGTCTTTGTTTCGTCGGCCGCTGACATGCAGCCGTGTCTGCCCCACGGCAGCTAGCCCAGGTGTTTTCTGGGGATCCGGGAACCCCCCACATTCACAAATGTGGCACCTTCCCTGGGTGTGGTCAGAGTGGTGAGGCCTGGATCCCCGTGTCCCAGGAGCCCCTGGCCCGGGCCACGGAGCTCACGGGGGCACAGAGCAGTTGGCTGGAGGCGCCTGGTGTGCCCAGCACCTGCCCTGCTCAGCTGGCCTGGTCTGTGCCCGTGTCCAGCGGGGAGGTGCGGCAGCTGCTGCAGACCAAGGCGGACCTGCAGAGGGAGCTGGACGCCCTGAGGGGCGGCGAGCCGGGGAGCACACAGCAGGAGCAGGCTCTGAGGTGAGACCCAGTAACCACGTAGATGCTGCCCACTGCACAGCGGGAGGCCATTAGCCAACCCAGGTTCGATCCCTGGCATCCCATATGGTCCCTCAAGCACCAGCAGGAGTGATTCCTGAATGCAGAGCCAGGAGTGATCCTGAACATCACTGTGTATCACCCAAAAACCAAAAAGTAACAACAAAAAAACTTTAAAATACACAAGTGAATTTTAGGGTACAGGAATTTATATATGAAAAAGTGACCAAATGCAGATTGGACACACCGGGCTGACTAGAGATGCGGTCTCGGGAAAGGCAGCCAGTCTCCGGTGGGGGCTGGGAAGGGCAGAGCCCCCTCTTCCTGTCCCTCCATCGCACTGTCCCTCCGTACCCCGTGCAGTGGGCAGTAGTGCCGGCCCAGGTCTCAGCTGCGTCTCTTCTGTCCCCCAGGCGGGAAGTGCAGACGCTTCTCAGGAAGGTCCAGGCGCTGCAGGAAAGGGTCACAGCAGAGCACGAGGAGCCTGTGGAGGGGCCCCCTGAGGTACCAGCGGGCACGGAGGGGCATGAGGGGTCTGTGGGGCCTCCTGAGGTACTGGGCGGGGGCTATCCCGTCTTAGGGATGAATGGGTCCCTTTGGCAAGTACTGCTGTGGGGACCCTGAACAGCTCCGCTCTGTACGTGTAATATGCTTGTCCCTGGGACCAAGGCCCCAAGGCTGACGGGTACACGGGGCCATCAGGTCTCCACTGACGGGGTCAGGCAGGGCCAGACAGGGCACTCAGCCCCAGCACACGGCCACCATCTGCCCTACACGGCGTCCCAGGGAGCAGACAGTGAGCAGGGACTCCTGCCGGTGGCCCTTTCCCCGCTGCTCATGCTGAGAGGGAGCCACGGGCACAGCCAGGGGACGAGGCGGCGCTCAGCAGTAGTGGGGCCCCCAAGCTGAGGGTCCCCAACCCCAAGAGAGTTCTGACCCCAGGGGTGCCCCCAGACACATGGGCCCTGGTCGCTGAGCCGTCTGACCCCCGCAGGTACACTGAGATTCAGTGTGGGGTGCCCAGGCCGCCCTGCCCACCAGCCTCTCCCCTTCCTCCTCCAGGCCCCAGAAGAGCCCTGCGCGCCCTCTCTGCCCCGCGCAGCCGACTCCGGGCCCAGCACCTTGTCTCGGCCTCCCTCGTGCTGCTCTGATGGCCGGCAGGACGCAGCCGCCGGGACCCTTCAGGCCCACTGGAAGGCCCACAGACACGAGGTGGGCTCCGGGCGCCCCACAGACATGAGGTGGGCCCCCAGCCCCCACACACTGGCCTGCACAGACCCTGGGATTCGAGGGGCAGGAAGAGGTGCAGCCCACGCACGCATACACATACATACACACACATGCACATGCATACACACACATGCACGTGTACAAATGCACACACGGCAGGCAGCTGTTGGGCTGGTCTGAATAGCACCTCCGGGAAGCCCTCCCACAAGGCCACCGGGTTCTCTTCGGGTGGGTGCCCTGCGCCCTGCTCTGCGTTCCTGTCCAGCTAACAGTGGAGCTGAGCTGCGTAGGGGCCACCCTGGTGTAGACTCACTCTGTTTCAGGAGGGACAGACCCTCGCAGACCAGGTGAGCAGACAGCGCCGCTCTCTGCCTTCTTGGACCCTGTGGGTTGGCTTCCGCGTGCCCCAGAGGCTCTGGCCAACTTGGGTCCCCGACTCCTGACCGAGGCCCCAGCACTGCAGAGGCTCTGGGCTGGCCTCTCCCCAGGAGCCACCAGAGGGCGCCTTTTGTGCGTGAGGATTACAGGTCCCACACCCCTGCACTCGGGCCCTCACGCAGCACTGAGGGTCCCCTGGGCAAGGATCCGGGAGCAGCCCCAACACAGAAGCCTCACTCCTGTGCATGTGCACGAGCTCACACCCGACCCTCAGCCGCCTGCTGCAGACTCACGGCCCTTCTGGAACCTTCCCTGTTCACCTGGGAGACACTGGGTCTCGAGCACTGCCCTGGCAGCCGCCTGTCTGCTGCATGGCATTTGTCCCTGCCCGGGGCTTCTGACGGCTCTGGTTAGAGCCACAGCCTCCCCTCGCTTCCAGGCCCGGCCCCCCACATGTGCCGGGAGAGGGGGTCCCCACATGGCCGAACACCCCTGGGTGCCACCTGCGCCCCAGCCTCGCCCCCTCTCAGCCTTCAGGCCCTGGGCTCCCCCGAGAAGAGAGGCCCGGGGAGGGCGGTGGCCGCCCTGGAGCCTTCCCTTGTGGCTCCCGGGAAGGTCCCTGTGCTGGCAGCCCCGGGCCCCTCCCGTATGCCGTGGGCAGGGCACTGAGCAACCCGGTGGGACGTTTCCCTCCTTCCCCCGCACACTGGTCTTCTGTGGGTCTGCGTCTGGCTGACTCACTCCGGGTCTGTGGGTGCTGCTGCAGGTCCCCCCTGAGCCCCCCGCCTCCTCCTCCCTGCAGGCGGCAGTGGTGCTGCAGGCGGCCTTCCGGGGGCACCTCGCACGCGTGAACCTGCTTGCCGGCACCACCATGCCCCAGCGCACCAATTCACCGCGTCTCCCTGCCAAGGTGATCACACCTGCCTGCGCCCCACGCAGGCACCCAGACCCAACGTCCCACTGTCATGCCCTGCCCAGGGCATAGCAGCCTCGCCTCGGTGCCATGGCAGTGGGCAGCAGAACAGGCCTCAAGGAGGCACCCGCTGTCTCCTGCAGAGCCCCCAGGATCAGGGCCAGGAGGAGGCCGTGACCATCATCCAGTCCGTCCTGCGGGCACACCTGGCTCGGGCCGGGCCCTCACCCTCTCCGTGCAGGTAGGCACGACCCCCTGAGCCCCTGGGAGGGGGCAGTCTGCAGCACCTCACTGGGGGAGCCAAAAGGCAGGAGACGCTTCCTTCCGCAGCACTGCCAGCCTGGGGGCTGTCCCCAGCGTGTCCCAGAGGAGACCTGCCATAGCCGCATCCCCGGAGCTCCCCCTGGCCAGCCTCGAGGCTGCTGGTGAGCTCCTCCCTGTGCCCTGTGGCCAGCACCTCCGGGTCTGGGCCGACCTTGTAGGCACCCCCCGGCTCTGTCCCCAGTGGACAGGACAGGACAGCGAGCCTGGCAGGCTGGAGTTGGGGCCAGCCCTCGCCGTGGGGGTCCACCTGCCTGTTGGTCGTTCCTGGGAAACATCCTGGAAGGCCCGGCCCGACCACACCCTCCCCCAGGGCCTCGTCCCACATCTGTGGGGTGAGCAGCTGTGCGGAGGGAGACTGCTCGGGCCGCGTGGATGGCAGGGACAGGTGGGGGGTGCCGCTCACGGTACCCGGGTAAGCTGCGCGTCCCGTGTCCCTCCAGGTGAGGATGGCGAAGTGAGCAGTGGCCAGACGGCGAGAGGCTCAGCCTGCCCTGGTGAGTGGCCCGGAGAGCCACAGGCTCCCCAACCCCCCACACCTGGGGCTTCTCTCTAGCGTGGCTCTCGCTGGGAAGCGTTGACCTCGGGTCCGCTCCGAAACCTGCTGTAGGCAGCAGGGAGCAAAGTCCCTGGCCAGACACATGGGGCAGCCCTACGCCGAGCCCTGCCTGCCACCTGGCCCGCCGTGCCAGGGCTGACAGGCTCTCAAGCTGCCCCTTTAGTCCTGCTCCATGTGGCCTGTGACGGAAGCCAGGGGTGGGTGGCGGAGCCTAACCAGGCTGCCCCCGGGCTGACAGGAGACGCCACACGGCCCAAAAGCCCTTTGCCCTGCAGCACTGCCTGGTGAGGGACCTGGAGGGGAACCGGCCTGTCTGCCCCAGCCCAAGCATGCAGGGGCGAGGGTGTCTGCGCTGTGCAGGGGCGGGGGACATGGTGCCTTCGCACAGCATCGGTCACGCTCCCTCGGCTCGGCGGGCCCGTGGCAGCGCCTCAGGAAAGCCCCGGCACGAGAGAAGCCGCCCAGCCTCCCCGCGCCCCGAGTGAGCCCTCTGCTTCCTCTCAGGCTGGCCCGCGCCCTCAGACAGTAGCAGCTCCGACGATTCGGACGAGGTGGTGATGCCGCCCCCGGTGCCTAGGACAAAGACCACCGCCCTGGCCTAGCCCTGCCGGCACCCCCTCGGGCCAAGGCACAGAGATGCGCTGGTCTGTGATTCATGAAGAGAAGAACAGGACTCAGTTCCACCGCGCACCTGCGGGTTTTCTCTTGCTTTCTGCTCATTTGGGTCAAGGAACCCCAGAGCCTTTGTCCCAGCCTCGGGCCATGTCAGGGCCCGGGCAGAGGGGCACCTGCAAAGCCCCCTTCTCCTGGGGCCGGGGTCTGGGACAACTGGGAGGCCGCCTGGCCCCGCTCGCCCCAGAGCTGCCCCTCCTGTCGCAGCCCTCTGGGAGAGCATGGGTGAGGGGGCGGGGTGGGCCATGCCAACCCCAGATGGGCCCCAGGTTTCTCCACTCCCCGGACCGACCTGCCCCTCGACCGTCCTCTCTGCTCCCCGCTCCCTGTGCTGCCCCAGGGGCTGGTGGGCTCTGCCGTGGGGCAGACCAAGTCTGAAGTCTGGATCACAGGGCGGGGGGTGCTGGGGGTGCCGGCCTTGCTCAGACACGAGCTGGGCGCAGCTCCTAGCACTGCGGAGTGACGGGAATAAACTCCTTTGAATCTGGATTAGGAGTAGCACGTTTGCTTTGAACTCTGGAGCAGGGCGGGCTGTTCCCCTAGCCTGGCAGTGGGAGCTGTGGCCCGGGGGTGCCGTGAGAACTGTTAAACTGGACGGCACAGGTCCCTCTGCCCTGGACTTCCGCTCCAGAATATGTCCCTGAGAAGTATATGTGCATCCTGGCCTCTGTACATGTGTGCCCTGCCTCATGCACGTGGCCTCGTGTGTACTCACGGTCTGGGTGTGCACGTGCTCTCTCACCGCTCCGCCGTTGGCGCACTTGCACCGTGGTCTCTGCGTGTGTCCGCCCTGCTCTCTTGGACCCCACCAAGTTGTTGAGGGAAACCTGTCTCCAGGCCACCGTCCGAACAGCAGAGACTGCCCAGCCTTGGGCCTGTGTCCCTCCAGCTCTGTCTCCCCTCCTGTCTGGGCATGTGCCCCTGAGCCAGCCCGGCCGGACCAGGCCCCTGTCACCTGGTGGGGCATGCAGGGGGCGGCCAGAGAGGTCCACTGCGCCCTGGGGGACAGGGAGGGGGAGCAGGCTGGGGGGCCTGGCCCTGAGACTGTCCTCTCTCCTCCTAGATGGAGTGGGCGTGCCGCCTGCAGAGCTGCGTGCCTGACGGCCTCGCGGGTGCTGCTTCACATACGGGCGCCCAGGCGGCAATGCAGGGCCGTCGTGAAGATGCCGGCCACCGTGCCCATGGTTCCTGTGGCCTCCCTGCAGCTGAGGAGGGACCCTGGGCAGTGGGTGGGGGATGCTGAGCGCTGCAGGTTACTGTGCAGGACAGGCTGGAGGGAGGGGCGAGGCAGAGACCCCCACAGAGGACTTGGTGAGGCAGCCAGACTGAAGCGATCTGGGTGGTGGACGGAGGGTGGCGCTGCTGTCATCAGCCTCGCTGGGTCCCCTGTGCATGAAGAAGAGGGCCTCCCCTCTGCCCTGGCCTTGCAGAGATGCCTCTTGCCTAGCCCTGCCCTCCTCACCTCAGAGTTTGAGCGGGACCCAGTCAGAGACGGTGACCCCCTGACCCGGGCCTCATGGGTGCAGGTGGCCGGGAGGCTGGGGCACAGGGTCACTCTGAGGGAGGCGACCTGCCCGCCCTCGCTGCAGCAGCTCTGCCCTTGCCGCCCCCCTGGGCTGCGTGAATAAAGTTCCCTCATCCCCACGGCCGCCTGCCTGTGATCCTGCCACACGGCTCCCGGCCAGTCCCCACCTGGCATGTGCCTGGGGCAGCTCTGTACCTCCCCCTCCTCCAGTCTCTGCCTGCTGTGAGTGGGGCCTGTACCTCAAGAAACTCGGAGAGGGGCTGGAGCGATAGCACAGCGGGTAGGGCGTTTGCCTTGCACGCGGCCGACCCGGGTTGGATTCCCAGCATCCCATATGGTCCCCTGAGCACTGCCAGGAGTAATTCCTGAGTGCAGAGCCAGGAGTAACCCCTGTGCATCGCCGGGTGTGACTCAAAAAGCAAAAAAAATAGAAACTCGGAGAGGGTCATGCCCAGCTGTGCCCGTATGGAGCCAGGTGTAGGGCCAAACATGCTAAAGACACTTCCTGCTGTGCACTAGCCAGTCTCTCAGCCTGCGCCACCTTCCACCCCCGCACAGCCCCACCGAGTGCGGTGGGAAGCCGCGTGCTTGGTGGCAGAGAGGACGGTCCGGCCTGCGCCCCCCAAAGCAAAAGGGTGGCGAGTACCCCTCTCCGGATTCCCAGTCTCCCCGGGATCCTCTCCGCTCCTCACCTGGACCCCACCCAGAGACCTGGGGGAAGCCAGGGCCCCAGCACCCCTCTCCGCCCTCCGCCAGCTCATAGGCTGTGAGGCTCTGGGTGGGTGTAAACACCGAAGGGGAGGGGAGCACAGACGTGGAGGCGCAGCACCACGCACCGTCCCCCAGACACTGCCGAGATGCCCCTGAGCACCACTGTCATGGCCCCAAATCTCCCCAGGCCCCGTTGGGGCACGTGCCTTGCCCAGGTCACTCCATGGCTCCTCAAGTGGCGACAGTGGGAGTAATTCCCAAGCACAGGCTCGAGTGCCCCCGAGTCAGGCCCTAGCACCACTGTGTGTTCCAGACAGACGCCTCCCAAGAAACACCCGACGAAGTCCAGCGCTTCTGAAGCCCTTCGGAGACTGCTGCTCGCTCCCAGAGACCCGTGACTTCATTGTTGCTGCACACTGCTGACCACGAGCCACTGTGGCCTCAAACAGCTGCCTAATCGCCGACAACCACCGCACACATTCCAGCCGGCAGAGAGGGTGGAGGGTCCGTCACTGTGTTTCATTGGACAGAGCAGAATCCACACACCCAGCAACAGCCTGGGAAGTTGGGCAGGCTGTGACGTTGCCAAGGAGAAAGCAGGAATCCCCGGGGAAGGGCCAGTCCCACTTCCCAGTCCTTCCTGTCCCCCCCACACCAGGGCCCCCATCTCTCAGGGCAACCCCCTCCACAGGCCCCTGCCCACGAAGACCTTTAAGGCCCTCACACCCAGACAAAAACTGCCTCTCACTAGGGCCAACGCGGACACCTCACACACACGCCAGCGCCAGGCCCACGGAGCATCTCCTGCACATCTGAGCCTTCCCACGGGGAGGGGGGATGGCTCTGGACACAGCGTCCAGGCTCGTGGCCTCTCAGTGAGACGAAACCCCCGCCCCAGGCTGCAGGGGCCCAGGCCCCTCACCAGGAAGGCCGCCAGAGCTCAGCTGGGGAGCCGGAGCCAAGGGGGCGTTTGTCGTGCTGGAGGGAGCGTGGGAGCCCAGGCGCCTGCTTCGGGGATTTGCATTTCTGAGGAGGGAGGCGGCTCCCCATCTCCAGGACTGCGTGCAAGCAGAGGGAAGGGGAGTGGGGCCCCAGCCGGGCCTGGCTCCCGGCCAGCAGGGGGCGGAGGCCTGGACGCTCCCCGCCTGGCCCATCCCCAGCTTCTGGGGAAGCTGCCTGATGGCGGCGGCAGCAGAGGTGAGCCCGGGGCACACAGAGCCAGCCGGGCCCACTGAAGTGAGGGTCCCAGCATGGAGCACCCACCAAGGGTCCCCTGGAAACTCAGGCCTCGTGACATCGATCCCAAACATCTCTGGTCCCTGTCCCACCTGCATGCTATGGGGGGGAGGGGTTGGGGGTGCAGTGGCACTTTGACCTTGGTCCGGAGGGAAACCAGGGAGGGGCCCGCGGGAGCAGCTTCCCAGAGGCCAGTGAGCAGCTCTGGGCAAAGGGCACAGCCTGGTCAGCCTGGGGCCTCTGGGGATGCACCACCCAGCTCAAGGCCAGGGTATGGTCATGAGCTGCAGTCTGAGGAGGGGTCCAGGCCCCCCTGCCCCATGAGACAGGCCACATGTGTGAAGGAACAAAGCCTGTGCTTGGCTCCGAAGCAGCGTTCCGGGGGCGGGGGTGGGGGCAGTGGCAACCTCCCCCAGGAAGGCAGAGGTGGCAGAGGCGAGGTCTGGGCGCAGAGAAACAGGAGGAGGGGAAGTGGCTGCCACAGCCTGCAGCCTATTAGCCCGGCGAGGGGCTGCAGAGGGCGGGGAGACAGTTCCAGGACTCAGGATCAGGCCCTGCTGCGGAGCATCCACCGGCCTGGCCCTCCCCAGGGACTGTGTGAGCCACACCACACGGAGCCAAGGTGAAGAGACAGGACGGGCCCGCAGCCTCTGCTACCACTCTGCCCAACCTTTCCAGGGTTGGGGCAGCAGTGTGACTGCCCAATGGAGCCCCAGATTCAGAGCAAGTGCGGCTGTACAGCGCCACCAGGCTCACGTCCCACAGAAGGGCCCTGGGGACCTTTCCAGGCCTGTTGCTACTTTTGTTGTTTTGTCTGGGGCCTCACCCACGGGGCTCAGCGCGTTCTCCTGGCTCTGCACTCAGGAATCACTCCTGGTGGTGCTCAGGGGAAGCCCAGTATTACATTCCAGGCAATTATTTGAATGTTTATTATACACAGGTCTGGGGTGATAGCACAGCCTTGAACATGGCCAACCCAGGTTCCCGTCCTGGGGGAGTCAGGATCCATTGGACCTTGCAGAGATGCAGCATCTGGGGGGTCCCTCGCCCTGGAGGAGAATACACCATCTTTCCAGGGGGTGGGGGCCACTCTCACTGCTGACAGAATCGGACAGGTCCCCTGGAGAGATCACGGAGATGTCTGCTTTGCCAAGCTCCACCTGCAGACCTGGTGTCGGCCTACATCTGACAGAAGCTGTGGGGGGCCACTGTCGGACTCTCGGGGCTGCCTGGCCTCCTGGGCAGCCCGTCTGTCCACATAGCCGACACAGCACACCAGGACGGGGACAGGGGTGGGGGGTAACTTTTCTCAGAACCAGGAGAGGGATGGACCCAGAGCAAGCAAGGACTGCAGGTCGGCCCCTCGCTCCATTTCAGTGGGCCCCAAGCCGTCCTGCAACCCACAGACTCGCATCCGGGCTACGTCACCCTGAATCCTAGAGGACTGCCAGGCCCGGGGAAGCGCGATGGCAGCACGTGGCACGTGCCCCCACCCCCCACTCAGCGGGCGAGGCCGCAGCCCCACCTCAGGAGGCGGGGCCTCTGCCAGCCGGCCAATAGCAGTCCGGGGGCGGGGCCTAAACGGGCCGCGCGGAGAGGGCCTCATGGAGGGCGGGGCGGGAGGCGGGGCGCGCGGCCGGGAGCATGCGCGAGGAGGGGCGGAGGGAAACAGTGCACCAGTACGACGCGCGGCCCGCCAGTGACTCCGCTGGGGCCGAGCAAGGCGAGTTGTGGGGACGTGACCGTGAGTACTAGCTAATGGTAGCCCTCGAGAACCGGGCCCGGGCGGGGCGCGGGGCATTCCGAGGGCGGGGCTGCGGTCGTGGGCCAATGGTAGTGCGGGGGCGGGTCCGAGGGGGCCGCTCGGGGCGTTTCGGGGGTGGGGCTGCGACCGTGAGCCAATGGTATCGCGCGAGGACCAGACTCGGGCGGGGCGTAGGGCGTTCTGGGGGCGGGGCCTCGGCAGCGGACCAATGGTAGCGCGGGGGCCGGGCCTGGGTGGAGCGCGGGGCGTTTCGAGGGCGGGGCCGCGGTCGCGGGCCAATGATCAGCGCAGGGGCGGGCTCGAGGGCGACGCGCGGGGGCGCGCGGGGGGCGGCGGCGGCGGCGGCGGCGAACAAAGAGGCGGCGGGCGCGGGCGGCCGAGCGGAGCCGAGCGCGGCCGAGCCGGGCCGAGCCGGACCGAGCGGAGCCGGGCCGGGCCCAGGAGCGCGCGGACGATGCGGGCGGCCGTGCGGGGCGCGCGGGGCCGCTGAGCCGCGTCCGGTGGGCGAGCGCGGCGCGGCCATGGCCGGGGTGGGCTACGCGGCGCCCTGGTGGGCGAGCCTCCTGCACCGGCTGCCGCACCTGGACCTGCGCGGGGAGCCCACCGGCAGCCTCTTCCGGCCCGAGGACGCCGACTACCAGCAGGTGCCGTGGGTTGGGACCCTCCTCGGGCCCTCCCACCTCGGGGTCCCCCTTCCCCGGGGTCCGGAGCCGCCCCGCCCTGCGGTGGATCCGCCCTGGGCTCTGAGCCCCCATTCCGGGGGTGTCAGGCCCCCGCCCCCTCCGCGCCCCCCGTGCCAGCTGTCAGCCTGCGGGGTACCCCAGGGCCCTCCCGGCCTGACAGCGCGGGCGGAGGGGGAGGGGCGAGGGGTCTGGGCACGTGCCAGCCCCTGGACCTGCGAGAGGGGGATGGCCGTGGCCAGCGCACAGGTGGGCATCCGTGTGGGAGGCCGGCCAGGGGCCGAGCCTCGGCAGCCGGGATACGGAGTGGACCTTTGTGGTCCATTCCCAGGGGCCCCAGGGCCACCCCTAGGGCAGAGACGACGGGGTGGCCCTGCTGGGCTGTGGGCATTTCCTTCCTACCGGGCCGGACGCTAAGCCCCTGATGGGTCTGGTCTCTCCTGTGACTGGACTCTGGGAATCCATCTGTCCCCCGCGGTCCATTCTCCCAGCCCCACTGGTCCCACCTGGGCCTCCTCTGCAAAGCCAGCTGACCTGTTTCTAGAAAGGGGGTGATCAGGAGGCACAAGCCGGCCCAGAGATAGGACTGAGCATGCCAGGCACCACCTGCTTCAGTCCCGGGCCCCCCATGGGGGGGTGACCCCACCCCTCAGAGGAACTTCCAGTCTACTTCTGGCGGTGGGGGAGGGGCAGCTGAGCACCACACTTGTGCAAGTTTGGTCCCTCCTGAAGCGCTAAGGCAGCCCCCGGGCCCTGGCTGCCCCCAGCCTGGCCCCTCCAGACTGGTCTTCCCCTAGGATTCCAATGGTGGCCTGGGGGTGGCTGGCAGGTCCTGAGCCTCCAGTCTCCGCCCCCACCCCGCAGAAACGCCTGCAGGGACCCCGAGAAGGCTCTCCCTGCGTCCCCCTGCGCCGTGGGAGATCTGTGACTCACCCCTCCTGCCTCCCCTCTGTGGTGCAGAATGAGCCACTGAATAATTCACGGGGTGGAAAGCGGCCGCCGGCCCTCCCCGCCACCTCGGCCTGCAGGCTGTGCGAGCAAGGCCGCGGGTGCCCACCAGGTGCCCCTCACCAGGACGGCCCTTGGGGGCTGTGGGGGTGGCCCCGTGCTCCGCACCCCACTGTGAAACCCTGAGGACTGGGCCGTGCTTTGCGGTCCTCTCCCCCGCTGCATCCACTGAGAGGGCCAGGCGTGTGGGTGTCTGAGGTGCCTCCCCGTGTCACCTTGGCCCGTTTGTGGGGCTCGCAGGGGAGCCCCACGCCATGCCCCCAGGCAGAGAGGCAGCTTCTCCCTGTACTCTGGGGCAGGAAGGGGCCAGTCACGGTGGCCCGGTGGGGGGCCAGCTTCCTGGAGGACTTTGTTGCCCGTGTGCCCACGGGAGGCTGGGGGGGCGCGGACTGGACGGCCACTGGCCGAGTGCTGGGCTGTTTCCATGGAGACGCGCTGCTGAGGGGGGAGAGGACCAGCCCTGGGTCAGCGCCTTGAGCCGGGGAGAAGGCAGCGCTGCCGTGACAGGAAGCCTGGTGTGGTGTTGGGGAGGTGTGGTCCAGTGTGGGGCTGCTGCGCCGTGGACCCCCAGGCTCCATGGAGCTTTGGAGGCCGCAGATGGCAGCTCCGTGAAACGTGGCGAGCGCATGTGGGGGCCGGCGGGGGGGGGGGCTCCGGGGAGCCGGGCGCAGGGCCCGAGTCTGACTCACGTGTCTGGGTTCATGTAGGCGACGCTGACCGTCGCCCACCCTGGGGCTGCCACAGGCTCCTTCTGACCTTGCCTTGGAGAGTCGAGGGTGTGGTGACCAGCTCTGTGCCCCCCACAGGCCTGCGGGGAGTCTGACGCCCTCGAGTGGGGAAGGGGGCGCCTGAGGGGAGCATCCAGGGCTGCAGGCGGGCGGGGTCTGAAGGCCCTCAGCTGGGGGGTCCCCTGGTAACTAAGGAGTCGAGCAGCCCAGGCCCAGCTCCTGGCCACCCAGAGTGGGGGGTGACGTGCAGCTGAGTCTCAGCTGGACTCTCTGCCCCCTTTTACCTTTGGGGTCCCCAGGACTTGTATCGGGTGCCCCCTGCCACAGGAGGGAATAGCCGGGCAGGGAGGGGGACCTTGGGACCCCCACCTTTGTGGGGCCACAAGCCCCCGTGCCGACCTCAGAGCCGGCTTCTGGTGCATCTCTCCTGCCTGCTCCCCAGTCGCCAGGGACGGCCACCCCTGGTTCCTGGGCCTCTGTGAGATGGGGCCCGCCTGCAGCCAGCCAGCCTGGAACAGAGCCTGGCAGCCCCCCACCCACACAGGGAGCCAGGTCAAGGTCACCACCTGGGAGAGCCCCCAGGCCTGGGTCCCCGACATTCGGGAGGCTGCACTGAGTCTGGGGAGACTGGACCAGAGTCCACGGCCTGCACTGCCCCGTGGACAGGGGACCTGGGTTTTGCACCCCAATCTGTCCTGCCTTTGCCTCCCAGAAGACAGGGAGGCCCAGGCCTGGACAGCAGCAACAGGCCCCGAGGTGTGCATGGGCCCGGCCCCTGGACCACGTGGCCACGCTGCCCTGCACAGAGCCCACTGGTGTTCGGGTGGCCAGTGGTCAGAATGTGGGCCTGGGCCTCTCGTCTCCCCAGACTAAGCACTGACATCACTCCCATCCCAGACGGAAAATTCCACTTGGCCAGCGCCCAGATCCGGCGCTGCTTCCTGCTCTCCCTCTGCTGGGCCTGGGAAGCGCGGGGAAGCTGGGCGCAGAGGTGCTGCCCTCAGTGCTGCCCTGGGCCCTGGTCACTGGGGGGAGGGGGCTGGCCTCTTCCAGAAAGTCGCTCCAGCCTCTAGAGGTACGAATCTCCGCTCTCCCAGGGGCTGTTGGGGGCCCCCGAAGGACTCGGCCTCACACAGGAGCTTCCTCGAGGTCAGGGCGCCAGGGCCCCGCCTGTCACATCCCTGAAGGTTCCTTCCCACCCTGGGGTGCCCCTCTGGGTCCCAGCTTCTGCACAGGACGTTGGCCCCAGGTTTGCCACAGCAGTGGGCCAGACGGGAGGGACAACCGGGGCTGAGGGCTGCCCTGACCAACAGCCGTGTCCCCTCAGGTGCTCGGATGTCTGAGGCGCGGGTGCCAGGCGGTGGCCTCGCTGCTCTGGCCTGCAGTTCCTGGGGGCGTGTGGGGCCTGGCCTGTGGGACCCGGGGTGCGTGTGCGTGGGGCTGGGGGCCCAGGAAGCCCCCTGTGCTGGGAGCTGCTGCGTGCAGCCCTGTGACGGCAGCCGCGGGAGAGTGCCACTTGGGCTGGGGGGCAGCCGAGACCACTCCTGCGTCTCTGGCTGCTGAGGGCTTGTATTCGTCCTAAATCAGCTCAGCTTCATGGCTTAGAAAAGCTCAGAAAACCTCAAGAACCAAGCCAAGGGGTGGGGAGACCAGTTCAGGGCGACAAGCCTCAGGCTTGTTTGCGTCCCTGCAGCACCACGGGCCCCAGGCACTGCTGGGAGGGCGCCACCTGTGGGTGTGACTCAGAACTCCAAGGGAACAAGCAAAGCTACAGCTGCCCTGGGGGCGTTGGGGGGCCTGGCTCACCCCATTGCACTCTTGGCCCCTCCCCCTCATGTTTCTCCACCTCCCCCCCCCCCCCCCCCGGCGCTGGAACCTCCTGATGGGTGACACTTATCTGGCTGTGCCTCAGTTTCTCATCTGGTGAGTGGGAGTGGGTGGTCCTGGCGCCACCCAGACGGGGATGTTGGCCTGGAGCTCTGCGTGGGCAGTGTGCACCCTGGCTGGCCGCACTGCCTTCCGTCCGCCGGGCTTGGTGATGTCTGCTCCTCTGGATCACAGCCCGAAGTGAGGGGCCGCACTGGGAGGGCAAGTGGCCACCCCCACACTGGGCGGCTGCCTGGCTCTGCAGGTAGCTTGGGGGGCAGGAAGGCCATTCCTAGGACCCCTGTGTTCCCTGGTACCTGGAGCAGGCCAAGGGCCCTACGGGTACCCCTCTCTGACTGCCTCTGACCCCTCCTCCTTCCTGGTGGCTGTGATGTTCATCCTGCTGCGCCCGGCTTGAAGGAGGGGTGTAGGCAGGACGTCCCTAAGGTTCTGTGTATGTGTGTGTGTGTCGAAGGGACCCACCCACAGTCTCCCAGCTCAGCCACCAACACTCCACATGGTTCTGGGCTGTGGCTGCAGGAGCTGGCCCAGTGGCCCCCTGGTTTGGAAAGTGTGGGGTTCATGAGGTCAGGGGGCACTGGGAGGAATGGGGGCACGGGCCTCTCACTAGCTGGGCTCTGAGGCCTGGTGCCTGCAGCTGAGCCTCTTTCCCAGGCAGAGTGGCACCCTCCAGCTCGTCCGAGGGTCGGTCCCCGCCAGTGCCTGCTGCATGTGGGGGCACCCAGCCCCCACATCCTCCACACCTCGGTCCCACTCACCAGGGGACCTCGGCCCTTCCCCTGAGTTCTCAGCGGAACGGGGGTGTCAGATAAACCGAGGGCAGGACTGGGGTCAGTGGGGCAGCAGCCCTGGGCATGGAAGCCCAACCCAGAGCAGGGCTGAGGACACCCCGGAGTCCAGCACGGGCCTCCCACGTCACCGGCTGCTTTCACCGCCCACAGGCACTGCTGCTGCTGGGGGCCACAGCGCTGGCCTGCCTCGCCCTGGATCTCCTCTTCCTGCTCTTCTACTCCTTCTGGCTGTGCTGCCGGCGGCGCAAGAGCGATGAGCACCTGGACGCAGACTGCTGCTGCACGGCCTGGTGCGTCATCATCGCCACGCTGGTGTGCAGGTGAGGCGGGGCGGGGGCGGGGCCCGAGGGGCGCCGGGGGCGGGGCGCGGGGGTGGGGCCGCGGAGGCGCAGCCCGCTGGGGCCTGGCCCGAGGGGGTTCTCCTGGAGACGTGGAACCCGTCTGGCCGGTGTGGGGCACAGGAGCCGGGGTGTGCCCTCACTTGACCTGCCCCGTCCAGCGCGGGCATCGCTGTGGGCTTCTACGGCAACGGGGAGACCAGCGACGGCGTCCACCGGGCCACGTACTCGCTGCGTCACGCCAACCGCACAGTGGCGGGGGTGCAGGACCGCGTGAGTGGGCCGGGGTCTGAGGGTCGTGGGGGGCGGTGGGCTGCCCGGGGCCGGGCTGCGGGCACGGGCCTGCTCACCCGCGGCATCGCCAGGTGTGGGACACGGCGGCCGCCCTGAACCGCTCGGCGGAGCCCAGTCTGCAGAGCCTGGAGCGGCAGCTGGCCACGCGCCCCGAGCCCCTGCGCGCCGTCCAGCGGCTCCAGGGCCTGCTGGGGAAGCTGCTGGCCTACACTGCGGCCATCCCGTTTTGGAAGAACCCCTCGGTGTCGCTGGAGGCGCTGGCCGAGCACGTGGACCTCTACGACTGGTACAGGTTTGGCCCCCCACCCCCCAGCGGCCGGAACCCTCTCCACAGACCTGACCAGCTCCGCGCCCCGCCGGGCACTGCCTACCCTCTGCGTCCCCACAGCAGCCCCTACCCTGTGTCCACAGGTGGCTGGGCTACTTGGGGGTCCTGCTGCTGGACGTGGCCATCTGCTTGCTGGTGCTCGTTGGCCTCATCCGCAGCTCCAAGGGCATCCTGGTGGGGTGAGTGTGGGGGTCCCCCAGGCTCCTCCAGGCTCCCCAGTGCCAGGCACACTAGAGCCCCACTGAGTCCCGAGCTGGGTGCAGGCGCCCCAGAGGTGGGGCGCCGAGCTGCCTCTGCTCCGAGAAGGGGTGAGGGGATACTGCCTGTCAGTGGGTGGCTGTGAGGTGCTTCTGCCCCATGGCGGCTGTATGGCAGGGGCAGGCGGGCTCCAGGAAAGGGGTCCCCATGGGCTGAGCCGTGGAGGCACCCAAAGGGGCCCAGCCACCAAGTGAGACCTGCCTAGTTCGAGGCCGTGCTGGCTGCCCCTGCTCTCCTCTGAGCAGCTCTGTTTGCCCAGGGTCTGCCTGCTGGGGGTCTTGGCCCTCATCATCAGCTGGGGTACGCTGGGCTTGGAGCTGGCCGCCGCCGTGGTGAGTTGGGGGTGGGGCCCACACTCCCCTCCCCTTCCCCTGCCACCCTGAAACATAGGTGGGGACCTGCCAGGATGGCCGGGCCTGAGATATGGTCAGTGCTGGCCTTCCTGCTCTCCAGGGCTCCAGCGACTTCTGCGTGGACCCCGACACCTATGTCACACGCATGGTGGAGGAGCACTGGGTGCTGAGTGGGGGTGAGCACTGGCATGGAGGCTGGGCTTTCAGGGGTCGGGAGCCCAGCCACTGCAGGGTGGACACGGGGAGCTGTTCCTTAGGCAGGGGGGCCGAGTGGCCTTGGGAACTGCCTGGCCCTTGCCCAAGTGCGCCCCGGGTGGGGCCTGAGTGCTTCCGTCCGTTCTGCAGTCACCCTGGGCTGACGCCAAGGGAGGGCGGCTACAGGGCTGTCCGCAGGGCCCGGCTGTAGCTGGCCTGGCCTCCCGCTCGGGGTCCCCGTCCTGCATGGTGCAGAGGGTCCCTGAGAGTGCAGAGGCCGGAACCCTGGGGAGTGTCACTGTTGAGGGCGCAGGTGTCTGCAGACCCTGGGGTGGCCCCTGCTCCAGGGGCTCTGCAGTGACTTGCCCCCGAGCCCCCACTTGCGCGTCGTAGTTGATGAGGGCACACGTGCCCTGACACACTGCGCCCACTCTCCCCGCAGACATCCTGCAGTACTACCTGGCCTGCTCGCCGCGCGCCGCCAACCCCTTCCAGCAGGTGAGCCCGGCCCTTGGATCCCTCCCCTGGGGCGGGTGGGCACGCGGGAAGCCCCAGGCCTCCCAGTCTCCCTGGGCATCCTGGCGGGGTGGTCAGGGCTGCCTGTCTTTGCGCAGACGCTGTCGGGCAGCCACAAGGCGCTGGTGGAGATGCAGGACGTGGTGGCCGAGCTGCTGAGGACAGTCCCGAAGGAGAACCCCGCCACCAAGGTGAGGCCAGCGGCACCCTGTGGGCTGCCCCTCCCTCACCCCTCCCCTGCCCCGTCCCACCCTCCACACTCCTGGCCACCCGGGACCCTTTATAGCCCCCTGACACAGCTCGTCCTTTCTCCAGAGCAGCGGCTCTTCGGGCTGGGGACTGCGAGAGGGGTCGTGGGCTGGCGGCAGGGCCCACGCCTCCCCCATTGCCCCCCAAAGGCCCAAGTCAGGGTGGCAGGGCATACCCCAAGCCCCCGCGTCCAGCCCGCGACAGACGCAGTCTTGTCCCTGGCCACAAGCAGAGCCCCGAGGTGAGTCCACAGGGGACCCGGAGCTCAGCACAGGCTGTTCCCCAGGACCCACTGCTGCGCGTCCAGGAGCTGCTGAACGGCACCGAGGTCAACCTGCAGCACCTCACGGCGCTGGTGGACTGCCGCAGCCTGCACCTGGTGAGGCGCGCGCCTGAGGGGGGGTCTCCTCTGGGCGGGCAGGGCTCTGCTGAGCCTGCGCACCCCGCCCCAGGACTACGTGCAGGCCCTCACGGGTCTCTGCTGCGACGGCGTGGAGGGCCTCATCTACCTGACGCTCTTCTCCTTCGTCACGGCCCTCATGTTCAGCTCCATCGTCTGCAGCATCCCCCACACCTGGCCGCACAAGAGGTGAGCGCTCGTGGGACCCAGTGTGGGGGTCTGGCAGCCCCGACCCACAGGTGCTGGGGAGACTGAGCCCACAGCCTCTCAGGACTCGTGGCGACCCGGAGCTCCTCAGGGCGCAGGGTGAGACAGTCCTACAGTGCTCAAGCGGCGGCGAGGCGACGGTGCTGCCGGTGGGCGGGACGGTGTTGGTGATGGGGGTTCCGGTGATGGTGCTGACATCGCGATGGTGACAGTACTGTGAAGCTGGTGATGGTGACGATCTTGACGTCACCATCAATGTGCTGAGGGATGGTGGCCTCAGCACAGGTGCAGCTGGGGGTCACGGCTGAGAGCCCTGGGGCCACTCGTCCTGGCTGGGATTCAGGTCCTGACTTCCCGAGTTCGCTGGTCCTCAGTTTCCCCAGTAGCAGAGCCCTGAGTGCGCCCACCTCAGGGCTGGTGTGTGCCTACACCAGCACGGTGGCCTGGTGCTCAGGCCCAGCTGGGGGCAGGGAGGCGGCTGAGCCCCGGGGTCCCTCCCACAGAGGCCCTGATGAGGACGGGGAGGAGGAGGCAGCCCCCGGCCCACGGCGGGCGCACGACAGCCTCTACCGCGTGCACATGCCGAGCTTGTACAGTTGCGGGAGCAGCTACGGCAGCGAGACCAGCGTCCCCGCCGCAGCCCACACAGTCAGCAACGCACCCGTCACCGAGTACATGTGAGTGACGCGCGGGACGAGGTGGCCACAGGCGCCCAGGCTGCCTCCAACCCTGTCCCACACGAGGTCACTCCATAGACCCCGGGTCCGGCAGGGTAGGCTGCCCCAGGCCACTCAGTGCCTGTCACTCAGAGCCCTCAGCCTTGTCACAACACGGTGACAACAGAAAGGGAGAGGATAGCACGGTGGGAAGTCACTGGCCTAAGTGTGGTCACTTGCACCAAGAGCGTCCCCTGAGCACTGCCAGAGTAGCCCCTGGCCTCTTGGTGTGGCCAAACAATAGGAAAGGGAGAGATGGCTCAGAAGGTGGGCGCCTGCCTGCATGCCACCGACGTGGATCAATTCCCAGCACCACATAAGGTGCCCTGAGCCTGCCAGGAATGAGCCCTGAGCACAGAGCCGGGAGTCAGCCCCAAGCACAGAGACGAGAGTCAGCCCTGAGCATGGAGACAAGAGGCAGCCCTGAGCTCCACTACAGTGGGCCCAGGTCTGCCCTGTGGCCTCCGTGGGCAGGGGTGACTGCCCACCTCCCCACCCCACTTGCAGGAGCCAGAATGCCAACTTCCAGAGCACCCGCTGTGAGAACACCCCCCTCATCGGGCGCGAGTCTCCGCCGCCCTCAGTGAGTCTCAGGGCACGGGGGAGCGGGGGGGTCACTTCGGCTTGGGTCAGGGCCTGAGGGTGTCTGCCATAGTGGACAGGCTGGGGCCTTCAGCCCTCCTGCTGCAGCCCTGCGACTCTGCCCAGGGATGCCCTGACCACTATTCCCCACCCCTCCCCTGCTTCCCCACGGGGCTGGGCCGCGTCCTTGAGTAGCGGCACTGGCCAGGAGCCCCTGCCCGGCTCACGTCTGCACCGGGAGCCTCGCCGGGGCTCCCTGGAGTTGAGGCCCCCTCTCTCTCCCCTGCACCCCTCCCCTGGGCCCTCCAGCGCTACCTGGCGGCCCTGGACTCTGCCCGACACTCGGGCTGGCAGTTCCAGCCCCTGGACAGTGGCCGACTGCGGTGGTGGCCTCAGAGCGACAGGTACTGACCCGCGGTGCTTGACACGCCGCTGCCCGCGGGCTGCCTCGGAGGCCGCCAGCCCCTCCTGACACGCCCCTGCCGCCCCTCTCCGTGCCTGACCTCGAGGCCCCCTGCATGTCGGGTGTGGACAAGCACAGCGGCTCCGGCTGTCCCCACCAGCATGGCCCCAGCACCGTCCCGTCTCGGGCTTCACACGGCACCTCCGGGTTGGGCTGCTGCCCTGCGCAGCCTTCTCCCCTGGGACTCACGAAGGGGCCTCTGGAACCAGCTGGCTTTTGGGGGCCAGGGTCCCTGAGACAGGGTAGTGCCCCCTCATCTGGGGCTGAGGAGCCACCCAGGATCCCCAAGCCTGGAGACGGGCAGAGCAGCTGTGGCGCGGCCTCCCCTCCCTGGGACACGGGGTCGCCGGCCTCTGCCCGCCTCAGTCCTGCAGGGGTGAGGGGCTGCATGGCTCAGCCCCAGGCTGGCGGGCAGGGCCAGGAGGGCCCCCGCTTCGGGCAGTACTTCCGGCTGGTTGGCTGCAAGTGACCGGTGGACGTGAGCCCCTGGCTGGAGAAGGTGCCCCACATGTGCTGGGCCTGGCAGCCCTGCCCGCTGGTGCTCGCCTGACCCTGCCCTCTCCCCGCAGTACACCTCCAGCATGAGAGCCAAATACCTCGCCACCAGCCAGCCGCGCCCCGACTCCAGTGGCAGTGGCCACTAGCCGGCCAGCCGCCCGCCCACGTGCCAACCGCCCCGTCTCCCCGCACCACCGCTGGACGCTCCGCCATGGGCTCCTCTGCCACTCCCTGGCCTCCTTCCTGCAGGCTGCTCGGACCGTGGACAGCCCGCGGCCCCTCTGCCCGCTTCCGCCTGCAGCCCGCTGGCTCACACTGCCCTGCCCCTGGTGATTCTCACTCCACAGGCCTCGTGCAACCGGACCCGGACCCGGGGCACCACTTTCTCTGCCCTGCCAGCCTCCAGCCTCACTCTCTCCCTCAGTGTCCCGCAGTGCCCTGGGCCGCTGGCCGCCTTCTCGGTGCCAAACCCCACCCCCCCGCAGGCCTGGCAGTGTCGGCTGTCTTTGCACTAACCTCCTTTGTCACCCTTAGGGCAGGCACGGCCGCCCGTCCCTTCGCTCCCCTTTGCTCCCTGACAGGCGCTGTGTCCCCAGGCCCAACGGGGCGCTCCAGGCTGGCAGCGACGGTGGCGGACAGGGTCTTTGTGGGCTGTGGGACGGGGCAGGGGTTCGGCCCCACGGTGCTTCCAGCGTCCTGCAGGATATCTCCCCTGCCCGGGAGACCAGGCCCCCGCCCCCCTTCCCTTCCGGACCAAATGGGCCGCTGCTGGCCCGAACCACGGAGGGAGCAGAGGGGCCAGCTTGGGTGTCCTGGGGCCCCAGCCTCCAGCTGAGCCCAGCGCGGCCGCCCCTGTCTCCGGCCTGGCACGCCGGCGCCAAGCACAATGGCTGCCCCGCAATGTGAATGCACGGCCCGCGGGCACACCCCTGCCCCCCTTCTGAGTTCTGGGGGCCCCTTCTCAGCCCTCTCCCCTGTACCTGCAGCCCTTCAGTCTGGGGAGGAGGGGAGGATATGGGGAGTCTGCAGCGCACTGAGGGGCCAGGCACACCCCCCAATCCCCCCCGTAGCCTGTGCCCGAGTGGGCCAGTGCGGACGAGGCTGTGAGGGGCTGTCCTGCGGGCCGAGGGCTGGCTGGGTGACAGGCCCAGCTCCACTCAGCACCCCCCAGGCCCTGATCTGGGCCTCCTCCAGCTCCGTAGGACCGTGGTCATGTGCTGTCTGCTGTGGTTTTTTTTTTTTAACTGGGTTTTGGGGGTTGGTTTTTTCTTTGGGGGGCTTTATTTTTGTTGGCAGATACTAAAAAATCTCCATGTAATTTCTGTGGTTTCTATTCAGCTTGGGTTTCATGTTTTAAAATAAACACATTTTAAAAAATCAGGCCTCTCTCTCCATATAGGCTTGGCTGCCCTGTCCGGGCTGGCCACAGGGGGCTGGGGGGCCCTGGCTGGGGGCAGGTGGGGTGAGCCAGGGTGGAGCCACCACACTGCAGTCCAAGGCCTGGCCAGCAGGGGGCAGCAGCGGGGGTTGGGAAACGGAGGCGAGCGTCTGAGCCTGGAGGTGAGTGGGGTGAGGGCACTCAGGGCTGGGCTGGGTGTGGGGACCAGTGGGGTGTGGCAGGCCCTCAGCACCGTGCAGGATCAAGGACACTTTCTGGGGATGGCCAGCTGTGGGGACAGCAGGCTCTGCTTGAATCCAGGTGGGTGCTAAGGGGCCGCCTGCCTGCCTTGCCCAAGGCTGAGTCAGGTGGACGAGGCTGAGTGCCCAGCTCAGCCAGCAGGCGGCAGCCAAGGAACATGGCAGGGTGGGAGCGCTCAGTCCCCACCCTGTGCTTCCCGTCTGGGAGCCACCTTCGGACTGCCATGTCCCTGGGGCCTCTGCATGTCCAGCCCTGGGCTCAGGAGGGCTCAGGGAGCCCAGAGCAGTGACCAGGTTCTGGTGGGCAGCTGGGCTTGGCTGACCCAGTTTCTCAGACCCCAAGCCCTCCAAGACGCCCTCACTCAGGTGGGCTAGGGGGCGTGGGTGGGGAGGCAGGCAGGGACAGGAGCGGGGCTCTGCCAGCACCAGGCTGGGGCACACGGGGTCACCTCCCACCCCTAGTGACTCACCCCAGTTCCTCTGAGCCCCCACCCCAAGCCACTTCCCCTTCCGAGGATCGAGGAAGCGGCTTTGCTGTCGGCGCAGAGTGGGGAAGTCTCTTCCGGACCTCTCAGGAACAGCGCACCCCCCACCCCCGCGTGCCCCGGGCGCACCCCTTGACCACACAAGGCCCCGCTGCCCTGGGTCAGCACCCGGCAGAGCAGGAGGTGACTCAGCCCTGGCTGGCAGGGAGGCACTGGGCCCCATTGTCCTCCTGGGCAGGGCCGGCAGCACTGAGACAGGACGCGCCCCCAGCAGGGGGCAGGGGGCCCCTTCCCACGCCTCGGGACATCTCGGGTCCAGGGGCTTTGCCGTGTGGACGGGCACGCAGCTGGGGGAAGGGACAGCTTCATGGGTGCCCAGGAGGAAGAGGAAGAGGAAGAAGGGCTGCCGGAGGGGGGATGGAGGCCCCTGGACACTGCAGGGGAGGAAAGGGCAGCTGTAGTCCTGGGGCCCCTCACCAGCAGTCCAGGCAGGAGCCCAGGCTTAGCTGCCTCTGCCCATCACCTCGGTTGCCCCATTTGCGAAACAGGACAAGAATCTGGCCTCTGGTGGCCCCACAAGCCCGGCAGGGTGGACGATAACCTTGCATGGGGCCCCGGCTCTATGTGGTCCCCAAGCCCCACTAAAGTGCTCCCTGGGCAAAGCCGGGCCAGTCCTGGACCACAGCCCAGGATGGCAGAGAGGAAAAAAATTACAACCTCAGAGCTCAGGATACATACGAGGGAAGTTCCCACTGTCCCCAAAATATCAGGGTGAGGTGAGGTCAGGTCAGGGCACCAGAGCCTGGGGGAAGAAGGGGACAAGGGGTCAGGCTGGCCCCTAACCCATTCCAGTGCCTTAGAACTGTAAGGAGCAAGTGGGCTGCCAAGTTCCCTTGGGACAATCAGTGTGGAGGGGCCTGGCCTCCCCGTGGGGACCACACCTGGCTGAGCCCCCAGCCCCGGGCCCAGCCAAGACCACAAGCGCGGGTGGCCCCAAGCACCTTTATTCTCTGCCAGGTGAATAACAGCAACTCCCAGAACCTCCAGCCAGGCAGGCGGGGCAGGGACCCCTGGGCAGACAAGGCAGGGGCACACGGGAGCCCCCCAGGTTGACTTCTGTTTTTTTCTGATCCACAGAAAAGGTAAGAAGACACCCCCCCAAAAAAAAAATCAAAGACAAATCCTCAATCCCCCCACCCAGACCCAAAGCACAGTGAGAACCTGTGAAGCTCTACAGCGCCCACTATGGGCGAGTCTCTCTCCGGAGACTGAACCTCAGCTCTGCCCCTGCAGGGCAAAGGGAACCCCTCCCGTGAGGGTAGGGACAGCCCCCCCAAACCAGGGTCCTTGGGGCGGGCGCGAACCGGCTCATCGAGCAGTCTTGCAAAGAACCCCACGATGACCCCACAGCTGCCCTCAGGGCCTCTGACACAGAGCACGGGTTTGGGGGTGCCCAGCAGGGCAGCTGCCCAGCAGCCTGACCCCACCGGCACCCCCACATCAAGGCACAGCCCCGGGGGCCTTGGAGCCGGGTTCCCGGGCCCTTGGATACCAGGGGTGCCCGGGAACAGTCTGGCGTGGCTAGAAGACAGCAGTGCGGGGACACCAGGGCGTGTCCGGGTACAGGTGGCAGTGGATGGAGCGAAACCTGCGGGGACAGAGGGGCTGGTCTGTGGGTGTGGGCGCCACCCCACCCCGCACCCCCGGCACGCTGCCCCGCGTCCTCACCTAGAGGGGTCCGCGCCCACGGAGAAGGGCCCCCTGATGTGCACGGCATTGCGCTTGTTCTCGAACACTCCGTAGCTCAGAGTCACCTGCAGGGCAGCAACAGGCGCTGGGGGCCCTGCTGACCCTGGCCCCGCCCCTGGCCCCGCCCTCACGGCGCAGCTGGAACCCGAGGCGGGCCGGACCCAAGGCCGCACCTGCTCATGTAGCTCTGAGGGCGGCACCTGCTGCAGGTTCTCCAGGTGCGAGTGGAAGAGCCCGCTGCGGGTGAGGGGCACGTGCAGCAGCGCCTCCACGATGTAGCCCACCGTGCAGTCATCGGGCAGCCGGATCCGCTCGGCCGTGCTCAGGAAGTGGCCCCCGCTGCAGGAAGGGCGCGGTGAGCAGCCCGCCCCTCAGGCCCCCCGCCCGAACAGCAGGTGTGGCTGCCTGAGGTACCCCCGCCCCTGCCCGGACCGCAGGTGAGGCCTTACCTGGCCCACGGGCTCATCTTCAGCGCCAAGCCCCGGCTGATGCAGAAGCCAGCCCCGCCCGTGGCGAACCAGAAGTGCACAGGACGCTGTGGAGGGAGGCGGGTGAGCTGGCCGCAGGACCCCCGCCCCCTACCGCCGCGCCAGGGCCAGGCCTCACCAGCTTGTTGTCTCCCACCCGCTCCGTGGCCTGGATGGGCCTGTCCAAGCTGGGCTTCCCGATGTACACGTCCTGCGTGTGCTGGAAGCCGGCCAGCAGCCGCAGCAGGGCACGCACATTCACGTAGTTGTCGTCGTCCACGTGGCAGAACCACCTGTGGAGAGGGGGCGTCAGGGCGGGGCCGGGGCCAGGGACCCCACCGGCAGGCCCGCACTCACTTCCTGCCCGACGCCACGAAGCGGTCATACTCCACGGCCATCTTGCAGGACAGGGCCTGGCGGCTGTGCGCAGCCGAGCAGTTGGTGTTCACCACGTTGGCTGTGGACGTGAGGGGGCGGTGAGCAGACAGGGCCCCACCCGCCCCGTTGCCCGCGGCTCATGGGCAGCTTTTCCCAGCCAGGGACACCTGTTGTCTCCACATCAGCTCAAAGGGCTCATTTGCATGAGAATGGGGGACAGCGACCGTTTGAGGACAGGGCCTCGCAGGCGTGGCCTCCTGACCTCGGCCAGGGGGCGGGGGGACACGGGGGGTGGGGGGGTGGGGGGGAGGGTCAGGCACCAAACCCCTCCGCCAGTCCGGGGCTCACCCCTGTGCCTGTCCAGGAGCTCGTCATCTCCGTCCGTGAAAATGAAGGTCTGGAAGGACAAAGGCTGCCTTGAGCACACAGCGGTGCCCCCCAGGCCCCTCGCCGCACGGCCCCCGAAGCACGGGCCAGGTGGGGAGGCCCACCCACCAGCTCGCACCTGGCCATAGGTGGGCGCGCCCTGTTGACACAGGGCCTGCCCTGCACCACCCACCGGTGGCATGGGGGTGATGGCAGGAGAGGTGGCTTCTGGAAGCCAAGTCTCAGTCAGTGGGGACAAAGGCTGTGGCTGGGCGGCTGCCAAGCCCCGGGGACAAAGGGCGGGGGGGGGGGGGAGGGTGGATCGCAGACATTGTCCGGGCCAGGGGTACCCGGCCATCTTAACGGAGCTGCATTAAGCGGGAGTGGCCGCGGCCCATTATCATACAGCTGGCCTGGTTAACTGGGCAGGGCAGGGGGGCACAAGGCCCAACAGACAGGGCCACATCCCTGCCTCCCTGAGTCTCTGCTGGGCAGATTACCCCCAAACCCCCGTGCCACCACTGCAGGCTGGTGGAAGTGGGAAGGTGCCCAGCGCGCCCCACCCCCCACAACCTCTCCTGCAGCTCGGCGGGAAACTGAGCCGGCTGGCAAGGCTGCCCAGGGCTCCACAGTGCCAGGCCGGTGCCACCTTGCCAACCTGCCTCTAAGGAGTGGGGCTGGCAGGGTGGGGCAGAGCTGCTGGTGCCCGCCTGGGCCCGTCCCGGCACGGGGAGGAATGTCCCCCTGGGGCCCAGCCCTCCCAGCGCGTGCCGTCTAGCGGAGCCGCTGCGGCAGCCCATGCAAGCCGGGCACTGGGGGCTGGGCCAAGGCAGCAGGAGACCCCACTCTGTCCCAGGGGCCCCGAGGGTCCTGGAGAGGGCCCTCTCCACTCTCCCGGCCCCGCACAACAACAGGGATCCCACAAGAGGCATCTAACAGGCCCGTCGACACCTTGGCTGAGGGACCCCACAGCAGCCGGAAGGCAGCCCCGGGCGCCCGCAGGCACGGGCTCGTCCCGCCAGCTGCCGGCATCCTGGGCCCAGGAATGCCGTGGGAGGCGGGGGCCGGCCCGTGCGGGCGCCGCGGCCGCCCTGGATTAAAAGGAAAATGCTTTCTTAATGAGATCAAGCGCGCGGCTCTCCACTCTCCCGCTCTTTGGTGGAGCCTGAAAACCAGGCCCAAGGCTATGGAGATTAAAGTCACCTTTGTTCGGCGGGAGGGCAGGCTGGCGGGGTGCCCCAGCGAGCCCGGCCCGGCCCGCGTCTGCCCCGCAGCCGGAAGGCTCCCTTCCTTACCCACTCAGCTGAGCCAGACCCCTGGGCACAGGGGTGCTCTGCCCACCCTCCTCTCCTCCCCATGAGGCTGGCGGAGGGCGGGGGGCAGGGGGGGACACTCGCAGGAAGTGGCATTGTTCCTGGAGCCGCAGCTCAAAGAAACACAGGATGCCAAGGTCTCCCATTGTGGGCTGGGTGGGGCAGACTCACAGGGCCAGAGGCCAGACCCCCACCCTGGACCAGGCACAGCCAGGGGCTTCCTGCATACCCCTTGCAGCTTGGAGTGCCCAGCCTGCTCCCCCTGGCCACGGTGCAGCTTGCCTGGCACCTCCTGGAAGTCCTCCTCCCCATCCATTCCGTGCCCACACCCTCTATCTCCGGGGGCTGCCCTCGCACCAGCGCCCTGGTGGCAGTCACTGCGGAATGGCACTTGGTGGAGCAGACAGGCTCAAGTCCCCCACTCCACTGTCACGTCCCAGCTGGGGGCAAGTCCGGCTTCCTGCGTGGAGGTGGGGGGCGACGCCCAGCCCCCTGCCAGGGTCCCGCCAGGACTTGCAGTTGACATTGCTGGCCGCATCCCGGGTTCTCCTGGAGGTCCCCGAGGGGGCTGCATGCGGCAGGGGGCGGGGCGCGGGGACTGTCAGTCAGGGACTGGGGGGCCGGCGGCCCCTCATCACCAGGCAACCTGAGTGGCCGCAGCCCCGCGGGTTCCCATGGCGCGGCGCCGCCTTTCTCCGCGGGAGAAAAGGCCTTTGTTAGGGCCCCCAGGGGCCGCCGCCGAGAGCAGGGGACTCGCGGGGCTGGGAACCCGCAGCCAGACAAAACCGCCGCGCCCCCTCCCCGCGTTCCCAGGACCCCTCCCGGCCCAGACGCGCGCCCCTTCCCCTCCCCGAGCCCCGCCCCCGGCCCGCCGCGGCCCGCGGGGGAGAGTTTGAAAGTGGGGCGTGTCCCGTCTTCCTTCTGCGCCGAGGGGCACCCGCGGGCGCCCCAGCCCAGCTCTGCGTGCGCGCCCAGGGTGCGGGCCGGGGGTCCGCGTCCCCGCCGAGGAAGGACGCTCCCGCCGGGGTCCGGCCCGGGAGGGGCGCCCGGTCCCCGCCACCAGCGACGCTCACCATGTCCTTGTGCCGCGAGATCCACGTCTCCAGCAGCAGGTCCAGGCGCGCGCGGTGGAACTTCTTGGTGGTCTTGACGGCGATGAAGACGTCGCGGGGCGCCAGCGGCTCCCCCTGGGCGCGCGGGGGCCCGTCCGCGGGACGCGCGGCCCCGTCCCTGCGTGCGCGGGCCAGCAGGCCGAAGTACTCGGACAGGCCGTGCACCTGGCGGCGCCGCGCCCCGGCCGCGCCCGCGGGACCCTCGGGACCCTCGGGACCCTCGAGGCTGCGCAGCGCGCGCCGGGCGCCCTCGGCTGGCGGCGGCGGAGGCGGCGGGTCGGCCGTGAGCACCAGCAGCCCGGCCAGCAGAGCGCCCGCCAGCGCCAGCAGCAGGCGGCGGCCGCAGCGCTTGAGCATGGTGGGGCGGCGGCCACGAGACGCGCCCGCTGCCCGCTGCCCGCTGCCCGCCGCACGCGCCGGCCGCTCCCGGCGCTTAAAGCAGCGCGGAGACGCCGCCCGGGGCGGGGCGGGGCGGGGCCACGCCCCCATGGGCACGCCCCGCGCGTCCATTGGTCGCTGAACTGCGGGGCGGGGCCTGCCGCCGCGGGCTGCCGGGCTGGGCCTCCCCACGTGGGGCCGCCGCGGGGGGCTGGGAAGTGCGGGGCGTACACGTGCACGCCCCGTCCGCCGGGGTCGCCCCCGGCCCGGGTCGCCGGGCGGCCGGCACGCGGAGGCGGCGCGCCCCGGGCCCTCGGGCGGGTCCCCGCGGGTGGGCGCGGACGCACACCTGCCGAGAAGGCGCCCTGGATGAAAGCCGCCGCCGGCCCATTTGGTCCGGGGCGCGCGGACCGCGGGGGGCACCGCCGCGCCCCGGGCCCCCCCACCGGCCTTCCCACGGGCCAGCGGGGCCCGCACTCAGCCCACCCTCACCCGCCGCTCCCCGGCGCGCGGAACTTGTGGACAAGCCCCTCCTGGTCCCGGGGCCACGCGTGCGGCCAGTCCCTCCCCACACTCCAGCCTGGGCACTGTGGCCCATTTGCTGCGGCCCCGCAGGGCGAGAGGCGTGGTGGAGCCGGGGGTTCCCAGACTTCCCTCTCCCACCCCAGGTCATTAGCAGGCAGATGCCAGAGCAGATGGGGCTGGAGGTGCCTGAGTGACAAGTCTCCCACACTGTCACCTCCTGTCATAAACCCATCCTCCTCCTGCCGCGAGGGCGGGGACGTGGGGGGCGAGGAGAGAAGGCCCTCATGGCTGGTGGGGCCCAAGGGGCTGGGCAGCAGAGGCAGCTGAGTCAGGCCTCACGGCCCACCGGTCATTCCTTCTGCAGTATCTGCCCGTCCTGTTCCTTCTCCATTCCACCATGTAGGGGGCAGGGAGTGGGGTCAGGAAGCCTCTTGAACCTTAGAGTCCTTGGGGAGGGACAGAAGAGGCCAGACGGTCTCAGGACCCAGCCCCAGGCCCAGCTCCAGACAGACAATGTCTACCTAACGCTGACACCTGGGAGTCTATGCCTTCGTGTCATGCATGCACACAGACAAGTAGGCATACACACCAGGCAGGCAGGCATGCACCATGCACACACAGGCAGGCAGGCAGGCACGCACCACGCATGCACCCAGGCATGCATGCACTCACTGACAGGTTCACAAGGCCCCAGGGCAGCGGCCACAGCTCATACCCTATCAGGGTCAGGTACACACACTCAGTAAGATGCTGGCTGATCAAGGGATGGAAGGAGGATAGATGGATGGAAGGGTAGATGGATGGGTGGAAGGCTGAATGGATGGGTGGATGGCTGGGTGGATGAATGAATGGGTGGCTGGGTAGGTGGGTAGATGGATGGATGGGTGGGTGGGTGGGTGGATGGTGGGTGGATGGATGAATAGATGGCTGGGTGTATGGACAGGTGAATGAATGGGAGGGAAGATGGGTGGACTGATGGATGGGTGAATGGGTGGATGGATGGGTGGATGGGTGGATGGATAGATATACAATGGACAGACAGATGGCCAGACAAATGGATGGATGGATGGATGGATGGATGGATGGATGGATGGATGGATGGACAGATGGATGGATGGGTGGAAGGATGGAAGGATGGGTGGAAGGATGGATACACGCATGCTGGCAAGTGATACACTTGATACACTCCTGGTCCTGGCAAGTGAAAGGAGGGGACAGCTCCAGAGGGATGTTGCTTCTGTCTGTCCGTGTACTCACCTTCTGGGCTCCGACCTGAGGGGCCCCGGCCCAGCCCCCACACTGGTGCCCCCGAACAGGCTGAAAGGGCGGGCTTGGGAGCCTTGTGGCTGGGGGGGGCTCTGGTGGCCCCCTAAGCTGGTCTGCGCCTCTGTTCTAAGGGTCTCTGCAGCAATGGGGGTGTTAGAGAAGCCATGTGGGAGCTGTGAGGGTCTGAGCAGGACCCAGGGCACTGGTCAGGCAGAGGCCCAGGCCCAACCACATGTAACAGGCAGCCCAGGGCAGGCCAGTCTGTGTGTCCCCTGGGCTGGCGTCCTGTGCGTTCCAGCAGGAGTGAGGGGAGCCCTGCTCCTTGCCCCTCCTTCCTGCCTTGGCTCTGCCCACTGCACACCCCCACCTGGTGGCCCCCCGAGGCCGAGGGGCATAGAGGACAGGATGTAGGGGCTGCAGGACCCCCTAGGGGGCTGGGCACCAGGAGGCCCAGCAGCAGCTACAGGTATTGGTCACTGGGGGCACCAGAGGCCACTCGCCCACATAGGGAAGGCGCCAAAGTCCAGTGGCCTGAGGCGTCTGGCCTGCATGGCCAGTAATCCCCGGAGGCGGGGGCCAGACCTCCTTCCTGCAGGGTGTCACTTGAGGCCAGAGGATGCTGCAGCCGGTGGACAGTGGCCCGCTGGGGCGGAAGGATCCCGCAGGCTTCCGGGGGTGACCGCAGCACAGAGGGGTGTGGGGGGGTGGGAGGGGGCGGGCAGTGGGGCTGGGGCCATCGGCTGAGACTGAGCGAAGGGGGTGCAGAGGTGGACCCCCGTGGCCCTGCCACCCCCATGGCCTCCAGGCTGCTCTGCTGAGGCCAGAGGTGGGGCTGTTGCCCAGCCTGGGTTAACCTCCCAAACAGGAAGGTGCTGACAGGGCCGGAACCTGAGAGCCTGCCAGGGCCACTGCAGGGGGACATCCACAGGGACCCCCACTTCCCCCACTCTGCCCAACTCCCACAGCCCAAAGGCCTCCAGCAGGCGCCCAAGCAATGCCAACCCAGGGGAGGGGTGGGTGCCCAGGATCCCCTGGAGATGCTGAAGCCGCTGTCAGTGGACGTCGCGGCCATGTCCTTGCTCCATGATCCGAGGCTCTGGGGTCAGCCCGGCCCTGGGGAGTGGGGGGCAGGTCTGAGGGTCTCCTAGAAATGGGGTTTAGCACTGCCCTGCCTGTCGCCTGCCCAGGGGTCCCTGAGTCACAGGGAAGCTCAGGCACAGCCGGCAGAGAAGCTGCCAACGTCACGCTGCTAGCCCCTTTCCAGCCCTCTGGGTGCCCAGAGGACACCCCGACCTCCACTCCCTGCAAGCTCCTCTCTGGGTCCACATGGCAGCAGAGAGGCTTAAGAGAAAGTGCAGGGAGCACTGCCTGAGAGGCTAGTGGACTGCAGCTACTGTCCCAGCCCCAGCAAGCCCGGTGAGCTGCCTGGAGAGGGAGGCCAAGGGGGCCCCCACACTGGCCCACAGTCTGCTGAGGGGCTCTGCTCCTTTGAAGCCCTCCCAAGATCTCTGCGGCTTGTGCCCACTGAGCAGGGCTGGACACCACTATCCGAGTGCCCCTGTGCTGCCCCCCCCAGTTTCCTCCCTACCCAGAGGGTCCCCGGGGACAGTGTTCCCCTTGGCAGCCAGGGCTGCAGGCAGGCGGGCTCGTGAGTGGGGATCAGGTTTGACCCCAGGCCCGTGCCCCGCCGTGAGGCCTCTGTGTCTGGGGCGTGGGAACAAGGGCCCGGCGGCTGCCTCGAGGCTAAGGGCAGGCAGCCGGAGCCCCACTTACACTGCTGGACCCTGCCCAGAGCCCTGGGGACCTCGGCCAGCCCTGGGTGCTGCAGGGAGGCACCTGACCACCCAGAGAATGGAGGGGCAGCCAGGGGGCCCTGGGGGGCAGCCCCTCCCTCCGTGGCAGGTGGCTCACCTCGGGGACAAAGGAAGTGTGCGGGGAGGCCTGCAGGGGACGGGGACCCACAGACACGTGTGCTAGAGGCATGGGGGGCCCTGGCCACTGCCGAAGGGGGCAGCCAAGGGGCCAGCAGCCCCCAGCTCCGCAGGCCGTGAGGGCAGGCCCCGAGCTCGCCCACAACTGCCCACACAGAGGCCCTGTCCCATTCGTGCCGAGCCAGGCTGGGCCAGGCTGGGCTCCTGGCCTCAGCCCCCACCAAGCACCCTGGCTGCCAGCTGTACCCAGACGGCTCCTGAGCTGCAGGCCACGGTGACAGAAACAAGGTGCGTGGCCGCCCCCTGGAAGCAGGACAGGGCAGCTGCCCATCTGGCCACCTCCTGCTGGTGGGCTTCCTGGGGGTGGCTCTGGGCTGTGGGAACAGGCCCCTGCTCTGCTCCCAGAGCCCGCGGCCACCCCTGGGGACCCGGTCAGCCAGCTCAGGTGTCCACTCCGCCCATGCGGAAGGTGGAGCCAGGCCATCACCTGAACTCCGGGAGGCTGGCTGTCCAGGAGGGTCCCCGGTGCCCCCCGCCTGCTGTCTCAGCGTCTGCCAGGGCTTGCAGGGCCCCCATGAGGCTGAGGCCTGACTCCCGCCTGGCCGGGGGCGGGGAAGGTGCCCCTTTCCTGCTGCTTCAGGGTCACATCCAGTGGCACGCGGGGCTCATTCCTGTGCCCCAGGATCACTTCTGGGAGGGGGCGCCCAGGGTGAGTGAGGCGGGGTGTCGGGGGACCTGGGGTGCCCCCGCTGCAGCCCCCACACACAGTCTAAACTGAGGGGAGCAGCCTGCCGGGACTCGCCCGCGTGCTCGGGGGCGCCCACGCAGTGAGGTTGGGGGACCTCTGCCACTGGCCCAGATAGAACTGGAGGGCACCCCGTTGGCATCCCACCGGAGGGCAGCACCCCAGAATCTCTTGGTCCTCCTGTGTACTGGCGCTGGGCCAGGCAGCAGGACCCTGGGGGAAGCAGGAAGCAGAGACCCCCGCAGAGGGGCCAGTCTCACTTTCCTGGGGTCCCCACCTGCCCTCCTACCCGTCTCCTCTCAGAACCCCGACAAGCTCCTGCCTTGCTGGAGGTCCGGACCTCAGGGTCTGTCTCCTCTCAGTAACTGAGGGTCCCTGGGCAGTGGGGAGACCGTGCCTGATGGGACAGCGGCCCACCTCTGTCACGTGCTCTCCAGGGCTTGGAATGCCCATCTCGGGAGCTCAGGGCACCCCCACCTCTGCACACTCTGCCCCCAGGACCCCCGTCTGGCAGCAGGAAGGTGGAGTGCCTGGCTGGCCAGCACCCGCCGCGCGAGGCTGGGAGTGTGGGTGCCTTGTGAAGTGGGGGCAGAGGCGGCAGCCTCGGGAGGGGCATCCCCGCCACCTGGGCAGGGACAAGTCTGCCCCGGTCTGCTCGGTCCTGACCTCTGTCCACCGCCCCACGGACACCCTCCAGACCCCCTCAGGATCAGGCTGGAGCAAGAAATTGTGGGGTTGGTGCCCATCTCTGCCCAGGTTTGCGGGGAAAGTAATTTTCTCTCGCAGAAGAGGGCTTCAGGAAGGAGAGGAAGGGGAAGCACTGGGAAAGGAAGGGAGACTCGCAGGGGAGCAAGGCAGGGAGGATGCAGCCCTGCACCACCAGCCACACCCCTGCCAGGAGGAAGGCCTGAGTCCAAGCTGGGTGTGGCCCAAAAACAGAGAGAGAGAGGGAGGGAGAGAGAGAAGGAGAGGGAGAGGGAGAGAGAGAGAGAGGGAGGGATGGAGAGGGAGAGGGAGAGGAAGGAGGTAGGGAGGGAGAGGGCGGGAGGGAGAGGGAGAGAGAGGGAGAGGGAGGGAGAGGGAGGGAGAGGGAGGGAGGGAGGGAGAGGGAGAGGCACAGGGAGGGAGAGGGAGGGAGAGGGAGAGAGGGAGGGGAGGGAGAGGAGAGAAAGGGAGAGGGAGGGAGGAAGAGGGAGGGAGAGAGAAGGAGAGAGAGGGAGAAAGAGGGAGGGAGGGAGGGAGAGAGAGAGGGGGAGAGGAGGAAAGAGAGAGGGAGAGGGAGGGAGAAAGGAGAGAGAGAGGGAGAGGGAGGGAGAAAGGAGAGAGGGAGAGAAAGAGGGAGGGAGGGAGGTAGAGGGAGAGGAGGGGGAAAGAGAGAGGGAGAGGGAGGGAGAGAGAGAGTGAGGAAGAGGAAGGGAGGGAGAGGGAGAGGGAGGGAGGGAGAGGGAGAGGAAGGGAGGGAGAGGTAGAGGGAGAGGAAGGGAGGGAAAGGGAGAGGGAGGGAGGGAGAGGTAGAGGGAGGGAGGGAGGTAGAGGGAGAGAGGGAGGGGGAAAGAGAAAGGGAGAGGGAGGGAGAGAGAGAGTGAGGAAGAGGGAGAGGAAGGGAGGGAGAGGAAGGGAGGGAGAGGGAGGGAGGGAGGGAGAGGGAGAGAGGGAGGGGGTAAGAGAGAGGGAGAGGGAGGGAGAGAGAGTGAGGAAGAGGAAGGGAGGGAGAGGGAGAGGAAGGGAGGGAGAGGAAGGGAGGGAGAGGGAAGGAGGGAGAGGGAGGGAGGGAGGGAGAGGGAGAGGGAGGGAGGGAGGGAGGGAGGGAGGGGTGGAGGCTTCTGGTGGAGTCGTGTCCTCTCAGGCGGGAGTGGACTCTTCACCCTGGCCGGCGGGTGCTCCTGAGGCGGGCTCCGTCAGCCTGTGCTCCCCAGGGAGCATGGCTCTGCCCTGCTGCTGCTGTTCGGCCCTAGAGCCTCTGCCCCCTCTGTGAGCCGCGCCTGGCCCTGCTGCGGGGAGCTGAGGCGGGGCCCAAGCAGCTGGAGGAGGGTCTGTCCAGTCCAGACCAGGACTGCTGCCCGCCGCGGGCCCTTGGGGGCCTGTCATGGGCAGAGGCCGGGGCTGTGGGCGGGGTCAGGGCAGGAGGAAGCCATTTGCAGAGCTGGGTGGAAATTAGTGGGGTACAGGGGTTGGGCGCAGCAGGTCAGGTGCAGGGTCAGGCCAGAGAGGCAGCTCAGGGGGGCTCATAGCTGATTCAGGCTCGATCCCCAGCACCCCGTACGGTCCCCCGAGCACCGACGGCCAGGAGTGATTCCTGAGTGCAGAGCTGTGACGGAGTCCCAAGCACAGCTGTGTGGGCCCAAAATAAAAACAAGACCAGGGTGCAAGGCCAGAGTGCAGAGGTCAGTGGTGAAGGGTTTTGGTGCAGGGCCAAGGTATGGGAGTGCAGGGTGCAGGGGTCAGGGCACAGAGGTAAGGGTGCAGAGGTCGGGGCCAGGGTGTAGGGACCGAGTGCAAGGGTCAGGGTACGCGGGTCAGTGCACAGAAGGTCAGGGTGCAGGGGTCAGTATAGAGTTCTGGAAAGTGTGAGGCTCCCGATGACTTCAGGGAACAATGTACCAGAGGAGAAAACAAACTCTGAAGGACCTGGCTGGAACCTTCCAGAAGCAGCAGGAGGAAGTCGTGGGAGGGCGCACGAAGGTTGGAGGCAGTGACAGGAGAATGGAGGGGCCAGGGGCCAGCCCGAGGACCAGACTGAGGACCAGCCTGGGGAGGAGACGCCCAGATGAAAGGCCCGGAGAAAGGATTAGCTCCCAAAGGCCGCTCGGCGCCATGGCAACGGGCAGCAGAGACCAGCCCTGTGGCCGCCCTCCCGGCTGGTTAACCGGCCAGCAGCACAGTGAGGAGACCCCCCCCTCGGCTCCCACAATCCCTGGACACCCAGGCAGGTGGGGGGAGGGGGCAGACGGCGGCC